>NC_140506.1:74752614-75352614 GCF_964339955.1 Pipistrellus hanaki | reverse complement strand
GGCCCAGTGCATGAAATTTGTGCATGGGTAGGGTCCCTAGGCCTGGATGGCGATCAGGGTCAGACATTTCCTTCCCCCAACTGCTGGCTGCCAGCCGGACCTTCCTTCTTTCTGAGCTGCCCCCTGGTGGTCAGTGCACATCATAGTGAGCAGTTGAACTCCTTAGGGGACAATTTGCATATTAGTCTTTTACTATATAGATTGAGAAAAAAATACCTAATGTTTAAGCTTCTTGATGTAGGCAAAAGCTTTTCTAGCTGATACAAATAGCCTAGCTAATTATTATATTGGAGTCAATGAAGAGACACTTTTGGACAATGTAGAATGCCTACACTATACCAGGCTCTGTGTTAGGTTCTGAGTTTTTGGTGGGTTTCAGGAAGTCTTCCTGGACCTCCTCTGACTGAGTGAACTGTGCCCTCTCTGTACATTCTGCACGGGAGATGCTTGATGGTCAGTTCCTTGAAGACAGAGATCACGTGTCTGAGTCATTTCTGTATTGCCAGTGCCCAGGGTAGTGTCTGACACACAAAACAGACCTCAGTTAGGCACATAAATTACTGAATAAAACAAGTGCCATTTCAGGTGTCCAGGATCTGAAAAGCACGAGAGCCTCATTTGCTAGCTTCTATGTGTGTCGAGGCCTTTTCTTTCTGCCACCCCTCCCCCATACCCTGACCCTGAGGCACGTGCACACACACACACACACACACACACACACACACACACCAGTGAGCGCTTATTCCACTGGACAGAGATTTGGCAACGATTGCTGTCATGATCTCACCTGAATCAGGCACATGGAATGGGGCTGGGGAGCCAAGGCCTTTATAAAATTAATTATGAACAGGCTCTGAGAAGCTGCTGCAGAGATGCTGGCAGTCGGGTTCTTAGCCTTTTGGCTGCGGGGATTGGACACTGCTGGGAGGAGCAGCGTAGGTAAAAACAAGCTAATTAGGCCTGGCATGTGCCCGTGCTTTGAGAGTGTCCCGTGCTCCTGGGGGTACATTTGCTGTCACTTCACACTGGAAAGTGGTCAGAGGTCATGCCCTTGGACTAGAGAACCTTGGCACTTTGTTGGGGCTGACCCACGGGGGAGGGGATTTCACTGAACAGGACAGGGATTTGGGTAGTTCTGTGGGACCATGGTTGGTCAGCATAGACTGGCAGCTCAAACAAGGAGAAATTCACCTCTTTCTGAACGGAAGCTTGTGTTCATGTATTTTTTTTTTTTACATTACATTTTTTACATTTCCATTTCCCTTTAGCATGCTATGTATTTTCCATAATACATCTGGGGAACAGGAGGCCAGGCTGGATAGACATTTCTGACGTGCACTCAGCAGCTTTCTCTCCTTAAGGCGAAGGTTGTACTGCACAGTGATAAGAGTGTCGGCGTCTGGCAGCCCAGAAGTTCACCTCTGGGATCTGCCACTAAACTGCTGTGCACTCCGGGGCAGGTTACTTCTCTCTTGAGTTTCAAGCGCCCATGCCTGAAATAGGACCTAGCCATTCCCTCTAGGGCTGTTGTGAAGACGAGAGGAATGTAGATAAAGTGCCAAGTGCAGCTTGACATATGGTAGATGCTCCCTCAGTGGTGGCCACAGTACCATGATTACGCTAACCATTGTTTTTTTCCAAGGAATACAAAGGAAGACAGGCTAACCGTGTGTGTGTGTGTGTGTGTGTGTGTGTGTGTGTGTGTGTGTAGGAAACATATCCATATCCATCCCTTTTTGAACTTCCAGACTTAAAATATCTGCAGATGGAAGCTTCCTTTGGGTAGATAATTTTCAAGTCTCCCCTCAGCAGTGTGTTTTGGTTACTAATCAGAGCTCACATTTACTGAGCCAAGCGCATGCCTCATTTCATTTAATCTTCACAAACAACCCCATCAATTCGGCACAAATCTCTGTTTTTGAGGACATGGAGACCCAGGGAGGCTCATGTTTGCCCCAGGCCTTGCAGGATTCATTTCCTGGCAGTCCCCATTCGGGAGTCCTGACCCCAGGCCACCCCGCCTCTCATAAAGATGCACCCTAGCTCCTGCCCTGCTGTGCTGTGTTGTGGAGTGTGTCTTGTTGAATAGGCAGCCTTCTGCCTTTGTAACTTCATTTGAACTGTTGACTCTGCTGGCTTGCTGTGTTGATCCCTTTAGTTGAGATCAGCTTGTTCTTTTCTCAAAGCCAACCTATTTGCACAAAAGCACTAAGGAGCCCGAAGATTGCTGAATATTTAACATTCACAGGCAACAAGCCACAGTAACCAAAAACACTTGAAACAGGCCCAGACAAGGGGGTGGGGGGAAAGGAGAGGACTGGAAGAGGAGGCCTAGCAGATTGCTGGCCAGCGGCGGTGTCATTCAGGCACTTCTCAACGCTGGAGCAACCGCAGCTTGGTTAAGTCAGAGAAACACTAGCCAGCGCTGCTATTGTTCACATCTGCCAAGGGTAACTGCCTTTGGCAGGAGAGTTTGCAAAACCCCAAACAAAAGAGCTATTGATAAAGATGAGCGTCTGCCTAAGTACGTGGATGGCAGTAACCTATTTAGACAGGTAGTGTCTTGGACTCAGGGCCCAAGGTTACAGCTAAATCACATGCATTGCTTCTATTTGGCCCTTCAATTTCCGCTTCCTGTAGAAAGTGGATAGCTGGGAAAGTTCCCCTGTGTGAAGGGCAGGGATAAGGAATGCTTGACCGGGGCAGAAACCACTTAGAGAAAGGCAAAGCCTACTTATGATCAGAATTTTACATCTTAGCTTGCTGTGAGTTTTCATTCAAGCCAGCCATATGCATTTTTCTTCCTGCTGTAACACGTAGGGGGTACACGGACCATATTTCCTTCTTAATTGCAGACAGAGAGGTACAAATTTACCGAATGGAAATAGAATGCTCGTGGAGTGAACTGAATTGGGTTGTCAAGTTGCATTCAAGCAAGTGTTCTTCAGTCGGAGCAGGTACAGAAGGCCAGAGAGCTTGGCTGGAAAGGCGAAAACACAGAGGAGTTAGAAACGCCAGGTGTATGATACTGTTGTGGCTGGCAATTGCACAAGGCAGGCAAATAAAACAGCTCATGTGCTTAGGGAGAGAAATGCAGTTCAGAAACACAGCACCATTGTGATGACAACTCAAACCTAGAAGGGAAGGAAGGAGTAAAGAGAAGTGTTGGTGTCATTTGTTTAATTTTGCGTATTTTACATCTTGCTCAACTCTAAGAAACACTTCCAGGAGCTGATTTGTCTAACTAGGTAAACTCAGTCCTTCTTTACTTTGGAGTGGGAGGGAAGCAGTACAGCTAAAATGAAGATCATGCCCTGACCAGTTTGGCTCAGTGGGAGCGTCGGCCTGCGGACTCAAGGGTCCCGGGTTCGATTCCGGTCAAGGACATGTGCCTTGGTTGTGGGCACATCACCAGTGGGGGGTGTGCAGGAGGCAGCTGATCGATGTTTCTAACTCTCTATCCCTCTCTCTTCTCTCTGTAAAAAATCAATAAAATATATTAAAAAATAAAATAAAATAAAATGAAGGTCACAAAATATCAGAATGAGAAGTTCAGGGCCCTGGAATATTCGTTTTTGACAGGCACCCCAGGGACTGCTATAAACTGATGGCCAAATATCTGTGACTGGCGAACAGCCGGCTCATGGGGAAGTGGGGGCAGCGTCTCCATCCTTTGGATGGAAGGTGCGGGCAGCCAGGGCATCCCAGTGAACAGCTGATTGGGGAGGACCCTTGTTTCGTTTTACAGTGGCTTCTGGGATCTAGACGGATGCTTCCAGCTTCTGGAGGAATCCCCCAGGGACAGACACAGACGGAGTTGCAAGACTATGTCCAGCTGGAGACCAGCGTCTCCTTGTGTAATGCATTACGCACGTCTCTTTCAGTCCAGGTAAACTGAGTGAATCCAGTGGTGGGGAGCGAGCCAGGCAGAGAGGCCCGGGGAAGAACCTCTTGGCCAGTGGAAGAGGCGGATACGGGGATCTGGTCTGACTCAGAATTCCTGGACAGCCTGCCTTGCCTTCGACTTCGCTGGCCTTCTAGTGGTTCGGAAACACACCGCTCAAGGAAACACGGGGGTAAGAGTAATTTCAGATTGCGATAAGGAGAAAGGAGAAACTAAAGATGTGCTGTGACAGAGAGGGGGGGTTGGGGGGATGGGGAGGGTGACACTAGATAGGAGCCAAGGACTAGCCAGCATAGGTGACATTTCAAACGCAGGCTTCCCCAAGGGGCGATTCCAGCGCTCCACTTGCCTTGGGCCCGCAGAGGCCGTGCTGCCCTAATCCCCATCCACTATAACTCCTGAGCTCTGACCTTGTGAAAAGCACACGTGTGGACCTGCTTCGCCAAGCAGAAAGTGGGGAGACGGACTGGGTGTCAAGCGAAGCTTGGTCTTGCTGGAGATTTGGGAACATCCAGAGGAAGGACGAGAAGCGGCAGTGCTGGGGAGAGTGAATTAGAATCGTGGCCAGACATCTCGGCTTACAGTTTCAGCTCCGTCACTTGCTGGCCCTCCATCCTTGAGGAAATGAAAGGACGTTCCTGAGCCTCAGTTCTCTCTGCTTTAAAATAGGACCCTCAGTCCTCTCTGCTTTAAAGTAAGCTCAGAGGGCTGTTCCATGGTTCAGGGAGAGGACACATGTGAAATGCTAGGCACAGGGCTTAGCCTGTAGTAGTTGTTGATTGTATTTCTCCCCCTACTCCCCCCGTTTTTCCTCCCCAGCCCGCCCAGGAAGCCCAGACAGCAGAAGAGATTTAGATGCTCCGGGCTTCAGGAGGAGGTGGGTGAGCCAACACCCACCCTGGCCTGTGTTCCAGCTCTGCTAGGAGAAATCTGCTGAAGGTGGAAAAGCTGGGTGACTCTGCTTGTGCTTGTTTCTGGAAGAGAAAAAGACAGTCTTTTGATTCCGTTTTGTCTCTGCTTTAAAAGAACACACAGCACCCCGTAGCTGCAACAAGAGCCTTGTTTGATCCCCTCCTTTATCTCCCTCTAGCTGGCTTCGGGCTGCCTTATTTGGGATCTCCACGGAGGGCAGAGGAAAAACTCCGAAAGGGAGGAGGAGGGGGGTGGTGACGTGCTCCTCCTTCACAAGGCAGGACTGGAGTGAGTCTTTCTTGGCTCACCAGCTGTGTGGATGAGTGTGCTTAGCTGTTTTTGGCAGCTCGTTCCTAGTTTACTTGGCCCCAGCTGGATCTCTTGATTTCAGCTAAGGAGGGCTGTAATGTTCTAATTTTAGAGGGTGAGTGCATACATGCTAGCCTTAGAAATCCTATTTGTTGAACACCTACTATGTGCTTAGCTTTATACACAACAAGCGCCCCCCACCCCCCGAAGAACCGGATGTGTGAAAGGCTAGAATTGTGAGTATGAGAGGAATTGGAGAGCTTTAAAGAGGCATGACTTCTGAGTTGCAAGAAGGTGTAGTTCGTCAAACACTTACTGAGCATCTGTGATGTGAATGAGATGTGGGAGAGAGATGAGTAAGAAATTACACTATGATAGGAGCACGGAGGAGGGAGTGACTGAGTGAAGCTGGAGGAGGAAGTAGAGGACATCAGGGGCTGGGGAGAAGGGAGGTGCAAGCTGAGGGTGCCCTGCAGAGCACTCCAGGCAGGCAGGGGTGAGAGAGCCAAGGTATTGAACAGCTTGGCTTCTTGCTGGCCAGGCATTCACCCTTCATCGCTGGAGGTAGGGAAGTGGTAGGAGATAAGGTCAAAAGGCAGGTGGAGGTCAGAGGATGAATAGCCTTTTATACTCAGCTTAGAGTGTGGGCCTTAAGGCAAAGCGGTGGAACCTGTGAAAAGGTTTCAGGCCAGGGGAGGGGACTGCAATTGGACGGTGGTCGTGCAGCTAGGGACACTCACAAGGTCAAATCCAAGTACTGTTAATGGATTGGATGGAGAGGGAGAATTTAGGGTGACTCTCTGGATTTTGGGAAGAGTAAAGGTGGTGCCTGGTGCAACAGCATCCAGAAGAAGGTGAGGGTGGGAGTGGAGTGGGGCCACTTGATGAGGGAGAGGAAGGAGTAAAGGGGGAGCTGTGCATAAGCATCACAGGCTCAGGAAGTCCCATGAGTGAAAGCAGCGTGGTGTGTATGGAAGATCCCATTGGAAGCCCATGTGATGTGAGTGGAGTGAAGAAGTGGGACAGAGGTTGAATGTGTGGCTAGTTTCATGACAGTCTTGGAGCCATCAGGGAGGGTTTGGACTTGATGAAACCAAGGGTGACAGGTTAAAAGGGGTGTTAAGATTAGGCTGGTGTTAATATTAGGCTGGTAGCTGAGTGAGGGCTGGGCTGGCGGAAAGGACACTGGAGAGAAAGGTACAAATGGGAGGTTTGTATGAGGTTCACTGAGCTCAGGGATTTGGGGGCCCCATGGTGCAGTGGCAGTGGGTGAAGGGCTGCTAAAGGGAGCAAGGAGGAGTGAAAGCAAGACTTCCTCACTCCACTACTTTTTGTTGTTTTATCTTTGGGGTTTAGTGAAATATTTCATTTGACCGAAGTTTTGCTGCTAAAGTAAACTTGGAAAACCATCGCAGTAGGAAAAAAAAAAAAGTGGAGTCTGTGAGGCTGTGAGGCTGTGAGTAAGCATGGACACTACCTGCGAATACAAAGGGTCATAAGAGGAGACTATGAACAATTCTTCACCCACAGATTGGATAACAGGAATTTGTCCATTTCTTTTAGGTTATCCAATCTGTGGATGTATAATTGTTCATAATAGTCTCTTATGATTCTTTGTATTTCTCTGGTATTAGTTGTCATGCCTCCTCTTTAATATCTGATATCATTTATTTGAGTCTTCTCTCATATTCTTTGTTAGACTAACTATAGATCTGTCAATTTTGTTTACCTTTTCTAAAAATCAGCTCTTAGTTTTGTTGACCTTTTCTATTGTTTTTCTGGTCTCAATTGTATTTATTTCTGCTCTGATCTTTGTTATTTCCTTCCTTCTGTTTACTTTGGACTTACGTTTGTTCTTAATTGAAATTTCTAACACTTGAGTAACAAAGGAGCCATGATGGTCTTACACAAGGCAAAGGAAGTGGGGTTTCTTCCTTCCTCTTTGATTAGGCCACGGGGATGAGCAGTGCAAATCATAGTAAACCTGGGAACCAGGCTTGCTATACGGTAAATGGAAGAGGCCTAAGGGATCCTGGAAGGGCTAGCAATAGCATTTAACACCCGCTGTGGAGAAAATGACCCTCTAGAATGCTCTTCTGACTTGTCCATCATAAGTGAGATGAATATGCACCCATAAGAGGAGTTGGTTGATTCCAAATATGTTCAGACTTGCTTGGCACTTCCTCCCACCTGGTCTAGTCCAACAGTTCATGGTGCATTGAGCAAAGCAGTGGCCGATGTAGTGTGTTTTGTATGTTTTTCATGGAGCTATATCTAGTCAATTTAAATGAATGTCCTTTTATCTGAGAATTAGTTCTTTCTAAATTTCGTGAAATGTTGCTAATGTGTTTTTTTTTTGTATTTTTGTTCTTGTTTTGGCAAAGGAAAAAATGGGCAATTCTATTTTAGTCCCCAAAATCTTTTTAGGAAAATGTTTCAGAGCATAAAACCCAATTTTTCGGGAGCCACATTCGAAACTCTAGGTATGTAGTGAAAACATTAGTGGTTGTGACTTTGGCCACAGGGACACTCTTGAGACTGTCCCTTCTCACTTACTCCCCTCCATTATAGACACTCTCCCTCTTCCCTGGACCATCTGACTTGTTCCTGATTCTTCTGCTCTGTCTGACTCTTTTGGCTCATGAGATCTTTGGACCACCTAGTTGGTTCTTGATTCTGCCATCATCTCTGTGTGTGGCCTTCAGAGCAACCTCCCTGACTATTTCCAGTACCAGAACCTTAGCTACGGATCTATGGCCAAACTCCTCATGAAACCTCAGAAGACAGTTTACATGTATATTTTCTGATATGATACTTTTATATGTTATTAATTAAATTTCTATTCAGTTCACAGTATCTGGCATGCCTTTCTTGAATATAAGGTATTTCAAGGAGTACTAATCTTAGAAAATATTGTACAAAGTGTGTTTGCTGAGGGTCTAAGGAAAGGGTAGGTTGTCCTGGGGGTACACGTGTTTATTATTGTGAAAGCACCATGGGCAGTAGAGTGTATGCTGAGCTGAGAGGAGACCTGTATTCAAGATCCTGCGTCACTGTTAATAGTTGCAAGTGACTTACTTAACTCACTCAAATGAATGCCTTGTTTTATGGATGAATGAAATGGGGTCTGGCCTGGATTCTCTCTGTGAGGCTCTTTCTAAGTCTGCAGTTCTCTGATAGCATACGTAGTCTTGGGGTCACCTGTCACCTCTGAAGACTATAGTTGGAACTTGCTGATCATGATAACTAATAGCTGATGAGACCTAATTCATTAACCCCAGTGAGAGTAGCAGAGCCTAAGATAAGGAGAACCTGGCTCTTCAAGGGCCTTTTATTTTTTTACTAGAGGCCCAGTGCACAAAGTTTGTGCATGGGGATATGTGTCCCTCAGCCCAGCCTGCACCCTCTCCAATCTGGGACCCTTTGAGGGATACCTGACTGCCTGTTTAAAGGGCAGTCGGACAATCCCCTCACAATTCAGGACTGCTGGCTCCCAACTGCTTGCCTGCCTGCTTTCCTGATTGCCCCTAACCACTTCTGCCTGCCAGCCTGATCACCCCTTAACCATTCCTCTGCCAGCCTGATTGATACCTAAGTGCTCCCCTGCCAGCCTGTTTGCCCCTAACTGCCTTCCCCTGCAGGCTTGGTCATACCTAACTGCCCTTCCCTGCAGGCCTGGTCACCTCTAATTGCCCTCCCCTGCAGGCCTAGTCACCCCTAACTGCCCTACCCTGAAGGCTTGATCACCCCCCAAGTGCCCTCCCTTGCAGACCTGGTCCCTCCCAACTACTCTCCCCTGCTGGCCATTTTGTGATGGCCATCTTATGTCCACATGGGGACAGCCATCTTTGACCACATGGGGCAGCCATCTTATGTGTTGGAGTGATGGTCGATTGCATATTACTCTTTTATTAGATAGGATAGAGGCCTGGTGCACGGGTGGGGGCCAGCTGGTTTGCCCTGAAGGGTGTCCTGGATCAGGGTGGGAGTTCCCTTGGGGTATGAGCTGGCCTGAGCTAGGGGCCTGTGGTGGTTTGCAGGCCAGCCATACCAGTGACCCCAGTGACCCAAGCGGAGGCCACTTTATAGCCTTGAGTGGAGTTCACAGCTGGCCAGAATGTGTGCAAAGCTTGGCTTCTTCTATTGCTGGGGAAACCCAAGCCTCCTTCTTGCTCTGTGGCCTCAGCCAGCTTGGTTGGGTTAATTTGCATACTCGCTCCTGATTGGCTGGTGGGAGTGGCTTGTGGGTATAACAGAGGTATGGTCAATTTACATATCAATCTTTTATTAGATAGGATTTACTCTCTTCCACTGGCTCCCCACCCATCCTGTCCTTGATTCCTTCTTCAGTGAGTGCTAAATTCTAAACTGAGGGTCATATGTATTGTTTTTTGTATTTTTTGTTTTTTTGTTTTTAAGTAGATATTGCTCTCATGGAGGTCTGGGACTGGACTTTTCAAGTGGGTGCTTGTAAAAATTTTAATAAATAGTTCTCTGGAAAAGGAAGAATCTTTGGTTTGTAGCATTTGCAGGTTTCTGAGGTGTAAAAAGCTTCCACTATGGCTGATTTCAAACTATTGTACTAATGAGATGTTACTGAAGCCAAAAGGAGAGAATGCTCTCAGCTCTCATGAGCCAGTATGAGCCAATATAAGGCAGTATGAGCCAGTATGATTCAGTATGAACCATTAGGAGCTATCTTCAGCACATGTGTGGCTCTGAGAACAGATAGCGTGGTACTGGGCACACATAGTACGTTCTCAAGAATTGCTTGCTTGGCAGCATCCCCACTGTGAGGACAAGCTGGAAAAGGGAGGACAGAGAGAAGGTGTTGCTTAGACCTGCCGTGTGGGGCATGTATTGTTAGTACCTTTGGAAAGAGTTCTTTCCCCATTGTCTTTTCCATCTTCCATCTGTGGCTAAGTGATCTTTTTCAAATACATTTTGGAGCATGCCACCTATTAAAATCTTTAACAGCTCTGAATTGCCTACAGAGATGAATTCTAAATGCTTTAGGTTGCAGGCCCAACTGCCTTATCCATCTTACCTTGGGCATTCCTTGGCCTGGATTTTATGTCCCACGCACTCTACTCTTCCAAGCCATTCAAAATGTCATGGTTGCAAGCCTCCTGACCTTTGCATTCTGGCCTCTGCCTTGTTTGCCTTTTCCACTCACCAACTGGAGAATTCTTACTCTTAAGGGCTCGCTCATGTGTTATTTCCTTTCTGGAGCCAGCCTTGACACTATTTGGGCAGTTAGACTCCCCTGGAAGTGCTCCTTGCAATCTCTAAGATAACTCTTCTAGAGCATCAATCACATTGTGTAACACTATTGCCAAAGTTTATCAATCTGAGCTCCTTGAGAGCAGGGAACGTTTATTTGTGTTAGCCCTGGCACCCAGTGCTAGGCCTGGTGTATAATAGCTGTTCAGCAATCATGTGTTCAATGGCTAACACGGGAGACCATTGGACTTGGCCTCTCACTGTCCTTGTCTCTGATTCAAAGTGCATCATTTGAAATTGGCAGCAGCTTCAATTCTTCCCTCTCTACCTGGGCTTAAACCAACACTAAAAAGTTCTATTTGGTTGACTGTTGTCCTCCCAGGCAGATGAAAGTGGCAATTCAACCCTCTCTTTCTTATCAAGCCCTGCATGTGTCAGGGCATTTGAAGATGGTGTGTGTGTGGGAGCTGTGGCTCTCCGGTGACTTCTCTCGATTTAATTAGTCTGACCTTCTGTGATAATCCCCCCTCGGATGTCCCTGGCTCCCCCCTCCATTCCTGTATCATATTCAGGCTTCTGCTTTCATCAGCAAAAGACCAACTGCTCGGCTCAGCCTGTAGCATAATTCACAGCTTCGCTCCCCAAAATGAACTTTTACTCCGATGGAGCTGCTCTTAGCATTAAAATTGGCCTGAGAGAGCTAGGAAAGTTTATCTTGGAGCCAGCATGGGGTCTGTCCCTCCAAGTCAAATATTTCTCTTTAAAACTAGAATGAGCTTTAGTGTGGCACTACCAATAGCTTCCTGAAATATTGGGATATCTTTAAACATTAACATTTAGTTACAGTGCTGAAGGCTTTCTGGAGAGATTTTAAGTCTCCCCGGCTCCCTTGAATAACCAGGGCTTTCACATGCTCTTCTTTCATTTCAGACCATGCAATCTCCCTGGCAGGAGGGGGAATACATTGGAATAGCTCAATACTGGCTTGATCAAACAGCTATTTATTTTCAGCCCGTCCTCATAGGATTTTCTGAATGAGGTAGAGAGGCCATTTAGGATGATCCAGAAAGTCAAAGTGGTATCCTTAGAGCTTCTGGTTTTCCGGGGAAATCTAAGGGAGTTCAATGCACTCCTTTTAACCCTCTGCCCCAGTCCAGGCTGAGGTGTATAATTATTATCTTCTCCATTTCCACTTCTCTCACTCTTTTGGAATAAAATGTAGCAATATATGAAGGAATACTTATTTTTCAGAAGTGTAAGATGAGATAGGGCAATTTGTTACATGAATTTATTCAATCCCTATTGATACACACCCTGGGGCAGGAATTATTCTGTTTACTGGCGATACAGAGATGGTAAGGTATGGCCACCATCCAAGAGAAAGAGATGGATACGTCCGGAGAAAAGTACACTTGAGGCACATTAATAGGGCATCTGGAAACCAGGGCAGCTAGCTCTGGGGAGAACTGGGGAAATTGTAAGAGAAGATGGGACACTGAGCTGGATGTTGTAGGTTCAGTAGAGTTTCTACAGTTGCTGCAGATTGAAAGGAGTATGTTGGGCAGTCCCGTGGCGCCTTGAGGAGTAGGTGTGAGTTTGGGTGGCTTGAGCACAGGGAACACAACATTGGGGCACAGAGTGATGATGCTAGAAGGGTTTTTGGGACCAAAGTACAAAAGGTTTCTGATGCAGTTTTAAGGCAAGTAGATCTGTCCTGTTGGCTCTGTGACTATGGCAAGATTAGAAGCAGAATAAGGGAATACTCAAATTATAAATTGCAAAAGATAATGGGCAGTGGCATGGCAGAGAGAGGAATGGAAATAAGATAAGAGCACTGTGCTAATAGAGTCAGAACTGAAATTACGAGGGCCCCAGTGAAGTCAATGGCAGCAGTGAGAGATGGGAGAGAGTTGTCTGCAGCTGCCAATTAAAATCTCCCTGCAGGGGCTCAGAGAGTGACATTGGTGATAGCCGCCATTAAACACCATGGCTGCTGAGGATCCTAAAAATTACCAGAATGGGCGATGGGGAGTTTGGTAGCACAATGATGTATGGGAGGTGTTTCGGGGTCAAAGGGCCAGCAAGATTGTGTGGCAGAACATTTACTGCTCTTGGAATATCCACATGCTCACCCAAATTTCCTAGCCCCCTTGCAGTTTGATGCGGCCATGTGACTAGTTCTGGCCAATGAGCTATAAGCAGACGTGATCTCTGTTGGTTTTAGATTGAAGCAATTAAGAGCTGGTTCTTCCTTGACCTCAGGGTCTTGAAAGCCATATTTTCCAGATGTGCAAGTCCCCTGGATCCATGAGTCACCACCACTTGAAAGGAAATGTCCCTGGGGAGCCCCCAGAAACACGGTGAACTTTGCATGAATAAGAAATATGTTTTTATTGCTAAGCCACAGAGATTTGAGGGCTCTTTGTTACCATGGCATAACTTAGCCTAACCTGACAAAAACCCTCCCCTGTTCTTTAAGGCTAGTGAGTCATGGGGGAGCTGGGATGAGGCCAGTATCCATGAGGGCAGGTTATTTGAGCTCCTTTACCACAGCTGATGCTTATCAGAAAAGCATTCAGAAGGAACTACCTCACAGAGGTAGGCTTATCTGTTTCCGAACACTGGCTCCCCTTGGCTGAAGACTATGACAGTTTCCTCCAGCAGGCAGCCCTTTGGGAGAGAGAGAGAGAAAAAAAAAAAAAAAAAAAAAAAAGGATTATATGGTGAAATGCCAGAGTCCTTCACGATGCCAGAGAGATTGACAGCAATTCTTAGTACTCCTAGAGTATGTGTCATCCTGAGAAAGTATAAATGTATTACAAGCCTCCGGGGGCAGGATGAAAGCTGCTCTAGTCATCAATAGTATATGCCTCTTGTCAAGCCTGAGGCAGAGAAGGAGGCTTAGGTGGGAAAAGGATTCAGAAGCATGTGCTAAAGGAGGAATGGCTAAAGGACCTGGGGATATTGGGCCTGGAGAGAAGAAGACTTGATGGGGGTTACCTGATTGGATCTTTAAACATTCAAGGCCTCTTTTGTGAAAGAGAGTGATTTGCAGGGCAGAGTTAGACCAATGGATAGACAGTACATGGAGAAGGTTCCAGGTCAATAGAAGGATATACGCGCTACACATGGAGCTGTGGGAAGATAGGTTGTTAGGGCTGCCTCTTGGTGGCGAGTCCCTCATCACTGCAAGAAGTTAATCAAGGGCTGGAAAACTATTTGGTAGAGAGGTCCTGGGACTCTTTGGTCCACAGGCCAATGCTCTATCCACTGAGCAAAACTGGCTAAGTCGTGGCTGTGATGTTTTACAATGATGTGTCCCAGTTACTGCTACATAATAAACTAACCCAAAGCTTAGTGATTTAAGATGACAATAATTATTTTATCGTTCACTCTCATGGTTCTGGAGGTTGGCTTGGCTCAGGCAGACGCTTCTTGCTCAGGGTCTCATGTGGTTGCAGTCAGATGATGTCTGTATCGTGGCTGTTGCTGTTGGCTGGAATACCCACATGTGCTCTCTGTATGTGGCCTGGACTTCCCTATAGCATGGGGACTTAGTTCAAGAGTGAACATCCTAAGACAGCCAGGTGTTTTTGACCTGGCCTTAGAAGTCCCAAGGCATCCTTTCCTACATCGGGACAAGCCCTCCCAGATTCAAGAGGAGGGAGCAAAGGCACCCACCCTCCACCTCCCATCAGAAGGAGTGTCACCATCACATTGTAAGAAGTACATGTGAGTTAGGAGGTATGGCTGAAGCAACTTAAGAAAATTCATTCTGCCACGGGCTGATAGGAGACATGAGTTCAAGGTATCATTTGGGAGAATAGTGAAAAAGAGCTAGGAAAGAAAGGGCTGAGAACTTCTATATCATTTCAATTTTGTGGTCATTTAATTTTAAAGAAAACCATCCCAGATGGTATAGTGCATACTTTTTGTTAACTTAAACATTGGTCAACACCTCATGTGATTTTTGTCAACTTCAAATTGACTTTTCACCAAGCCATTGTCTGATATCTACCCTTCATGGGCTATATTTTGTTACATATTTGTATATAAAAATCAACATCCCAACTTAAACATTTGCAGTTAAATCTTTTCTGCCCAAAGATTTATCTAGAGAGTATTCAATGAACATTTGTTGACTGATTTTAAAAAGTTTCTTATTTTTTTTAATACTAAAAATGGGGAAGCGAGTATTAAATTTAGTATTTTTAATACTAAAAATAGTCATGACATATTGATGGGAAATAGCAATTTGAAAAAAAACTAAGAGACTGTGGTAAGTTCACAGTGTACAGCTCTCTTCTTTGGGAAATTGTCCTTAGCAATTTCTCCCTTGAGTTGCACTATAAGGAGCTGAAGAGGCCTGTATTCTCTTGGACTAAATTCTGAAGAAATATGATTAGGGACTAAAGATTAAGCACCATTTTGAGTCTTTTAGTTCATACTCTTGATGGAACGAGTTCTGTCAAGGGAATCTAGGCAAGGAGTTGGGGAATCCTGTCATCCACTATTGAATTTAATGACTGGACTTTAAGTGCCTGCCAGGCTATGTGTGGCAGGGAGAAAGAAGAAAATAAAAATATAACTGCAGGAATGAGACTCCACCTTGGCTCTTCAAGACATTCTCAGTGGCTTCCCCAGGCACTGCTTTGCCCTTGATTCTGACCTGGCGCATGCTCCTTCTTCTGGGGCTGTACTGACCCAATGGCATCGGGCTCTTATTAGCTTCCCCTTCTCGTCTCTCTACTCCCATGGAGCCCACCAGCGAGTGCCTCACAAGCACTTTGATCTGCGAAACAGAGCCTTTCAGATTTTATGTCAGTGAATGGGACACTGAGGGAGAATTGATGAACTCTCTTTCATGGGCTGGAGTGGGACTAGGAATTGATAGAGGAAAACCAAGGCAAGCAAAAGGGCAGGTGGAAGAAGTGATCACAGGCTGTGTGGAATGTCCCTGTGTCCACTCAAAAAATGACTATGTCTAAAGATATAAATATATATATATATATATATATATATATATATATATATATATATATGGCAGCAAATGGTCTTCTGTAAACCAAGGTGGATGTGAGACTCTCACTTGACCAGGATTGAGACCTAAATAGGGAGAGGGGGAGAGAAATGAAGACTCATAGAGATACATGCTTTATAAGACTAATTATTATAGATTTAAAAAAAATGCAATCTAGAGAAATTAGAATTTAAAAACATGTATATTTCATATATGTGTACATATACACATGTATATACAACTTGAAAACACACACAGAAATAACAAATTCAGAGTTTTGGGTTTTTTTCTTCTTTTTGGGCGGGTATTATTTGCATTACCTCACATAAAGATATTTTACTTTTCCATAGAATCCCTGAGACTGACTAGCCTTTCTCTCTCCTCTCCTTCCCATTCTTCCTCTCTCCCTCTTTCCTTTCCCCTCTTTGCCTTCTTCCTTTCTCTCTTCCTTTTAAAATTTATGAAAAATTTCAAGCAGACACAAAAGTAGAAAGAAGAATATAATGAAGATAAAGAGTTATTCTTTGGGCCCAGTTGGCTCTGTGGATGAGCACTGACCTGTGAATTAGAAAGTTGTGGTTTGATTCCTGGTCAGGGCACATGCCCAGGTTGCAGGCTTGATCCCCAGTGTGGAGTGTACAGGAGGCATTCTCTCTCATCATTGAATATTCTCTCTCTCTCTCCCTCTCCTTTCCTCTCTGATGCAATTTCTGGGTCTTTATCTTAGGGAGCTGACAGCTCCTGTTTTCTGCCTTTTGGGATACTTGATTTTGGAGCCCAGCCACCATGTTAACAGGAAGCCAAGGTCACATGGAGAGGCACACGCAGGTATTCCAGCAGACAGACCCATCTGAGGTCCCCATGGAGCTCTAGGATCAACTGCCAGATGTGCGTGTGATGATATTGATCCCCAGCTTTTGAGTTACTCTCAGCTTTGAATCTTTTCAGCTGATGCCTTAGATAGACTTTGTGGGCAAAAATGAGCTATCCCCACTGTGTCCTGTTCAAATTCCTGATCCACACTGTCCCTGAGCATAATAAAATGGGTGCTTTACATTATGAAGTTTTGGGTTGCTTTGTTACACAGCATTGATAACTGGAACAATCTCACAGCTTTATCATTTAAAGAATGATAACATAGTAGGGTGTTTAAGGGGTGAACTCTGGAGGCAGACTGTCTAGATTCAAATCCTGGCTCTACCTTTCTCTAGCTGTGTAAATTAGGGTAAATTACCCCTTTTCATGTCTCTGTTTTCTTTGAAATGAGATACTAATAATACCTACCTCATAGGGTTGTCAAGAGGATCAAATAACACAGTATATTTAAAGAGGGAGCCCCATACAAGTGTTTGCAATGATTATAATAATGATAGTAATAAAGAACATGGTTTATCCTGTGTTACTAGTATCTGTAGTTTGCAAGATGCTGGGGAGGGATGGGGTAGGTGGGGGCTGTTGCATAGACTGGACATGACCTGTGTTTGCCGAGCACATGTCTCATGTTACTATGGACATCCGGGGATCCATATTGTTCTTAGCTATTCAGCAGGTGTTCAAAGGCACCTTGGAATTGTGTATCATGTCTCTGGACCTGTCACCGTCACATTGCTCAGAAATTGGATTCCGCAGAGTGGAAACATGTGGTTTGTTGGCAAGGCAACTAGTTCAGAGCAGGGACATTTCCAGGCTGAGAGAGCTCGCCTTTGTCAATTGGGTTACAGCCCTCATAAAAACCTGTTTGTTTGTGTTCTTTTCTGGGTGCTCACAGACAGCAGGCCACCTTGAGCGGTGAGGGGAGAGTGCTCTCCAGGCAAGGGTCGCTTCCGCTGCATTCCTCTCTCTGGGTGCCCTGGCTGCTAAATCCAACTCCTCCGGGTGGGTGTGGGGAGTGCCTGGCCTGGTGATGCTGGGATCATCTCTCTCCATTCCATGCTGGAGCAGGGCAGGTCTGCAGCCCTGAGTGCTTCTCACTTTCCTCCTTTTGCCTCCAGGTAGCTGGAGAGATTGGGGAGAGGGTTTGCAGCTCCTGTGCTCCTGCACGCCATGTCATCAATTTCCATTTAAAAGCCAGAAGGGTAGCCTTCTACAATATCGAATTTTGGGTGTGACAAATAGAAATTTATGGCACAAGGGTTAACTGCCGAACTGTTAAAATCTGTCAGCAGTGCCATTATGAGTGAAATGAAAGGATATGAAAGTTGAAAAATTTAGATGCTCGGGGTTGCATTGTGAGATTTGGTGGCTGATGGCAAATTCTTGGTTTAAATGCTGGCTCTGTTGTTTGTGGTCCCTTGATCTAGAAAAACATAACCTTTCTGAGCCTCCAGTCACATGTAGAAAAGGAATGACAATGGCATCATATCAGAGTGCTTTTGTGAGGCCTGAAAAGGATGCAATCTGAACAAAGAGCTTTTTAGACAATAAAGCTTGACAGATGCCCAGCTATCTAGGCCGGGCTGGGGTGACTTCATAAAGAATCCTTACACTTGGTTGTTAAGATCAGATAATATTCATTTTTCTCTTCATTTACTCATTTATTCATTCATTCAACAATTTTTTGCCAAGCACCTACTATTTGCCAGGCACTGTACCAGTTACTGGGGGGTATAATTAATAAACAAAAACAATAGAAGGTTCCTGTCTTTCTGAGTTTAATTCTAGAGGGTAGAAACACAGGTAAATAAGAAAATGTGGTATAGGAGACAGTGATAATTGTTATACAGGAAGATAAAGCAGCAGGGGGATTGGGGGCCTTACAGGGTGAGGAGGTGTTTTAGTTTTAAATACCATGTTAGGGAAGGCCCCACTGAGAGGGTGACATTTGAGCAAAGACTTGAAAGAGGTGAGGAAGTGAGCCATGAAGTATCCTGGCGAAAAGCTTTCAGACTAAGCAGGCAGGATGTTGAAATCCCCAGGAGTGTACCTGGTGTGTCTGAGAATAGCAAGGAGGCCATGTGGAGTGGGGTGAGGGGAGAGAAATGGGAGTTTCAGGACCAGACCATGTAGGGCCTTATAGCTCATTCCAAGAACTTTGGCTTTTTCTCTGAATGAGCTGGGAAGCCATAGAATGTTTGGAGTAACTAAGGGATAGGAATCCATTCTTTCCCACAGCATAATTATTTTGAGACTTATCCATGTGGTATCAGTATTCCATTGTTTGAGTGTATCACAATTTGTTTATCAAATTTCTCTAGTTGTTTCTAGTTTTTAGCTATTAAAAATAAAGCTGCTATGAACATTACTGTATAAATCTTTGTATGGGCGTATACCTTTATTCTCTTGGGCAAATACTTGGAAGTGTAATGGTAATATTATATGGTGTGTATAGGTCTAACTTTTAAAGAAATTGCCAAGCTCTTTCCCAATGTGGTTGTACCATTTTACATTTGTGCTGCCAGTTTTGGAACCCAGTAGATCCACATCGTAGCCAACATATGGCATGACCAGTTATTATACTTTTAGTATTTCTAATAGGTAGGTAGTGATACCTTATTGTGCTTTTAATTTTCATTTCTCTAATGTCTATTCATGTTCAGCATCATTTCATGTTTATTTGCCATCTACATATATGTATTTTTGTGTGTGAAATATCTGTTTAAGTCACTTCCCAGATTTTAAATTAGATTATTTTCTCATTTTTTGATTTTTTTTTAACAGAAAGAGGAAGGGAGAGGGATAGAGAGTCAGAAACATTAATGAGAGAGAGAAACATAAATCAGCTCCCTCCTGCACACCCCCCTCTGGGGATGTGCCTGCAACCAAGGTAAATGCCCTTGACTGGAATTGAACCTGGGACCCTTGAGTCCGCAGGCCGATGCTCAATCCACTGAGCCAAACCGTGGTCAGGGCTCATTTTTGAATTTTGAGAGTTCTTTACATTTTCTGAATAGAAGTCCTTTGTTAGATATATGCTCCGCAGACATTTTTCTCCTGGTCTGTGGCTTCTTGTAGTTGCTATCATTATTTTAACAATATTTTTTGAACAGTAGATTTTTAATTTTGGTGAAATCAGTCTATTAGTTCTTTTATGGATTTGTTCTTGTAAGGTGTCATCCCACTTTGGTTAAGAGGATCCCTCTGGCTGCTGTGTTGAAAAGAGTCAATGGAGGGCCAAGTGGAGGTGGGGAGATCAGTTAAGAAGCTACAAGAAGAAGACGGGCAAGAGAATAGTGATGCTTTGGACTGGGATGGTGATAGCGGAGTTGATGAGAAGAGGAGGAATTTGGGTGTATCTTGCAGATACAGCCCATTTTCTGATGGATTACATGTGGGATGTGAGAGGGAGAGGAGTCAGAGAGACTCCAGCTGAGCAGCAGGGCATTGCTATTATTCAAGACGGGAGGTTATCAGTGGTGAGGGCAGGTGAGGACAAAGACCTGGAGCTTTGTGTTTGACACATAAAATTTGAGATGCCTATTTGACATCCCAGGTGGAGTGGTATTTGGACTATGAGCTTGAGCTCAGTGTGATTCAGCCTCTGGTCATGCTAGGTTCTGTGTCATCCCCTGACATTTCTCTTCTGAATTTATATCCTTTGCTGAGCTTGTCACTTCTTTTATTGGAGCTCCCAGACTAATCGCACACGTTGTGACTCATGTAGGCAGTTGTTCACGATCCAAGCCTGTGACAATCCGGGAGGTGAGAGTGGAGTAACTTTCCATCAACGCCCCTGCCGTGGGTGGAGATTTTCAGGCCTGGCTGACTTTAGGAAAGGAAAAAGCAAGAGATGCCTATAGCTCTTTCTCTCATTACTCGGAACCTGTCTCTGATGGTTAGAATTGTTCCCAAATTGTAGATTTAAAATCCAGGCCTGATACTGGCTGTCTTTCCTGCTCATTGATTAGTAGATTCTAGTCACATGACCAAAGGGAAAAGTAAACACATTCTCCTTGGTCCTGGAGATGGTGGTGCTCACCGAAGAGCAGCCCCCTTGGGATGTTGGGTTCATCAGGAATGAACTTGGACCCAGTCCTCAACTACCTGGAGATTTGCTTGAGATGCTTCTGAGTCTCGGTTTTAAGAAGAAAAAGAAATCATCTTTAAGGAAAACTGAAAAACGAGCAATAGTATATTATAATTAAAAAATCTTTATTATTGAAAGTATTATATATGTCCCCATTTTTTCTCCATTGACCCTTTCTAGCCATCCCCTGCCCCTCCCCATCCCCATGCCCAGCCATCCCACCTTCCCTCTGAGATTTGACAGTCTGTTCCATGCATCTGTGTCTCTGGATGTAATTTGTTCATTAGATTCCACGTATGAGTGAGATCATGTGATACTTATCTTTCTGTCACTGGCTTATTTTGCTCTAGTATATTATTTAGGCCAATAAATACCTCTTCTATCCATTGGGCAAGTGAAACAGCCCCATCCGCTGGTTGGTCCTACACACCACACAGCATCTCCAGGGGGAATATGTGCTGAATTAATTATTTCAAGTTGGTATTAAGCTCCCTTAAAGATGCCAATCCATTTTAGGAAGATTTTTTTTTTGTTTATTCTCATTTTGTTTTTCTCTAGATTTCTACTTGTTGTACTAAAAACGAAGTAATATCAAAAAGAAAAGTGATTTATGCTCTTGCCTTGCTCGTACAGCAGCTATTCTCATTATTCCTTTCTCTTCTGAGCCTTGTCCACTTACAGACGTGTTTACATTGCTGTAGTCGCATTGAATGGATACAACACTGTCTTACCATTATTCTCAATAATTTTCTGAGTGCTGCTGTGTGCCATGTCCTGTGTGAAGAGCTTCATTTAGTCCTCATAACCACCCTCAGGTGCTCTTACTAGCTCTATTTTATAAATAGAGGCTCATAATCACATCTTCAACATCAAGGGAGCCTGGGATTTGGTGGGAGGTATTTGAAAGCCACTGATCGTGTGATTTTTGTGTAAGTCACTTAATTTTTCTGAATCTTAGCAATTCTTATCTACCTCTTGGGAAGGCCAAGTTAAGTATATAAGGGTGCTTGATAAATTGTAATTTTTAAACAATGATTCATAACCCTTCCTAAATAATTTCCTTGTTATTAGATTTAGATAATCTTCTATGTATTTATTTAGGTTGTTAGAGGGATACTGCAATGGAACATTTTATGTGGTTTTAATTTTCATCATTTATAAATTCCTTAGGATAAAGGGATATTGTAGAATTTTAAGATCATACCTGATATGAATTGCTAAGAGATGATACCAGTTTATATGGCTACACTACCGTGTGTGAGTGTACTACTTTTACCACAGTGTTGTAATACTGGATGATTTTTAATCCTCTAATGTGGTGGGTGTAAGGTGCTACAACATTATATGAGCAGGCATTTCTTTTATTGCAAGCATGCTTGTTTACCACTGGTTTCATGAATTATCTGCTTACATGCTTTGCAAGTTTAAAAATTGGGGACTTAATTTTTTTGGTGTCAACATGTATAACATCTTTACATACCGTAGAAATGAACCCTTTTTATATTGGCTGGGAAAGCTTCCTCCATATTATATTTTCCCTTGGATTCTGGTCTTGTCAAATGGTTATTTATTTCTATAATGTGCAAACTGTCCATCCTTTGGAATTTCAACTTCTAAAGTTATCATCCTTGGGCTGGCTTTAGCAGCACATATACTAAAATTGGGATGATACAGAGAAGATTAGCCTGGCCCCTGTGCAAGGATGACACACACATTCGTAAAGTGTTCCGTATTTTTTATGGTGCAGGGATTCTATCTCAGTAAAGCTGTTACAGAAACGTATCTTTCCTCTAAAGATCTGAAGCAGCACAGTAAAACAAGTTCCTTTTTAGAGGTGAGGATTTTACTTAAGCTTTTTCTATCCACATTAATTTGTGATATGTGCTCGTAATTTTCTTTTTGTGTGTTTTATCTTTATCAGGCTTTAGGAAGAAGATCATGCTTGCTTAATGACCATAAAGGTACTCTGATATCTTTTTGCACTTTGGATGTTTTATACAACATCAAAATCAGCTGTTCCTTAAAAGTATGAAGATTATTCTGGTGGAAACATTGGGACAAGCTGCTTTTTCCTTAGGTTATCAGAAATGTCCTCAATTTCTTTCTTGGTCATTATTCTGTTTGGATTTACACATTTTGAGTCATTTTTAGTACACAATATCATTCTAGAAATTATTCATTTCCTTGAGGATTTCAGTTTATTAGCCTACAAGTGTGTGCCACATTCTCTTTGGATTTGGAGGAAAAAAAAATCTATTTTCTCTATTTTGCCCTATCTCTATTCTCATTTTTAATTAAAAATCTTTCTTTAATTATATTTGTCAGAGGTTTGTTTACTTTAGCAGCCTTATAAAAAACAGCATTTGAACTAATTTATTATTCTACTGCCTTATGTTTTACAATTTATTTCAGCTTTTATCTTTATTTACTGCCTCTTTTAAAATTAATTTTCCCTTAACTTTTAAATAGAAGGCTTTGTGAATATGAACTTGGATAATCCCAGTCTGAATACAATTCTGAAGCTTGAAACAAGTTGTGGGGAGAGAGAGAAACTGATATACACTGAGCGGCCAGATTATTATGATCTCTGAACGTGTAATAATCTGGCCATTCAGTATGTGTGTGTGTGTGTGTGTGTGTGCGTGTGTGTATTAGAGGCCCTGGTGCATGAATTCGTGCATGGGTGGGGTCTGCCCAGCCTGGCCAGGGGGAGGGGATATGGTTGGTTGGTCTGCCTGCTGGTTGAACTCCTGGTTGAGGGGACAATTTGCATATTAACCTTTTATTATATAGAATATACACTGAGTGGCCAGATTATTATTCGTTCAGTAATCATAATAATGTGGCCACTCGTGTATTATCATTATGTGTTTACCAGTTAGGGACCAACTGGTTCAACTGTGCCAGCTAGTTTCAACGGAAGAAATTCGTAGGGGAACTAGTTATGAGCTGTTGGAAGAGCTGAAAAGCTAAATCAGCTAGTGAGTCAACATAGAGATTAGCAGCAATAGCTGCTCCTCCCCACCCAACCAAGCTGGAGGGAGTAGAAGGGGAATGTTCCCCCGATCCCAGGAGCTGGGTACCTGTGGGGACCAGAAGCACAGGTCACAGATGGGGTAGGGGCAGGAGCAGGAAAGGAGAGAGGAATAATCTGGATTTTCCTACCTTCCTCCTCCCTGTGTTCTGTTGGAGCCTCTCTTTGGCAGAAGCCAGTTGGCAAAGGGGCCTGAGAAATGTAATTTGCAGGGGTCAGGCTTAATCAGAAAAAGCTGTCAATGGACCTGAGAATGACAAAGACCAGCACAAGCACCTTCCCTCCAATCCTGGTGAGGTGGGAGGAGTTTATGATGCTGGAACGATGACAGTGCTCCTCCGGCACAGCACGCTGTAAAATCTTCTGCCAGTCTCCCTGCTTGCTTTTAATCACTGAGCCCATGTAAGAAAGGTGAATCAGTATATGTCCTGGCTCTTTCCTTAGCCTTCCTTCCCACAGCTTGATTCTAACCTGGACCTGCATACAGGGGTGCCCAGCTCTCCATCTACTGCTCACTTCTATGCTTAGCTCCAGACCTGGATTTCTAGCTGCCTCGTGATCATCTTGGATTCCTCAGAATCCTTGCAAGTGGGATTGGTGATGGTCTCTTCTCCCCCAAATCTCTTCCATCCCCTGCATTCCCTTTTCAGTTGATGGGACCTCCTCCATTCTGGCATCAGATCTGGTCAGCCTGATTGATCTTTAACCCTTCCATCTCCCTCACATCCTCTACAGGCCTCTGCACATCTGCTCAGTTCTGTGCCCTAAAATTTACCTGATCCTTTCTTCTTATTTCACTGCACCTGTATCAACTCTGGCCTCATGATTTTTGCTCTGGCCTTTTTTTTTTTTTTTTTTTTTTTTTAAATTTTGGTTTATTTTTAAGACTACATGAAATAGAGAAATTCATAAAAATCACCACTAGCCAAAACCAGTAATCCTAAGAAATGTTAGGTAGATATTCCTGCCTAAGAATGCTTGCTATAGCTGAAACTGGTTTGGCTCAGTGGATAGAGCATTGGCCTGTGGATTGAAAGGTCCCAGGTTCGATTCCGGTCAAGGGCATGTACATTGGTTATGGGCACATCCCCGGTGGGAGATGTGCAGGAGGCAGCTGGTCAATGTTTCTCTCTCCTTGATGTTTCTAGCTCTCTGTCCCTCTCCCTTCTTCTCTGTAAAAAAATCAATAAAATATATTTTAAAAAAATCACCACTATTATAGTCTTTTGCTATGCATTTTTAAGTTACCAAATGCTTTTGATAAAAAGTAGTTTCGGTTTTAACCACCTGTGTTAGTTGTAGCAGCAGTGTCTTCCGGCATTACTTCAGATTTCAGAACGTCTCTAAGGAGACCTTCTTGCCTATGACTTAGAAAAGCCATGTCCTTGATTAAGGAAAGCAGCTGTGTTCTAAATGTAGTGGCTACATTTGAGACCAATGGATAAACGTTCAATATTATTAAAGCATGAATACTGTATTTTGAGCCATGATGCTTTTCCAACATGCAGCCATCTTCTGGTTATCATCAGCTGGCACTGAATGTTTCTCAAAGACTCCAAGAGTTACAATAGATCCAGAAAGTAACAATGAGCCATTCACAGATGGCAAGATCCCCAGAAAAGCCAAGGAATGATTAAGTCCTTAATAAAATGGCTCAAGGATAAAGACGGATAACCAATCATTTCTATTTACTTCAGGACATAAAATGCTTTTTTTGTTTTGTTTTGTTTTGTTAATCCACCCAAGGATATTTTTCCATTTGATGTTTAGAGAGAGTGAAAGGGGGAGAGAGACACAGAGAGAAACATCGATGTGAGACTCTTCGAATGGTTGCCTCTTGAATACCTGGAGTTTGAGTCTGCAACCAAGATACATGCCCTTGACCAGAATTGAACCTGGGACCTTGCAGTCCATGGGCCGATGCTCTATCCACTGAGCCAAGTCGGCTAAGGTAGGACATAAAATACTTCTTTAGATCCATGGATGAAGCACCTATAGGGTGTTTTATTTTTGCAAAGATAGGTCCTAAAAATCATAACACCAGATAGATTAATAATAACACACATGTCAAAATTAGATGAAAAAATGCAGGCCATTGCTCTCATTCACTGTCCTGGTGTTAAAGATGTTACAAAGATATATACTTAGAATACCACCAGGTATCCCAACATTTACAGACATCGATGTTGTCAAAAAGGTCTTTCTCGGATTTTTAGCAAAGAGAAACTGCTCTCCCTTCCTCTACTCTCTCTCTGTTCCAGTCCATTCCCCATATTGATGCCGAAGTGATGCTTTTGGAAATATGAACTCCCAAAGCTCCTCCATGTACACAGGATTCGCTCCAAGTGTCTTTGCTCTGGGATCATCTTGGGCCTCCTTTGCCCACCTCATCTTTTGCCATTTCTCATCACTTCCCTGATCCAATCACACAGACTACTTTCTCTGCCCCGAGAAAGACAGGTTGTTTCAGATTCCTGCATCTGTGCACCTGCTCCTCTCCGATTCTGTAAGGCACTCATTATCGAAGTGGGTGTTGGGACCAGCAGCAGCATCCCCTGGGAAACTTATTAGAAATGCAGATTTTCAGGTCCCACTCAGACCTCCTGAATTAAAAACTCTGGAGGTGGAGCTGGGGAATCGGGGTTTTAACCTCCCAGGTGACTTAAATGCAAAGACCGGTTGAGAACCTCCCTGTGCACCCTGAATCCTACTCAATTACAGACGCCAGCTTTGTGGATCCTTTCCTGTTGAGGAGTTTTGGTGGAGTCCATTCTCCCTCCTCTATGTTCTGCCAGCACTTTGCCAATACCTCTCCTAGAGCTGTTAAAACCAGTGCATCTATTAAAAAAACCAGTGCATCTATTAAAGAATTCTCTCAAAGGAAAGGGCTACGCCTTGTTTATTTTTATTTCTCCAGTCTCTAGAAATTTCCTAGAAATACTCCAAATACACGCATACACATTCATACAAATAAATATGATTAAAGATTATTTAGCAAGCACTTGCATAATGTTTATAGCCAGGCATTGCCCTGAGCATTATAATAATTTAAAACCTTTTAATCCTCGTGAAAACTGTAAGCTTTGGGAGCTGTTATAGCTGCCACTTTTCGGAGGAAGGCATTGAGGCGCAGAGAGGTTCCAGTGACGAGTCCCACAGCCAGTGAGCTGTGGGTTGGATTCTGCTGGACTGGCTGCAGTCTGACCCCTGCACACCACAGCTCTCCAGTGGTATGAGCTGCATGAAAAGATTGTGGAGAGAGACTGTCTGATGGGCAAATTGGACTGCTCTGCATTGCAGAAGCTCTTGGTAGTGCTCTTTCTGCAGCTTAGGCAGCCCCCACAGCCATGGCACAGACAGGGCTGCTTCCTAGCAGGCCCATGAGTTCTGCTTAGTTTCTCTCTCTACAGTGGGAGAGGCCCTGGGTGAATGGTCAGAAAGAGCTTATTTGTTTTGATGACCAATTACCCCAGCTGGCCTAGGAGGTCTGAGGATCAGGCTAAAGTTGTTGTTTTTAATCTTGAATAAATCAGACTATTTCTCCAGACTATTTTGGAGAACTTTAAGAAGAGAATGCATGACATTCTTCTCGAGATAGCACAGGCCTTACCCAGAGAACGGCGGGCTTAACTTGGAGGTTTATATAAGTCAGTTTTAGTTCTGAAGCATTGTCCCACTTCCATTCTGTTCCCCTACGCACAGGATTTCTGGAGTTGTTTTGATGAAAAGCCCTTTCTCAGTTCCTAAGTACATAGCACATCTGCATTTATGCGTCTTGCTCAGCACCACCTATGTAAAGGTGTGAGAGAAGTGTGTGATTGGGAGTATCCTAGGTAGGTGGAGAGAAAAGCTAAGGCACAGACATGAAGAATTAGGGCAAGGCATGGCTTTACATATTAGTATACAGTCATTAGCATGGATTCAAGTGCCAAATTGAGTGATACCAACAATTAGAGAACAGGACAGCGTGCTGTAGGATGCAGATTATGTGTTATGAATAGTAAGTATAAAACGAGTCAGATTAAGTAAATAAATGAAAGCTGGGGGAGGGGATGTGTTAGGAGGGAGAGAGATTTGATCTAAGTAATGCAGGAAGATGATTCGCAATAACATTGATCACTTTAATGGAGAGCTTTACTGTGTGCTACATGCTCTTCTGAGTGCTTTTCATGAGTTCATTTGATTGTCACAATAGCCCTGGGAGGTAGGTGTTATTAATAGCCTAATTTTACAGATGAAACGGAGGCACAGCAAATTAAGTAATTGTTTACAGTGACACAGTGAAAGGTGGAGGCCTTGGACTTGAACCCACAGCCTACCTTCAGTCCTTATACTTAACCACTGGACTATAGAAGTAGCATTTCTTCTTTCTTCTGAGACGCTTGGGAGCCCAACACTTGGGTTGAGTGAGGTGGAACAGGCACAAGCCTCCATGAGTTCAGGGACTTTGTCTTGACTCTTACAGTCCTACTAATTCACTGGTACCTATAATATCATCTGGCACATTGTAGGAACTCAAATATTTGTTGAATGATGACTGTATTGTAGTAGAGAGGGTCTGAAGTGCTTTTTATGGGATATGGTCAGTAGGGTAGATGAGAGTATGCTAAAATAATAACACCACAATATCAGTGATCTAACACAACAGAAGTTTATTTCTACTCAATTAGAGTCCTCTGCAAGTCTGAGTAAGTTTCCTGTTAGCTATTTTCTGTGTCCACCATTCTTGGTGGCGTTGACCTTGTAGTATCTTTACTCAAGTTCACCATGCTTCAGAGTTCACCGTAGCAGAAGGGAGCTCTTAAATACTTCTGCCTGAAAGCAACACATTTTTTGCTTACATTTTATTGGTTAAAGTCAATCATGTAGCCACTACTAACTTCAAGGGGATGGGAGGGGAGGAGAAATGAAAATAGTGGAGAGTATTGGTAGTGTCTACATTGGACTTTATGCAGCCTCTGAAACTGCTGTGGAGGGAGTGGGTAAGAGTCCTGGGCACACTCAGATGGGAGAAATGGTAAGACTATCCACTGAGGATGCCCGTAAGCGGGGAGACAAGAAGGCATATGCACACAGATGCTTCCCTGAGTTTACCTCTGAAGCGTGAGGATGACAATGTCTCCATCGTATGGACCAGCCTGTTGCCCAGCCCGGATCGTTGATCTCACGTTTGTGGCTTCAGACTATACTCTGTTTGCCCACTTTGTCCTGTTCCCCGGGCCTGCTCTTTAGGCAACACATTTTAAACCCTAAACCTTTGTATCATCTTTGCTTATGGCCCTGTGCCCCATCACTTCAGGGTTTTGAATTAAGCTATAAACTAATTCAAGCTAAGATGCGATAGTTTGATAAAATAACTCACCTAACGTATTTGCATTTTAATGGAGGCTTTCAATGCCTTAAAGCAGAAGGGTTGTAATTTCAGGCACCCTGGTAAGCAGGCTGGGAAAATATATTTCTCCAGAGGAGCCTTTTAGTGCTCCTTAAATCTTATCAGACTGCTCTGCAGACAGAACGGGACTGACTCTGTCTGATTTCTGTCATGTTCTAAGCCAGATACTTCCCGGGGAGAGGGTGAAGCGATAACAGCGCGGCCCTGTTTTATTAAGTACACTGGCGAGAGAAGAAAGGAAGCTTATTCAGGGGAGATGGACTCAGGTGTGCAGAGCAAAACAAATAAACCATCGCACTCCTCTGCGCCCTGATAAAGCGCGCTGGTGTGCACGGCAGACTTCTCCTGCTCTCCCATAAAAGACAGCGCGGGCTTTGTGTGCGCGCGTGGAATCAGCTAGGTCTCTTCCCTACTGTTTGACATTTTCCATGCTTGTTGCTAAATCTCTGACAGAAGCATTAGCTGGGCTGAAGAATAATAGTGTTGTAAGAAAGCTGATAATGGCCCAGGAAAAAAAAGTATGTATAATACATACCTTGACAGCGAACCACTGAATACTTTAATAAGTAATGCACACAAGCGGAGGCCTTTTGTGTTGACATGAAATGTAAGCTCTACCTTTCTTCTCGTGGAGAAGCATAAAGCACAGGAGAGGGAAACAGATGGGAGAGATTCAAATATTTTCTCCTGGGGACTTTGATGTGTCAATGCGCAATGCACCGAGAGGTTCTTTTTAATTTCCTTTAAGCGTTAGGGAATGAGAGCGCGAGAGCGGAGAACGTGTGGTGCCTCTCTGGGTGTTTTCCAGAGACCACTTCCAGATGTGAGAATCTGGTGCCGCATGGCTTCCGAATCCCAGGGGCCCTGGTTGGCTTGATGTGAGCGCCACAGAGGGGTGCTCCAAGGGGCCCAGGCTCCGGTGACCAAGAGCCAACATCAGTGCCAGGATGAATTCATGTGAACTTAAATGACTCCTCCTCTGGGGTGGAGCCCTTGGGCAGGACCAGAATCACCGGCAGAGCCTTCAAGGTGGGGAGTGAAAAAGAGCAACGAAAGTAGTTGAATATGTGATCAGTTTTTGTTGACTTTCAAAATTTTTGGACTTAGATTTTTTTTGGGAAAAAATTCCTTATGTGTTTCCATCATAAAGGCCTTCCTCCTGGACTGCCAGATGATAAACGTAAAGTGTTTTTGTTCCTTTCTCTCATTTTGAAGCTTTTTCCACAAAAGCTATTACAGCCTCCACCCCTCTTCTCATCTTTCGCCCGTCCTTCGAGCAGTTATTGAAATGCCGCTTCCTCGCTGACAGCTAGTTTCCTACCTTATGACATGGAACTCTGACCCCAAATATGCCTCCTTGCCTCCTGGGGATTACACTTAACCCCCACTAGACTTTGATGTGGGGAGGATGTATTTTTGACGGCAAGGAATAGAACACGAGGCTCACAGTAGCTTGGAACAAGGAAGACACCTAATTGCTTCACATAACAGGAGGCCTGCGGTTAGGAGTTCATTTGTTGTTTGCTTAGAGACTCCCCCTACCCAGCTAGATTTTAAAAAAAATGTGGCTAATGTGATTGAGAAAATTAATTTTAATTTACTAACAAGAGGTCTGCTGTTAGAGGCAGTGGCTTCCCAACGCCATCAAGCACCAGGCTCTTTCTCAACGTTCACTCTGTCAGCTCTGAGTATGGACACTGGGGCCTCATGTTTACTGTCTCCTTGTCATTACAGGGCTGCTGCAGCCCTTTGCATGCAGGGGAGGAATCAGGGATCTGGGAGATAAAAGGGATCTTCCCTTTATCAAGGAGGAAAACACCCATTTCCTGGAAGTCCACCAATAGACTGGCTCTCAAATCTCATTGTCCAGTGCTTGATCGCATGGCTATCCCTGGCTGCAAGAGGGGCTGCAAACATTAGTATCTTGCCAAGTATCTTGTCATAATTCACTCGGATTCACTATGATTCTTTGCCTGGAATGGATAAGTCCTGCTGGTAAAAAAAACATTGAGGATGGGTAGGCACCTACAGTGTATATCTATGTAGAGTGGTACATGTTTTATCCTGCTATTGGTTTGTGCCACAGACATATATCTTACTCTGCAGTATATATATATCCCTGGGTGGTGACTATAAATAATTATACATAAAATAACTTTTTATAGATTTTCATTTAAAAAAAAACAAAAAACACCTAACATGGGTTTATATAGAAAGTATTTTGCCCAAGATTATATCAAATCACGTGCTAGCAATGGTGATACTACAGATATTGAAATACAAAACCCTACAGGTAATTTCCATATTTGAGCAGTAGATGTGTTCCAGTAAAGTGCCCCTAAGGTGACTTTATGTAAAGTTAGCCCTGTGTTCCCTTTAACCATTATTATGAAATTAGAGATATATTCCCATTGAAAAACATTATTCTGTAGGTAGCAGATGCAGCTGAAAATGATAGCAGAGGAAGTTTCTATATGGCGGTTTAGCTCCCAAATGGGGCTTTGCATCAAAGCACCTGTTGAGTTTTCTAAAACTACAAAATTCCCAGGCTTCTCCTCAAATTGGCAGAATTACCATCTCTGAGAAGGAAAGCTGGGGAGCTGTAGGTTTATAAAGCTTCCCAAGTGACACTGATACACAGGCACGTGTAGGAATCACTGTCAGTGACCCATAAAATTATGGAGGATTTAACTAACTAATAGGATTTTGAAATAATTTGGTCTGAGTCCCTCATTTTACAGATGAGAAAAGATAAGTTATGAGACTTGCTATTGGACATAGCTAGCAAGTCTTGTAACTATAGGAGCTGAGACTTGCATTCATCCTCTTGAGCCTGATACTTGTGCTCTTTTTTTTTTTTTTTTTTTAATTTCAGAGAGAGAAAAGGAGAGGGAGAGAGAGATGGAAACATCAGTGAGAGAGAAACTGCCTCCGAAACAAACATACAAACAAAAAAAGTGTAAATGTAGCAGAAATTTAAAAAGAGTAGAGGTTATATGCTTGTCTTTGACCATTTGTTCTTGGTTATGACTGAGGCTAGATGTTTTGTCTTTTGGCTGGTTAGGGATAAGAGGACTGGAAGTGCACATTCTGGGTTTGGCACCATTGGCAGGGATGACTCAGAGTGCTAGGCTTGTCTTTGAATGGCATTTATATTTTTCTCATTAAGTCTGTAGTGCAATCTATTCTTTCTGCAAATGATGATTTCTTCCTTCAGGCTTGCTTTTAAGAGGAGTGCCCCAGAGCAGGTACCTTGCTATCCTCACTCCCCTCATGCCACAGAATCTATTTTACACAGTTAGCTCTTAGCAGCAACACTGTGCATGGGATTTTTATTGAATGAGGTGTAATATGCCCAGATCATCAGACAGCTCTAGGCGAGGTGCTTCCTCTCCCTGTGACTACCTTCCTGACTTATGAAATAAGAGGAATGGTCTAGTTAATAAGGAGGTTTACCTCCACCTTCAAGCACTAATGGTTGGTGATTTGTAATCCTTGTTTCTTGGGTCACGAGAGAAGGTTGAGGGTCTGGGTTAGCTTGCTGTGCAAAGTTCTCTGTGATCCTGGGCTGCCTCTCTAGCAGTTATTTCCTTCATGGCCACGCTGTAATGCTATTTTGTAAAAACCTGTGTGCCCTCATGCCCTACCCTGCACAAGTGCTTCCTCTTCCTGGAAGGTCCTTCTCATTCAAAGTACTCTTTCCTTATCTTTAAAACTCAACTCAAAACTCTGCTAAGTTAACAGCCTCTGTGAAGTTTCTCATTAACTCTTCTGCGTCACCCACGTTTCTAACAGTATGAGGAAACCTTTTCTCTGCCCTGCAGTCTCCTGTGTATGTCTCACCAGGAGTAAGATCTCCATATTGTAACTTTATGTCTCTTCTTTGGGCTGGTAATTCCTTGAAGGACACGGCTTGGTTCTCTGTGTTTCTAGCTGCCTGGTATAGTGGTTGGCATATAAATTGATGCTCAATATATGATGAGAGATTGAATAGCTGCTGCCTCCACCCCATCCTGCCGAGTCTCCAACTTCTCCAGCTTTTTCTGGTGATGGTGCTGTCCTCCGTCTTATAAGTGCTAGGGGATGTATTGTTGTAAGTGTTATTGCCCCTCTAATTAATAAGGAAAACATCTATAGGTTCATCAGAAATGTGGGGGCATTTTCAGCTTTTGGACACCAGGCAAGTCCCAGCTTCTGGCAAGTCCCAGCTTCTCATACCTGTGCTTTCACTCACCTCTGGTTTGTGGGGACTTGAGGTCCTTGGAACTTTCCAGTATTTGTATAGATTGATCAACTATTGCTCTGGTTTCTGACACTTCATATGAGCAGAGGAGTAAACCAATCAGGGAATGTGCTATATGGAAGGAAAACCAGAGGGACAGTATAGAAGGATAGCTCAGATGTCAGAGAGGTTCCACTCTTGTGTGACTTGGAGGATGGTGGCAATGCCATTTGTAGAAGTGTCTAACAGGAAGAGGATCAGATGACAAACGTTTGATCATGCTGAGCTTGAAGTGTTTGTGGGACATCACTGTCAAGTTGAAATGGAATCGTGAGGCTGGGGAGAAAAATGTCAGCATCTGAGTAAGAAAGACTAGGCTCAACTAAAGTTGAGAGGGCAGATGGGATTGCCAAGAGAGAACATAGAGAGATAAGGAGAAGCTGGTGAATGGTTACTTGGAGAACATTGATTCTAACAATGAGCCAGAGGGATGGAGAAAGATATGAGTCCCAGAAGAACATAAAACTACTGAAATTTATGGAGAAGGGTTTGTCAGGAGCTTGCTTGGAGACTCTTAAAGGGAAATATTACTCATATATCTTAAATGAAAAATACAGTTTGTCTTTATGGAATGATACCCTCCTCAACTGTGTGGTTGCAGGTGTGTACACAAAGACGGGCTGTCTCACCCTGCCAATTTGATGAGCTGAGTCAGTTCAGACAATGGGCAAGGAGACAGATTTTGCATGGGAGTAGGGAAAATTTCATTAAGATGAGATGATTAGGAGTGTCAAATGACACGAAATCACTGAGATTTTAATACTGATAGAATTCTTGCATGCTTTTAAAAATAATGTGTTCCCCCCCCCCCCCCCAATTCCCCAGTCTTTTCCTATGAGCAAAAGGTATATTTCAAATTTATAAATACAATAACTGGATCTGCATGGGGTGATTTATGTGCTTTCATTAATTAATTTATTTTTGGTATTCACCCAGGCCTAAGGTAAAGGCTACTAGAAGCTATTATTATTATTATTATTATTATTATTTTAAAATAAGCAATTAGTACTTGGAAAGTACATTGGGAATATTTATTTATTCATTGTGGTAAAAAATATATATCAAATTTTTATCATTTGGACCATTTTAAAAAATTGTTTAAAGTATTACATATGTCTCCTTTCCCCCCAATTGACCACCCCTCCTGCCACTCTCACCCTGCAGGACAAGCCCCCACTGCCCCAGTGTCTGTTTCCATTGGTTATACTAATATGCATCATACAAGTCCTTTGTTGATCTCTCCCCCACTCCTTCCCCTGCTTTCTCTTTGATGTTAGACAGCCTGTTCAGTCTTACCTTGTCTCTGGATCTATGTTTGTTTATCAGTTTATGTTGTTCATTATATCCCACATGTGAGTGAGATCATGTGATATTTATCTTTCTCTGACTGGCTTATTTCACTTAGCATAATGCTCTCTCATTCCATCCATGCTGTTGCAAATGGTAAAAAAGTTCCTTCTTTTTTTTTTTTTTATAGCAGCATAGTATTCTATTGTGTAGATATACCATAGTTTTTTAATCCACTCATTTGCTGATGGGCACTTAGGCTGTTTCCAAATCTTGGCTATTGTAAATTGTGCTGCTATGAACATAGGAATGCATATACCCCTTCTGATTGGTGTTTCTGGTTTCTTGGGATATATTCCTAGAAGTGGGATTACTGGGTCAAGTGGGAGTTCCATTTTGAACTTTTTTGAGGCAACTCTATACTGTTTTGCACAATGGCTGCACCAGTCTGCGTTCCCACCAGCAGTGCACAAGGACGTTTGGACCATTTTTAAGCATACAGTTCAGTGGTAGTAAGTACATTTACAATGTCCTGCAACTATAACCACTGTCTAATTTCAGAAACTTTTTATCATCCCAAAGAGAAACTCTGCACCCATTAAACATAAATTCCCATTTCATTTTCCCCTAAGGCCTGGGAACCTCTCCTCTACTTTCTGTTTCTATGACTTTACCTAGTTTAGGTACCTCATATAAGTGGAATTATACATATTTGTCCTTTTATGCCTGACTTATTTTACTTAGCATATCCTTGGAAATTCTGGACAGCTCTCTGGAATTTGGCTGTCCCAGTGTCTTGGATACAAATTTCTGGAGTATAATGCCATAATGTTCCATTATTTTTTTAAAGAGGTTTTTGCTCTGTCACCTCTTGAAATGGTGAATAGAAGTTCCTCTCCAAAAAGCTACTGTGCACATTTATAATACAACTTCCACTGCAACAGTTGTGTGATGATGATTCTGATTGTGGTTTCAGCTTTTGCCAAAGGCCTTACCTGAGGAATTGTGGCTCCTGCGGTACTGTTCCATCACCAAGACACCCTACGTCACGCACTCCTGGCCATATGGAGGCCCCTGGAAATCCTTCTTTATCTGACAGAACACCAGGGCTTCTTGAGCTTGACTAATTGGGACCCTGTCTTGTGAGCGCTTGCCACATATCAAAACACTTTTTCATTTTAATGGCTTTAATAAAATTTTTTATATGCCCCGATTTTTTTTTTATCATTAGATTCAACAGACATAAAATTACCCTGCCAAATTGCTGTAATGGTTTCTAAATGCTTATTCCCAGTTTCTATAATTATCTCATTGTGGCCCAGTGGCACATCATCCCCAGACCACACATTGAGTAGTCCCCTTCCTTGAAAGTGTCACATGGGAGGTACTTTGCTTAGAAGTATGTTTTGATAGATTTTTTTGAAACATATTTTCTCACAAAATGACTTTCCCTCATGATTCTTGACCCTCTTGTACTGTTTGTTTTCTGGATCTAATCACTATTACCCAGCTTCTGGAGAAGAGGCTGTCTTCCCATTGTTTGGCCTCAGATTTGTGTTAGGAACTCTGATCTGAAGTAATGAGTCATTGGCTAGAATTCTTATTTGGAGCTTTGCAGTGGTCAAATCTGGTTCTCTCAAGACACTGTGCTAGGGTTCTGTTGTATCCATTCCCAAGGCGAGTCACCAACTCGCTGCTGAAGAAATCCTCTGGGCTACCTTGCTGAGCTAAATGGTGCAGTTCTGCAACCTATGTACCCATTCCCAGCCAACTTCCTGGTCTTAATAATAATATTTAAATCTCTGAACAATTCCTGATGTCTTCAATAATTCTACAGGTTAGTTCCATGTTGAGTCTTCAGTGGCAGGTAAGTCTTAAGGGAAGCTGGGATCATGAGAAATCTTATCAAGGCCCATCTTTAGGCTCTATAGGTAGGCACTACTACAGTATACTTCTGCTTAGAAGGTCATAATTAAAGTAAGAAGATGGCCTCCTAGAGTATGAATTTCAGGATTCGGCCATTGGACTTCAAACACCTCAGCATAGCAGGAGTGCACACAATCCGGGTGTTGGCATTCAGAATAGGGTTCAGTTCTTCCTCTGCTATTTATAATCTCTGTGAGTCTGAGCAGATACTTAACCTCTCAGAACCTCATGGATTACAATGTTAGGAGAATTAAATGAGAGTGCGTATAGAGCTCGGAGCCTGATGAATATATAGCAAGCACTCACACCTTGGTCTCTGTCTTCTCTGTGATTTCTCTGCTGTGGTCCAGAAAGCAACTTATGAATGCTCAGGTTATAGGTGGAAAGCAGTCAATTGCTTCACAGAAGTGGCTGAGGTTTACACTGCCTGGTGTTGCACTTTTTTTTTTTTTCCCTGGTGAGTCTATAGTCCTGGTCTCTTAAAGCGATTATGTTTGGTAGCAGTAAACAGGCTTTTACCAAAATGGCTCTTTAATACTGTTCAAGCATATTCTGCACTCACAGTAGAAATGCAGATAAAAACGAAAATAAGATATCACTTTTTAGCTATTGGTTGAGCAAAAATTAAGAGTTTGATACCATGCTGGGTTAGGGAGGGTACTGAACAGCAGGCACCAGGTGGGGGTGAGGGAGTAAATTGGAATAGTGTTTATGGAGAAGAATTTAGTAGTTTCTATTAAAATCCCAAATGTATATTTTACTTCTAGAAGAGTATTTATGCTTGCTCACATGCAAAATAAAGTGCTTACTTATACAATATCATCTTGAAGGTATACTTTTAAATGATAGGTGCAAGTGGGGGGGCAATGTGTATAGTTTGTATAGTGTTTATGTATAATAATAAAAGCAACTATGCTAATTAGACAAGACAGCCAAACAACCTTCCAGTGTAGTTGCCATGGTAGGGGTTGAGGCATAGGCAGTTAGGGGCAATTAGGCAGGCAGGTGAGTGGTTAGTAGACCGTGGTCCTGGATTGCAAGTGGTATGTCCGACTGCTGGTTAGGCTGCATAGATTGGGCCTAAACCAGTAGTCAGACATCCCCCGAGGGGTCCTGGATTGCAAGAGGGATACCCCTCACCCCGGGCATGAATTTTGTGCATTGGATCTCTAGTGTTAAATAAGAAAATTAATTCAGCTATATAAAAAAGAATATTTTGGGTTGACCCAGACATATTTAACTGTGGAAACACAAAGAAAAGGAAATGGGAGCACAGTGTTTGCAGGAATGTGTAATACTTTTTAGTCTTCTCTGTAGGTGTGCAAAATAGGTCTCCCACAGCTCTTCTCTCAGAGCACTCACTGCATACTGCAATTTCTGGCTTCCTTGTCTGTTCCTCCTAATACTGTAATCTTAGGTAAAGGAATAATGCCACATTAAACCTAAATATCCTGGAAGCTGGTGACAAGACTGAGCAAATAGTACATGCTCAATAAATGTAGATGGATTGAGCAAAAGCATAAAATGCAACCAGTGTTTACAGTTAACATGAGGGCTTTCACATGCTTTATCTTGCTTAGCTGACTTCTGATATTTCCATTCAGGTAAAGAGAACATGTCTTGTGAATCCCCTTTGGCTGTTCTCTGCCCATTCAGTACTCTTCCTCAGGGGAGCAGAGGGATCTATCTGATGGGTAGTCTGGGCAGAATGATCTGAACTTGCTCAGCTCATCCTAACCCTCCTATTTCTTTGCGGAAGTGACCTATGCATCGAGCATCTGAGATTTCCTCTGCTCCTCTGGCCCCAAGCCTTCATTTGACATTCTCTCTAGACATGTGGAGGCCTCCCCAGCCCAGGGTGGCCTGGGGCTCAAGGAGTCATCTGCCTCCCTCTGGGGTGCAGGGGGCAAGCCCATTTGTCTCTCATTCTATCTGTTTTCTAGCCTGGCTTCTCTCTGGTCTCCATCTTCCTCATTGTTTTGTTTTTCTACTGATTTAGTGCCTGGGTGGGGAAGAGACAAGATTGTATTTTTTTGATGTGCCCTTGGCAGCCCCAATACGTGATTTGACTATTCTTCCCATTTAATTGAGGAGGAAACTGAGACTCTGGTCAAACGGCCTGATATCTGCTCCTCTGACTCTCCAAACTGTGTTCGTTGCATTTGAAACATTGTCTGAGATGTCTTCCCACTGTCTGGACGACAAGTGAAACCAGAAGATTCCCACCCAGAGTGGAAGGAGGAACTCAGGAATCTTGAAGTTCCTCCTAAGCCCAAACCTATAATTCACCTCTGGGACTGGCATATGATTTGTCCATTTCTTTGTTATCCTTCCCCGCGGGGCACATGCTAAGTGCTCAGTAAGTGGATGCTGACCACCAGCCCGATGGGTTAGCACGAAAGGCCTTCCAGAAGAGGAACAGGCTGTGTAAACATTCACTGCAGACGGTTGCAAAGGAGCTCTGAAGTCATGTCTTCAGCATGGGAAGCACGGAGCTCTGTTTTTCTCAGCCACACCCATAGGCGCAGGTCAAGACGCGATCCATCACACACACCGTCCTCAGACGTGAGGACTGTCAACACAAGCACGAGGGCAGGAGCTGGTGGGCTGCCTGACCACCGGCTCCATCCCCTGCTCTGGGGAGCTGAGCCAGGCTCTCTGTCACAGCATGCAGTTTCTCAACTCAGCTCGGCTTTGGAAAAACAGTTTCCCTTTACTTTTTATGTGTTTTCTGGGCTTTCAGACCCCTGGGTATTTTGAGGGAAACATAGTCCATATGTTTCTGATTTACTTACATTAAACTTGCCAGAAGTTTCTTTTGTAAAATCGATTTCACGTCTGGGAAACCTTTTCTGCATTTTTTTTTTTTTTTTTTTTAAAAAGGCCTCTACCCTGGATCTTCACACTAAAAAGGAAGCAGAGAATTGAAACAATTATTAGGATATACTTGAGCCAGGACACCCCCTCCGCTTTTGTTACCTGAGCATTTCTGGGAAAAGGTGAAACTAGAAGAAACCTGTTACAGAGGCAATTGACCTAGTTACCCACTTCCCGTTTCACGTGTGGACACAGTCTTTACAGACGAACATCTTTCTTCAAAGCATTGTGTGCAAGATTTTGGTTTTCTAGTTAAAGTAATCTTGACTAAGTGTCTCCCGTCTGTTTCCTATTCAGAAATCTCTGAATTTGAGTAGGTTCTAAGTATGCTAAAATGCTTTTTATTTATTTGTTCTTTGTTTTGGTGGAGAGAGCGACATAAATCCAAGGAAAAATAAATGTTCATAAGACTTTCAAACTACACTACTAACTTTCAAATGCTACATATTATTATTTTTATTAACAATAAACGTCAAAGCACTGAATAGTTGTTGGGAGAGCTGAAGTGGCGGGAGAAAGGATATACTGGGGAGAAATAGGGACAACCCACGTAGGAAACAGGAAAAGCAAATTATAGCTCGCTCACCCAACATACACATGAATTTTAGAGGCTGGAACTCTGTTTTTATAGTCCTCCACATTCCTAACCTAGAAGACTGGACTCAAGTCAAATGCTGGTATGAAGACTGGGCCTCTCCCTGCTCTTCCCAGCCCCCCCCCCCCCCCCCCCCCCCCGCCCCACCAGCTGGCTGTAGGAACCACATACTGACTGTTACCGATTGTCAGCTCTCAGTTTTCACCTTACACTGTATAACATTTTCATGAAGTGAAGCTTTGATTTTGGAACCTTATTTTCCACTTAGCTCCCTTTGCAAAATTGAATGTGTGCTTTCACTGAAAGGTGTTTATGCTGAGATGTTCCAGAAATTACAAGCAGTGAGAGATGATGTGACAAGCAGGTAAAATGAAAGGTCCTTGGGAGAGACTTTGAAAGTGGGAGCATAGGTTTCAGATCAGGCACTGTCTTTTAACCTCCGGATTGCATACAATTCCCCAAAGGGGTAGAGGTGATGGGAAAGATGAGGGAAGGAGAATGACAAAGAACTTGATTTTAAGATGCCTTTTGTTCTTAGCAGGACATCTTGCCCTTGGCTTCTTCCTTTGAGCAAAGGCTGCTAGCAACCCTTAGGGCTGTAGTCATACCCATCATTTTCTCAGTCCTTCTCGGTCTTTTGGGGGGTAAAAAAATTGAATCATGTACTTTTGATCAAAGAAAGGGCCATAATGGTCCTGTTTTCAAACATTTTTATTTTACAGTTGAAGAAACAAAGACCCAGAAATATTAAGTGACTTTCCCATGGCCACACAGCTAGTTAGTGGCTAACCTAGGACTCAATCAAACCGAAGTCTGTTTATTTTATACCAGAGCCTTTTCCATCGCTACAAATGCCAACTTAAATGTCTTCAGAATATATATAAGATGCCCAGAATTGCACAATATTATTACCCCTTTATAATTTGTTATTAGACATTTAAAACGTTACCAATGTCAACTTTCAAGTAATTACACATTACTGGATATTACTTCATAATATTTCAACCTGAAATTTCGTATGTCGAGCTGATATAAATTAGAGATTCCTGTCCTTTCCCAAAGAATAGACTGCTTTTCTTGCTTCTTTAAAAGGGTTTATTTTTAAATATGAGAAACGGTGTTTCTCTCCCGCCCAAATTAAACCAGATGAAACCTTAAGGTTCATTTCTACCCTTGGAGTTATGTCCTGGCACACTTAGAAACCTGCCTCAGCAAAATGTATATGCAGCCGAAACCGGTTTGGCTCAATGGATAGAGCATAGGCTTGGGGACTGAAGGGTCCCGGGTTCGATTCCGGTCAAGGGCATGTATGTTGGTTGCGGGCATATCCCCAGTAGGGGTTGTGCAAGAGGCAGCTGACCGATGACTCTTTCTCATCGATCTTTCTAACTCTGTATCTCTCTCCCTTCCTTTCTGTACAAAATCAATAAAATATATTTAAAAAAATGTATATGCAAATCCAGGGGTTCTGAGCTTGGTTCTGTCACTCCCTCTCCAGGTGAATTTGTACACACTGCCTGGGTTTCCATTATTTGAAGAAGGCAGTATTTGGATTAGAGACGCAAATTTCTGGCATCGTATCCAAAGCAGATATTTTTCTCTCAGTTTCTTTGGGGGAAATGTGGGAAGGAAAAAAAAAAAGTTTTAATAGCTAATCTGGAATGCTAGTGGCCCCAATCTCCCACGTAGGAAAAGAAAACCAATTACGACAGGTAACCTGATCACAACATTTAGTGACAATTTTACCAGGTGGCACATGTAATGCTATTGTTCTCTGACGGTGCCATGTGACGCGCCTTGCTGGAACATTTGTTTTGACACAGTGTGCTAACATGTTATTGAATTCTTGACATCGGCATTTCCCAAGCAATGCTGAACTCAAATCCTCTCTAAAGAATCCTTCCAGATTGATTCCATACACGGGCTTGCGTGAGGGGTGTGCATAACATTGTCATCATGTGTCTTAGGTACAGGGGACCATGCGTTCAGCTGCGTTCTATCAGGCAAACCACCGTTCTAAATATAATGCAGAACAATGCCATTTTCTTGAAACAGGAAATCGCCACTGGCTTCTCAGCATGGTGGTAAGGACCACATGCTTTTAGGCCACTTCTCCATCATTCCTGTGACCTAGTTTTCGTTATTCAGTGAGTCATAGTACTGTACATGTTATTGTGTGCCAGTTACGATCCGGAAGAGAAATATGTAGTTGGGTTTTCATTGGTCCAAATCTCTTGCACAGTTGTCAGCCTTTTTTTTTTTAAAAAATTGACCAGGGGCTCTGTTTTGGGTGCTGCTGCTATAAAGCTTTTGTACAAGAATAAACTGCCTATGTTAAGGTCAAATGCTTCTGAATGTACTTGAATGGATGTTGAAAAATTAAGATTACAGAGGATCTGCATTGCCAAAGGTCAGGAAAGTACAAACTCCAAGTCAAGTCCTCATGCCCCTGCTTTCCCGACAGGAAATGACAACAGGAATCAGACAATGGAGAAAAAAGTTAGGAGAGGGTGATATTTCCATTGTGGCTGAGACCTCTGAGACACCTCTCCTCTGCTTCCTCACTTCAGAGGAGTTGACTACCGCGCAAAGCCCAACATGTGCTGGTCTTCTAGGAAACTTCTTTTTTAAAAGACAAAGAAAAGAAAGAAAGCTAGCTGAGTCACATTCATGTGAATGGCGGAGCCCTAGAATGGAGCTGTGCAAACTCCAGGGGCTGAGGTGCCTGCAACCACCTTGATCCTGAACTGCCTCCCAGCTCTAGGCCCTGGCAGGCCCTGCCTTATTATAGCTCTTGTTCTTAGATTTTCATAGAATCCCCTTCACTTTGCCACTCTTGGGAACATGGAGTGAAAAGAACACAAGTTTCAGAGTTAGGTGGACTTTAACTTTTAGCTCACCCACATTCTACTCTGTGGCCTTCAATATATTAACTTCTTTGAGCCTCAGTTTCTTTACCTTTGAAATATAGTGGCAAGGATAACAATTCTTCAGCATAATGTGAGAAATTGATGACAATATATGTAGAAACGATTTATTATTCTTTGCACATAGTAGATGCTCAATAACCTTTTTTTAACTTTTGCAACTGCCTATATCAAAGACACCAGATATTGCTTGGTTTTACAAGTCCTTCTGCTTGTGGATGTTGGGATGTCCAACATTTCAGAACGTTGTTTGAGATTTAAGAGCCTAGTACTAGAGAGTCTTTGCTGTTGACTCTTTAATCTCCCAAATACCAGATACTGTCTGCTTCTCTGCACTTTCTTTCCCTTAGTTGATCTCTTGAGATTTGACTCTTTGCCTTCCTGAAACTGCTATACCAAGGAGGTTTCTCTGAGTCCCAACTAGCCCTCTTTTCTTCCAGTCTTAGCTTCAGTATTACCCCCAAATTCTCTAGTTACTTCCGAGGTTAATAATAGCTACTATTTATTTAATTCTATGAGGCATTATGCCAATACATAATGTCACTTAGTCTCATTTAGCATGATCTTATAACAACCCTGAAGAGGAGGATGCTTTTATTATCTCCTCTATCTGATAGTCAGGTAGCCAAGACTTGAGAAGGTTGTGAAACTTGGACAGTATAGGTGACAGAATGAGGGTTTGAGTCTAGGACTGTCAACTTCAAACTGATGCCTAGCCACCATGTGTGAGGGCTCTTTCCATACCACCTGGTCACTGGACTCGCCTGAGGCAGCTGTTAGGGTGCAGGAGGGCGTGGACTCTCCATCCTGAAGGAGGAACAATAGAAGCCACTCTGCCGAAACATTCAATGGCTGTGAACAGGATGCAATTAAGTCTATAATCTGTTATGATCACCTGAAGGATCATTTGGAAATGAGAACACTTTCCAATGTATAGTTCAGGTGATGTAGGTGTTCATGTTTGAGATCCCTAATGTTTGTACTTACCACTTCAGATGGATGAGCAGGAAATATCTCTAAGTCAGTGTTTTTCAACCTTTTTTTGGGCAAAGGCACACTTGTTTCATGAAAAAAATCACGAGGCACACCACCATTAGAAAATGTTAAAAAATTTAACTCTGTGCCTATATTGACTATATATAAAGTAATTCTCTTGAATAGGAATCAAATAAACACAAAGAAAGTATTTTATAATTACTTTATTATGAAATATTAAGTAAACAAAATAGTGAAAAATCATAAAATTCTTGTCTTGTCTGCACCTACGGCACACCAGGCAACACTAGTGTGCCGCGGAACAGCGGTTGGAAAGCGCTGCTCTAAGTGACTTCAAAATGAACAATTGGAAGAGCCCGAGTGACCCTTCCACCTCTCAGATAATAGGGTTCGGCACACACTAGAGCTTCATATGCAATAGCTGTGACCTTCCTTGTAGGGTAAGAGCAGATGGCTTCGGCCTTTGGGAGGATGCTACTTGCTGATAGAGCGGTGACAAGTTGGAAAGCTCCCTTCTGTTCTGACCCTGACCAGGGTGATATCACCTCCTTCTGTCTGAAGTTCTACAGAACTGGGGTGAGGGGGCAACATGGAGATGTGGGTGGTAGGATTTAACTGCTGGTTTAGAAGTAACTCAGGGAAGCCAGTAAGCCAGGTGGTCAGTTGATACTAAATTAAAAAACAAGGAAAAAAGGAAAGAGAGAAAGAGGAGGCCTAAAGCTTCTATAGATAGAATGTACATATAGTCCCTCACCCCTTTGATTACCAATGTCCAGGGAGAGTGTCCCATCCTCTCTTATGTAAGGGACCCAAACTTCACCAGAGACCTATGATTTAGTATTAAAAACACACACCACAATTTTCAATGTGGAGATGGAAACGATAGCAACATTGGGAGGAAGACTTATTCTTCTCTTTATGACCTCAACCCCTTTCCCCACTGACCCAGTTGCATCAATGGATCAGCATTTGCATGAGTGCCCAGGCATTCTCTGCTCTCCCCGCTTCACACAGTGGAACTCCCGAAGGGATCATCGTTCTCCTTGGTTCTCGTACCCTCGGCCAGGCCCCAGGCGGTGAGGGGGCTGCGGCTGTGTTCCTTGTAACTGGTGCCTGTGGGAAGTGGGAGGACTTCGATAAAACACTTTGTTGGACTCAGCTCCCCTAGTGAGGGATTTCTGATAAAAGACTCAATAAAACCAGACATTTGGGTGTCCGTGTTTGTGTTTGGGAGAGAAGCAGCTTGTTTGGAGATTTGAGAACGAGGCTCTGCTCTTTGTACAACAACAGAGGGAAGTTTGGCCGTTGGGTGGGCAGCTTCCTTCAGGGAGCAGATGGGGCTTTCAAGGCACAGGAATGTTTCCAGATGCCACATGTGCCTTTGAAAGCAAAGGCCAAGTCTGTGAGGAGCTGTAGGCAACACCATGGCCCTTGGGCCTTGGGAGCCATGACCATTGCTAAGAAGGCATAAAACCACCCCTGTCTCCATCTTCCCAGGACCTCCCCTCCGCCTCTCGCCACTCCCCCTCCCCCCACCTCCCACCCCACCATGCCCCCTGCAAACAAAAGCCAATCAGGCAGGACTGATGTCTCAGGAGGCAGCTGGTAGGGAGCACAGGGAAGGAAGTGAATCAGACTCATGAGCCTCTTTGTCCGGGTGCCAGGGTGGAAGGGCATAGGCTGGGGCAACAGCCTCGACACGGACTGAGTCAATCACCTTTCTCTTCCGTTGCGTGTTTGCCAAGCATAAGACCTGACCTTTATTCCCTGGAACCAGCTCTGGGAGAGGCTGCTTATGGCCAATGACTCCTTTGTGTGCTCAGATGGACACTTTTGCCTACTTTGGCGCTCTGTGTAGTCTGTCTATTTTGTGTGATGACTTTCTGGTTCCCAAGGTACTAAGGACTCCCTGGGGATACTACCTGTCTAGTGCTGGGCAGCAGCAATATGCATGCATGTGTATAGCCTGTTTCTCATTATGGTATTAAGGGGGAGTTTGGGGGAATATGGTAAAGGGCATTTTCCTCTATATAATGAGTCTCAAAAGTTTAGGAATGCTAAAGGGAAAAAAAAAGGTGTTAGGCATGTGGCTGTGATATGAACTGGGCTCCCAAATCTGACTGGTTTGAATCCCAACTCCACTGCACAAACCAACGGTGTGATTTTTTATTTTGCTTTGTTGTTTAACTTTCCTGAGCCTGAGCCCTGGGTTTCTCATTTCAAAGAACAGGGTAATCATGGTATTTATGCTATAGGGTTCTTATGAAGCTTCAATGGTATAATCCATGGAAAATATCTGGCAGAGTGCCTATGCCATTGTACAGGATTTATAAATGTAAGCTACCACTATGATTCATCAATATCTCCAGCAACCTCTCAGTTATTGCTCCAAGTGGGCCAAAATGCCCATGTCCTTATTGAAGTCTTTGCTGAAATCCTGCATACTTACTAGCTTTGCCACTTTTGGGAGACAATGCCCGCACCATCACCCCCCAGTGGGGTTCCTGGGCAGCTGGACGCCTCTGTGTGCAGCAGCCCCTCTTCCATGTCACTGTTCCACCGGTTGGGCTGAGCGTCTCCTGGCTCGGTGTTTTGGGTGCCTGTCCTCCTCTCCTGGCCCCACGCCAGGTGGGGGTTGCTGACCAAGGTTACCAGAGCTCTTCTCAGCGAAAGAATTAAAGCAACTGCTCTCCGTGACAAATACCTTTCCCTCCATGATTTTCATAAGTTCATCATCTAATTGAAAAAGCCATGCGAAAGGCAAGAGAAGCTGGAAGAGAGGGGGTGTGGGGTGTGAGGTGCAACTGTGTGTATGTCACTGGGCACCAGGGTGTGTATGGCTGTGTGTACCCCTGTGGAGCGAGGTGGAGGAAAATGAAAGGCATAAATCCCATACTGTTGTTCATGGAGCATCTTTGGAGATTCAGTCTGAAGATTATAGTTGAACTCTGCCAGTTCATTCATTATTTAATCCTTTAATTGATGGCAGTGGCAAAAAAATGACAGCAGCGCATCCTTGGTGGGGAGGCAGATTCCATTTATTTGTTTATTACCGTTGCACAATTTATCTAGTGGAGAGTGAGTGATGGGAGGTCACCCATGCTTCATGGTTCAAAATGTTGTTATAAATAATAATTAATCCACTTAGGTATCTGGCTGCATTCAACCTGAAGAATCCCACTGGATATAGAAGATTCTAAAGGAGAATGATGAGGAGGAAGCAGAGTTTTCTATTTTCTTGGCTCACTCTGACCGTCTGGTCTTCCAAAAGTGCTTGAGGTTTTCCAAGATGATGAATATTCAGGAGAGTTGGTACCATCTTTCACAACTCCTGTTGTTTTGCTGCCAGCATCCCCTCTACGGCAGTTAACACATATTACCTTGGGGTGTTTCTTGGATTACTATGTTAAAACTATTAAAATTTCTATTACTCATTTGTATTCTACTAGTACATATTGTCTTCTTGAAAAGATTACAAGCTCCTTGTGGGTGGGGATTATCCCTCAGCCCAGGTACAGAATACATGCTTTACAATAATGGAAGTGAAAATCGATTAAGCTCCTATTGTGTGCCAGGCCCTGTGCTTGGACTCTTCACACATGTACAGTAAGATTTGAATGTGGAGGAAATGAAGATAGAGATCTATCTTAATTTTAAGACAACAATAACATAAAACATAACCTTGTAACATAGCATAACACCAAAATGAAACGTCAAAACTATAAAATAGCTCAAAATATGCAGTTTTATAAATTTGGGAAGAATATATTACCCTAACAAGATATTTATAAGAGATTTAGCTTCATATTCATATTCATGATCTGGTCTCCACCTTTACCATGGTCTTCGAATGGCTCTTTCTAAAGTTTCCAGGATACTTCAATGAGCAAATCCTTGGGTTCATTAAGTTTACTGAGGAAACAGAAACTATTCCTTGCTTTCCAGGTACAAAGACTTAAAAAAACACACCAGACTTTATTTATTTATTTTTTTTAGAGCAGTTTTAGGCTCATAGCAAAATTAAGCAGAAAATACAGTGAGTTTTCGTATACCCCCGTGATCTCTGACAGTCTCCCCCACTATCCACATCCCACACCATTGATGATCCTACATTGACACATTGTCACCCAAAGTTCACAGTTTACTAGTACATTAGAATTCGCTCTTAATGTTGTACATTCTATAAGTTTTGACAAATGTATAATGATCTGTATTCACCATTATAGTATCATACAGAATAGTTTCACTGCCCTAAAATTCTCTGGGCTCTGTCTACAAGGATGTTAGTGTAAGGAGTTAGAGATAATTTAGCCATTGGGACACGTAGGAAACTGAAGTGAAGTTTGTGGTAACCCACCATCAGTGAATTTAGTCTGATGTAACGAAATTACATTGTACAAAACAATGGCCTACAGACTGAAAGTACTCAATATATATACATCAAGATACTCAAGAAAGGAGATACTCTGAAGTGTTTGACTTACAGGACCATCGCTCTAATTTCCCGCACAAGCAAAGTGATGCTCAAGGTGAAGCAACAGTCTTCTTTCTTATATGGAGCAAGAAATGCTGGGTGTTGAAACTAGACTCAGAAAAGGAAGGGTCACTGGAGATATAATCACCAGTGTTCATTGGATACTGGAATGCTCTAAAGAATTTCAGAAGACGGTTAGTCTGTTTTATAGATGACGGTACAACAGTAGTCTTTGACAGTGGATTATGAAAGCAATGGGCTGCTCTGAAAGAAATGGGTGTATTTCAGCACTTGATCATCCTGATGCGTAACCTGCATTGTGGACAGGAAGCCACTGTCAGGACAGAACAAGGAGAGACATAAAGGTTTCCTTCAGGCAAAGGTGCCTGACAAAGGTGCATTGTATCTTTTTATTTGTTTAATCTGGATGCAGAACATATTGTACAAAAAGCTGGGCTAGGCTCAAAGGCAGAAAATTGGTAGAAGAAATATCAATAACTCAAGGTATGCAGGTGACACTATTTGACTGGCAGCAAGTAGCAATGATTTGAAATGACTTCTGATAAAAGTGAAAGAAGAAAGTGTCATACAGGACTGCATGTGAACACCAAAAAGACAAAAATCACTACAGAAGAAACACACAACTCTAACATAGGCAGTGAAGACACTGAAATTGTTAAAGACTTTGCTTACCTTGGTTCAGTCAATTCAAATGGAGACTGCAGCCAAGAGGTCAAGAGAAGACTGAGACTTGGAAGAGCAGCAATGCAAGAATTAGGAAAGATCACTAAGACCAAAAATGTGTCATTAGAGATCAAGGCTGAAATCATCCACATCTCTCATATTCCCAATTACTATGTATGGATGTGAAAGGTGGACGGTGAAGAAGGCTGATGGGAAAGAAAAGTTGATTTATTTTAAATATGGTGTTGGAAGAGGGCTGGCTCTAAGAATATCCTACATGGCCAGAGGGTTCAAACAAATTAGGTGGGGGCAAAAATGCAAAACTGAAGTGGTCCTACTTTAGACACATCATGAGAAACAGGGTTCTTTGGAAAAGATAATATACTGGGGAAAATAGAAGGCAGCAGGAAACATGGAGGACCAAATATGAGGTGGATTGACATCGACTCCATCATAGTAGCCATGAGCATGTGTCTACAAGAGCTGAGTAGGGCTGTTAAGGGCAGGACACTGTGGACATCACTCACTCCTAGGTTCTCCAGGAGTTAGGGCCAACCCAATGGCACATTACACACACACACACACACACACACACACACACAGTGGGGGAGTTACAAAGGGTTCACTGAGGAGCCACAGTGAGCTTCCTCTCTGACCCTGTGTCTTTCTTCATCTGCCTTTAGAGAATAATGGCCTTTTCCTTCACCTTCCAAACCTCCAGTGGTTGCCTCTCATTGAGAAACTCAGTACCATATGGAGAAGGGGATTCTGGGAGATGCATTTCTTTGTTTTTCTTAAGTGATGCTGGTAGTCAAAAGGATTAGTAGTGTTGAGCTGAGAACAACCTTTTGATACCTGACCTTTTCATAGAAAGTTGACCTTTCCAAAGCATTACTAGTAGATCGTCACCCCTAGCCCCATCCCCCAGAACGTTTAGTTTTCAGAGAAATTCAATGCACGAAATTTATTTCTGTGCTGAGCTTCTATCATGAATCCCTGTTTCTCTCCTTGTCTTAAGATCCTGGCAGGACAACCTAGAAGAAAATCCAGATGCTCATATTCTTCCCCCCTTGAACTTAGAGAATATCTAATGTAGCCAGAAACTAGATTCAAATCTAGATGTCCATGATCTATTGTGTTTTATAACTTCAAGGTCTTTTTTTTCTTACTGCATGGACACTTTTACGGTGTATTCTTAAGCTAGTAGTATTGTTTCTAACCATATTCCATTTATTTTCTTAATATAAAAAATTAAAGTATACTTGCAAACTCAGTGTCAACATTTTATGATAACATATCCCAGGACCTTGTAAATGGAGAGTAACTTGTTGAAACCAGCCAGCATCTTCAAGAGGACAGGTCATGACTTGGCTGAGATTTCCGGGGGTTAGTTTTGGGAGTGACACCAGAGTCAGAGGCAACGGTGTCATTAGCCCAGGCTCTCTAGGACTTCCCAGCCTTTTCTGCTGCAGTTGTTACTGATAAGTGGCTGCTTTGTCATGTAAGATGAAGTTGGCACTGCCTATAAAACAGGAATCACTTGAATGTCACGGTCATTGTCATCATATCATGTGAGTCCATCCTGTGTAAAGCCCTTCCATTACTAAAACAAAAGAAGAGCAATGAGCTTTCTGGCGTTTATTTATTCAAGGAGGCTTGAAGTACAGGTGGTAGCATTCATAGCACCAAAGATAGATCCTCCCTGTTGAATGATTTCATTGTTTGGGGGTCACACTTTGCAGTGAATGGGAACCTCGGAAGATGTGAAAAGCATAAGTAAACCTCCATAGAAAATCATTTTTTAATTGTGCATCACCTACTTCCAGGTTCAACTGTCTTTCTATTTTTGCTCCTTGTGTTTCTAAAACTGCAAATAAGAGTTAGTGACTCATTCATGCTCTTCAAGTGGTTTTGGTGTCATAAACAGAGGTTCTCTCAAATTTGTGGCCACTTAAATTCACCCACCCTTGTCTCATGTAATTGAATTTGAATCATCACTTGAAGTATCAGAAGGCTGGCTTGTCTCCAAAAGCCCCTAACAGTTACGAAAAACAAAACTAAAATCTTTTTCCTTTTGGTTATAAAAACAAGGAAGTTTCATTTTAGAAAATCTGGAGAATATTGACAAGCAAAAATTAAAAGCCCTTATAATGCAGTGCCAGAGACGATCACTTTCAATGTTTTAGTAAACATTTTTTTTTACTAAAAAGGATTTAGTAAATAAAAATAAATTTGTTTTTATTTCTACTCCTATTCCTATTGTAGACCTATCTGTAGCCATATGTAAATACCCCCATACACTCAATGTATCTTATCAGTGATTATTGATATATACACTGTGCACTCGTTAATTATTCTGTAGAGTCATTTCTAATGGTCACCTCCAGCCTTTTGATGTTATTTATGCAGTAATGTTTAATTATAGGTATACCTATATTGCAGGTTTGGTTTCAGACCACTACAATAAAGCAGATACTGCAATAAAGCAAATCACACACTCCCCCCCACCCCCAGTATATATTAAAGTTATATTTACATTGTAGTCTACTAAGTGTGCAATAATATTATGTCTAAAAAGCAAGGTGCAGCCAGGACCGGTTTGGCTCAGTGGATAGAGCGTCGGCCTGGGGACTGAAAGGTCCCAGGTTCGATTCCGGTCAAGGGCATGTACCTTGGTTGCGGGTGCATCCCCAGTAGGGGGTGTGCAAGAGGCAGCTGATCGATGATTCTCTCTCATCGATGTTTCTAACTCTCTATCCCTCTCTCTTCCTCTCTGTGAAAAATCAATAAAATATATTAAAAAATAAAAATAAAAATAAAAACCAAGTACATACTTTAATTAAAAAACACGTTATTGTTAAAATATGCTAACCATCATCTGAGCCTTCAGTGAGTCTAGAGGGTCTTATCTTCAATTCATCAAATAACCCAATATTGGCAAAGGGCAATAAAGTGAAGCACAAAAAAGTGAGGTATGCCTGTGTATTGCTTTGTAATAAAGTTTTCTTAGCACGTCTACAATAAAACATTGTCCAATCAAGCCAGAGGAATGCAGACATCAGAGTAATTTAACCAGGTGCGGGCTGAGGATCGTGGTGTATACTGTCCTGTGAAGAAAGGTTTTGCTGAGCAAAGGTGAATGTTGGTGCTGAGGATGTGAAACAGGTCCAAAAACTACTGTGTTTTCGGAAAGTTAATTTAGCAGCAGTCACTTTGTCTTTCTAACTTGAAGACACATATAATTTCCTTTACTCCATGTTTTTTTCTAATAGACCTAATACAGGCCAGCAGATACTTATTGATTGTGGAGCCATTTTTAGGTCATCATAAACTGGTAATATAACAAGCCTTTATGTACGGAATAGAAAGTACGGTATGTGAGAGAACTAGTAGATGTTTGAAGAGAAATAAAGATGAGAGTCCTCCCACCCCAAATGAAGGTCAAGTACCCATGTCTCCACTAGTTGTCCACCCAATGCACTGCCTTCATTAAAAACAAATATATATATATATATATATATATATATATATATATATATATATAATATTTTATTGTTTTTTTACAGAGAGGAAGAGAGAAGGATAGAGAGTTAGAAACATCATGAGAGAGAGTCATCGATCAGCTGCCTCTTGCACACCCCCTACTGGGGATGTGCCCGCAACCAATGTACATGCCCTTGACCGGAATCGAACCCAGGACCTTTCAGTCCGCAGACCAATGCTCTATCCACTGAACCAAACCGGTTTTGGCAAAACAAATATTTTTATTGATTTCAGAGAGGAAGGGAGAGGAAAGAAGAGAGAAACATCAATGATGAGAGAGGATGATTGATCGGTTGCCTCCTGCATGCCCTGGGAATCGAGCCCATAACCGAGGCATGTATTCTTACCAGAAATTGAACCTTGACCTCCTGGTTTATATCAATAAGTGGTTGCTCAACCACTGAGATACGCTGGCCAGGTGACTCTTCCTCTTCCTATTAAGGGCACCACCAGCCCTATTGAATTAGGGCCTCACCCTTATGATCCCATTTATCCTTTGTCATCTTCTCATAGGCTCTATGGCCAAATGCAATCCCAGTGGGGACAAAGGCTTCACTATATATATTTTGAGGGGACACATTTAGTCTATGACAATGGTCATCGGATGGAAATAAAGGACTGGTGTCTGAGAGATTGCAGGGATAGAATCTACAGACTTAACACTGATTGATGTGGGGTGAAGGCAAGTATTCAAACATGTCTTTGAGTGTCAAGCTTGAGTGACTGCAAGAATACTGGCATAAAAAAGAATATTGGCATCATTTATAGACTTAGGAAACAAGAGAAGATGCAGATTTTTGAAGAGTTAAGTGTTTAGGCTAATTAAACTGGAGATACTGAAATGACATTCAGGAAGAAATTATATGGTGGCTTTTTAAAATTTTGAGTGATAATGTTTCCTTTGTGCTAGACATCGTTTTTTTAGGTGCATTATGCTATTTAATGATCAAACCCCTCTTCATTTTATAGATGAAGAAATGAACATTTGTGGTATTCTAGGCTGGAAAATTAAATCCAATGTTACTGAAAGAAACCTGTCACAGTAGATTACCCAACTGTTATGGGTGGTCTCTGTGAACTCTGGAGAATGCAAGTGGTTTGGAAAATTGGAGACAAGCTAATGGTTTTTAGATTTCCAGGCAAGAAAAAAGATGGAATCTGCAATTAAATAGGATTCAAGAATGCTTAATGGAAGACCAAAGGTCTGGCATCTGAGCACCAAGAAAAGGAAGCTGCAGACACTAGCAGCCAACATGGGCTCACCAGGAGCAAGTTTTGTGTGATTAACTTCCTCCAGAATGCTGAATGTCAGCATGATGTTTGGCAAGGAAAAGGATGAGTAGAATAGTTACTGATGAAAGAACTCTATTTTTAAAGGGACTGATTTAAAAGTAAATGTTAATCCAGTGGGAAGTGTGTAGTGACAAGCTTGGAGATTTGCCCTCACCGTCTTTTTTTCTTTTTCTTTTTTCTTTTAATCTGTGATATGCATGACGAAATTTATTAATGTATAACATGAATCTGGGAGCCTTGTAAACATGCTGAGATAAAAATCAATATCCTAAGGCGTGTAAACAAGAGGAAGAGGGGGACAAATTTAACCAGATGGATACAGTAGGGTAAGGGGAAGGTCTCAAACCCAGGTCCAACTGCTCACGGCTGGAAAGACATGGCTCAACATTGCCACATGTGAAAAGAAGTGTTAGTTGAGAGTAAACTATGTGATATGGCTGAAAAAAAGCATAACTTTGGTTGGTATTATTGCAAGCCTAGAGGTTCTATAATGGTGACCTTATTCTAGAATTCACAACAAAGCCAGCAGAGATATCTTTGTAAAACATAGATGGGCTTCTTATATAAATGCTCTTGATGGCCACAGCAGCATATTTTCAGCCTCACATTCTATCCCACCCCCTCTAGTATATTTCATATATGGTGTTACCAGAAAATTCTGCATTTCTGGATGACACCAAGCCACAGTGGCTTTGATCATTCTAAAATGAGTCTGGAGTGCCTCCTCTCAACTCTTAACCTCTTTGTTAAAAAGCCTGGTTCCATAAGAGAGGGCTGAATGGTCCCCTCCTCAGTCAAGTCTCCTCTAACTTCCACTCCCATATTCTAGCACCTAGCAGGACCTGCTTTCTTCTCTACCATGATCTCAGGGCTTTTCATACAGAGGTCCACCTCCATGTGTCATGATTACTCTTGTATCTATTTGTCTCCCTCAATGGCATAGCCATTTTTGTGATCATCTTTGTGACTAGTTCAGTGTTCTGAACTAGGGAGCACTCAGATTTTGTTGGGCAGAATAGAAGGTGATTGAATAGTTCAAGTGGTAATTTTTGTTCCCCTTCTGTGGGACACAGCTGGGTTGTTATAAATACCTATTTTATAATTCTGCAAGTCCCTTACCTACCAATAATTTCATGCTATAAGGAAACAATGAAAACTGTGACATATATGCCAAGACAAGTGTGAATATACTTTTAGAGGAGAAGAAAACATGAAAGATTGATGAACATCATAGAGATTACATATACAAACTGAACTTTAGATATAGGAAAGCAATGAGGTTAGAGAGTCATTGATATGAACTTTGGAATCAGTCAACCATGGGCTAAAGTCCATATTCTGCCCTATTAGCTGAGTAATTATGGGCACACTATTTAATTTCTTTGAGCCTCAGTTTTTCCATCTGTAAAATAGACATAAAATCATCATAGGATGATTGTGAGGATTAAATGAAATAATATAGGTAATGTAATGTCACTCACTAAGCTTGTTATGTGATGAACAGATCAAAGAACTGTTGGTCATTGGCCAGGAGGAGAAAGGACTCAGGACATATGTTTAGCATCTAGGGCAAGAGGCATTAGACTTGTTCTGTGTGGCTCCACATGGTAGAACTCAATGGGTGAAAGATGTGGGAAGGCAGAACTAAGCTCAGCTCTAGTTCTTGAGAGTCACAGGTAGTTTGAGAAAAACTTCTAGTAAGGTAGTGAGTTCCCTGTCACTGGAAGTATTTAAACACAGATTGCTATTGCTTTGGTGGGGATGGTGTAGTGAGGACTCAACCATCAGGTGAATAGTTGAACCAGAATTCCTCCACTAACCTTGAAATGTGACGGTCTATTGTTTTAGCTGTACAAGTGGTTCTAGAACAGGAGGGCGCCAACTCATGTGCTTTTAAAAATAATTTTATTGTTATTTATGGTCTCTTGACCGCAAGAAGAATAGGATTCCTTTGACTGAACAGTTAAAGGGTGGGGCGGGGGTGGGAGGTAGGGGAGGCAGTGTGTACGCACCTGGAACTCTCAGAAGGCCAGTCATATCTGTGGAAGCACCTGAGTGCTCTGAGGAGGGTCTCTTCACAGCCAGATCAACGTCACCCCATCCTTAGAACCTGGCTTAGGCGGCCATAGAAAACCTATTGAATGACTGCATGAATATATGAGTCTGTGAAAGAAAAACACACACAAATTATCATAACCCAATCGTCCAACTTTACTTATCAACGCCATGGTCCAATTGAGGAATTTAATTCTTAAAAATTCTTCTTGTGATCATGGGACATTTAAACCTTTCAGAATATGTTATAATCACATCAGAGTACTGTCAGTTCTTACAATAAGCCAGGAGGAGGAATTTGTTTTTGGTACATATGAGTAAAACAAAAAAATCCTTCCGCTTAAGCCCACACCGCTTTGAAGGCCCTGGCATATGTTGCAGCTAATCCCAGACTACTACTAGCATAGCCGGCCTCCAATGAGTGATCTGCGTTCCTTTGGACACAGCCTCTCACGGGAAGTGCTGAAACGGAACCCTCATGGCCCCTGCTTCCCCAAGAACAACAAGAGTCAACAAATCTGGAATCCTTGCCTCTGTCCTCTTTTAAACAGTTGTTGCTAAGAATCAAAGTCAGCCCACAGTGCATATGGCTTGATTCAAGTAGCTGCGTCGGGAGAACGCGGCTCCTGGAACACACAGAGCTCGCGCTCTGCAGATGCTCTGCTTTTGCTGTGCTTATCCCTGCTCGGATCAGTCAACAGCAGCGTGTCACCACCAGCACCGGTGATCAGCTGGGAAGATTCTAGTGGCGGTAATCTCATCTCTATTTCCTTTGAAGTCCTGAGAGGGGACGACTGTCAGAGGTTTTATTTCATTGTTTTTGCTGCTGGATGCTTAAAGTGAGAACTGCGCTGAGTTGGCCACAGTCTATTTGGGACCTCAGGGAGGAGGAGATCTGTTGTGGGTAGAAAACAAAGTGGGGATCTCAAGGACCTGAAGGGAGAGGGAAAGAAGGTTTAGCCCTCCACCCCCCTGGGGTGTGGCTCTCTTCTCTTCTATGTGAAGCAGAAGGTGCGGTAAGACAGGCCAAGGGTGTGCTGGGCTAGGAAGGAGCTCTACCCTTAAAAAAGGCAAGTGGCCCCAGGGAGGGTCCCTCCCAAAAAGGACATGGAGCAGGCTGCTCAGGGCTGCAAGGCAGCTCTTAGGTTAGAGTGCAGAGGAGCTTTTGAATCTCGTGAGGGGCTCAGTCAGGGGTCCTCAAACTTTTTAAAGTGGGGGCCAGATCACGGTCCCTCAGAGAGCTGGAGGGCCGGACTATATGAACTACTAATCCCTACTGTAACACCTTGGCTGCGCTCACTGCCCAAAAAACCTGGCGGGCAGGATCAGACTTCCCTGGGGGCTGCATGTGGCCCTCGGGCCGTAGTTTGAAGACCCCTGGCAGGCCTTCGACCAGAGAGGGATTTACAGCCAAGTCCTCAGCCCCAGACACCAATAAGAAGATAGGATGACAGTAGTTATGGTTGCTGCTGGGCAAGAGTTTGAGGTCTGGTTCATTTACCCGTTGCAATTACTATCAACTGTTGTCCTCCAATGGACAGAGCTGAGTATAGGCACAAAGGCTGGGGGTTTTGGTTTAGCTGCCTGAAGAAATTCGCACTGTCAAGAGAAGCTCTGGTTTTCATTAGCAAAAGAAGAGAGAAGGAAGGAGGAAGGGAGGAAGGGAGGGAGGGAGGGAGGGAGGGAGGGAGGGAGGGAGGGAGGGAGGGAGGGAGAGAGAGAGAGAGAGAGAGAGAGAGAGAGAGAGAGAGAGAGAGGTGATGCCTTGACTTTGATTAGTAGGAATTTGGGTTTGGCAGAAGTAGAAACTTCCGGGTTCTCAAAAAAAAAAAAAAAAAAACAGAAAAAAAAGAAAAAAAAAAACAACTCACTTCCAAATAAGCAGACTTCTGATGTAAATACCTTAGCGTCTGGATTGCGGACTGAGTAGGTAATGGACTCGAATTTCATTTTATTATCTTGTTGTTTTTTCCCCCAGTTGAGAGAGGGTGTTCTTAGAAATGCATAGAAGATGGGCTCAAACATTAGGAGTTGGTGCAGTTTATCCAAGAACAGACTAAATAGAAGGAAGAGGTGGGCTCTGTATGCAGGTGATCTTAGATTGTCTCAGGGGAACAACTTAATGGAATCATGGTTAAGAAGGAAGGAAGCAAGCAGCAACAACGAAGCAACAATTTCCTATTGCTAGGGATCAGGTGTGCTCACTGGAGTTGGAAATGTATATTGTAAGTGAGAAGGATTTGAGAATCTGTGTGAACAGAAAACACTCAGATCTTGGGAGGTAACTCAGGGGGAAAAGAATCAGCTTAAAAATAATTTTCAATCTTCTGGGCATGGAGAAACCTCTGGGAAGAGGAACAGGAAGTATGAAAGATGTTGGATGCAAGAAAATGGCTTAGTTCTTAGATGGGGTGGGAAGAACGGAACCACCAATCTAAGGGCAGGTTGAAGGTTTAAAAAATCCCCTGAACCAGCATTCTGGGGAAATAGAGTTTGAGATGTCAAGATTTGAAGAGTTCAAACCTTGAAAGAAGAGGTGTGGGGTTTTGAATCTCATGTGATGACTGAGAGCAGATTTGGGAAATCCTCCAGAAGCAGCTGAAATTGAGAAATCTTTTTAGACATTGCTGGATTCATTTTGCTAATGTGTTGTTTTCAATTTTGACACCTACATTCATGAGAGAAACGGACCTATAAGTTTCATTTTCCATATCATCTTTGTCTGATATTGGTATGAAGTGACACTAATGTAAAAATTGCACATTCTAGGAGAGAGTTCATATAATATCGGAATTATGTTTTTCTTTTACTACCCGTGTTTCCCCGAAAATAAGACATCCTCCGAAAATAAGACCTAGCGCATGGAAAGATAAGACATCCCCTGAAAATAAGACCTAGCGCAACTTTGGGAGAAAAAATTAATATATGATACTGTCTTATTTTCAGGGAAACAGGGTACTTTTATGGAAAATAATTTCAATTACAGAATCAATTTATTTCATGATTATAAAACCATTTAAGTTTTCTATTTTTCTTGGGTGAGTTTTAGTAATTCATATTATTCTAGAATTTAAAAATTGTATCTTCATTTTCAAATTGATTAGCATGTAGATGTTTTAAGAAGGAATTTCAAGAAAGGAAGATCATCATGTAGGCAATGGCAATACACTGAGAGGAAAGTGGAGGGAAGATTCAGGAAGAAGACAAAAGGAATGGGACAATAAGACAAAATGGGTCTTGGGTTAGACATGGTATAAATGAGAGGTTATTGATCCCTACATTTTTGGGAAGGATCCCCTTCATAATTTATTACTAGTAATGTAAACAGATAAAATAACAAAGGATTAATTTTCTACTGTGTTTATTCTCTTATTTGAGGGATTGGAGTTTTGAAACATAAGAAACATTCTTTCCATTAACCGCTTACAATTTAGTTTTCTAGACAATATATAAATAGCAATTAGAACAATATACAGCAGTGAACGCTCTCTGCCGATGTAGGCTATTAACGCCGTGTCAGGGTTCATTTAGGATGAGTTCACTATGAGATGAGAGAGTCAAATAAATCTTCAGAGAGAAAGAAAGACAGGAATTGGCCCTGAAGGGTACATTCGGTTTTAGAGGGGCAAGAGAAAGACAGGGGCCGCTGCAGAGAGGAAGTGTGTGTTTCCCCCACTCTGTTGTAGGCCTGCTTGTGGGGCAGGTTGCCTGCAGGACATAGGATGGCAGCCTAATAAAGCTCCCTGAAGACTTACAACTTTCTTATTTTACAAACGAGGAAACTGAGATTTAAGGTACAAGGTCATGGACCCCCCAGGTCTCTGACAGTCTATTAATCTTCTTGCATATACTGTTTTAAAACCTCCTAATATGAAACTACTGGTTCTTGGTTGGTCAGTAGTTATTTCAGACCATCACTGGATTAAGACTAATGTATGGAAATGCATAAACTCTGAAAGGATAGTAACTATATAAGTGATAGGTATTGATTTTTAAATATCTATAATTTTATAATTCAGTGAAATACCTACAGAGAACAATTAGTTGGTATTTGCAAGTGCTTAGCTCTGACTAGAGAAAGGGGCTATAGTAATATTAAAAAAAAGTCCTTTGGTGTCATGCTTAGTAGCTTTAGCTCAGTACCTGGAAGTATTAATTAGCCAGCACAAGAAATTCCTAGAGCAAAACTCTATTGATCTATCACTCAGAGGGAGTTGAGGCAAAGAGACAATAATCACAAGTGGTCTACTGTAAGATAGAGGGATGACTCCGTGAACTAGCAAAGAGAGATATCTTGATTTTAATCCTTAAGGAAAAAATTATTTATTTCAAAGAAGAAGAGAGAGATAGAAATATCAAGGATGAGAATCATGGATTGGCTGCCTCCTATAGGCCCCACACTGGGGATTGAGCCCGCAACCTGGACATGTGCCCTGATCAGGAATTGAACTGTGACCTCCTTGTTCATAGGTCAACACTCAACCCTTGAGCCACACCGCTGGGCTCATCTTATTTTTGATGATGTTCTTACTGATATCAATGGATGCAAAGGGAAATATGGTATGTTAAGCCACTTGTGTGTGAGGATGACAGGCTCTGCCCGTCACCCCTGTGTAAACATTTCAGGAATGGATCCTAACACATATTCTGGTAGGTAAAACTTAAGGCAGATAACTTGTGACATAAATGGGAACCAGTTGATGATAGACTGAGAGACTGCAAAAATCAGGTGTATATTGAAGAAGGAGAATGTTTGTTTTTTTTTTCTCATAGGGTGACTGGGAACTCTAAGAAATAATATGTTACAGTTACTAAATCTCATCCCTCACTGTAGAACATCTTCGTTGAGTAAGTACTATACATTAGTCCTCGCTTAGAGCTGTGGAAAGGCCCAGTCATGCTTCTGAGCCTGAGCCTGGGCCTGGGCCGGCGAGTCTCTGGAAGCTGATTTTTCACTGTCTGGCTTGATTTTCTAACTGGCCCATCTCCTGCAATTCCACCCCTTACTCTGAGGCTCCATTTTATCACAAACCTGTTTCCTCCAGCCGAGGACCAATTCTTCCTCCTATTATTCCACTTCTACTGGACAGTCTCACAGTGTTTTTGGGTTAAAGGTTTGGAAGCATCATCTTAGAGAAAATGTTCTTTTCTGTTTCTAAATTGATCTCCTTTTCTTTGCTGGTGCTGAGCTGTGAAGCCCCGTTCTGAGAGGTGGCTGCATTAATGCCGGTGCTCCTTCCTGGAATTCCCGAAGAACACTGGAAGGGTCTCAAAGAGATTGCCACTGTCCCCATTTTTCAGGTGACGCAGAAGAGGCCCAGAGAACTTGTCATTCATGCTAACGCATTATTAACATAAGGCAATTAGCAAGAGTGCCTGATACAGAGTGAACAAATGATACTATATCTATAATGATTTAAATTACCAAGAGGCCAAGCTCAATGGGTCGAAGATGGTCCAGGCTAGAAGAGGATGGTATATGGGGACTAAGAAAACACATAGGTGATTTAAAGTCAGTGCTCCCAAGCTTTGCAGGCCCAGCATTCACAGAGTGGCAATGTTTATGGGGCACACTTGGCTTGCTTGGGGCCAGAGAGGAAGGGTCCAAAACCCACCTGCTACCCTGGCAGCTGAGAGATCAGTATCTCAGTTCTCTATAAGGTCCTGTGCAAAGCCCGGGTTAAGCATCTGGGAACAGACTTTGACAGACAGCAGGAAGTCTGGGTGAAAGGCCAGGCAGCTGGTGACAAGGACGGCCCAGATAGTCAGGTTTCCAGTGGGAATGAGGCCCAGGAAGGAGTGGCTGGCTGTGTGCAGCGTGCAGCCCAGCAGAGCTAGTTCCAGCCTGAGCACAGGTCCTTTCAGCAGGCTAGGTGGGCTGGGACAGTCCTGCAGTCTCCAGGAGATCTGTGGGAAGACAGAGCCCTTTCTTGGGGATCAGAGGTCATGAAAACATTAGCAATTCTGCGATGCTCAGTGCTGACTTGGGATAGAGTCAGCCTCAAAGCAGAGGGGAGGACTGAGCTGTAGGTGGGGTTCACGGGCTGGGGGATGGGCAGTCAGACGGGATGTGGCGGGCGTCCTTGTCTCTGGCTATGGTTAGTGTTCTTTCCTCCCCCTACACAGTAATTTCTCTTAAGCTCCTCAGTAGGTCGAGTGGGCAGTGTCCATGTCAGTAGCACTCACAGGATGTGCCAAAACCTCCATATGAAGGCTCCCGGCCAGCTGGAGTCTTTCCTCCAGCTGTAACTCAGCCAGACACTTTCCTCCCTTTTTTCCACACAGCTCCCATGATCTCCAATCTCTAACCTGGACTTCCTGCAAAATTAGTTTTCTTTTATTGGATTATAAAAGCAATCATCTTTAATTTAGCAGCTATAAAAATATTTAAAAATACAAAGCAGTGCCTGGTCAGCCGGCGTGGCTCAATGGTTGAGCATTGACCTATGAAGCAGGAGGTCACGGTTTGATTTCCCGTCAGGGCGCATATCTGGGTTGTGAGCATGTAGGAGGCAGCCGATCAATGATTCTCTCTCATCATTGATGTTTCTATCTTTCTCTCCCTCTCCCTTCCTCTCTGAAATCAATAAAAATATATTAAAAATATACAAAGAAGTGAATAAAAACATCCACAGTCATAGCATAGTATTTTAATTTTTCTAGATGCCTTCTTAATGTATTATAATTGCATGGTTAGAAATATGTGTCTGGAGTCAGAATGACCTGGGTTTCAGTTCCTCTTCTGCCACTAATTAGAAGCTTGCTTAACTTCTGTCTTATTTCATTAACTGTAACTTGGAGAAGTGGATGACTTTCTCTTGAGCCACTGTGAGAATGAAGTAGTATAATGCACATAAATTGCAAAGTATAGTATGTGGTACACAGTAAATGTTTAATAAAGGATAGTGTTTTAAAAACGGGGATCATGTTCTACATGGTTCTTAAAAAAGTTTTTTTTTTAATTTAACAGTGTAATCTGAGTATATTACATATTAAATATTCTTAAAGAACAGTCATTGCAAATCTGTGTAGTGTTTCTAAGCCCCAAATTCTTATCTTATTATGCAACTTGCTTAGACTGCAATTCATGAGAGTCAGACTAGAAAATGTGAACAGTTGGATATATTTCAGCAATAATTTTTATGTCTGCTATGGTATGTTTTATATTGAAAATATTCTGGTTTGCACTTAAATAAGCCTAGGGCCCATATGCTTGAGTTTTCATTATTAGAGTACCCATAGTTAAAAGTGGTCAAATATTCACTAGCAGACTTTGAAAATCCAACCTTGCTCAAACATAATTGTTTAACACAAAACCTGCATGGTGTTCATATTTGGACAGTTTGCAGGTTATTTTCAGGTGTTTTGGCAGTACAGTGTAAATCAAAAGCAAATAGAAATGACACATTTTGTAAACAACACAGGATTTCAGGAAGTTGATGAAAGTGACATGGTAGGATGGCTCATGTTGCTCTCAACTCTATCAAAAAGTAAGGACCTACCAGTGACAATTGGATAATCAGAAATCAACCAATTGAATAACAGAAAACAAGGATCAAGATATTAAAACAGAAAACACTGGAATGTAAAAGGATTTAGGAGGGCCCCTATCTTAGGTCCTCTGGATATTTTCTAAAAGTTGGGCTTTTCATGATTGTGGTGCTCTGACTTCTCAGTCAACCCTTAAGTCTTTTTTATTTTAAGACTATGCTTAGAATTTTAACCTGTATTTTATTAAATATTAAACAAAATAATCTCTTAAATTTTCATTTTATTTTTCAAAATGAGTTGCAGTCAAAATCTCTTCACTTTTCAGAGAGATTTTGGTCCTTGTCTCACATGGATTCCTTTAAGTGGCTTTTTTTCAGATGCCAATCAACCTGGGAAATTGAGAACCTTCTGTGTTGCCAACAACCAGTGCAGTGTAAGTGTCAGTGGGTGAAGAGCTGTGTCCAGGTTCCGTGTGCCTTTTAGTTGCTTGATGACCATAACCTTCAGTAGACTAGACCCAAAGGTCCACTTGAATTAGTATGCTTTGGATTTTTATGATTCTTCTTCATCTTGATCATCAATATATGCTCATCATTAGCTTTAATTAATATAGTTAAACTAGAAAGAGTCAATTGGAGAGGTTTGGGGATAACACTCCTTGGAGACTTTCAAAAGAGAATTGGATGAGCATCGGTTTCAGATTCCTGAGACGTGACTTGGCCTGTAGGTGGAAGGTTGAACATAAATTCTTTGGTGCATCCTCTGGTTATTGAAGATCACATTGAAAGGTGTCCTGGATCTCTGGGATGGGAACTTTCAATCCCATTACCTCTCTTTGCCATTTGCATTGACCAAGTAGAAACAGGAATGGTGCAGTTTACACCCTTTGGCGTTTTCACTGATTTCCTACCGCCCTTTGGTTTCTGATGACGGCCTACTTTACAGTCAGTGGTTGAACTAACTGTTATGCTGTGGGCGGAGAGGACCCCCCTTGCCTTCTTGTGTCCACTTATTCTTGTCCTGGTCACCATGCTGTTTGGAACTTTCATTCTTTTCGCATTTGTGTGTTTTCCAAATTAGTAGTTTGCTCTTGTGTGTTGACCTTTTTACTATTCTGTATTTTGATTGGTTGGTCTTACCATTCTCTCTCATTTTCAGCCTGGCTAACCCTCCAGGGAAGAGGTGAAACAGCTATCCAATAAAAATACAAAATACTGAAAAGGTCAAAATACACTATTACAATAAATTACCATAACTCAAACAGGGAAGTAGGCATTAAAATTCTGATACATACAAGGATAGAGATTGGCATGAGAGTTGAAAATGGCACCGCATTAATGCATTTGGATGTCAGAGTTCACCCAGAAGAGAGTAAACATTCTAAAACCAGAGTCTGAACATTATCTTGTGGGTCTCCTATGCTGTCACATCCTGGCATTGTTGAATAATAGAAATGCTGCATTGAACTGACTGCTTTCACTGTTTCTTCTTCTTCCCCGGAAGTGGGGACGAGAGGGGGAAAAAAAAAAGAACAAACACGGTCTCTGTAAGATGAAACTCTTTAAATCAGGCATACTGAGGACCCGTGACAATTTATGGCTGGTCAAGACTCAGAGCATCCATTTTATTTATTTTATTATCTGGGTTCTATGGGCTGTCACTCAGCAGAAATGGCATGTGTAAGATAAAAGCACAATTTTCAAAAGCCTTTTATCCCCTCCTCAGTTAGAATACTTACTCTAAGGATACTCCACAGACGTCTCAGCAATGGACTTGTTGTGGCTTACACAAGTCCTTATCCCCTTAGCCTAGTCTTATACCCTTATACCCTTGCCCCACAACAGCAGTAATGTCTTTGTGAATATTATAGAAGACATTGGAACTATAAGTGCCTAAGAAGCGTCAGTCGCTTTGTGAGTATCAAACAATATGAACGATTCCTCCTGCTCTTCCCAAGGTCTGAACCTGGACAAGTCCCCTAACCTCTCTGAGCCCCAATGGCCCACATTTTTATTTATTTATTTTTTCAGAGCTGGTTGAAACCCATTGGTAGAGTACATGATTCAATGACTTGCCAGGAAGTCCCTCTCCTCCCTCCATCCCATGTGAGAAGCAGGAGCTAAATAAATCAAATCTCCAACCTAGAGGGCCATTTCATAGGGGTTGGATCAATAGGAACTCCATTTCCCCCCAGATGTCACCAACATCACTGGTGGCCACTGACAGCCTGGCTGCCTGCAGCTGTGGCCGGCTCACCTCTGCTGCCCGTCACCCATAATGATGGCAGACCCCCCACCGGGGGCAGGGTGCGCTGTCAAATGCCTGACAGGACTTCGGGGGAGGGGCCTTCCTGCTCCCGGGCAGCCGTAATCTAATCGGCTTCTGCTCGAACAAATTATCTCTTAAGTGATAGCGTGAAGAGAGCTGTGTTAATCTACTAAATCATAAACCTTCCCACAGTGTGACGCCGAGATCCAGACAGATACTAATCTGCAGTCGCACTGTCAGTTATGGTTTTGACACCGACACTTTGAATTGCCAACAGAAAATCGTATTTGACATTTAATTCCAATCATGCAGAGCCTTTCATTGAAAGTGCTGTCAGTTTACCTTTATTTGGGAGAAGGGGAGACAATATGCTCACGTCTTCTGGTAATTTTTTTTTTTTCTTGAAGGAGGTGGGAGTGGAGAGGAGAGAGGAAGAAAATCCAACTTCAAATAATGTACCCGTGGAAGAAGCGCTTTAATCCTCATGTCAGCCCGATGCGGATCCACGCTCCTATGCCTTCGGTGTCAGAGTCTCGAATTTGCTGCATTCCAGCAACCTCCGTCATTTTACAGATTAGGCGCTAATTCAGGTCAAGTAAGGATTAATTAGTCAGTGTGAACCAGCCAGTGCGTTAATGTGCCAATGAGCTTTTTAAAATAATCTGTTCTTATTTTGAATTGGTATTTTCTGAGGCTTGGGCCTTGAAGTACTATAAAATTGCAATCAGGTACTTGACAGAACTGGCAGTGAGGGAAAATGTCAGTTTTAGCAGTGTTTAAATGCCACCTTCCTCAAATTAGGTCTGTGGGAAGCAAAGGGATGGGTGAAGGGCTGGAACGAGGTGTCATGTTCAGAGGGCAAGAGAACCAGCCTATAAAGCCAGGGGTTCTCAAACATGGGAGTGCTTTGGAATCACCTGGAAGCCTCATTAAAAGAGATGGCTGGTGGGTGCCACTCCCAAATGCCTGATCCAGTGGGTCCTCCTGGGGCCTGAAATTTGCAGTTTTGACCAGTGCTCTGGTGGGTGAGGCTTACGTTCCTAGTTTGGGACCATATTTTTGAAAATCACTGCTCCATAGTTAATATGGCTGTCAGCCAGGGCAGAATGGAAACAGGTAATGAAAACAAGAAAATGGGCTGGGGAAACATTGGCCCCAAATAGTATGGAAAATATATGAAAATGTTCACACATGGCGGGTAGGTTCACCCCACATCAGCCAATATTTGAAGACCAATAATTCCCTCCTAAGAGGTGGGGTGTGTGTGTGTGTGTCTAATCCCCCTCTCACTTGTTGCCTTCCCAGCCTTTGGCTTTTTTGGCAATATAGAAGGAAGGAAAGAATGAGGTCAAAGGTCAAAGGGAAGGTAGCCTATTGAAGCAGTGAGGTGGCTAAGAAGGGGCAATTCCTTTTGCTTCCTGCCTGCCTGCTGAGCTAGGACACGGGTCTTCTCCTGCCCTTGAACTGGTACGTTCACCATCAGTTCCTGGTTCTCAGGCCTTTGGACTCAGACTAGAATGATACCACTGGCTTCCCTGGGTCTTCACCTCCATAATCCTGTGAGACAACTCCTCATCATAAGCTGTGTGTGTGTGTCTGTGTGTGTGTGTGTGTGTGTTTCCTGTCGGTTCTGTTTCCCTGGAGAGCCCTGACTGGTACAAGTGGGGAAGAAGCTCAGTTTTGAGAATGAGGCCACATAATCAGAACGGAAATGCCTGAAGTCTGAATGCTGAGTATGGAGGCCCAGCTCCTTCCTTCTCTCCAATTAAAGGCAAGGGTGGCCCAGAGGTTTGGTAGGGCTGCCCCTGTATCTGGAACGGGGAGGCTTCAGGAGAGCTGTTTGGGCTGAGGTCAGGGCCTCACTCGCACTGGCTGCTCCTTCCCTGCAGGAGTCTGGTGTACCAGACAAGGCCCTGAAGGCCCTCACACCACCCCTCCCAAACGAGGTCAGTGTGACGTGCAGGGAAGGCCTGAGAAGCAGGATGGCATGAGGCCTGTTGGCACGTCCCCTGGTGCTGCAGGAAGACTCCCGTGCACTTCCTAAGGCTTTCAACTCGCTGCCTCTTTCCCCTTTTTTCCATATTCCCTGACATTTCTTGGGAGTGGAGGAAGGATTGTAGGGAGTGTGTGTGTGTGCGTGCGTATGTGCCTATTTGCATGTGCTTCCTGCTGATCCATGTCTAATACTCTTGGTGTGAGAAGACAGGGGCGGCAGCATCCACGGCAGCCATGGCAACAGCAGGGACCGACATTGTTGAGAAATGTGGAAGATGTGAGAATTGTCCATTTCACACTGCTCCTTTAATGCCAACACCGTCCCTGGTGATAATGAAACTGGAGAAGGACAGGAATATTGTGTTTTCTGTTCCCGAGGCAGCTGGCTGCTATGCAATCTTGTGAAAACTATAGTCACCAAGTGAGAGCTGACCAGAGTGCTCATGCTCCCCTGTCCACTGCGGTGTTTACTTACTTTATCTTTTACCCCATCACGACCTAATTTGAGTAAGCTACTAATTTCCTCAGTCTTAATTGGGGCAAGGGCATCTACCTAGCACAAGGTCTTCCCCAACATTTATTAATGCTACTGATGGTGATCAGTATAGAGAGAACTCTTGGAAATGTATCGGTGGTCCAATTCAGTTGATTTGAACAGAAAGAGGTAAACTGATGACTATGTCAGTATTTGGAGGTTTTTTTCTTTTTCTTTATAAAGCATGAATTTTGCTGCCATCAAGGTCACCATGTAACCTTGAGTCAGTTTGCATCTCTGAGTCTTAGAGATTTATTATCTCTCTCTATAAAACCCTAGTATGCAAATAGACTGAATGAATGGCAGAACAACCAAACAATGGGTCACTTGGGAGTACGTGCAGAACACCATCAGGGGGCATGTGCAGAACATGGTGGGCATTGGCAGCAGGTGGCAGAGCACAGAACATGGCAAGCATTGGCCACAGCGGGATGGTGGAGCAGGTGAGTTGGGGGGTGCCAGACCAACACGGAGCGCTGGTTGCTGTCAACAGGGCAAGCCTCTGGTGGTTACTGAAAATTCTTTGCTTCTGCGCACTGTGGACCCACCTGGTGCTTGCACCTGCTGCTGGCACCAGCCTTGATTGTATCTGCTGTTGGTGCCCAGCGCCGGCCCTAATCACTTGGTGCCATCAGTGAGTGTGAGTGGTGGCTGCTGGCCCCGATCACCCCTGAGGGCTTCTTCTTTAAAAAAACAAATATATATATATATATATATATATATATATATATATATATATATATATTATTGATTTTTTTCATAAAGAGGAAGGGAGAGGGATAGAAAGCCAGAAACATCGATGAGAGAGAAACATCGATCAGCTGCCTCCTGCACACCCCTTACTGGGGATGTGCCCTCAATCAATGTACGTGCCCTTGACTGGAATCAAACCTGGGACCCTTCAGTCCACAGACCAACGCTCTATTCACTGAGCCAAACCGGTTTCGGCTCCCTGAGGGCTTCTTCATCTCCTCCTGCTCCTGAGAGGGGATCGGGACAGCAGCTGCTGCTCACACCCTTTGATGGTGTTGGCTGAATTGCTGTCGGGTGCAAGCGGGGCTGGCATATCAGCACGTGGACATGGTGGCGGCAGGAGCAGGACTGCAGGCAGACAGGGGACCAGGGACTGTAGTGGGTGGGGCTGGGTGAGGGAGCAGAGAATGGGCAGAGATCTGTCCCTGTGCCCACCACAGCCTCTTAGCCCACAATTCTTTTCAAGATGCATGAATTCGTACACTGGGCTCTTAGTGAGAAATAAGATTGAATGTGCTTAGTATAAATTAACTCAATAAATATGAATGGTTATAATTGCATAGCATAGTGGTTAAGGACAGGGACTCTCATAACAACCTATCTAGGGTGAACTTTGACTCTGCTTCTTACCTGCTATGTGATCTTGACCTCTCTCTGCCTCAGTTTCCTCATCTGTGAAATAGAGATAATAAGGAAACCTATCAGAGAGGGTTTTATGATGATAGAGTAAGTTAATTTTTATAAAGCACTTGGAATAGTTCTTGGCACATAGTAACTGCTATATTAAAGAAATAAATGAAATCAAGTATTGTACTACAAGTATCCTGTGGAGAAAATCTCTTATTAGTGGGACAGATAGGAAACATTCAACTTTTCCTAAAATTCCTACTTTTGTATTGACCAGCTTTTCCCACACACCAAAAACTTTTCATCTCTGTGGCTTACAGTAATAGCATTTCTTGCTCATGTTTTAGGTGAAATGCTGGGGGTCTGTTGGTCTCTGCTCCATGTATCTAATTGCTCTGGGTCTGAGTAGCTCCAAAGTGGGACACGCCCACACTTTTGATAGAGAGCAAGATCAAGTGGTCTGAGCCGACCTCTGAAATCTCATTTAAAACTTCTGTTTGGATGTGACAAGGTCAAGCTCAGGCAAGTCCCATAGCAGTGAACTTGAATGCACACTTCCCTTTCTGGGAAGGGGATCCTGTATAATTGTGGCCCACACAGCTACCTACTGCAAGACCACGGTAGCGAGGAGATACAGCACCATTTCACACAAGGAACAGCAGAACTGCTAAACATCTTTACAGATCTGAAAGCTATTCGGTGATAGATTGATGAAATGTACACTGTGCAGCCCCGAATTAAGGTACAAAGCACAAAGTGATATTTGGCTCAGTATGAATTCTTACAAAAACCTGCCGTTGCGTATGGGCCTCCTTCTGGTGAAGGGGACAACCCAGCCGCTGGCGGTGTCAGCAGGGCCACTGAGATGACCCGACAGGGCTTCACTCAGTTGCATGCTCCCTGAAACCATTTTCCTTTCGGCTGCAAGTCAACTCTACATAAATTCAAACAATGATTAATACCAAGTCACTTGGAATCAATATGTAGGGCTGTGCGGACACAGACTTGAGCCTTGTATAGGCCATGAAGTGAGATGTCATGGTCACTGTGGTTCATTAGATATTTCTGTCTTCTTCTAGGCCCGGAGGAGGATTACCCTCCCCCCTCAAACCTCCCAAACCCCTTGTGAAGTTAGGCATTGCCATGCGGAAAATGTGGCACAGATTATGTGTGTTACTGCCGAGAGGAAGCGTTAGGGCAGATGAGAGGTTCATGTTCCCTTCCATCGCTGCCGTGACTGTGAGCATGCGCTGGAGGAGGTATCCAGCTGCCCAGCAGTGCCGCTGACTGCAGAAACAGGTGCCCTGGCTGGTCCACGCTACTCACCTATTGTGACTGAGACAGAAACATGGTGGTGGTTAGTCAGGGATTTTTTTTTTAGGGTTGCTTGTTATTGCTGCAACATCTCATCCAGCCCGTCCGCTTATGTGTCTAACCACCGAGAGCAGTGCAGTCTGGTAGAAATATATTGTGAACCACACATGTAATTTTAAATGTCCCAGCAGCCTTGTTACGAATGTAAAAAGATACAGTTGAAATTCATTTGAACAGCATACTTGTGTACCCCAATATCAATTTGTAATCAATATTAAACATGAAGGAGATAGTTTACACTCGTTTTTCCATTCACAGTCTTTGCACTTTGGTGTGTGGTTTACACTTGCAGCACTTTGCAATTTGAGCTAGCCACAGTCCAGGTTATAGCCACAGCAGACAGCTCAGGTCTAGTATCTTCCAGAAAGAGACCTGACTTCCTAATGACTTTCCATACAAAACAAAAATAACGAAAGAGAAGAAAAAGTGATGGGCCTTTTTTTTTTTTTTTTTTTTTTTCCTGCTATGGATTGTTTAATTGGACCCATATTCATTGTGTGAAGGGGAGATAATTTATAAGCAAAACAGAAGGCCTGTTATGTTTTCAGTTAAACTAAAGGACAAAGGAAGGAAATTTTACTTCTATGAAGAGGCTGTCAAAGGCTCTGGTTGTCCTAGATAGAAACTGTGACGCAGGGCCCTTTGCGCACAATGTTTTGTGTGTTTTGAATAAATGGGTGATGCAGGCAGACTCATACACATACACCTCTCTGTGGACGTGTCTATGTATGAGGTTTGCAGGGAAGAGTCCCTTCCTCCTTCCCCGAGTCCCACTGGCTCACTTCCCACCCATCCCCCACCTCTACCATATACAAGTCACCACTATTACTAGTTTTTTGTGTCTCTTTCAGACATTATATGCAAATATAATTCCACCTTGTCTAATATTAATTTCATTTTGTTTGCATCTTATTGGTATGCCTTTCTCCAGTCTTATTGTTTTAATTGCATTGTTTTACGTATGCTTCTTTATAGCATTGAGTTTAGATTTTCTTCGTGACATAATTTGAAAAAACATTTACTTTACCTATTGATTGAGGCTCATTTACATATACGTGACGTGGGCTTAGTTTTTTTATATTATTATTACTTTAAAATTTATTTTTAAAATATTTTTAAATTGAGATATAATTGACATAGAACATTGTTTAGTTTAAATGTGCAGCATAATGATTTGATATTTGTAGTATTGTGAAATGATCACCACATAAATCTAATTAACAACTATCACACATATAGGTTTTTATATTATTTTATATGTACTCTTTTTAAATTTTATTGGTTGATTGATTTTTAGCCAGAGAGAGAGAGAGACAGAGAGAAACATTGATTTGTTGTTTATGCATTTGTTGATTGACTCTTGTATGTGTCCTGAGCAGGGATCAACCTTGGCCTATCGGGACCACTCTCTAACCACTGAAATGCCCAGCCAGGGCTGTCCTCTTTTTATAGTTGTTTCCTTTTAAGTATTTACTTTGTGATCTTTGCTGTGTGTGTGTGTGTGCACATGCGTACACACACACACCCATGTGTTTAGTTTTTCTGATATTTAAGAGAGTTGGTATTTTTGTTCTAGTTGTTACCTTAATAAAATTAATTTTGCCTTCATATAATTCTCTTAGTTCCTATTTTTTTCACACAGTATCTAATGGTCTTCTAGTATGAACACTTCTAAAAGTAATGCGTTTCCTGCTCTTTTGTCCTTCCTTCCTTTTCCTTAGTTTCCCAAATTGAGTCAATAATATCTCCCTCGCAATTTATATTTGAATGATCAATAGGCTTTTATTACTTCTCATGCTCCTCAATTACTTGATTTATCAGCTTTACATAACATTCTCTGACTCTTACCTATACTACAGATAAGGCAAACAGCAGAATTACTCCATCTCCTTCCTTCTTTGTCTTCTCTTGTCCACTTTTTTTTGTTACCTGTGTCAATTCTAGATTGTCAGGGCGTGTAACACTTGCATTCTTTTCTGCCATCCATATCTGAGTATGTGCTTCATTGTTTGCTCTAAGGTACATGTATTTATGCCTGTTCTTTTGCTCTAGAGCCCCAGACATTCCTCACATGGCTGTAATTTAGCCTCTACACATTTCCTCAAAAAAGACCGTGGGACAGCAACCTTGAGTTTTTGCAGGTTTCAAGCTGTTTGTCCATAGTCATTATTCTTGGAGGCTAATTTGGATAAATAGAAAATTCTTGGCCCAGACGTTGAATCCTTGTAGATTTTTAGGCATTTCTCCAGTGTCTTCAAGTGTTGAATGTTGCTGTGGAGAAATCTGCAGTCAGTCTGATCTCTTTCTTTTGCAATTGAACTTTTAAATGCCAGATGAAAGGATCCTTTATCTTTAAAGTCCAACAGTTTTGCCAGGAGATGTCTCAGTGTTGACTATTCTGGGTCTGCTTCCATGACCACGGAATTCCTTTTCAACATGTAGAGTCAAATGGTTCATTTTAGGGACTTAAAAAATTGTATTGTTAAATATTTGTTTGACTTCATTGTTCTGGTTCATTTTATTCTTTATATTTTAAGAGAGTGTAATACTGGATCTCCTTTGTTTGTCTTTTGCATCTGTAATTGTATCTCTCACGTTCTGTAACTCCTTTTATTCAAGTTTTGCATATCTGTCTCTACCCCCTTTTTCTATTTCTACTGTGTCTGTTTCCCTTCGGTACCTTTTTTTTTTTTTAATTACTGTATTGATTAAGGTATCACATATTTGTCCTCATCACCCCCATACCCATCCCAAACCCCTCTCCACGCATGCCTCAACCCCCCTGTTGTCCGTGACCACTGGTTAGGCTCATATGCATGCATACAAGTTCTTTGGTTGATCTCTCCCCATGACCCCCACCCTCCCCTACCTTCCCTCTGAGGTCTGACTCATATTTTGTTTTCTTTTCTGTGTTGTCTGCTTTGGTTTTTCTTTTCTTTTTTTCTGCTTCTTTTCTGAGTTCACCAGTCACATTTCATTGGGGAATTTTGGGAATTGATAACTTTTCTGCCTTTTTATCTATATTTTATCTGTTGAACCAGTTATCTATATTATTTTGTTGATGTTGCTACTTATCTATTTTCTATGTGCTATTATATATATATATATATATATATATATATATATATATATATATACTATTTTTATTCTAGCAATGAATGATGATGATGATGATAATCATCATCATCACAAGGCTGAGCTGTTATTCGCCATGGAATGGATTGGGTTTTCTGAACCTGCTCATTGACAGAGACAGACTGGCCCAGCCTGTGGTTCCCTGTGCCTCTTGCCTACTGTCTGCTGCTGTGAGCCAATCACCCCAGAGGGTTCAAGTCCCCATTTCTGTTTACCAGTCCCTGTAAAACATGGGATGTAGATTACACTCTTCAGAACAAACTCTCTTCTTCAGATCATGTCATTTAGGTAGTACTTTCTGAAATGTGTCCCTGCTAGGCTGTCCTGTCATCTTCATTGCTTCTACTCTTCATTTCCCCCAACTGGATCCCAGTCTAATCTCAGCCAATTTAAGGGGGTCCTTACATGCATGTTGGCATCTGGGTTATACCCATCTACAATTCTATGAAAACCACAGTTTGTGCAGTTCATAACTCTCTTTTTGCTTTTCTGTGCTTTCTAGGGGGAGGAGGAGACAATGAGGAGAAGCAGGCAAAGGCTACTTATTTATGTAGCCGTGTTCACTCCAGGGTCTTGCTTCTCAAACCCACTTGAAGTTCATGTACTCTTGATGTTCACCTGGAGCCCGGTTATGTGGCTCCGTTCAAAGCCTGGAGTGCTTGACTCTAAGCAAATAGAGTTTTCTCTCAGCAAGGACAAAGGCTACTTGGAACATGTTATTCTTCAAGATAATGGTGCTTTTAGTATCTACCAGTTCTAGATACATTTTTTTCGGAATTCAAAAAATATGCTTTTCTAAAGCAATCAGCAAACTTGTCTAACATATGCCTGCAGGCTCTCAGTGGGACTGTCCTATTTACTGGTTTCTGATCCACAGCTGGGGAATGGCTAGAGCTCTGGCACCCAAGGCTGACATCAAAGCAGCCCCGGGTTTAAGTGTAAGGGGTGCTCTCAGACACAGCTGATGGGAGCATAAATTGGTACAGGATTTCTAGAGAGACTGGCAATCTGTTTCAAGAAACTTATGCCTAGCCGGTGTGGCTCAGTGGTTGAGCATCAACTTATGAACCAGGAGCTCACAGTTTTATTCCAGTCAGGGCCCATACCCAGATTGCAGCCTTGATCCCCAGTTGGGGGTGTGCAGGAGGTAGCCAATTAGTGACTCTAGTTTATCATTGATGTTTCTATCTCTTTCTCCCTTCCTCTCTGAAGTCAATAAAAATATGTTAAAAAAAATCATATCGTTTCACCTAGTAAGTCTCTCTAGGAATTCAGCTTATGGATATAATCAGAAACAGACAGAAAAATCAGTGTCCAAAAATTATTACAAAAATATTGGAAACTGCTAAAATGTTTAAGGGTACTAGTTAAATCATGATGCATTCATATGATGGAGTAGGAATTATTCATTAAAATAATCTTTCTGTTAACATTTAAGTGATATGGGATGGGAAAAAGCTTAGGATATTTTGTTAAAGTAGGACATAAAAATCCATAGGTTATGCAATCTTAGTTATGTAAAATATGAGAGAAAAAACAATTGGAAAGGAATATATCATGAATTAATAATGATTACTTCTAGTTGTAAGACTATGAATACTTATTTTTTATATTTCTTTGAATTTTGAAGTTTTTCTTCAGTGAGCATGTTTAATGTAATTTATGTTGTTCTTATATTTTTAATTTAATTTTAAGGAAATGCTTTCATGTGAGACAAAATTCAAAAGGATATATAGTGAACAGCCTACTGCCCACTTCCATCTCTCATTCATTCATCCAATCATTCACTCATTCATCAATTGCCTAGTTCTTATCTCTGGAGGCAACAATAGTATTAGTTTCATAGGCAGTTTATGCAATCCAAGTTAAAAGCTCCACACATGTATCTCCTTTCTCTCTCCCCTTTTAATAAATAGTAGCATCTATAATAATAAAAGCATAATATGCTAATTAGACTGGACATCCTTTTGGATGACCTTATCGATAAAGCCAGGGCTGCAAGGGAAGTCCATGTCCTGGGTGCCAAGCAGGAAGCTGGTGCCAGCAGCCAGGGGAAGAAAGACCTACTCTTGCATGAATTCTGAGCATTGGCCTCTAGTCCTATAAAAACATCATTTTCTTTCTTTTTTTTAAAACTTCATATATCTTAGCAGTGGTGCCAGTATATATACATAAAGAGTTTTTTAGAGTTTAGGAATTGTTGCATAGCATATCTTTTCTTTTCTTTTTGAGGTATCCCAAGTTGTTTAAATTAACACTTAAACTGACACCAATCTTTTCTTTGTTATACACATGCTTGGATGAATGACAAACATATGCCATTTCCAACATATGTGACTTTTATAATCAGTAACAGCTGATTAAACTGCCAACGAGGCTCTAAATAATGGTTTGTCAAAGAGGCAAGGTCTTATTATCCATGTCCAGCTTGACGGTGTGATGCTGATTGTAACAAGACTGGGATGGGCAGGGGAGACCGGAAGGAAGAAAGATTTTTCATGGCTGAGGGGTGCAAGCTATGTCCTGGGTAGAGCATTAATGAAGTCAGGCTTGTTTCCCAAATATAGTTAATCATTCAGAACTCTCATCTATCTAACTTACATCCATGGAACATCGTATTTAAAAATCCTTTTCTTTCAGATTGCCCAGTTTGTTGGCATATAGTTGTCCTAGTATTTTCTTATACTATACCTTTGTATTTATGTGATGTCAGGTGTTAATTCTCCTCTTTCATTTCTGATTTTATTTATTTGGGTCCTCTCTCTTTTTTTCTTGATGAGTCTGATTAAAGGCTTATTAATCTTGTTTATCTTTTCAAAGAACCAGTTCTTGGTTTCATTGTGTTTTTTTTCAGATTCTTTTTTTTTTAATTTCTGCTCTGATTTTTTTTCTTATTTCATTTCTTCTACTCACTTTGGGCTTTGTTGTTTTTTTTTCTGTTTTTTTTTTCTTTATTCCTAGTTCCTATAAATGTAAGGTTAGATTGTTTATTTGAGATTTTTCTTGTTTATTGAGGTAGGCCTGTCTGTAATGCTATTAATTTCCTTCTTATGACTGCTTTCATTGTGTCCCATGGATGTCCTAGAGGGTGCGATGCTCAGTGAAATAAGTCAGAGAAAGACAAATACCATATGATTTCACTAATATGTGGAATCTAAATAAATAAACAAAACAGAAACAGACTCATAGATGCAGAAAACAGACTGATAGTTGCCAGAAAGGAGGGGATGTTGGAGGACTGGGTGAAAAGGTTCCCAGGGATTGAAAAATACAGATTGGTGGTTATAAAATAGTCATGAGGATATAAAGTACCACTTAGGAAAGACAGTCAGTAATATTGTAATAACTATGTATGGCGCCAGTTGGGTACTGAATATATAAAGGGGAACACTTTGTCTGATTATCTAACTACTATGCTTTACACCTAAAATGTATACAAAATAATACTGAATGTAAACTGTAATTGAAACAAAACAAAACAAAACAAAATTATTTATGTTAGTCTACTGTTACATAGGGCTTCCAATTCTTTATGTCACTTTTGTAAGCTTCACCTCATTTGACTCTTGTGGTTAATACCCTATTTCATTGGTGAGGGCAATTAGCAAGCACTGGTCTCCCATTGGTTACTATTCTCTTGCAGATCAAAGCCACCTTGCTCTAGTTCCATCCTCTGGTTTTTTTTTTGTTTTTTGTTTTTTTCCTGACCATGATGTATATTACAACTTTGGCCTTCTTAACTTATTTCTTCTGACAACTATTTATTACAAGACAACTCATTTATAATACTTACTAGGGGCAATATTTCCCCACTCACTTCTTTTGGAGATTTTACCAGAATGTCACATTGCTTAAAACTAGACCCTCTATGTTTGATTTCTTTATTGAGATTTTATGGCTTTGGTGCACTATTTCTAACTAAATATATTGCTGCTATTCTCATTGGCATTGAACTTTAGGGCCTCTGTCTCCAATTTATCTCAGTGTTGGAGCAGGCCCAGAGCTGTTTTCTGAGGAAAGTCTTGGCCTTGCATGGGCTACTCCTCAACTCACCTCAAGCTTATTATCCTGGTTGGGCTTGTTAATTTATAGGCAAGGATGTCAAACATTCTATCTGCTCTGTTGGCTGTTAAAGTGTAAAGACCAGCCCTTAATCAGCAGTATGGAGTGTCTGTCTTCCAGGTCCTTGTTGGAGGGCAAAACACTGAATTTTATGCTGCCTAATTCTTAACTCACCCTCAGCAAAACCATAGTCTTTTCTGATTGTATAATTGCCACCTATCTAGGATACCTTTCTCTCCTTCTAAAATCAAACTTAAAATTTTAATGCATTCATTAATTCAATGAACAAATAGACAAAAAGCACTATTAGGAACTTGTACTAGGTACCTGTCTGGGTGTTAGGCATATAGCAGTGAAGAAGAAAAGTTCCTGCTCTCAAGGAATTTGTATTCTGGTTGGAAGAGACAGATAAATAGGTATTCAACAAACAAGTAAGCAGGCATGTCACGTAATTAATAATTGTTACAAAAATTAAAGCAGTTTAAGGAAAATAAAATGAAAAGTGTGTGTGTGTGCACACTATTTCATATAAGTAAGTTTGGGAAAGCTTTATAGTCATATAACATTTGGATAGAGGTAGAGAGAAGTAAAGTTTGAGGCACTTAGATACTGGAGGGAAGAGCATTCTAGGCAGAGGGCATGGGGAGCACCGAGGTCTGTAAGCTTAACTGGGCTTCTCATATTTGGGGAACAACAAGGAGACCAACCTGGTTGGAACTGAGAGAGAGAGGAGAAAATGGAAAGAGTTAAAATCAAAGGAGCAATAATGTTGCAGCGGTAGGGGCGGGGGGGGGGGGGGGGGGGGGGGGGGGGACGTTGGGGCTGGTGGCAGATCACCCATAGCTTGTAGGTGTATTAGGCCATGTTCTCCAGGAAAAAAAAGAACCAATAAGACTTCTCTCTCTCTCTCTCTCTCTCTCTCTCTCTCTCTCTCTCTCTCTCTCTCTCTCTCTCTCTCCCCTCTCTTCTCTCTCTCTCTCTCTCTCTCTCTCTCTCTCTCTCTCTCTCTTTCTCTCTCTTTCTCTCCCCCTCCCCCTGCCCCCATGTAATCTTTATATCTCTAGTCCAAAAGCCAGCAGGCCTGAGACCCAAGAAGAGTCACATTTCAGTTTGAGTCTGAAGACAGGAAAAGACTGATGTCCCAGCTCAAATTAGTCAAAGAGAGGAGTTTCCTCTTTCTCAGCCTTTTTGTTCTATTTGGGTCTTCAATTAATAGTTGGACAAGGCCCACTCACATCGGTGATGGCAATGTGCTTTACTCAGTCCAGAAACATCCTCACAGGCACACCCTCACAGACACACCCAGAAAAATGTTTGTCCAAATATCTTGGCACCTCGTGCCCCAGTTAAATTGACATAAAATTAACCATCCCAGCAAGTGACAGCGATTCTGGCTTTTACTTGGGGAGAGATGGAGAGCCACTGGAGAGTTTGGAACAGGGGCAAGATGTAAGCTGACAAGTTCTAACAGAATCCCTGGCTGCTGTGTTGAGAATAGATTGGGGGGTGAGGAGAAGTGGGGAGGGGAAAATGAGGGCAGAGAGAGAGTTTTTGGAAGCAACTGAAGCAATCTAAGTGAGAAATGAGGGTGCTTTGGCTAGAATGGTACGTGGGGGGAGATGGTATGAGAACATTTTGGTTCTAGATACATTTTTAAGATAGAGTCTCTGGGACCACAGAGGGTTTTATCTATACTTTTGTGATTACAGCTCTCATTTTGGACTATAATTATTTACTTGTTTGTCTTTGCATTGATTACTATTTTATTAATCTTTGTAACAATAGCAACATAGTAATGAATGACTAACAGCTACTGAGAAGTACTCTGGGTCAGTGATGGAGGTAAATGCTTTATGCATGTTATCTCATTTGATTTCCACACCAACCCAATTTTAACAGTGTTTTTAAAGTCTGGAAGTGTGGGTATTGTTATTTTACATTTTGATGGGTTGAAGATGTCCTTGATGACGTTTTGTATAGTTGTCTAGGTTTCCAGACTTATGGACATCTTGTAAATTAGATTTAGACACAAGGAGGTTTAGAAATGTAGCTAAGTTCTTGCACTGTGTTTAGTATCTGGCAGCTATTGAACGAGGGATATTCATTCCTTCACGGATATTTCTGAGGCCCACCCTGTGCAAGGCACATAGGAACCGGGGGCACAGCATTGAAAAGAGGGTCAAAGTTGCTTCCCTCATGGTGCTTATATTCTAAGGAATGGCATATTTGGGGGCCAAGGTGGAAGCCATTTTGTCACGAGTGGAAGAATAGAAAGAAACCTTGGAGGGGTGAGAAAGGACAAAGCTGAGAACCTTGAATGCCCGGGTGGGGAGCCTTACTTAGAAAAGGGACAATGGTTCTTTTAGGTAAAAACAGCGAGAGCTCGGGGGAGGGGAATGACGAAGGGCTCCGTCTTCTTGTCTGCTGTCTCTCTTTCCCCTCCCCCCTTCTCCCGCAGTGCAATGACAGGAAAGTACTGGCTAGACTGAAAATCCTACTCCTCTTACCTGATGCTTGGCCAACAGGACACCTCCTCAGGAGGACACCAAAGCAAGGGCCTGAGCAACAAGAGAAGTCCCCGGTTTAGAGGAGCGATTCATAGGCAAGCAGCTGTGGTTTGCATCTGAGCATATGGCCGGGCCTGGTGTGGCCCAGATTTCACCCTGGTGTCCTTAATGAGCCAGCAGCTGCTTCCGCCATTGCCTCACCATCTCTGCCCTATTGCCCGGGCCCGCCCTGCCATCCCCATGACAATCTGCTCATAGGCGGAGAAGCATCCACCTCTCCAGCTGTCAGGTGCAGCCGGGGTGGGGAGGTGGGAGGTGGGGTGGGGGCAGAAGCAGCTCTCCTTTTCTGATATAAAACCACTCCTTGGCACAGGGGCCCACGAATGTAATAGACAGTACAGGCAGCTCCCAGAGTGGTCAGCTCTCCTCAGAACTTGGAAATGGCTCTGCAAATAAAAGGCATCCAGTAAACACAGCCCTTACGCGGCAGGTTTATTTATTCAACGAAAGACACAGTCAGCTGGTGACATTTACTGTGTGGGGTTAGATCCAGGGTGCGGGTTGCCGCAGACCCTAAGATGATAAAAAGCTGGGTTCTACTACTGGTTTTGTTGCCGAGGGCTGATGCCATGGGGCAAGGCATTCAAATGCACCGAAGGGTTGTGTGTCATCAGTGAAACGAAGGGACCAGAGCAGCGATCAACACCACCACCACCATGACTTCATCTGACAATGTGCAGGCGCTGATCCAAGAGTTCCCCAGGTATTAGACACAAATGCCAACGGTCTCTTCTCTTTCAGGCTGCGCTCTCCCCCCCACTTCAGAAGAATCCTGCTTTTCGTCATTGTCATCTTACGTGGAGCCCACATTGAAAATTTTCCTTCGTTTGAAACAGAAACAGGGGGCACAGCTTCCACCCGTTCTGCCTCCCAGCAGCCCCTCCCGTCCTGAAGCGCTGCGGGAGGACTGCAGTGAGAAGACAGGCACTGAGGATCCAGGTGGTGGGAGTGTGCTCGCTTCCTGCACCTGCTGTAAAAAATGACCACAAACTTGGGGGCTTAAAGGAGCACACATTGGTCTTCTCACAGTCTGGAGGTCAGAAATCCAACCATCAGTGTTTCCGGGCTAACGTCAAGGTGCTGGCAGAGCCAGTTTCTTCTGGAGGCTGCAGGGAGAGTCCACTTTCTTGCCTTTCAGAGCTTTGGGAGTCAGCCTGCGCTGGCTGGCTCCTGGCCCTTCCTCACATCCCCACAACCTCTTCCATCCCCACGTCTCCCCACTCCTCCTGCAGTCAAATGCCTCCCCATGAGGATGCTGGTGACTACATTGGATCTATCCATATCATCCTCAATCATCGCCCTATTTCAGGATCCTTACTGTAATCTCACCTTCAAAGTCCGTTTTGCCGTGTAAAGTAGCAACCGCAGGTTCCAAGGATTAGGGGCCATTATTCACCCTCCCTCAGGGAATGGCTACATTTCCTCAGCTCTGTCAGCTCTTTCATTCAGCAGAACTGGATAGTAATACTTATGCATTGATGGATCCTTTTCTCACCCCCAACCTGCCCTCCATTGATCTCCCCTATAAGGCGGGGCGGTGTATTGGGAAGGGTTTGTTCTCCCAAACTTCGCGGGGTGAGGCATGAAGCTGGAGACCTGGTGGGGGGCCCATGCTCCTCTGTGGGCCCGTGTGAAGGATGTCTTTGATCCCTCGAGCGATGTCAATAGTAATTGTTTTCCCCTTCATGATTAGCTCCACTCAAGCTGAGTCTAAATGATATCAAAACTGCCAGTCAATTTGTTCAATTTACTCAGTCTGTCAATTTAGTAGAAAATAAAAAATCAATTAAATTAGTGGTTTCAGTGAATTGACAGGTTGTCTCATTGAGTCTGTGGAATCGGGAAACCCTATATACACACTCCCCGAGTGTCCCACCATGCGAATGTGGTTCATTCTTAACAGACCATTCTTTAATCCTGTGACAAAAATCATACCCTTTCTCTGCATTTTCAGAGATGTTAGCTCTTTTAAGAAATTTCACAGCGATGATCTAATTTTGTTGTGCCAACATCCTGAGGCAGTCCGACTAGCTGAGGAAACAGACAGGGAGGCTAAATAAGAAATTTAAAGATACACAACAAAACAACAACATATATTGCTTAAAACGTGTTAAGAACTGGTATAAGCAACTGACGTGTTTGGTTTATGTAATCATTTCCACAAGTCTGTGAGGTAGGTGAGTATCCAGATAGTATCCTGACATTTTATCCGGGTTTTCTCCACATTTCACAAGGAGGAAATTAGGGGCAGAGGCTGGAATTCACACCGAGGTCTCTTAATCTGCTTTTCTCTCTCGATCAGAACTTCTCAATAATGGCTCCACTTAAAAAGCCTGGCATTTTGCTGAAACCGGTTTGGCTCAGTGGTAGAGCATCAGTCTGCGGACTGAAAGGTCCCGGGTTCGATTCCAGTCAAGGGCATGTACCTTGGTTGTGGGCACATCCCCGGTAGGGGGTGTGCAAGAGGCAACTGGTCGATGTTTCTCTCTCATCGATGTTTCTATCTCTCCATCTCTCTCCCTTTCTCTCTGTAAAAAATCAATAAAATATATTTAAAAAAAAAAAAAGCCTGGCATTTTATTAGGCTCCCATATCTAATGACTAACTTATAGGAAATGCAGGGGCAGAACATGTTAAACCACGCTATGGGGATTCAATCAGCAAAACCCAGATGGTGAGAAACTCCACAGAACTCTTGTCCTCATTTCTTCATAAAAGAAAAATAAATTGCATAATAAAAAGGAAGAGTAAAAGCAGGGCTTATAGATTAAAATAATTTTGAGAGATATATCAACAAATGCTAACACAAGGGTCTTATTTGCATTCCAACCGAAACAAATAGTTAAAAATGTATGGAACAACAGGGGAAATTAGATTTTGGCAGATTATTTGAGGAATTATTATTACAAAGAAAGCTTTTTTAAAAGAGTCCTTATCTTTCAGAGCTACATCCTAAATTTTGACATCTGGGATCTGCTTCAAAATAATTATATTTTGGGGCCTGGGAAGTAGGTGGGGACAGAGGTGAACTGGTTCCCAGCAGTTAATTAACAAAACTGAATGCGGTAGCATAGTGTTCTGTCTACGTTGCATATTCTTAAAATTTTCTATATGGAGAGTTACAAAATTTAGGGAGAAAGAATTTCTGTTGAATTGCCTGCTGTAGTGCCTGGGATGCTTTTCTTTTGTTTGGGTTTGAAAGCTCCCTGCGTGATTTTAATGTGCAGCCCAGATTCCAGAACCGCCTTTAATTTTCCTTAACCTTTCCCAGGGGTGTTGAAATTCAGTCCCGCTAGAGATACCTCGTCCTCAGAAACGACCCTTCTCCCGTGATTGATCTCATCTTTACATTTTTTTTGCAGTTACCTCAGTTTCAGGGTTGCAGGATCTATTTTCCTATTAGTTTTTCTAATTTCCCCAGCTGGTTTGAAATTTCAGGAAGTTAATAGCCATTTTGTATTTGACTTATTTTGCCCTCGAGGCCTCTGAGAATGACTGCCAATAATGAGCTGACCCAATTTTAGAAACCGGGTGTGGTTCCTAGGAATTCACTGCCTTTTTTTACTCAAAGAGGAAATGCCCATCTTCATGGGCGTCTGTGTGCAACTTCGTTCAAGTCAGTTTCAAATGCTGCCGCTCTGGAGGGAGAATCAGAGTCTCTACAAGGAATCAGTGCGAGCGTGGGGGGTGGGGAGGTGGGGGTGGGGTGAAAGGGGTGAGCAGTTCCCTCAGGGCTTCTTCTACCCACCTGTTTGATTACTGTGTCAGGTGGGGGTTTCTAGGATAATGAGCCATTTCAGAGATTTCCTGCTCAGGGCTCTGAGCCTGGGTAACTAACACTGGTCTGCACAGTGGAGCAGGGCCTCAAATCCAGCTGGTCCAGCTCTGAGCCCACTCTTCTGCCCATATCATGTAGGGCAATGGTCAGCAAACTCATTAGTCAACAGAGCCAAATATCAACAGTACAAGGATTGAAATTTCTTTTGAGAGCCAATTTTTAAAGACTTAAACTTCTAACGACACTTCTTCAAAATAGACTCGCGCAGGCTGTGGTATTTTGTGGAAGAGCCACACTCAAGGGGCCAAAGAGCCGCATGTGGCTCGTGAGCCCCAGTTTGCCTACCATGGATGTAGGGCAACCCATCCATTCATTCACTGGCTCATTCACCAGAGACAAAATGTCGGTTGACTTTTTTTCGTCTCAAAAGTCGTCTTATAAGCCGGGAAATACGGTATACATTTTTACATGTTTATTTATATATTAGTATACGGACATGTACAGATACACAAACATCTGGAATTCCAGGCAGTTTTAGGTCTTGGAGTTCTCATGCTAAATAAGACAGACAAGGTCCCTATTTTCATCGTGCAGGATGAGGAGCCAAATGGGTAGACTTATGGTAGTTGGAGATGAGAGTTCCAGACAGTGTCAGAAAATGTGGGGTGGGGTGTTGGGTGGAGGATCATTCAAAGTTCAGTCATCCTCTGAAATCTTGACCCAACCTTGAAAACAATCAAATTGCTGCTCTTTCCTTCATTTTCAAACATGACAGATAATATAACTTAATTAAAGAGACATGATTGAACATCATTGTAATACCCAAATTAACCTCTGACCACGATTTAATAGCAGTGGTTATTCATGTGAGGTCCCTCAATCAGCAGCATCACCACCATCTAGGAACTGGTTGGAAAAGTGAATTCTTAGGCCCCACCCAGATTTACTGAATCAGAAACTTTTTGGGGTGGAATTCAACAATCTGGGTTTTACGAAGTCCTCAGGGAGATTCAAATGCACAGCCAGGTGGAGAACCACTGTGGTAAGCCACCTCCCCTCAGACCTTGAACTCTTTTAAATTATGGATGATTTTGATACCTTCTCACCTTTGAGAACTTGACTGTTTATCACAAAAGATTGTTCACACCCATTAGTTCACGTGTCCTGACTCACAGTGGGAACCACAGAGCCTCTGAGTTCTCTCATTGTTTCCAGCCTTTAAAATCTACCTCAAGGACTTTTCATTAGGCTACATTCCACCTAGCAAAAGAGCAGAAGGAATAAAGGTGGAGGGAGAAATGCAGCTGAGAAAAGGAACCAAAATGTGGAATGAGGTATTTGGTTGCCTTTTGCCTGCTGCTGCAGTCCCTCATCTATCTATCTATCTATCTATCTATCTATCTATCTATCTATCTATCTATCCATCCACCCACCATCACCTATCTGTGTGTCTCTCTACCTGTCCTTCTTCTAAGTGTCTGCCCTTCTGTCTGCCCATCTGTGTACTTGCCTGCTTGTACATATGTCTATTATCTGTGTATGTATATATGTATGTATATGTATGTATGTATATCCGATAAAGGGGAGTGGAAAGGCAGAGAAAATAAAGGGGGAAAGGGTTTCAGTAAAATTGCTTGGCCTCAGATTCTTTTAATGTCAAAGAAGTATGTGTTGCTGATGTGGTTATGTGTAACACTGCTATTTCACATAAATAATATAAGGCTTTAAGGTGAGTACATCTGTGTTTTAACAGTTTCTGACTAGGTGATCAGTTAATGGTAATAGTAGCTGTAAGGAGAAGAAATCGAGGGAAAGGAGGGGAAGAAGGGAGGTGTGGGGAATGGGCTGAGCAGGAGGGAGGAGGAACAGAGGAAAGGAGGGACTGTAGGAAAGGCCTGTCCATGTCCAGGGGGGACTGACTGGAAATATAAGACAAGTGTGTGGGGCCGAGGTGGCATGGGGCAGGGAAATGACTGAGGATCCTGTAGAAGGCCGCTGAAGGTGGGAGAGCCAAGTGGCATTATTACAAGGTGCGTCAGAAATAAGAGAGGAAAGCACTTTTACGGCAGCAATGAAAGAACCTAAATGAATGTTCCTTCAAATGAATTGTGTGTTTATGTTTCAGGAATGGAGATGTGCCAACACTGCCCGAGGACCCTCCACACAGCTCACCCACCCACTCCTGACCAAGTTGTGAAAATATATACCCGCTTCTCTCCCCAAGTCATTCTACCCATTAATTATCTGTGAAGATTAAAATCGTGAACTGAAACTCCAAAGCTTTTTATGGGTATTAGGGGAGTATTAAATAGGAAGATCGGAAGCAAAATTATAGTTCCCCCAATAGATTTTTGGGGAGATGGATAAAAATCTGCTTTTAATTAAAAATATAAAGCAATAAGGAGTATGCACAAACAGGAATGTCTTTGGGGCTTAATCCTATGTGAAAATGTCTATGGGTGTTGGGATCTCGACCTCGGCAGCCTGGTCTGTGGGCCTCCGGGAGGAGTGATTGATGGGCTGGCTGGATTTTCGGCTGAGAGGCCTTGCTACGAGATACATGAAAACAGAGGCTGTAATGCAGCTTATGAGATGAAGTAATGGGCTTGTCTCTGTCTAGGTCAGGAATTCTGCCAAGCACTGTGTTTTAAATAAAATGAGGCATTTGTGGTTCTTGGCACAGGCCTGCCAGTGCAGGCTAACCTTGGCATCTGTGTACTGGGCTTTCTCTAGAATGTGGCTGAGGGTTGACTCCGGCTTAGGGGCTACCTAAGGGCAAGGATTCCGGGCTTGGGGACCCTTCCTATCAAGCCTACTCCTCTCTTAGTAAAGGCATCACTCACTTGCTCAATCTCAAAACCTAGGAACGATCCTTGATTCTTCCCCTGCCACACAGAGGATGAACTTTCTGTGTGAAGTCTTCTGCAGGAAAGACAGGACAGCTCAATGCTTAAAACAGGGCCTGGTCAACCAGATGGCCTGGCTTTGAATTCTGGTTTCCACCAACTGCTAGCTTTGTGGATTTGGCAAGTAATTTAACTTCCCTGTGTCTCAGTATCGTCAGCTGCAAAATGGGAATAATAGTAGCTGCTTATGCAAACTTTTGAGAATTTAATTGATGTAAAGTACTTAATACAGTACCAATACTATACCTGCAAGTCTTTGTGCTCATATATATGTTATTATGCATATAATTGTTAGCTATTGTTGTTATTTGTTATTATTCTCATGAACTTACCCTTGCTCTTAAAAAAAAAACCCAGACTTTTCCCATATCCCCCAAGGTCATTCATAATGCTAGCCTCTCTTTGTTTCTTGAACTTTTCAAGTTTTCTCTTTCTTTAAATTTTTTGTGTTTTGTTGTTGTTTTGTATCACAAGACACCCATTTATTTAATCGCAGTAGTCAATCCTACAACTACATTGTATCTTAAATTTTTTCTTTATTCTTTTGATTCTCTGGACTTATGGATATTTAGCAATCTTCAAAATCATTCTAACCATTTGTGTAGCAAGATATATCGTTTGCTTTTTGCCCATCAAGGTTCCTATGACATGTTGTTGCTTCATATCAATTGTGATATGAAGCACTGTGCAGTCAATTCCAAGAGCAGGGGTCATCTCCTTCACTTGTCTGGTTCCGACTTCAGTCATCACCTGGATGGAATTCATGGCCTCTGGGGCATCCTCGAATGGTCGCATGGCTACTGCTCCAAGGTTGGGCACATACCTGCTGCTTGGCTAATTGCCAGAGCACAGGGATTTCAGCAGCGCCTCCATCATTAACATGGAGAGGTTCCAGACGACAAAGCATTGTGAAGGGATAGCTTTGCTTCCTTAATGGTCACATTGCTTCGTCCTCTGATGAAAATGGTTATAGCTCTAGAGTTCTTACATTGCTCGATAACCAGCATCTTGCCTTTAGTTGTCCCGGATGATATCTCCTTTACAAGCCCAGCAAAGCCCAGCTTCTCAGTTGTGGGCTCTGAAAAGCATGGGCCGATCTCCCTCCTGTTAAAATGGCAGTAAACTGAATGTCAGGTCCTCCTAGTCAATGAACTACAGGCAAGTTGTTCTGAAAAAGTAAATAATTTATTCATCATCAAAGCTCCACTGGCAAATAGCTAGGTGAGCACCAGTTTCCTTAATTTCCTGAATTATACCTTCAAACATCTCCTTTTCATATTTCTGGACAGAGGTCATATCCAACGTATGCTTCATCTTTGGCTTCAGTAGTTCAAATGGACATGTGAGACTTGCATTCTAAGCATCTTCAACTTGTCTTGGCATTTGCGAGTAACTGAAATTCTTGTTCACAGTCATGCCCTTAATAGATTCAGTGTTTCCAACCTCCCGCCCACTTTGCCTTCTACTTTGATGAGTTCAAAGTGTCTATTCTGCATATTTGCCACATGGAGGACAGCATTCAAGGCAATCTCGGCCATGTGTTGAGGACAGCTGTTAACCACTTTGGAGCCCAGCATGGTTTTGCAGTCTGAATTGGGCTCATTGTTCTTGATGTCAACAAGGACACTATCACTTTTCTTGTCCAGGTGCAAGATAGCAATGCAGGAAGTTTGCTCATAGCTTTGCCATGACCCTGATTCAGTGAAAGTTGAGGTCCAGCAACTGCTCAGCTTCTTCCAACAAGGCCCAGCTAGGACAACCACTCCTGTGGCCCCAGCTCCAATTTCTTCATCATGTGATTTGGACAGTTCAGCTAGGAGCTTGGCAACTTGATGATCAACATTCATCATGCTCAAAATGGTGGCACCATCATTATAGTCACATTGACATCCTCATCCCCTACCATTTGGTCCAAGGGATGTTCTCATTTTATTTTCTACAGCCTTTGCTGCCATTATATGAGATTTGAGGGTCACAAGTTCCATAAGAGGAGATTTGTGGTCCTGATCTGTGGTGACGAGGAAAGGGTATCCATCTTCATCAAAGATGATAGTCCCTATGGACACCACAGTCAGCAGAGACCACCCAGTCTTTGTGCTTTTATTTCCTTGGTCTTGAGTGCTCCATACTCACTCCTTCCATGATTATTTTTCTTTTTTGGGGGGTGTCTCTTCAAGTATCACTTCCTCAGAGAGACCTTTCATTGGTAGACTATTATTCAGCCTCCCACACCCCACACTCCACATGGGGTTAAGGGGCTCATCCCTTCCTAGGTTTATTTTGGAAATTCCCATGTGAGTGAATCACAAAGAAAGTGAGGTCCCCAGAGAGGGTGTGGCTGGTTGGCCTCCTTCAGGATCATAAGGCAGCCAGTGCAGAGCATGAACTGGACAGAATGTCCTTCCAGAGAAGGCTTGCAGAAACAAGAGAGCAAAGTGAACATTTCAGATTTCCTAACCCAGAATAGGAGTCTGAGATACTTCCCTGTTCCTCTCAGAGGTCCCTTAGTTGATAGGTTCTCTGGGGAAGACCCCTCTGCTATGTGGGGAAAGAGCACTTAGGTAGATCCAACAGCCAGTGCCAAGTCCCTGAGGCAGGAGTATGTTTGGTATGCTTAGGTCATGAGAGGAGGGAGTAAGAGGAGAGGCCACAATGATAATAAAGGGGACCAAAGAACTTTGGCTTTTACTTCCAGTGATGTGGGGAGCCACTGGGAGGTTTTTAGCAGAAGAATGACATACTGAGACTTTGGTTTTTAAAAGCTTGCTTTGGCTGCTGTATTCTGAACATCTGGCCAGTTGATTAAGAGATAGCTCTTTAAAATGTTTGCAATCTAATAATGGCAATAAGCCTGGCAACTAAATAACAATACTATAAGACAGAAAGTAGTAAATGCAATGAAAAAACACTTAGATCTTCTGAGAGCTCTAACTCCTAAAGAGGAGTGAGAGATTGATCTCAGCTGGGGTGAGGGGAAGGTGGTGAGTAATAGCAGGTATTGCTGAGGCAGGACCAGCGAGATAGGCCTTGAAGATGGGTGGGATTTGAACATGGAGATCTGGCAGAGAGATTGGCATTGTGGGTCCTGGTGTGTGGAACAGAGTGAACTCAGAAGTCCAGTAGCTATCTCCTAGACCAGTGGGTATCAGACTGTGGAGGGCATGCCAATAACCAAGGCTGGTTCATGCCCAGAGACTCCCTCTACCTTGTACACCTACTGTGTATGTGACACATATGAGAAGCTCAATAAATATTTTTGAAATGAGAGGATCCAGAGGACTTAGATACTAATTGGATGTGGGAGAGAGGTAAAGGAGAGAAAGAAGAGAGAAGTAAAGACAAGCCTGTAGATTCTCATAAAGGTTCAATTAAGGAGTGATACTCAGGGAACACAGGAAGTAAGGGAAAGACAAACAAAGCAAACAAAATACAACTCATCAAGAGAAAAACCAGAAAACAAAGAGCAACTCAACCAGATGACAAGCCTAACCACCGGTAGCAGAAGACCTGGGTTCTAGAGCTTCCAGACCTGTGGGGCTTGGACAGCTGAGGTTTTTTTGTTTTGTTTGTTTTTTTGTAGTAGTTAAGAACCCTCCCCCTCACCCTAGAGCCAAATTTCTAAGGTTCATGTCCTGGTTCTACCTCCCTCTAGTTGTTGATCTTGGACAGATTACTGCACCTCTGCCTGTGTGTCCGTGTCCTGGGGCAGCTATGAGACTAAAACAGCATGAGAAACAACATAATACAGTCAACGTGTAGTAACGGGGAAACGTTTTGAGAAATGGGTTGCTGTGTGTACATCACAAAGGGCACTTACAAAAACCTGGATGGTATAGTCTACTACACACCAAAGCTACATGGGATAGCTATGGCTCCCAGGCTGCAAACGTGTACCAAACATAAGGTTAAATCAAGCGAAGAGAAAATTATGCAACCAAGAGCGGCAGTAAACACGAGACACATGAAGCTTTTGATGGTGTGACACTGCTTACTGTTTTACAGCAGAGTGTGTTTTTTTTTTTAATATGTAGGAAGAGTACACTCTAAAATAATAATAAAAAGTATAACATAGCAAATACCTGAACCAGTACGAGTGGCTTATTGTCCTTATCAATAATTGTGTCCTGTACATAATTGTAGGTGCTATGCTTTCATACAACTGGCAGTGCAGTAGGCTTGTTTACACCGGCATCTCACGTGAGTAATGAGCTGCATTACAACGTTACGATGGCTACGAGGTCACTAAGCAATAGGAATTTCCAGCTCCATTATAATCTTATGGGCCCACCATAGTATATACAGTTCATCATTGACGGAAACGTCATTGTGGTACATGGCTCCATCGGCAATACCTAGCACATAACAAGTGTCTGATACATTTAGCTGTTACTTTTATAGTTATTAGGGGAAAAAAGGAGCCCCAGTTCAAGGAAAAGAAGAGTAATGCAGATGCATGGGGGCCAGGGTAGGGGTAGTGAGCACCATGGGCTGTGGCCACAGGTTGCACACATTGGCTCTGCCTGACTTCAAACCTTTGGTCCCAGGACAGAGTGATGGGGCCAGGAAGTGGCTGGGAGGGAGGAAGTAGCCTTTTGAGGTGGCAGGGGAGAGAGGAGGAAAGAGAATTCATGAGGAGAAACAGCTAGACTTTGAGCTCTGAGGATACCTAGAAAGTAAACAGACTATTTCCACAGTGAGGGTCCTTTTTTTTTTTTTTTTTTTTTTTTTTTAAATATATATATATATATATTATATATATATATATATATATATATATATATATTATTGATTTTTCACAGAGAGGAAGAGAGAGGGATAGAGAGTTAGAAACATCAATGGCAGAGAATCATCGATTAGCTCCTCTTGCACACCTCCCACTGGGAATGTGCCTGAAACCAAGGTACATGCCCTTGCCCGGAATCGAACCCGGGACCTTTCAGTCCACAGGCCGATGCTCTATCCACTGAGCCAAACTGATCCCGGCAAGGGTCCTTCTTGAAGGGAGCTGGACAAACCTGCCTGGCAGGGCAGGGCAGCAGCTACACTTCCCGGTGCCTGAGGGTGGCTTGGTGGAAAACAGGGCAGGACTGTGATTTCAACCACAGCCCCAGCAGGTGGGTCCAATAAGCCACGGTTATTTACATCAATGCAAAGGCTGCGTGTATGCATTTCTGGCTCCTGGGGTCTAGAAAGGAAAAAGGAATGATTGAAACGAGAAACGTGCTGAAAGGAAAAAATGGGCAATCTAACAAGAAATTATGTTTCACATAATCCTTCTCATCCCAGGGCCTCTGTGAGCTTGGTGAGGGCTTATAGCCTCCCCCGAAGGCCTGACCCATAGCAGCTGGGACCCACAGGAGGGCGGCCCTGGGAATCACTTTCCTGCGGTCAGGGTTCAGAAGGCTGGCTGGGAACAGAGGAGAAGCCGTGGAATGCCTCCTGGAATGCGTGCGGGGGTGGATCCTGCCCCACCCTCCCCTGGCGGCATGACATTGGGCAAGACCAGAACCAATCTGTGTTTGAGTTCCCACATCTGTGAAGGGAGCCCGGTAATCCAACCTGCCTCGTGGGTGGCTGTGAGGATTAAATGAGTGACAATATTCACATGCTTAGAGCAGCTCCGGGCGTTACCAGCGCCCTCGGTGTTAGAGTTGGGGAAAAACCCACGTGGTTCCTTAGTGGAGGGGCCTTCTCTGCTTCTCTGGACAGGATTGCCATGGCAGCGTCTTCAAGGGAGGGTAGCACTCGCAGATCAACATTGCACCGGTTTGTGTTGGGCTCTTTCCAGGGGGTGGAAACCGGCAAATGCTGCCTGATGCTATTTCTGGCTCGGGAAGCAGTGTGTGTGTGTGTGTGTGTGTGTGTGTGTGGGGGGGGGGGGGTTGTCCAGTTCTTAGGGACACACTGAGCCAACTCAAGGCCCCAGAAACAGGGTCTGGGCTCTGCTAGTTTAACCGGGCGGGGAGGCGGGGGATGGAGTGCTTGTCAGGCATTTGTCAGGCATGCAGGGCGCTCTGGGTATTGCTGTGGCTTTAGAAACCACAGTGAATTTCTGGCTAACGCCTGCCTGCACGTTCCGGGGATATTCCCTCTTTCCCTCCAGGCGCAGGAGCCTGGTAACTGGCTGCCTTCCCCATGTGAGCGTGCCCTTTGGCCTCTTGGCTGTGGCTGGGGAGGAGGGCTGGGTCAGAAACAGTGGGCATGCCCTGGGGGAGTGGCCCTGGGGGAGGAGGCCTGGCTGAGGCTCCATAAATCTCTTAACTCCTACTTGTCTCAGGGGAGAAGGACATTAAAAGAGTGCGTAGGGGTTTCTAGGTCTGTGAAGCCCTGGCCAAGGCTCTCAAGGGTTCCTGAAGAATCAGGCCTCCCCAGACCTGTGCCAAGCACACAGCTCTTGAGATAAGGCCTGGCAGCGCTCAAGCTGAGCATGTGAAGGGCTCTTGGATGCTGTAAAGGCTTCCCCAGAGCCTTGCCATGGGAATGCTGCCTCTTGCAGGCACCCCTCCTCAGATCTTGGGCTCTGGGAAAGGCGGACCCTGCTGTCAGGCCACCTCATGTCACTGGGAACCACTAATGAGCTGGGGATCTTTGCGCCAAGGGGCTGGCCTTTCTCCTCACAATCCTGGGTGGTAGAAAGGCTTTTATGTGCTATTTTTTGCTGGGTAAGAATGCTGGCTCAGCACCAAATACTCTTGCATTTAGAAGCTCTGTTGTGTGCATGCACCTGCCTTTTCCAGGTGACAGGGGTTTCTGCACAAGACTCTCTAACTCAGTCCCCAGCACTGCCCATCACATGACAGGTGCTAATAATGGTTGGCTTAATGGATAAATGCATAGGAAGTGGCTCTTCGGCAGAATAGGCCAAATCGAAGAGTGCCAATTTGTGGTACAGAGGAGACCATGGAGGGACAGGGAGTGGGGTGAATGAATGCAGCTGCAGGACTGGTCCCACAGGGTAGGGGGACAAGGGAAAGGAGAGCCGGTTGTTTAAATGACAGAGCCCAGGGGACAGGAGTAAATTCTGACTCCATCCAACTGTGTTTAGTTAAAAAAAAAATTAAAAAAAAACCTCCAAATGCTGGGCTGTGGGCTGCAGGAAGAATCTCCGGAGAGTGACATTTCTTAGTTGGGTGAGTGGCAAGGCTTTGGTTCTAAATGATTTATCCAACTGGCAGGACTCAAGGCAGTATCAAAGCTTTCAGGGCAGGGCCCTCACCACAGAAATATGGGTCTAGCAAGAGTTTGGCACAGAGGGCAAACCCCAGCCAAGGTGGCTAGAGTTCAAGGAGAGTTCTTACTATAGACTGAATGTGTGTCTTCCCCGATTCACATGTTGAAACCCTAATCCCCAATGTGATGCTATTTGGAGGTAGGACCTCTGGGAGGTCAGATTAGGTTAGAGGAGGTCAAGAGGGCAGGGCCCCAGGATGGGATTATGCCTTTTAAGAAGAGAAAGAGACAAAAGCTCTGTCTCTCTCTGCCTTGTGAGGATGCAGGAGAAGATGGCATTGTGCAAATAAGAAATCGCATCCTCACCAGACACTGGGTCTGCTGGCACTTGATTGTGGACTTCCAGCCTCTACAACTGCAGATATATATATCTGTTGTTGAAGCCACCCAGTCTATGGTATTGTGTTATAGCAGCTTGAACCGAGTAAGACAGGTCTGGCCCTAATTCATTGTTGATCAGCAAGTCAGCCATGAGAACCAGTCCTGTGGATGGCGCAAGACAGTGGGGATTAGGGAAAGAGCAAGCGCGTGCAAACTGGACTAGGGCACTGGGGCCAACTGCAGACTTCACACCTGTGATGGGACACATCCCGTGCACGTGTGCCTAACATACCCCTGAAGATTTACTGCCTAGCTCTCTCATTCCTATGCTCATGTCAGTGTACAAACGCCTCAAACAGAGCTGAGGTTCACCATATTCCTCAGGATTGTGTATGTACATCTTCCAGAGTCTCATTCTTTCCTCCTCTTTGCTCTGCGGCCCCGTCCAAACCCCAGTCCTCATTTACCTGATATAAGAGACATAGTTGGTATATTGCCCCATCCCCTGGGCCTGCAGCATTCCGAGGCACTTCGGCCCCAACTACACCCATCCCAGCTGATCGGCTGAGTTATCTCATGACATTCCCGGCCTCTGTGATTTGCTTTTCCAGCATCATCCCCACCCACATATTCCAGAAATACCAGACTTATTTCCATTCTCTGAAAGTTCTCATCACTTTCCTTTGGCTAGCATGCTTTCCTCCGTGTTAGTGACTGCCAGGGCCCTGAGATTCCTTCAGAGCTGAGCTCAGCCATCTCCTCCTTTCAGTCTGATTGCTCACCTCTCTGTGCCTATATAGCACTTGTCAGCAGGTCACCAAGCAAACACTGGCTCCATCAACTTCTGCATGTGCTGGGTGCTGGGGTTATGTGTGTATTGTCTGTTTGTTTATTAGTTTGCATACTTGTTTGTTTTTTTTTAACCATGAAATGCCTTTCAGTATTTACCAGGATGTGGAATGTGTGGTAGATGTTTAGCAAACCTTTGTAATTCAAATGAAACTAAAAAGATTGGCTTCTGGGCAAGAAGAGAGTCATCTGGTGCTTCCTATGAATAATCAGATTCTGTTGATGTGGAATATAGTATACAACTCACTTAACACTAAAATGCTACTGAACATATTGAATCTCTCTTGGATGGGTCAAAGGCTACCCAGAATCCTGTAGGGGTCCCTGATCATCAGTTCTCACTGGGTGGCACTGCCAGTCAGGGAGTTCCGATAGATAGTGTTCTAAAGAAATCAGAATTCTTCTTTTTTAAACCAACAATTTGCTGAAATGTTTTAAAAGTGCATATTATAATCAAATCTCGATAAAAAAAATTTTTTTTAACCAAGTGGGTTAATTCTGGTGAGCTGTTGGGTGGATGAGGGTATAATTAATAGGGATTATCTGGGAGATGAGCTTGTATGTTCTAGTCCTTGCTATGGTAGGCTGTTGAGGCCTCTGCACTGAAAAACAGCAACCACATCTTGGAACAATTGCGCCAGGGCCACTGAGACTGGAAGCTAGCCTGGGGCAAGGACATAAATGTTCCTGCTTTGGGCAAGGGACAGTGTGTACAATGGGGTCCTCGGAGCAGATTGGGAGGTTGAGTGGTCAGTCTCTGCCTCAGAGCTGGCCACAGAGCATGCACAGAACATGACTGAGCTGAGGAAATGGATACTTTAGCAAATCAGCAAACATGACTATAATCTCCATGATATCAAATAATCCGCTGGGTCTGTTTTGGTTTCAGCTCTGACATGTGAAGGGCTTGGAAGTTGTCACTCCCATATTTAACAACAACAAAAAGTAGAACAAAATGAAAACTAATGACTTTTCTCTGATTACCTTTGCACTTCCCCGCCCCCACCCCTCCCCAAAGGACTTATAGTGCCAGGCAAACTGCCTCCTTCAAATCTGGAGAGACAGGCAAAGCCAGGGAGTCATGACCCAGGCCTGTTTATCTTAACCTGAAGCCACTGAAGCCATGAACTAGAAGGAATACATAAATGGCTGAGTGTGGACTTGCCTGAGAGTGAGAGAGCCCTGTATTGAGTGATGATGGCATATATAGAAGGGAAATGAATGATAGCAATGTCATAATGGGAGGGAGAATTGGGGCTACTCTGTTAAAATGGCATCATATTATTGGAAGGTGGACTTAGATTAGTTAAAAATGTATATTGAAAACTCTAGGGAAACCACTACAATTTTTTTTTAAAAGAAGTATAATTTATGAGATAAGATGGAATTATAAAAATGCTCAGTTAAAACCACAGAAGGCAGAAAGAGAAGGAGAAAAAAAAAGCACCCAAAAAACAAATGTAACAGTTATAAACATGGTAGAAATTTATGCAACCAGCTCAATAATCACTTAAAATGTGAATGGTCTACCTTCCCTTAATTATATCTGCAAATAACCTTCCAAATAAAGGTTCTGAGAGTTAGGTCATGAACCTGTCTTTTTTTTTCCGGGGGTTTGGGGGTGGGGGAAGGGCTCACCATTCAACCCATCAGAAGGGCTTCAAGCAAATAAATTGCAGGCCTCACTCAGTTCTCAAAGTCTCTGACATGTAAATGACAAAGGGCAACTATCTTTACTATGTAAAGAATGAATGCAAGTAGGTAAGATAAATATGAACAGCTCAAGAGGTAAATGGGCAGTTCATACACATCATAGGAAGATGCTCCAATTAGTGAGCAGACATACATAAAAGTTCTAGATGATTCTTAGATTTTCATAGTCTAAAAACTAGCATGGAAGTTCTAGATGATTCTTAGATTTTCTTAGTCCAAAAAACTAAAACCCAGTGCTGGCAAGGGATGTGATAAAACTGAGATTTACACGTGGACCTGTCATTTATTCCCATGCACTTGCTCATGGTAGGCATTTATTATATTGAATTACCGATGGGCATCTTGATGGGCAAAACTTTTGGGGAGAAAAATGTGGCAATGCATTTCAAGAACCTTAAACAGAAAGGTACCTGCTGGCTGAAAAAAAAAAAAAAAAGTGAAAAATCTAAATACACTAATTACAAAAAATGTCAGAGTGGATTAAAATATAGAGCAAGGCCCAGTTATATGTCACTGTTTACAAGAAACCCACTTTAAATATAAAGACTTGGAGAAAGATATACTATGCTAACACTAGTCAGGAGAAAGCTAGAGTAACTATGTTAATTTTAGACAAAAGCAGACTTGAGAATAAGGAAAACTGTCAGGGATAAAGAGGGACATTGCATAATGATCCTCTCAATTCTCCAAAGGTGTGTGTACCTAATAGCTGTTCAGAATACGTGAGACAAAAACTGATAGATCTGCAAGGAGAGGCAGGCAAATCCTTCATTACAGCTGGAGACTTCAACACCCCTCTCTCAGTAATTGGTAGATCAAGCAGGCAGAAAATCGTGAGGATGTATTTGACCTAAAATAACCTGCTGGGTTACATGGAAAACACTCTTTTCTCTTGTCTTTTATTTCCTTAACCTCTTTGAAATGTGTGAAGAGACAGCCATAGGGTAAACCTAGAAACACTATTGGAATTTAATTTGGTTAAAAAAAAAAACCCTACTAGTTCTATTAGAGCAAAGAATTATCCCCTTCCTCCTCCCCTCCCCCAAATTTGGCTTATAAGATAGAAAATAATGATAATGGTATTCATATGATTTTTCATTTGTATCATCACTGCTTCATTTTCAAATTAATTAAAGGCTGGGTGTGGGAATTGGGGGGAAGGGGTCAAAAGACACAAAGTTAAATAAGTTATAAAATAAGTAAGTCCTGGGATGTATGTACAATATGATTTGTCTTGCATATTTGAAAGTTACTAAGATAGTACATCGTAAAAGTTCTCAGGAGAAAAACATAATTCGTAGCTGTGTCTAGTGACAGGTGCGAACTAGACTTAATTGTGGTGATCCTTCCACAATACACGAACATTGAGTCATTACATTATCCACTGGGAACAAACCTAAATAATATGTCTATTACACCTCAATAAAAATAGTGCTTTTATGTGTCCTCGTCCATTGGACCTTTGAACCGTTATCTGTAAAATGGGTATGAAAATATGCACCGGGCAGGCAGAGCAGGTTTTCTCTTCCATTTTATAGGTCCCATCATTCCAGATTCAAAGAGAGGAAGTGATTTGACTGCAATTACCTAGCCAGGAAGTGACAGATCTAGGTGGGAAACGCAATCTTTCCATTCTTATTCCACTATTCCTTCCACTCCGCTAGTTTGCCTTTCAAAATGACTGGGTATGAGAGAGATTTCTTTGCATACTGCTATTTTGGACTTTGTAGACACAGCATTCCGGGCGACACCCCCCACCAACACACTCCAACATCTGCACACTATTCCCTTCCAAAGACCTTTCTTTTGAAAACAGCAGATAGTGTTTATGAAGTCATTGTGGCTCTGACGGGATGCTGTCCAGTATTCAATGCCCGCTTGCTGACTCTCTCTTCTCCTCTGAATGTCTCCCCCCCCCCCGCCGCCCCCCCCTCCCCCCCCCCCCCACACACACACACTATTGTATACAAGGCTCCCATTGCTTCAGGCCCAAGTCAGAGAAAAAAAAAAGGCTTCAATGGCTTGGCTTTTAAGATGCAATCCTGTCGAAAGTCAGAGAGGTGTTTGAGGATACATATGTACCAGCATTTCTTTTTACTGTTCAAGGTGAGATTTTGAAAGAGGAGATTCTCTCTGGGGTGGGAGAGAATACAGTTTGCCAGGCAACTATGAGGGTGCCAATGCTATTCCCTGCCTCTCCTCAACCCTCCTTATGCCCCATTGCCAGAACTTCCTGGTAGGGTGGGCACCTGAGCCTAGTAGTGGTTTCTGCTTTGCAGGAGCTTACTCATGGTGAGGGGCAGGATTAGTTGCAAGGAGTCTGGGTGGGGAAGTAAGAAACCCCGCTCCTGGGGGCTCTGGACTAGCAAGACCAGAGCAGCAGTAGCATCAGGGCTTTTATGTCAGGGTGGCAGGTGGCTGAGGGAAGGCTGTGGTGGACCTGAAGGCTCGACGGCCTTGCAGAGTGCAGCAGCTCTGGGGCAGAAACTGATGGCTGGCTGACCCAGCAGTCACTGCCATCCCCACTTCCCTTGTCCCCATCCTCTACAGGGGCCCTGAGTGTAAACGCTGTTTTCTCAGCTTTCATTGTGGTTGGGAGTGGCCCTGATGTCTCCACTCACCTCCAGCCTTGATGCTTTGTGAAGAAAAGAAGCTACCTTGGAGGGCAGTCAAACTTGAGCAGGCATAAGCATCCCCTGGCAGGCTTGCGAGAGCACAGATTGCTGTTCTGATTCATCGGTCTGGATTGGAGCCTGAGAATTTGAATTTCTAACCAGCACACAGGGGCTGCTGGTGCCGATGATTTGGAGACCAGACCTGGAGAAGCTTTGATTTAACTCATCGGAAGTCAGGACAACCATTGTTTGCAGTGGAATATGATCCTGATACCAGGTCATGTGTGAGAGAAACACTGGGGCTTGGGATAAAAACTAAGTTCAGTTTAGAAATACAAAGTTAGAATTTCGAATACTCTTCTGAGTAAATGGTTTGTGAATTGATAGCTACGTATTCAATGGGGTCTACTTAATTTCGGGGAGGGAGAATGGGAAGTCCACAGGGAAGTATTAGCGAGTAATGTTCAACTTAATTTACTGTTCATAATTTTTAGATGAGTGAAAAATTGACCATAATTGGCCGCCTGAAGGGGGATAGCTTAAAAATTCATTAAAGCATACCCAGGTCAAATTCACAGAAAGGCTTGTAACAGAATGCCTTCATCACTAGGATCTCTAAGTCCCATGCCTATTGTCCCCTTGTTTCTAGCTGCTTGGTACAAGAGTACGGCATTTATGTGCCCTCTTACAATGGGATTTGACCTGTATTATATGACACTGTGTGTAAACACACTTTCCTAATTGAAGAAACAAGACTTAGTGAAACATAAGAACATGTCAAGTGAACGTTACCCATTAACTTTTAGGGCTTAGGTATGTACTAAGCATTTGTAGTTTGGGTGTCCTCTGAGAAGTGCAAAGGTGAATGTGACATCTCCCCAAATTGATTCTAAATTCCTTGAGCAGAGAAATGAAAACTGATGTTTAAATGTCTTTGCAGTTAGGTAGGATATGGCAAGTACATGAAAAGTTATTTATAAAAGAGGTGGAGGACTCATGGGAGACCTCTTGATAAAAAGGAAAGGCTAATGTCTGAGGGTTCCTTAATGATGGGTGGAATTACTTCTGATGGCTGGAATTTTTGATAGTGACGATAAGACATGTTGGTATTAAAAAGAACCTAAAGTACATTTAGTTCAACCACTCACCCGAGGTTTCCAATTCTTTCCCTATTCTGTCCAAGTAGTCATCTCAGCTGAGCCTCTCTTCTCTTCATTCATTTGCTTGTTCACCTCATAATTGACTACACTCTTGTGTGTGCCAGATACTGTGTTTAGTGCTGAGGAGGTGATGAGATGTTGAGCAAACCCAGAGGCAGCCCCTGCCCTTCTGGGGTTCACAGTCTGGCCGGGGAGACAAGTGAACAAATGGAAAATTCTGAGGTTGCCAAGAATGGAGTCTTCTGGTGCTAAGAGAGCTCAGAATAAGGGCAATGGTCTGCTCTCTGAAGAGGCGGAGCCTGAGCCTGTCAAGAACCAAAGGATGTGAAGCACACACTAGATAAAACTAGGGAGAGGAGCATTCCAAGTGACAGAAACTGCCCGGGCAAAGGCCTTGAGCCAGGAGATTCTGGTAAGAGGTTCTGAAGGGAACAGAGGGAGCAGGAAGAGCGGTGGGAGAGGAGGATAAAGAAGAGGGGAGGCCAGCAGAGCCTTAGAGGCTGCACAGAGTTGAGCTTTTGGAATCCTAAGGACATTGGGACACTTTCAAAGGCTTAAAAGCTGGGGTTTGGGTACAGGTAGAGCAGTAGGGGAGTTGTGTATGTGCATGCATGTAAAACACAGTCGGATCTGTGTTTCGAGAGGATGATTCTGTCGCATTTGAAAATGCATCCATTGGCAGGTGACTCCCTCCCTGTCCATTTTGAACAGCCCTGTTGGTCGGAAAATAATTCCTTAAAATAGGCCACACATCTTTGGATGTTCAAAGATAGCTGGCATGTACCTCAGTGCTTTCTGAAGTCTCAGCAGCCCCTGACCCACCACTTGCTTCTCATTCTACTTTACCCGAAGTTCCCTCACCACCCTGGACTTTTTCTTCCAAGCCTGCTAGAGTCTGGCCCCTAAAGTGTGAAGCTCAGGATGGGTTGGTTTGACTGGAATGCACACATCACCTCTCTAGAATATGCACATTCTAGAAGCTCCACCTTAGTTGCAGGCTCAGGTGGTGTTGATTTTTTTGGCAGTCAGTTCACACTGTTGACCCGTGCTGCACTTACTGACGACTCTGACTCCCTGGGCTTTTCGTATAAACTGCAACCGCACACAGCTCCCTCTTCCTGTACATGTGCCTTTTGGACCCAAGGGCAGAGCCTTACATTTGTTCCAATTACATTTTATCTTGTTAAACCCAGTTCATCACTAATCTGTCAAAAATGCCTGGAGCCCTTATTAGGTTTTCCAAAATATATGCTGTACTCCCACAAGTTTCCACCCATCAATCTGCACATATTTGAAAGCCTTTTCTGTGTCAGCTCTGTTCTTGGTATTGAGGATTTAGAGATGGTTTCTGGGAGTAGAGAGCTCCCAGACAGGTAAAGGGCTAGTGTGATGCAGTGCATGGGGTGTAATAAAAGAGGCTTTGAGTTTGATGGTAGCAGGCAGACGTCCCTAATGTAGACCTGGGTGGTGGCCTGGACCATAAGTGGCGATGTTTTCAATAAGTCCTGCATAAAAAGTAGGAGAGCAGAAGATGAAGGTGATGTGGCATTTTGGGCAAAAGGTAAAGGCTCAGAGGCAAGAGAAAGCAAGTTAACAGTGAGGAACCTGCAAACACTTCAGTGATGATGCAAATCGAGGGCCCTGATAGGAGGATGCTGTTGGGTAGGAAGGCGTTTGCCCTTGGAGTTGTCATTTGGCAGAGCCCTAGTGGTAAATTTAGGGTTTAGAGTCAGGTCTTCCAAATTTTGAGGGGAGGCGGGACAAAGCAAGGTAAGGTGAGAGCTGGGCCAAGGGCCCTAGGGTGCCAGGCAGCTTGCTGGAATAGGTGTTTAGGTCAAGGTCTTCAGACACTTTCCCAGAACTGAAGCACAGAGTATAGGGCAACTTTCTGAACTTGAGCATGAGGTCAAGGGCAGATTATTAGTAACAATGCCCCAATGCTGAGAGCCAGGAGGCAAGGCTCTGGCCTGGGGGCAGCGCTGGCTCTGGTGGTAGAGGTGAGTGGTGGAGAAGGCTGCAACACCAAAAACCACGTGTGGCCTGACCTCAAGGGGTCCTGTGCCCAGTGAGAAAGCTGGCTGTGAGGCTAATCTGGCCCAGCAAGTTCTTAATGAATCCTTGCTTCTCAAGGAACTTTTTAAGTTCCCAAAAAACCATCTCTTCCAGAAACTTTCCTGGATCAACATATGCACACTTGTTTGTACTCCTGTTGAGTTTAGAGGCAGGATTCCAATCCTTTTTTCTGTCTTAGAAACCTGGCAAAAGCAAGACATGTTCTCAGTTCTAGGAGTGGGAGTGAAGGGAGCTTTCCAAAAGAGGAACTAGGTAATCCCTGGGGGCCCCTGTCCCACTACCATGTCAGCTCCCAAGGCCTTTCCCCCCAAAGTCCCTTAGACCCCTCCAAACTCCAGCAACCAAAGGCTCAGCCCACAGGGTGCTGCCTTCTGACTGCCTGGTTCCTTTACCTTAAGGTTTGTCAAATAGAGCTGCATAGTGCCCTTGCATTCTTGCCCTTCAACTTGTCCATCTTCAGATCTGCTCTCTACCTTCCTGGTTCCTGGCTCAACAGCCTCATTAAGACGTTCTTAGACTCCCTGCGAAATTTACTCAGTCAGGAGACCTCCTGTACAGGGCCTGAGTGCTGGATTACAAAGTCCACCTCTCCAGAGCCCTGGTTCCTGCGTTTCCCTGTGCATACTGTCTCTCAGAACAAAGATCACTCTCCCTGACAGGTACAAAATAACAAAGCAGGAGAGGGAAGGATGGAGGGCGTTGTAGGTGGGGGGAATAGAATAAGCTAATGCCTGGAGACATTTGGGAAACGGCAAAAGGCCAGTCTGGATTCCAGGCTTGTCACATAAGTCAGATGAGGGAGGAAGACTTGGGAGGGAGGAGCGGTCATTTGGGGTCAATGCACACAGGGTTCTGAGCATCAGCCTAAGGGACTTAGGGTGCATTCCTCGGACCATGGGGAGTTAGGGGAGGCTTGGATTAGGGGCGAAGATGATGAGCACTGGGCCTATGAAAGGTTGATTGTGGACTGTCCAGAGGGCCTGTATTTGAGAGAGGCATTAGAGGATCTTTGTACAAGTCCAGGAAGGGGGAAGCTGCAGGCATGGGAGGATTGGCTGGAGTCACATGAGGTGGGCATGGATGTAACTTTTCTTTAGGGTCAGAGAACATGGGGAACAACCGCGCCGATGAAGCAGCTCCATGCTCTGAGAAGTACCCAATAGAGCCACTATGATACCCACACTGATTATACTTGTGTCTAAAACTCATCACATGTCAACCAATTCCAAACTTCTGGTTTCCAGTGAATGTTTGATCTCTTTGGGGATTGTAAACATTCTTTTAATTTTCTGTATGCTTCCTTGAGACCTTGAGGGTAAATACAAGCATAATTTTTAGCCTTTGCACAGTTTACCCTGGCAGAGCCCCTCCATTTTTCTCATATTCACATTTTTTTGTGTGTGTCCGGGGGGTGAGGAGAGGGTAGCTGAGAAGATGCTCATGCAGACAACCCACTCCTCATCCTGTCAAACACACACACACTCACTGCATGTCTGGCCCACCTTTCCCACACTCCAGGCACTTAATGTTTTTGGGACATCTATAGTTTGGAACAGGAAGAGCAGGCAGGAGAGAGGAGGGGAAGGAAAAACTTGTTCTGTCCCTTTACTGGGTTGGGATCTTTGGGTGGAGGGTCTGGATGGATGCTGAGAGGACTAGTCCTCACATGCTTGCAAAGCATAGTATGGGACCAGAAGCATCAGCACTGCCCTGTAGCTTGTAGACATGAAGAATATCAGGCCCTGGCACAGACCTACCAGAACCGAAATCTGTACATTAATTGGGTCCCCAAGACCCAAGAGATTCCTCAGGACATTAAACTTTAAGAAGCAGGCGAAATGTACCCTGCAGCCATTAAATAAGAATCTCTGAGAGTGGGACCCGGGCATTTTTAACAAGCTCCCAGGTGATGCTCCCAGTCTTTGGGCCACACCTGCAGGAGAAGGAAACAAGCTGGGACCATGAGTGATGCGGGATGGGGAGGGATCTGCAGGACACCAACACTCCTGGCCAGGCTGAGCACTGGCAGCTTTGGGAGCATGTGAGGAAACTTCGTGAACCTGAATTAGGTTCCCACACAGGGATGGTCGGCATCACATAAAACCCCCTTTGTGGGCTGCCAGAAGTAAATGGAGGGCCCTTTGACAAGGGTTAGTTTTCTTCTTGAGTAAGTTGGTGGGAGGGCTTGGATGCATTATAATATGGCTCCATTTCACCCTTTCTAATTGGTATGGACTGACATAAACGATTTTTATCTACCAATTTATTGATTAATTGATCAACCAACTGATCTATCTATCTATCTATCTATCATCTATCTATCATTCACTTACCACTATCTATCATTCACTATCATTCACTCATATACATACATACAGTGCAGCGCTTTGTCCACTGTTAGTGAGCACTGGCTTGCTAATTGCTGCTGTCCAGAATAGTCTGGGATTGGCCACATATTGTTAAATTTTCCCATGAGGATGGAAGGCAGGGCTCTAAAGAAAGCAAATGGGAAGGAGCATTCGTTCTCCATGTGGGATGGCAATAGCTAAGGGCAAAACCCTGGTACCATTAAGAAATACCCAGAACAGCCACTCAGGGGAGGCCACAAAGCCCAGCCCTTTGCTGTGCCAGTGCTGGTTGCTTTAAGAATTCTTGATGTGGTTGGAAGCTACGTCTCAAAATAGAGTGTCCTGTGTCTTCGGGCTTTGTGAAATTCACTTAGAATTCTGTGCAGACATAATGTTTGGCTATTAAAATCAGGGGTGCCTTCAATGACAACCAATCCTCATTAGCGAGCTCAAACGACCCGCACAAGGCCTCAGATCAGCAGCTCCTGGGCTTTGTGCGGCGGCAAATTGGCCCCATTGGAAAGGGCGTGCTAGAGTGAGCAGCACTGTGCAGCAGCCTTTGAGTCATCCCCACCCCCAAGCAGATGCAAGCCCTGCGTGAGTCCCAGGCATTGTGCGGTGCAGATGGTTTGATGGGCGCAGCTGCCTGCACAGGAATGGCAATGTCGTGGATCTCACCCACCCAGAAGGAAGGGAACAAAACAGCCCCACGCCCTTCAGTGACTCTGCCCTTGTTATTACTCCTCCTCTCAGGCTAGAAACACTGCTGTTATCTCTGACTGCTGTCACCCTCCTCCTTCCTGTAGCTGTGGTTCGGCATAGCTTCATCTAGAGGCCTGATGTCCTTTACCAACATCGGGCCAGCGGGAGGGGGCAGCCATGAGAATAGAGCAGGCATGGATGAGAGCTGACCTGGCTCTGGACACAGCTTCTAAGAATATCCGTCAGTCTCATTATCAATTCTGGGATGGGCGAGCTCCCAAGAACCCATTAATCAGGGATGTGCATGAGCAGGGCATCTGCTGAAGCCAGATGTGGCAGTTGGGTTAGGCAGAAGAGTGTGAGAGTCTGTGGGCCAGGCTCCGGCCAGCGGCAGGCCCTGGAGCACTTGGTGGGACAGTAATCAGAGCCAAGGATAGGACTTGCAAGGTGGCTCTGCAGAAAGGGGGGCTATCAGGGGAAAGAAAGCAAGGCTGCTCCTTGGGGCCTCCATGTGAGATTGGATCAATGGGGAATCCAGTACAGGGGCTGGGATATAATGTCCTAGGACTGGGACAGCGACTTCAGGCTGACCTCTCAACATGCTGGCTGAGGTCACTGTTGGCCACCCTGAATTGCCCAGGACTAACTCAAGTCAGAGCTTCAGCTGTTACGTGCAAGCTTAGGGGCAATTAGCTCTGCAAGTTGGGCAGCTGAGGCTGTGAAAAGCAGCCAAGCCTGGCAGCTCCTTAGAGCGAATCTGTTATTTAGCCCTGTTTCCTGCTTTAAAGGATCTTTGAGTTGCCCTCTTCTCATTTCTGTTGGCTCCACTCTGGCACTAGACCCACCACTTTGTATTTTGATGAGTGCCCTCCGCACCCTCCTCCCAGAGTCAGTCCCTGGAGAGGCAGTGCTGGGTCAGCACTAAGAGCTGGAGTTGATGTTATAGCTGAGTGGTGAAAGTGGCCAGGTGACTCAGTCTCGCTATGCCTCAATTTGCTCATCTGCAAAAGTGAGATAATAATCATAATGATAATAATAACAAATGTGAAGATTAAATGACTTAATATAGTAAAGCCCTTAAAATAATGCCTGGTACCTAAGTGGCATATAAGTGTTTACTGCTGTTGCTGGCATTACTGCTATTCTTATACTCCTACGTGATACTCTCCAATCCATTTAAACTCCCTTTAGCCTCCAGATGCAAACACTCACTTTCTCTTCTCTCTTCCAACTGTCCCTGCATCATTTTTTAACCCTCGTCACCTCTTGCCTAGAAACAACCTTCAGATTGGCCTCCTATAACTGGCAATTAAGTCTCCATTGAGCTCCTTTCACTCTCCCTCCAAGAGTTATTTTAGAAAATGCAAATCAAATTATGTCATTTTCTTAGTTGCAATAACTTCACATTGCCCATGGAATGGGTTTACACTTCGTTCGACCTCAAGCCATCTTGTGAATTCTCTCTACCTGTGTGCCTTTTGCTCCAAACACAGGGTGGGACAAAAGTAGGTTTATATTTATTCATATGGAAAAATAATACAATAATTAATAAATAATAATACAAGAATAAATTCTGTGTTTCAGGTACTCACAACTGTAAACCTACTTTTGCCTCACCCTGTATATCCAAATCCTCACTCATTGCCAAATCTCCTCCCATTCAGTTTCTCTTCTACCTAGGTTTAGCCTTCCTCCCTTCTTCCCTCCTTCCCTCCGTCCCTTTTTCTTTCTTTTTTCTTTCTCCCTCCATTTTTCTTTCTTTATTCTTTCTCCCTCCCTCTTTCTTTTTGCCAAGTAAATTTTTATTCAAACTTTAAAACCCAGATTGAGAGAAGTCTTCCCCAGTTCCCTCAGTAGACACCCCAGCAGCCTGTAGTCCTTGCAGGCAAGGTGAGAGTCCCATCCACTGTTTGTCTCTGAGATCTGGTGTAACTGACACATGGGCAGGAATGAAATGCCTCGTTATAAAGCCCTGTCCTGCCACCATAGGGTGTATGAGAGTGAGCTATGAGGTAGAGTCAGTAATTATGACAGAGAGGGAGACGTTCCAGGAAGCACTAAGTAAGGATGTTTTCCAATTCTGTCCAAAGTGTCAGGTGCCTGGCAACATCCTGGCAACAGGCATTCTGGATGCAAGCTGTGGGTACAGAAAAGTGAAACTCTCCAAATTTCAGCTGTAGGCAGCATGCAGTTTCAAATTAGGACTATCCAGAGCGAGAGACTCAGGAAAACAATCAGACGAGCTTCAGTTCAGGCTGCTGTGAGCTTGACTGTGAGCACCTAGGGACAGAAATTCTAGAATTATCAATATTTGAAGGGAAGATATCTGCCTCCATACAGAGAAATGGCCAAGTCTGTCTGAATTAGTGTAGGATTGAAACAGTGTGGGAACCAGAAATAAGTGTGAAGTCGGTGGACCAAAGGGAGAAGAACCCATGTAGGCAGGGCAGAGCCTTGCCACACCCAGCTACCAGCAACTGTGTCCGGTCACTGTCCCTGCAGAGCAAGCCAGATCTTAACAGGTGCCTGTGAATTTGCAGTTCTGTGCATGAATCTGCGGAAGAGGCAGGATTCACTGAGAAAGGCTTGTCTTTGTTCCACATGGTGTCAGCTGAGGTGATGTGACTGGGGACTGGAGGGTCCCCTGTCAGATGGCTCTGTCATATGGCTGTCAAGTGGGTGCTGGATGTTAGCTGGGAGCTCAGAGAGAGCTGAGGGTGGAGGGCCCTGGCTTCCCTCCACATGAGCCTTTTCACAGGCTGCTCAGGCTCCTCAGGAGAAGCCATGTGCTGGGAAATGTGTAACAATTGGCTCCCTGGGTGGAAGTGCCCTGGTTTGTAGTGTTTGCTGATTTCCATGGTGTTAATACTCCCACCTAGGTTGATTTCTAGTCAGTGCTGAGTGGGTAAGTACAGGCAACCAATTCCAGCATGTAACAATTACAAGAGTTTTACCAAAAGGTTGGTGAAGCTTGAGCGGCTCAAAAAGCGTGAGCCACCTAGATAGTTTACCTGTTGGAAACGGCTAAACCTAAAGGGCTAAAGGCACTTACCCCAAACCTGAATAGAATAATTGCTTGCTGCCAGACAGCTCAGGGCATCTTAAGCTTTATTGCCTCCTATAGGCAAAACACCTGAACAGCTGTAGGCTATTACCCAACTGACAATGCTTCTGTACCCTTTGATACCTTACCTTCTGAGTGTATATTTCCACCTTGCCTTAGGACAAATTGTGTTAAGTAAATACAATGGGGTCCTTAGACAAGGAGAGTCTTCAGTTTCTTTAGCTGGAGATCCTCTGACCCCCAAAGCCTTTCAAAATCCTCTTTTGTCTCCGGACTCTTTAATTATGATCCTCTGACCCCCAAAGCCTTTCAAAATTATCTTTTGTCTCCGGACTCTTTAATTATCTATTCTAAATCATCTATACGCAACCCCTTTTTCCAGAGCGCTGAACCCTTTGTAAGGCTGGGATTTTGGCATCAGAACAGGGACCCCAAAGGTAAGAGATGTGTACAGTTGTCTCTCAAGAGCTGTTAGGAGCCGGCTCCAGCACCTATGGGTGGAAATTGCCCTGGCCTGAGAGGTCACATAATGTCACTTCGTTGAACTCCATAGAGATGTCCAATTCAAGAGGAAGGAACTAGGACTCCAACTCTTCATGAGAAGTAATGTCGTAAGAAAAGATTGTGGAATAGGATGTATTTTGCTGTAATTTAGAAAGTATAATAGATCACAGACCATAGATGCAAATGTTTAGGAAGCCAGTTGGATACTATAAATTAAGTAAGGGGTCAGGTGTCAGGTGACATGAGCAATTGACACGAATTCTCAGTGTCAAGAAAAAATAGAGGCTGGAGGAGGTGTCAGGAAACTGGAGAGCACCCACATTGGGAGAGTCAAACCAGCAATTTTGAGACTAGAGTGAGCCACTGGTTAGCAACCTCAGGTTTAACTGCTTACAGCTTAGGAAAAACTAGAGGAAATAAGTTTATTCTTTTATTTGTTAAAGCATATTAACTTTTAAGCTCAGGTTAAAACAACAAATTGCCTTTTGGTTGTTGTTAAAGAAAGTCATCTGAGATGAATAGAACCAAGTGATGCTCATATTCAAGATTCTGGTAAAGTCGTGGCCCCATGGGACAGGGCCTATCTTTATTTTTGAGTCTATCACATATTTCAAAGACACAGTAATTACTTTGTATATATGCATAATACATGCACACATACAATACACACACTCTTCACACACACACACACACACACACACACACACACCTGCATATGTATAATTGGCAAACATCATAGTATGTGGCCACCAATATTTTCTAATTGAATGGCGCTGTGTGGTATGATTTTGTGCTATTTGCTGTGAGTCTCCATTCCAGCATCTCAGAATTTGGAGTCAGCTCCATGTTGGCTGATTTAGCCAAAGGTCATGCATGACTCGTAACCATGAGGCTCAGGGGGTTGTTATGATTGGAATTTAGGGTGCAATCCTACAATTCCACTTTGTCCTTTGCCAGTGCACCAGGCAATGCAGCCTGGGAAGCAGAGCCAGGCTTCATTATTCAAAGGCTGATTAGCCGGCCCACTGGTCCTCTGGACTCTGAATTTCCCCTCACCCTGCTGAGGATGCCTTTTGGCACTATCTGCCCCTGCCAGAGAGGCAGGAGGGGCAGGGGCAACAGTGACATTCACAGAGGGAGATTTTCATACTGGCTGGAAGCAACTCCTAAAATTAAACGTATGGATTATTTGTGGGTTTCATTATTCAGGCTATTTCTGTTCCCACTGACACAGATAATTGGAAATTGACTGCACTACCTCTTTGAAAAGATTGCAGAAACACAGTGAATGATTTATGCGGCCGAGTGAATAGGAATGTGGGTCTTCTGATTTTGTGTGTGTTAATAAAAGTTTTCGCTACATAGCTTTAAATTAATCAATTCATACTTACTGAGAACTTTCTATGTACGATGCTAAAGTTGGGAATTTGAAGAAGCTGGTCATGGTCTCTGACTTCTGGGGAAACACAATCTACCCACGAGAAGTTACATAGCATTCCAATAAACCAGTGGCCACTCAATGCAGTAGTTGAAACCAAGAATGAACCACTGTTTATTTTAGGCTTACAGACCACAGAGCGCTGATTCATCTCTTCTCAACAATAAGAGGTAGTTCTTATTACTTTTATTGATACAGAAACTGAGGCTCAGAAGGTTAAGTAACTTGACCATGATTTTTCAACCAGCCAGGATTCGGTGCCTGTACCTTTTCAGTTGTACCCGAGCCATCATATTAGTTGTCCATGAATCTTCATATTCCGCCCAAATTTTTTGGACACGAGGTGCTATCACAATTGTGCTATTTCCTTTTGGCTTCCTCCCTGTGGTAGCTTGGGGAGGCTCAGGTCTGAGGCATGTTGAGATCACAGGGAACAAGAGGAGGTATAGACTGGGGCTTCCCTAGGTTGGGCTCGGGATGTGGAAAAGTGAACTAATTGGAGTCATAAAATCTGCCAAATGGCCTGTGTGTACAAGAGCAGTTGCGGGAAAAGTGGCTTGGGTTAATCATGAAATGCTTCAGAAAGAAGAAATCTACCCTTGTCCTAGGCCTGAAGAGCAGATGGGTAACACAGGACACGGATGGGAGAGGGGGCATGAAGAGGTTCATGAAGAAACAAAACTTCAGAACAGGAAAAGTAGGAGACTACTCTTTTTTTTTTTTTTTTCCTTATGTATTTGATTAAAAAATATTTATTGACCTCAAATTGATTATTATATTGATGTATCTGTAAAAGATTGCTTTTATTACTTTCAAAAATAGTTAAAAGGCAGATTTTGTATGCGGAGACCAGAGTGACTGGAATTGAGGGTTCTGGAAGGGGGTAGTTGTCCACAGAATTGGCTAAGTTGGTTTGAACCAGACTGTGGTAGATCTGGTAGCCAGGTCATGCTGGAGGCTAATTCCAGCAGGTCATAATTATGCAAGAAGTTCAACAGAAGGCTGATGGATCTTGGGGCTTCAGCCTGGCTGGTAATCTGCATATATTATTATCTACTGCTGGAACAGCTGTAGGCATTTCCCCTAACCTGATCATACATTTTCCTGTTTATCAAACTTGACCTGTTTGCATTCCAAAAGGGCCAATATGTTTCCCAGCAAATAAAAAGCCATGGGTCCAGACATTCAGAGAGCCCACTTCACTAGAAAGTGGAGCCTCCCTTGGTTCCCCCATGCCTCCCAGATTTCTATGTCACATCTAGTCTCTTTATTCAATTATGTGCAGCCCTTCTCCAGGTTCCTGAATCGTTGCAGCTGTAGAAAGACCCCAGCAAGGCCAATAACAAAGAGTTTTTCCAGGTGAGATGTGCTTTTTAGGAATGCTCCCTGATTTGTTTATTCCAGAATGTTCTGTCTGTGAAAACATAAATTGCATATTTATTTTTCTCATCTCTATATATTCAAACAGTATAAAAAAATATGTAGCACAAATTAAGTCTCCTGCCCAATCCTTGCCCCCATCTATCCAGTTCTTCTTGGAGACAGCCTATCCTGACAGTTTTTGTCAGTTTTTATTTGTGGGAGTTGCTAAGGTCTTTGGCCCAGAAAGAGCCAGTTTTACATGCATCATTCCAAGTTGTGTTTAACTTCTTTATTCTATTCTTCAACCTCAGCTCAACACCATCCCTGACAGATGAACACTGGTTTAATGACTTTGTCAACATAACTCATGTGGCATTTAGTACATGAGGACATGAGGTTCCTTTGGAATCCAAGGTACAGAACATAGTCAAATCAGCTCAAACATAGAAGGTAGTTATTATATTATAAAGAGAGTCTGTCAAATCCAAGTAAAAAGTCCAAATAAACCTTTTGGGGACTCTGCTGGGAACCAGAAAGATACCTGAGATTTTGTTCTCTTTCTACCTCTGTCTCTCTTTGTGGCCACAAGCTGCTGGTTTGCCCAGTTCTACTCTTTCTGCAGACTGGCCTTTCCGGGGGGTGGGGGGGGGGGGAATGCCTGCTCCTGTCCCTAAATCGATGTGATCTATCATCACTCATGCTGGCAAAAGCTTCTAAGCCTTTTAGTGAAAATTCTAGTGAGAATGGGGTTGGATCAGTTTATCCGCCTGAGCCAGGCCAGACCACCATAGTTTGCACTGTTTTGGGGCCACTTGGCCATGCCTAGGCTTATGTGCTTGAGAGAGTGGGAGGCAAGGTAAAATGGCAGGATGGAGGCCTTTCTAGGCTGCAAAGAGTTACCCTTCAGTGTGGCTTTGAACTGTCTCCACTGTTGGGCAGAGACCCTGAGGGCACGAGGCTTGGCGTTCAACACAGTCTGATGCTCTGTAAATCTTTGTTGGTTTTATTGATGTTCGTTCCCCTGTTGGAAGATACTATTCTTCAGAAAGGACTGAGAAGTCTGCAACTTAGATATTTATTCAACTGCCATTAAGGAGTGTGGTGAAGCAGAGAGGACTCAAAAATTAGTTACTGCCAGGAAGTAATGACTTGGAGCTGTGTGCTCCTCTCAGAAGCAGGATCAATAGATTATTTTCATTAGAAAAACAAGACCAAAAAAAAAAAAAAAAAAATCTCACAGAAGCAGAGCAGCTGTAGCCTGGGACAGGCCCTCTGCATGGAATTTAACAGTATGTCTATGCAGGTCCCCAAAAGTGCGACAGAGCAATAAGCTCTTAATTGGAATATCTTGGAGGGTGGCCAGCCCTAGTGAGTGAAAATGGTGAAATTATAACAAGTATTTAGTCAAGTACGAGGCCTATTTCAATGACTGGATAGGAATCACTGATAAGCACAATGTTTACATGCAAATCATGCTGATAAAGTGATTGCCAAATATCCAGAGCTAATTTTCTTAAGTAGATTTAACTTCCTCCTTCCAATTTTGTTAGGATTGATAATTTGATTTGCAGACATATTTCTAAAATCATTACAAATCCCAAATGAGCTGACTCTGAATATATATTTTACTGTTTTTAAAAAATAGTTACTATTAACTTGTGAATTTATAATTGCCAAAAATGGCATTAAATTCTAATTGTTTTGTTAGGCAAAAAACATAAAAGGGGTACATGTAGCTATGCATAAAATCTAATCAGGGAACATACAAGAATCAACCAATGGAAGCATAAATAAGTAGAGCAATGGTGATCTCTCTCTCACTTTCTCTCAAAATTAATAATAAAAAAATAAAACAAAAGCAATTATGTTCTGCTAAAGTGAGTATACTGTATGTGCATCATTTACATTTGGTACATGCTGATAAGCATTGTCTATTGGGAAACATAGGGAGTAGGATTCTGAAAACCAAAGTTCTGATCTTTGGCAAAAATGGCCAGAACAATTGTTCATGCCACATACTCTTCTGCAATGTGGCTTTGCCCTGCTCCATCAAGACTTTGAATGGGCTTGTGACAGCCTTAACAAATAGAATACAATGGAAGTGACTACTTGCCAGTCTAGGCATAGACCTTTGCCAGCCTAGCAGCTTCCACTTTCTGCCTCTTGGTAGAAGGTGCCATAGAAGCGTGTCTACCATGCTGTGAAAAGTCTAAGGCATGAGGGGAAGCAATGAGGGATGTGATACCTTACAGAGTGAGAGAGGCCAGGGAGCACTGAGTCACCACACATGTGATAAGAGAAGCCATTGGGGAAGTGGGTTCTTCAGTCCCCATCTCCCCAGCTGGGTGCCATATGGAGCAGAGGTGCTCTGCAACCCACCCTTCCTGACCCATGAAGTTGTGGGCCACAGACGTGGTTGGTTTAGATGTTGGGGGTAGTAAGTCCCTTATTCCTTCTGTACCTCAGCTGGTTTGTTAGAAAACTGACCATGGTAACCTTTTCTCTGTTTCATAGGGTTAGTTTCTGAAGTGTTGTGCAGTCATATTGAACACATAATAATCTGGCCACTCAGTGTATATCCTATAAAATAAAAGGCAAATATGCAAATTATCCCCTTGATCAGGAGTTAGACCAGCAGGCAGGCTGGCCAACTGCCCATGTCCTCTCTCCCTGGCCAGGCTGCCTAAATCCCACCCATGTACAAATTCATGACTCATATACACTGAGTGGCCAGATTATTATGGGTTTAGAGATGATAATAATTTGGCCACACAGTGTATATATCTGTATATATCTCATTTTTTAATTATCCATTCATATGCTGAGGTTCATTTAGATTATTTCCACATCTTTAGTTTTGTGAATAATTCCCAGTGGACATGGGAGTGCAAATATCTCTTTGAGATTCGGATTTCAATTCTTTTGGATAATTATCCAGAAGTGGGATTGTTGTACTATATGGCAGTTCTATTTTTATTTCATTTTACTTTTTTAGGAACCTGGAATGATTATCTTCTTAACTCTGAAGAAACCCATGCTTTCCATATATTTGCTTTGTTTACATTGATTTTTCTTTATTCTTCTAATCATGTACATTTTATTCCAAGCAGTGAGTAAGATACCAAATCTGAGTGTAGATGTTGAGTTTTATCCCTAATATAAACCACGCCACTTGTCCATGTTTTGAACTCAGTTTCCTCTTCTATAATAGACATCTCATCCTATCTCCAATCTGATGTAGTTGTTTAGAAACAAAGTGTTAATCTCTAGGAAAGGACTGTTTGGAAACATCTTACATCATAACAAAGGCTGCATAACAAAGGGATCAGTGCCTTGCAGAACTTTCTCCTGGCTTTAAGGATGACTGTAATGTGCAGATGATGGCTTTCAGCAGCCTGGTATCATGTTACCTGGATTTTGGAATGCTCAAATGGGAAGTAAAATTTTCTTGGACATTTTCTGAGTCAAATGTCCTGGGGATAATGAGATGTTAATGATTAGAGTTTATTATTCTTTTTCATAAAGCAGAATTCTTGCCTTTTACCTAGTTTTTTTTTTTAAAAAATCAGATTGTACAGGAGAGAGTATTGTAAACTATACAGCCCCACATCAAGTGCAAGATATTATTATGACATGAATAATTGTATACGAATACATTCTGGAACCACTGACTTCAACAAACACTGGAAGATGTATTCTCTCTTACCTATTGCAGACTCCTGCTCTTTGGAGATAGCTGTGAGTCAGGGTAGTGCTATATAATCACAGGATTTTAAGCCAGTGTCATGAGCTTATAGAAAGAAAAGTGATGGTCAACAGGACAAAAAAAAAAAAATGGTTCACCACGAAAAAAGACATCTGATAGCAACTTTTTAAAATGGCTCCCTGGACTGTTGGATTGTAGAAGTATGGAAGATTCATGGATTCTGTCAAAGGCATTTGATATCCCTGTGAGTTTGAAAATCTGGATGGGATGGCATTACAATCAGATGAATTAAACATGGCTTGAACATCTGGCTCCAAAAGATGTTGATTAATAAATTAATGTCAGACCAGAGTAGGGAGTTCAGGGGGCTGAGCAGCAGAGCTCCACTCAGGATCACATTCCACTCTGTGTTTTGGAATCAGTAACTTGAACATCGTAGAAAGGATAGTGACAGTCAAATATGCTAGGTGACACCAGTAGAGCCCAATCTACCTTATGAGGCCCGAGTGTGAGCTGACCATAAGAATATAAATAAAATTTAATTAGAATCATTGTGGACTTGTGCATTTGGACTATATCAGTCCAGGTTCTCCAGATAAACTAATCTGCTCATGTAATTCTTAAGGCCAAGAAGTCCCACAGTCTGCTGCCAGCAAACAGGAGACCCAGGAAAGCTGGCGGTGCAATTAAGTTCAAGTTCCAAAACGCAAGAACAAGGAGCAGCAATTTCCCAGGGGAAGATATATGCCCCAGAACCAGCCATCAGAGAAAACTTGCCCTTCCTCTGCCTTTTTGTTCTTTTCAGGCTCTGGATAGATTGGATGAGGCCCACCTGCATGGGGGAGAGCAATCTTCTTTCCTCAGTCCACCAACTCAAATGCTGAGCTCTTCTGGAAACACCCTCACAGACACACCCAGAAAAAAAATGTTTTACCAGCTATCTGGGCATCCCTTAGCCTCATCCAGTTGACAGAAAAGAAGCTATCACAAGCACTTTAAATTGCTCAGTTATAGCCTTGGGGGAAACTGGTTTAGCAAGTGTGAAAAATTAAAATGTTTTATAGTTGACTACAGCTAAGTGTACATCAATATCATGAGAAGGTTGTCGAAAAGAGAAGGAGAGGAAAAAACACAACTAAATAACTTTAGTTTGGATGAATAGAGACAAATTATCTGGAACCAGCAATATGAGGGTTCCACTCTGCCTGCCCTGCATAAGACAATCACTCCTGGAATACTACAGGCCATTCTGGGTGTGGCATCCTCAGACACAACTGAAGGAGTCTCTGCAGGTCCCCTCCCTGGCTTGTTTGGAGGGTGCTATAATCCTAGCCCCCCTCGCTTAGGCTTCCGCATTAAGTAAAAAAGGCAATTTATTCATGCTGAACTTATTCTCTGAAAAGCTCAAGATTGTGTCCATAGGTGGATCTGCTTTGAAGCTCATGAAGCTGAAGCTTCAGACGCCTCTCCTGCCTGAGTCCTTTCTTTCTTTATTTTTTTAATTTAAAATATATTTTATTGATTTTTTACAGAGAGGAAGGGAGAGAGATAGAGAGCTAGAAATGTCGATGAGAGAGAAACATCGACCAGCTGCTTCTTGCACACCCCCTACCGGGGACGTGCCCACAACCCAAGGTACATGCCCTTGACTGGAATCGAACCCGGGACCTTTCAGTCCGCAGACCAACGCTCTACCACTGAGCCAAACCGGTTTCGGCGTGCCTGAGTCCTTTCTAAGGCACTGGAGGAGACCTGGCAACCTGTTTACATGGTTGTATATTTTTGCTAAATTTGTAAACCTAAGACAGTATAATTGTAATCAATTAAGACTACTCTGAGCTTCCTTCAATCACATCACATCACATCACATCACATCACATCACATCACATCACATCACATCACATTTCCTTCCACTTGTGTTGGGTGTCATTGGAGGGGTGGCCAGCATCCTTTTGATCTTCCAAAGGGGAAGTTGAAGTGACATACATTTTCAACTGAGTTCAGGGGCATGCGTGTATGTAGTTTCTGGCATTTCTAAGTATACTTAGGTATGGCTTTAAGGAATACTCTTAACTTCCATGGTATTGACTTACTTGCCATCATGACCTGGAGGTACAAGATCAGAATCAAATACTGATATGACAGGGTTCTACAGAGTCAGGAAACAGAAGTAAGTAGGAAATGGAGGAGAAACAAAATTTGAAGTGTACAGAGCTGTAATATAGTCAGTGGAAAATTCTTCCCAATTTCAGACAAACTAAATTGTGAGTGGATGACTGAGTCTCATCCATGCTTAGACAAAAGGAAATTTCCTTCCTGTAAGATAGCATGAAACATATAAGCCCTTGCAATGAGGACATCTATGACACATTGATAAATAAGGGTCATCAACTCAAAGAGTAGTTAAGACTTGTTTTTGAACAAGAAAACTTGAAATGCCTCCAAATATTACAGCTATTATAAGAAATAACATGATAAGCATAACATTACCATTAACAAGTTGTGAGGCACAAAGTGTGAATAAACATTTCAAAACTTGTAATACAAAACAAGTTATGGTTAACCATGCTTGCTATAAAAAAGGGCATTATAAAATTTCTATTATATGAAAAGGGAATCAAAGATTATTCAGCCAAAAATTGGAGGTTAAAAGTGTTACAGAAAGGTATCAGGCAATTGAGGAAAAAAGTATATATGATTTTTCTGGTTTGTTATATTTTGTCAGTTTTTAAAATTTGTATTTTGCTGTGAGTTCCTTCATTCTATATAAGTATTCACTTTTATACCTAATCTTTGTACCTAATGTAATAATTTTATACTATTTATCTTAATGAAGGCTCCCTGAATTGTATAAACTATAGGATTCATAAAACCTACATTCACACTGGTTGAGTTTCAGAAAAATTCAAACACAATGTGGCCAGTATCTGGCCAAAGAGCTTATCACATAGGAGGGAAAATGAGACAAGTTCATTTAAGAAGAATGCCCTGGAGAATGTGACAAGGCCCTCAAGAAAAATGCTAACCAATTGATCTGAGAATTCAGGGATCTCTGGGGACACCTTTATCAACATCTCAGCTCTCCAGTTTGCCCTATTCTTTGCATTCACAATTCTCTTCCTAAAAAACCTATTTATTTTAAAAAAGAACCTGTTATGTAACCACACGCTTAGAATTGATGACCTGTTTTCTTGGCCTGGAATGTCCTCCAACTTACACGACTTTTGGAGAGAGTCTTCAGCAGTGTCATAGAGGCACCATGAATTCCAGGCAACATCCTAGGCTTCCTCACTCATAGCTTCCTGACCTTGGTAAAGCATTTGACCTCTCTTCACCTCTACAGTGAAGCATTTGACCTCTCTTCACCTCTACAGTAGGGATTAACCCCTTTGTACATCACAAGTGTCTATAGATGCAATTAAATTCAAAATATTGTGGTGTGTGGGGATGGTTTCCGTTTTGGACACGTGGCAGTTAACTGGTAAAAATGTCATCCTCAATGGCTATTGAAAGTCTCTGAATGAGGTCATGTATATAAAACACGAATCAATGTTAAAGTTCTGAACAAATGTTTAATGTTATCATCACTTTGTCCTTCAAATGCTAACACCTTTATAAAGTCTCCCCATCTCCCCCATTCTATTGATTATTTCTTCTTTGGGCATAATGTTTGCTTCTCTGTTTTTCGTGTATTTCACTTGCTTTATTATTAAGTCATTCACTTATTTATTCACTCATTCTTTTATTTCATTTATTGAGCTCCCCTCTCTCCCAGACACAAACTTTCTCCCTCATGCATCTATACCCTGTGCAGAGGCAGCCTTATTCTCATGTGTGCCCCCTGAAGCACTTAGCTCATTACCTTGCACCTACCAGACTCTGCAATGGTTGTTAACCTGGGGGACATTTAAGATGTGCCTTGAAGATTGGGGAGGATTTAGATTTGGGATGGATATTCCCCAGGAGATAGACCGTAGAGTAGGGGTGTCGAACTCAATCAGAGAAGGGGCCAAAATCTAAAATCCAGCCTAAATCGCGGGCCGAATAGTTTACTGAACAGTCATAAACTGACAATGTCATAAACTGACAGCGGAGTGCAGTGATGACAGCGCGGTGCGGGCCACATTGCAAGGCCTGGCGGGCTGGATTTGGCCCGCGGGCCTTGTGTTTGACACATGTGCCGTAGAGCATGAGCCCTGTTTCCGCCAAGGTAGTGCCCCCACCCAGGCTAGAACATTGGAATCATTTGGGGAAACTTTTTTTAAAAATGCGGATGCTTGAGCCCACCCCCAGAATTCTGGTTTAATGGGCCTAGTGATCGGCAAACTCATTAGTCGACAGAGCCAATTATCAACAGTACAACGATTGAAATTTCTTTTGAGAGCCAACATTTTTAAATTTAAACTTCTAACACCATTTCTTCAAAATAGACTCGCCCAGGCCGTGGTATTTTATGGAAGAGCCACACTCAAGGGGGCAAAGAGCTGCATGTGGCTCGCGAGCCGCAGTTTGCCTACCACAGGCCTAAGCACTGAGTTCTTTTTAAAGCTCCCAGTCGATTCCATCGTGCAGCCGGGTTTGCTATCCACCACCACTTTTATTATTTGGTGACAGCAACACACTCCTAGCAACTGCCCTTGGTTCATTGGCCCACCATGGGACTGACTTGGGTCACAAACCCTACTTCATGTCCTAATGCCAGGATCTTATGAGATCTTGTGCTTTTGGGTGCACCTGTCAAAGGCCAGGTCAGGTACACTACCCGTAGCTTTCTAGGTTATTGTTCCATTACGTCATTACTTCACCGACATGAGGAACAGCTGGGTCAGGAAGATATGGCTATGCCAGGACTTCACATTCTGACATGTTCCTCATCTTTCTAGAAGCTTCTGCCCTCCACCACCTAGGCCTGAAAAACAAAAAGACCCTGACCCACCCACACAAGAACTAAAGAAAACTTCAGAGTGCAGCCCTCCCCCATTTCTTCATTTCCTCTCTCCTTCCCTAGATCTCTAATTGAATTTTTCCACTTCATTTATGTGTTTTTAGTCTGCTCATCCTTTGTGTTCTTTTCCCCCCTCCTCTTGAAATAGCTCCCCCTCCAGGCTCCCCACCTGTGATTATGCCTCCCTGCAGACACATGGAGCACCGTTAATAACAGGGGCGCTCCCCTGACAGTGCTGTGGATAAAGGTGGCGGAAAAGGTTCTTTCAGGGGAACACTCAGCACAGAAAGCCTCTCCAGGTTTCAGGATCTGAGATGTCCCAGGCTCCGCCCATAATTATACCTTCTCAACCTCACCACTCCACCTCCCTTTCAGAGGAAAACTATAGTGGGTGACTCACCTCCCCGTTGCGGGCAGAAGCAGACTCCCTCAAGCAGGAGTTTGGGCTGGGAAATGAGTACTTCATTCTTTATCTGCCAGCGGGTGCTGTCACTACCTCGGGAAGACTTGTGGCTGCAGTCCCAAAGATCCTTCATTCGGGCAGTAAAAATCAACAACCTTTATTACCTTCCTAGGGGGCTTGTTTCTCCCCCAAAATTATGCCTCCATTACGGGCCATTTTAGACCATTAGTGATATGTTTGCATTTCCACAAGAATGTTTACCTTTCTCTGTGGGGGATCGAGGCCAGTCAGCACTGTTCACAAATTAGTAATGAGTGATCAAAGCTCAGGACTCTAGCCAAAGAGTTGAATTTCAGCTCACTAATTGGCTCTGCAGGTGCCTTTGTTTTTCCTTTCCACTCCCTAAGTGCCCTTGTCTGTCTTGGGCTGGCCTCCCCAGGTGCTGGAGCATCCTAAACCAGGAAAGGAGAGCAAATCCTCCCAGGAGTGGTGGTGTCTCTCTCCATAAACCGAAGATTTTCTATGAGATTCTCATCAAGAATCTTTTGTCAGCTGGATGTTACTTTGGTTGGCCATGTCTCAGTTTCAGTATAATTATCATATCTGCGTGTTGCGTGCCCCTTTGAGTCGGGTCCTACTCCTGGCGACCCTGTGAGTGATGTCCACAGTGTCCGGTCCCCAGCAGCCTGCTCAGCTCCTGTAGATGCATGCCTGAGCTTCTTTAGTGGAATCAATCCATCTCAGATTTGGTCTTCCTCTTTTCCTGCTGTCTTCTATTTTTTCTAGCAGTATTAGCTTTTCCAAAGAATGCTGTTTTTCATGATGTGCCCAAAGTTGGGAAGATTTCAGTTTTGTCATTTCTGCTTCCTGGGATGTTCAGGTTTAATTTGTTCTAGGATCCACTTGTTTGTGTTTCTATTGGCCCAGGGTATCCACAGAGCCCTCTTTCAACACCATATTTCAAATGAATCAGTTCCATCCTCCCCCTCCCCATCAGCCTTCTTCACTGTACAACTTTAGCATCCGTACATAGTAATTGTGAACATGAGGGAGTGGATGATCTAAGCCTGGGTCTCCAATGACAGAGTTTTGGTCTTGGTGATCTTTCCTAGTCTTACCATGTTTTTTCATGAAAATTAGGTGAGATGATGCATATACTAGTAAACTCAGCAGGTGCATGTTGTCAGCGTGTTCCTGCTCAGTAACTGAGAGCTATTTATGTTTTGGTATTCTTTCACCCCAGTATACAAATGAGGACCAAACTCCTATCTGGATGGCCCCTTTCTCCCTGGGAAGGAACCAATGAGGACAGACACTGAATCCTTATGAAATCTCTGGCACCAGGGGAAATTAGTAGGTTGATGCTTTTTAATCCATTTTCCCATTTAGAGTAGCAATCTCATTTCTTTTTTTTTTCTTTTTTTTTTTTAAATATATTTTATTGATTTTGTACAGAGAGGAAGGGAGAGAGACAGAGAGTCAGAAACATCGATGAGAGAGAGTCATCGATCAGCTGCCTCCTGCACACCCCCTACTGGGGATATGCCCGCAACCAAGGTACATGCCCCTGACCGGAATCGAACCCAGGACCCTTTGGTTCCCAAGCCGACGCTCTATCCATTGAGCCAAACCGGTCTCGGCAGCAATCTCATTTCTAGTGGGAGAAGCTTCCGCCTTCTGCTTGATACTTCCAGGGCCAGAGACTCACCACTCTTCCAGGATGCCTACACCTTTTTCAAACTTTGTAAAGTTATTGTTCATACTGGGCTCACACCTATCTCCTGTACCTTTGACTTAATATGTTGTGATGGATGGGATTGTAATAAAATTGAACATTAGAATGGAGAGTTGAATTATTGGGTCTCTTTCAACTCCAAACCTTTGTGAGTCTAGTTTAGTCTTTTCCCCATTCATAGAATATTGTTAGTTATTACTTTCTCCAACTACTTCACACCACTCCTGTGAGCATTGATTGGACCACACTGGTTTCAAAAGTGCTAAGGAATGAGCATACAGTGTGTTTATTTTTGGCATGACCAACCCTTTAAATAACTTATATTTTCAAACATATTCAAAAGCAGAGAGAAATATGATAACCCCCCATTTACTCATCACCCAACTTCAAAAATTACCAATATTTTTGATAATCTTTCAGATGATTTATTGACCTTTTTGCTCTCTGCCTTCCTCCTAGACTCTTTCTAGGTTTTTAGTGTCTCTATTGAAATGGAATGACTGCTAGATTGTTAGTTGTGAGGGCAGATAGAATACTGTCTTGTCCACTATTATTTCTCTAGTACCTGGCAGTGACCTGGTCATGGTAGGCTCTTAATAAAAAACTATGAAATAACTGAACTGAAGGAAAAAGATTTGGGTGCTGTAACACTATTTTAAGTATTGTATCCTCTGGGTTAGGAAATTCATTCTTTCTACACACATGATAATAAATATTAACTGATTGAAGATAGCTGATGGGGAAATTATGGTACTCCTTTGGGCCCCTTCTGGATGGAATATTGGGGGCAAGCTAGACCTTATTATGTCATTGGTTTGGATGAGAAGTCACCTCTGAATGCCCCTCAGTATGTGCACTCAGGGACTTTTTTAAAGAGCAGACATAGTGTCATCTCAGTACTTTTCTTTCTCAGGACTCAGCTACCTATTCTCAAGGGCACTCAGGCTCCCTGAAGTCAGGTGGGAACATCAACACTGCTTCTAAGAGGAGCAGGAAAGCATCAGAAAGCATGATGAGCCCTTCACCTCCTGTGCTCATTCACTCATGTGTAAAATAACCTACCTCATGAGGCCATTGGGAGCTATAAGGAGATAATGAGAGTAAAGTATATCTCACAGAGCCTGACATAGAATGAGCATATGACTGACTGCCTGTAAACCCACCCACTGGTCTTTCCTACCTCCCCTCCACTATCTTCTATGCTTGGTCTCTTTTAGTGGGACTTATTTTGTGCCAGGCCTCATGCCCGGTGCAACAGCCTGGTGTCCCAGGTTACTCAAGGGAATTTAGAATGTTAGAGATAGTGTTTGTAATTATCCTATATTTCTTCAACTGTTCATATTTTGTGCCACTTCCAGAGCCGGGGCCTAGGCCTGGAAGGACTATTGTTCTGACAGGGTCAAAGTCCTTGGTCATGCATGATAACATCTATGAAGACCATGAAGAGGTTAACACTATACCATTTATTCTTATCTAGAGAATTGTTTTCCACTTCTTAATTTGCCTGCCATTCAGTGGGTACTCATTCTTTCTTGTATTTATGGATGCATTTGGAGTGTGGTTAGCCCCTGCTCTTTGAAGGTGTCTTTGGAGAAATACCTTTGAACATAAGCAAATAGAAATAGCAATTATTTGTAATGGGAAATTAAAGAAAATCATGTTTGGGGATCACAAAAGTGTTGCCTCACCTAAAAAAAAAATAAAGATGAAAGATTAAAAAAAATGAAAGAAATTAATTATGCATTTTCTTCTACCACAAATCTTTTTGGAACAACAGGTTTAAAGAAATTCTAGACAACTATTAAATAATTAATTGGGATATGGCTTGTGGGAGAAATTGCACAATGCTTACAATGGAAGGGATAAAATTTGCATTGAAATTTGGCAGTTGACCACTGCAACTTCTCAGGCCTATCCTGTTGATACCAGCTGACCTTCTTTACCCTCACACCTTTTCTTTTCAAGAAGACCTTGTAGAATCTCACAACTACATTCACACCTTAATATGAATAGTTCTTTCTTTATAACAAAATTTTCTCTATGGTTAAAGAGTTGCAGACATAATTTCAAATTTTCTGTTTTCTTCTTGATCATCCATTGCAAGTTATAAGGTACTCAGGGACTTCAGTGGGTGTTAGGATAATGAAAAAATGTTATTCCAAAGCAGAGGAGGGGGGTGTTCTCTCTCTTCTCCTCCCTCCCTCCCTCCCTCCCTCCCTCCCTCCCTCCCTCCCTCCTTTCATTCCTTCCTCCCTCCCTTCTTCCCTCCCTCCTTTCCTCCCTCCTTTCCTTCCTTCCTTCCTTCCTTCCTTCCTTCCTTCCTTCCTTCCTTCCTTCCTCCCTTCCCTGTCTCTTTCTCTTACTCTTTTTTTTAACATACTTTTGTAACAGAAAAATCATCAAATTTAACATTTGTGAAAAGAAAGTCATACACAGGAGGAGAGGGCATGATAGGGGAGGAAGGCGGGCTGCAGGAGTTTAAGAGCCCACATCTGTTCCCCGTTGGAAGGTTATAGGATAGAACTACCTCCTTTTGTTGTACATTTCAGGGCTCCATTTGAGGACTGTGTGGTTCACAAGTGGTCCCCGTATACAAAGAACAGGGAGTGACTGAAGAAAGAGGCAGCCCAGTCCAGATTGGTAGGTGGCAGTTTTAACAAATAAGGGAACTTACAAGGCTTGTATTGGGTGACTGCAAGACAAGGAGATCTTTGCACATGCCAGACAGAATGTTAAAATTTATGTAAAGGTCCTAACTGGGTTCAGTCACATATATCGTACAGGTGATCTCAACACTACCTTCCTCTCCCAAGGCTGTGTTCTTGGAACAGCTTTTTCTATGGGAACAGTGGGCAGAATGTATATGCCAAGGACATGGGAGAGGGTGAAGGGCCTCTGATTGCCTAGGGCCAGCTCGCTGGAATGGGTGGTCATATTCTCTCAACTACCTCCTCCAATAAATTACATTGTCCCCAGAGGGTAAGAATTCAGTCTACATCTATTAGTATAATACAGAAGTGAGAAGGTATGGGCAGCCACCAAGTTCCAGGTGATGTCCAAGCTCTTGGGATTCAGGAGCAGGAGAGTAATGCATCTCAATAAATAGCTACTAAAAAATGGCAAAGGCAGAAACAGAATGTGGTCCTTGAACTTGGGGTCTTTTTCCTGCCCACAGTCAGCTCCCCAAACAGGACTAGGGCATGATTTGCATTTGGCCTGGATCCACATGGGCATATTTTACTGGGATCCTATAATCTGGGCTCCCCTTTGTTAGGAAAAATTCTATTTATTTGAACAGCCAGAGACCTGGACACTAGATCTGGTAAAACTATTACTTTTTCCATGTTGCTGATCTATCAATTGGTGTTGGGGGAGGTGGAAAAGGACTGGTAATAGCACTAATGGATCTCATATAGAGATAAAAATGCAAGATATCCTTGCATTCTCTCTCTCTTTGGATTTGCAATTAGATGACCTCCCATGGAATATTTCTGTGATGAAAACCTTTCCTAAGAGGAAGTCATTCATTTTCATTGATGGTAGAGTGTGATGTAAAAACAAATGAATCTTCAAATCAATATTTGCTAAGGAGCAAATAATGTATTGCTGAAAGGAGCAAATACTGATTGTTGAGAACTCAAGTATGGTGCTATTAATCACGGGGCCTGACTGGCCCCATTTTGAAGATTCTTACTGGGGAGGTTTGCAGTGGGGCCCCACAGCTCCATGGTTCACAGAAATATGTGTCACTTACCCTATGTGTGAATTATAGTGAGAGCTGTGACATAAGCGAGCCCAGCAGACAGCCCAGAATGAGTGCTGTTCCCTCAGGCTCTGTTTCCCTGCCTCATGAACAGTCAGGAGTTATGTTCTATTTTCTCGAGAAGCGATAGGATAGCCTAGTATTCACGAGTGTGAGGATTTGAATGGTTTCCCTTGACAATGTCAAAAGCCTGTCACCCAAGTCTGTCCAAATCCTCTCCTCACTTTCACGCCACCTGCAGGTTTCACTTCCAGAACAAGTCACCTGCTTGGAGAACATGTGATTACCTTTAGCCTGCAGGCTTCCTCGGATGGGCTGCTCCAGGTGTGCACACATATCCTTCTCTCTTTCTCATTTTACTGTTTGGCACAGGAGGGAAGAGGTGGGGTGCAGAGTCTGGTGTACGATGACAGTGGAATATTTCCCGATGCTAAGTGTATAATCCCTTTGGTTCTGCTATGCCTGCTGAGAAAGAGCATAACAACTGCGTGCTACAGAGCGGAGCGGAGACTAGAACAAAAGTGTAACAGGGTCCTGTCGGCAGGCTGTGCTGGAGGAGAAAGGAACGCAATGTCATTAGCATGCGTGCCGACCCACTTTCCCACCTTCGTGCGTACTTTTAAAGGATTTTGAACGGAAACACAGTTGATAGAACAGAAAATGGCTATTAATGGTGTGTTTCTCTGGTTCAAATTCAAGGAGATTCTCTGAAAATTGTGATCGGTAAAGATGAGGTCATATTGACCTCCAGGAGAGGTGATGAGGGAAAAATCTTAATGACTCATTGTCTTCTTTCCCTTCCTGATGCTGGTTTGCTTGTGGAAAACCTTTCTCAACAGTGAGGGGTGATGGATCATATCCAAAAACACATGAGAGAAAGTAAAGTGAGCATGAGTGAAATTGAATCTTTTTGATCTCTGAACACTGTAGCCCATTGCTTGCTGATGGGCTTTCCTGATCCTGTGCTCTACCTTTCTATAGCCTTCTGATGATTGTCAGACTTCCTAGATACCGATTGCTACCTGTGTGAACTGCCTGTTGCTGACCTCACTACATTCCCCTCCAACTACCTATACTACTGGTCTTTTTTTGGTTCCTGTGTTTTGGTCAGGTCTATGCCCAACAGACAGTCCATGGTTATGCCAGCATCACCTATAATTCATTAATACTGGGCCTACACAATTTTTAGCTATCTTCAAAGATAGTCACAAAACAATGTTGACAACCTGGGTTCTACTTTTGGAACCTTGAGTATATTGCTAAAGTGCTCTGTCAGTGATTTCATCCAAAAGAGGGACAGTGGAAGCTGAACCTTACACCTTTGATAGACCACATAACAAAAAGATGCTTGATAAAAGTGAGCTGTATTCATGTCTTGGTGTTTTGTGTGTTTGTTGGTGTGTTTGAAGTGTTCCCCTCTCTGAGACAGTGGGCATCCTTTGAGAGTGACTTAAGTTTGTCATTTGCCAAGTATTAATAGGATGTCACTAGGCCTTTTTTTTTTTTTTTCCGAATGAAATGGTTTTATTCAAACTTTTCACTTCCACTTGCAATATCATCATTTTTCACATCATAAATCTACTATTTCAGTCATTTAAAAAATTTCAGAGCCCATTTCACTTTTGTCCAAATCTTGATAACTGCTATTTATAGTGTGTGTGGCTCAAGGGCAGAGATATAATTAGCATTTCTGGGAAGTGCAAATTGAGCAGAATGCAATATAAAATGCATGAATGAGTTCTTATGTAAGTAGCGAGAATAGTAAGTTTGGGGTTAAAATAAAGTACCAATTGTACCATGTAAATAAGAATATCTTCTGTGTTTGTTCCTCTTTGGGGAGGTGAAAAGATGATGAAATTGCCTGTGCTAAATTTTTTGGAAGAGTTATAGTGTATTTTAAAAATTCTGTTTGTATTTTAAACTTAGAGAAACCTACTCTCTCATATTTTAGCCTATACCTTTAGTGGAAATAAAACTGGCAACTTAGAGTGTTTATCCCATTAGTATTCAATTATATTTCCCAGATAAACAGCTGGAGGCCATCTCTTCAGTGACAAATGTATTTGATTTGACTTAATCACCACCACAGGGCACATCATTTACCAACATTTGCTGTAGTACAATTTTAACAAGTAGGGTGATTCACCCTGGGAGCAGAGAGAAAAAGAATGCAAAACACTGAGAGACAAAAAGAGAGAAAGCAATCAGGGACTTAGAAAGGTATCTGTGCTTTTAAATTTTTTTCTGCTTTTATTGGACCCATGACTTTGAAAGAGAAGAGTGCACAAATCATGGGGGTACACAATGCAATGAATTGTCACAATTGGAGCACGTCTATGTGCCAGCACCCAGGCCAAGAAATAGAGCATACTAATAACCAGAACCACACTCCCATGCCCCTTGCATGCCTTCCTTCCCCAAAGTAAGTAATATCTTTTATATTTTTGTTTATTTGTTTTTAAGGATCTTGACCACTTGTCCTTCGAGAAGTTTCTTAGCCAGGCCCTCATGAGGAAGTCCTTGGATGCTTGTTGTCTAAGGTTTCAATGATCAAGTGGCTAGATTCCTGCACTGTGTCTGAGGTTTAACAGTGGCTGGAAGGGGAGAAAGAGTTGTGATAGGAGATATGAACGGGTCATCCTCTCCCTTCCACGTCCTGGGGAGCCACAGTGCTTTCTCTTCTGCTGCTTACCTCTTCAGCATGGACACAGGTGGACAGACACCTGATCTACTTCCTCTCTGGCTTGCTGCTGAGCTCTAGTGACATAAAGGATATGAATCACTTTGAGCAGGATGGTATACTGGGCAATTATATCCTTTAACCAATGTGATGAATAAACATTGAAAGCAGAGGGAGATATTTTGAACAAGAGGGACACAAATGCACATGTGTCCTGACCAAAAGAGGTACTGACCCTAATGGTTTCAAATGGCCCTGAACATTTCTCCATATTTGGAGAAGTGCCATTAACTTAACTATTTGGGGCATAACTCTTATAAGGCCAGAATCATGGATTAACCTCCATGTCTTAGAACATTTCAGGCTGTTGAATAATACCATACCAAAATCATATCAAAACACGACACCAAAACCACCATAAACTATGGCTTATAACAACAAAAACTATTTCTCACCATTCCTGATGCTAGGAAGTCCAAGATAGAGGCACTGGTAAATTTGGTGTCTGGAGAGAAACCCGCATCCTGGTTCTTAGATGCCTGTCTTCTTACTATAACCTCACATGATGGGAAGTCTCTTACAAGGGCACTAGCTATGGTGGTTTTGTCCTCATGATCTAATCACCTTCCAAGGCCCCATCTTCAAATACTATTGTATCTTTTGAGGATTAGGTGTCAACAAACAGGTTTTGGGGAACACAAGCAGTGCATCTAAAACATTCCATATAATCTAATTGACTTTGTTCTGTTGTGTGTTAAGTTCCTATTTCACTAACTGCATTCAATTGATCAGAAATGTAGTGTTTGTTATTAATGACTGTTAATATGACATGTTATGATTAGATTATATAGTATCAGAGGAAAAATCAAAATGCCTAATCTACTGATAGAGAACTATTTTGGCATAAAGACAGCATATTCTAGTATTCATGATGTGAATAAATGGCCCTCTGGTGCTTGGGTGAGGTTCCTGGCAACTTTGGGACATAGACTGGTTGCACAGAGGCACGTGTTAGGCCTTGGTGACAACATGGTGAGCAAAGCAGCCATGCTCCTTGCCCAGTGATTTTTTTTCAATTTCTCAGCAAGTTTCTCTCTCCCCCCCCTCCCCCCTCCATCATTTAGTTCCTTTCTTATTTTGTTCTGTTTTCATTTTAGTTTTTTCTCTTCTTTTGACTTTCCATCCCTGGGTCATGGAGGTTAGATGTGGCCTATCAAGAGTAATTTTTCTAAAAATGTCCTTCTGTATTTCAATGATTTGCTTTTCTTTGTAGTCCAGGTTGTGAGGTTCTTTCCCTTTTGTTCTGCATTTTTGTTTCACTAGGTGTTCTATTATTCCTTATTTATTTAGTGGGTGGTTGTAGTTGAGGTGTCTATTTATCCTCGACAGATAATGGTTGGACATGTGCGTTGCCTATTGGGTTCACTCACACACTGAGTCAAGCACCCTTCTCAGCGATTCAGTGGATACAGCTCACAAGACCACTCCCCCATGGATGGCAAGTTTACTACAAAGAGGTTCTGCTAGCTAATATGAGATCTTTCACTCCCACAACTCAAGGTTCTAACAGGTGTGAGAAGTGGGACTCTACCTACAGCTCCCAAAATATACTGCTCCAATAGCTCTTCAATAGCTTTTCTTGTGTACCTCCTTCCCCAAGGTTTTACCTCCCAGAGTGCATTGTACTCCTGTCTTCCCACCAGTCCAGCCCACCTCCGGAAATCAATTATATTCTGAGAGTGGCAGGTTCTGACTGACTCTTGAAGAGAGCCCTGGATTTGGGTGAGGAGAGGTGGAGTTTGGAGGAAGAGGAACTATCCTCTGATGGCCTCCACAACCAGCATTCTTGTAGGAGATGGAATGCTACTTGGGTTTCTGATGATATGTACCTTGAACTGAAGAGCAAACATAGGAAAAGGAGGAATGATATGGGTCTGCTTTCAGCTCGAGTAGCCATACGTTATGTTATTTCTAGTTCTATTGCCTTACAGAGGAAAACCTTCCCAGTTCTATCTAGAAATAGGTTGTCTATTGATCCTGTTTTGTTTTTTAATATTTTTTATTGATTTTTCACAGAGAGGAAGAGAGAGGGATAGAGAGTTAGAAACATCGATGAGAGAGAATTATCGATCAGCTGCCTCCTGCACACTCCCCACTGGGGATGTGCCCGCAACCAAGGTACATGCCCTTGACCAGAATCGAACCCGGGACCCTTGAGTCCTCAGGCCGACACTCAATCCACTTTCTACTGATCCTGTTGTTGTTTTTTATGAAGTTATGAATTATATTTTTTTCTGTGTTTTTAAAGGCACTTTAATTAAAAGTTAGGAAAGCAGTTTCTAGGCTGCTATGTAGATGATATTTAAAACTAGAAGCTGAATACATCTGATTACTAATTAATGCTATAATCGTAGTATTTATCCTTTTCTCCCTCAACTTGTTTCTTTTCCACTTAATGAAGTCTTTGTTTTCTCTCATAACAAATATTTCTGTTAAGTACTTTGAGCTTTTCTATTTCTAATTAAACATAATAAGAAGAAAACTTTTTCTACCAGCCTAATACTGTTTCATAATTAAACTTATTTTAACCTAACCAAATAAAATTTTTTGTATTCATGAAATATTTGAACCAACAACACTGTTTTGAAACCTAACTTTAGGTTGGATGAGAGATATACTATTGGACTCACTCCCCTCTCTCCAAGCCCTACTTTTTGTTATAATTTTGTGTCTTGAAAACTGTAACTTACTTTTTTTTTTCTTTTCCTAATTATCCCTTCAAATTCTCATGGTAGAATGGCACAGTACAATAATTAAATTACTTAATTGAGGTAACTTTCACCGTTTTATGTGTGATCAGGTATAACAGGTTAAAAACCATGTTTCTAAAGTAGTCTTTGATAAGTGATGTTAATAGACCCTGGGCCCCTTTTCCATTTGTCCTTATTCTCACATCATACTCAATTCATCAACAAGTCCTGCCCACTCTAATTTGGAAACATGTCTTGAGTCCCTGTACTGCTCTCCAACACATCTACTTCTCTGTCTCTGCCATCATCTCTGAACTGCTTTCTTATTTCCATAGTCAAGTCTCTGCAGTCTATTCTCCTCCAGGCAGCCAGAATGATTCATCTGGAATGCAAATCAGAACATGTTTCTCCTGTCTCACCCCCTTCCACCAATAGCTGTCCATCTCACTCAGAATGAAATGCATAGTCTTCTCTATGGCAGGCTGCCCTGAGTGATCTTGCTCATTGGTCTGTATCTATTTCATCCTTACTGTCCTCTGTGCTGGGACTGTTCTTCCAACAGGTGCCTGCATAGCTCAATCCCTCCCTTTAGATATCTTCAAACATCAATCAGCAAAGTCTTTTCTAATCACCCTGTTAAAATACCCTCAACCACCCAGTCCTTTCACCTTGCTTTGTGTTTCTTTGGAGCATTTGACATCTGATATATTTACTAGATCATGTGTTTACTGTCTGTCTTCTTCATTATTTTGCTCACTGCTGTATCTTTAGTGCTTAGAACAGCCCCAGGCACAGTCCATATTTGATGAGTGTATGAATAAATGGGTCCTAATACATTAGGTTTTGCACATTCCAATTTATAAAATGCCTTTACTATGGTTAATAGTTTCAAACTGTTTCTCTGCTGCAGAACATTGTCTGTGAACAAAGTCTTATGAAGAACACTAGCATGCAAACTGATATAATTGGAGTGAGTGACTTGACTGAATGGAAAGGTGAGAGCTGGGGCAGAAAGGCCCCCTCTCTCTGAGTTCCTTTCGGTCCTTCAGCCACCTCATGGCAGCTTCTGAGTAGGTTTGAAAACCACCAGTATAGGTTATCTCACTCAATCCCTATCACTACTGTAGGAGGCAGATATACAATAGTTACCCCCATTTCATAGATGAGCTGAAGAAATGAGTTGGAGTCAATGGATCAAAACTACGCGGTGAAATGAGTAAGCCACGTGGCTGCAAAGTGGCAGAGCCGACACCCACTCAAGTCCACTCACCCCAAACTCTGGCTTCTTCCATTTGCACTACATGCTGGGGCTCTGAACTCTCTTTTCAGTTAATTACCCTTTGTTGTTGGCATCCTTTTTTTCCTTTCTGTGTCTTTGTCTTTACCCTGTTTATAATTACATGCTCTGGGCCTTTCCTTTTAGGGACATTTCTGGCCAGAATCCTGAGAATTCCATCCATCTGTCCGCGGAGGTCTCTTTATAGATCTGGGAAATGTTTTCCCAATTATATCCTTAATTATAATTTCAAGGTTACTTACCTTTCCTATTCCCCCAGAGACTTCAGTTAGTCAGAGTTTGGATAATCTTGATCTATTTTTAGGGCCATTACATTTTCCCCCTTGAAAAATGGAGAGTTTGTTGAAATCTGTTGTTTGGACATGGAGACAATTTGCTTTTGAGCATTACTGGTTTCTTTCTTCACTGTGCTCATTATTCTTACTCCCAGCATGGGCTTAGGAGCTGGATGGCTGCCCTTGGTCTCTCCCGCCCACTCACGGGGGTGTGTCCGTTTGTGTGTCTGCTATGTGTATGTGTATAGGAAGATTACACTTCAGATAAAAATTATCAACACGAATCTATGAAAAAATTTCCATTGCTTTTCAAACCAAAGTATTTTTCTAGATCCTACAGTGGTTCTTTTGTTGAAGAATTGCAGCTTTTCTAAACTGCCCAGGTGATTTCTTCTGTAATCTAATTCTTTTAAAAGTGTTTTCACATTTCTTTTAGTAGTTCCAGCTTCCAAGAAAAATCCATAGCCAACACATGCTCTACTATCTCTTTGGATGTCCTGAGAAGTAAAAGTTTTAACTCTTTCCCCACAGGACCACATAATTTAGAAACATAAATATTTAAATGGTTTTAAGTTGATAAACTCTAAGCCTGAGAGAATTTTACTTTCTGGAAACTTGACTGACCTCATGACCATGAAGGTTTATACTTTCCCAGATTTCCCCCAATATTTTCTGGTAGTATTTTTGCCAAGTTGAAAGAATTTTACATTGAACACTCATACACCCACCACTTTGATTCTACCAATAGCATTTTATTGTATCCGTTTTATTACTTATCTATTCTTCCTCCAGATGAGATGTTAAATATCAGGAATGACTGACTTTCAACAGGGAAGAAACTTCTTATGAAACCTTTGAAAAAATTATTTCTTTGGACTTCATTTTCCTCATCTGTAGTATGGACTTGGAGTAGATGGTGGTTTTCTATCTGTCTTCACGGAGCCCTCCAGTTCTGTGGAGGGGTAGGAGAGCTGCTCTGGGGAGGAAGGAAGAAGAGCATAATGTGATACAGGTCATTGAGCAGACCATGATCCTGGAACCCCAATAACTTCAACCAGGACGGTTTGGCCTTATTTGTCTTATATTTTGGGTTTCCATGTATATGCTGAGGGAAAAAAGAATTGTGCAGTTGAATCCATTTTTAAAACTTCTGGATAGCATGATTTTAAAACCCCATTTCAGCTCACAGATAGGATTTGTCTGGTCTTTCTAACTAAGCTTTTAAAGTTTTAGTGAGGTTAAATGAACTATCATATTTGAGACTCTCCTATGTGCTATTGCATTTACTTCTCATAACAGCCCTATAAGACAGGGATTGTTAACCTTTTTTTACAGGTAAAAAACCCAGGTCTTAGAAAATTGACCTTACTTAAAGTTGCTTGGCCTGTAATTGGAGGCATGAGGGAGAGTGATGCACAGAACACCCACCTCATAGTCAGAAGGCACTTACCTGTTGGCACAGTTGTGACCAAATGGGCATTTCACAGAGCTTTCTCTAAGGTGAACCATGAAACTCTTGGTCAAAAGATCTGTGTTGTTACCTCAGTAGGTTCTGAATACAGAATTCTCCTTTCAATCACAAAGGCTCTTACAGAAAATCCCTGTGGGAGGAGAATCTAAGGCTGAGAGTTCCAACTGTGAGAAAATAGAGCAGGATGGGAGGGAGGCACGGCCAAGGTCAAAGCAAACCTATGTTATCCCTTTTAGAGTTATTTTTCATCTATATTTTTGCTTTCCACTATCCAGCCCCATTTCTTGTCTTGGAGAACTCTCTCACTAAGTGTGATGTTGGAGAATTGAAGTGCACTGTCTACAGAAAAAGGAGACCCTTTATTTTGGCCCTTTGGTGGCCATGTCCTGACATGTGTCTCCTGCTAAGACAATTGGATGCCCTCTTCTAGGCTTTTGGCCTAGAAACAAGTGAAGCAGATAAGATCAATTATAATTTGGAAGCAGTTGTAGAGCTCCCTAAGGCAATGCACTCAATTGGTGGTTGCTTTACCCCTTTCTTCATTCTCAAGGATATGCATGCCGGAGGTCCCATGAGGCTTGTTTTAGCTAATGGAGTGTGGGTAGAAGTGATGTGTATCATTTCTGAGCGTAAGTTTTTAAGAAGTGAGTGTGTCTTCTCCAATGTATTGTCCACTTTCCACCAGCTGGAAGCAAAAATCTCACAGGGCTTAGGGACTGGTAGACCCACAAGATAGAAGGAGCCCGAGTCCCTGTATGAACCATGTGGAAAAAAACTACCCACTGACCAAGAGCACCTGCATTAGGATTTTATATAAGTGAGAAATCCAGCACTGAAGTTTTGGGGTTTACTTGTTTCACCAGCTAACATTGCCTTAATTAACTTAGAAATTGAAATCACATGCAACTTAGCCAATTACCTAAGAATCCCTTTTAGACAATTTTGGTTCCCAAAGTTCATCTCTGGCAAACCTGCTCATGTCCCCCATGCCTAACTGCTTTCCAAATAATACGGTTTTACTAGTTTCTTCCCTTCCCCCAGGAGTATGACCATCTAATCTGAATTTTACTTTTCCAACTGCTCTATTAAAAAAGAGCTATTCTGCCCTAGCTCATTTGGCTCAGTGGATAGAGCATTAGCCTGCAGACTGAAGGGTTCCTGGTTCAATTCTGGTCAGGGACACGGTCCAGGTTGTGGGCTCAATCCCCAGTGGGAGGCAGCCAATCGATGATTCTCTCTTACCATTGATGTTTCTCTCTCTCTCTCCCCTTCCCTTCTTCTCAGAAATATATATATTACAGCTATTCTATCATAATTCCTAGCCCTGAATTGCATTCATATACTCAAGAAAGGAATTAGAAAATCCCCACTTAACAGGAATAATTCTTTGAAGACAGTTGGGAAACTATCTCCAATTTCTTGAACTAACTTTTTGGATTTAAACACTATTCTAAATGGATCACCAACTATTTCTTCCTAACAAATGGCTGACAGATCCCAGAGGGATTCCTGGTGAACATCTCATGTTCTCCATCTTGTTACATATGCATTCATATAGAAAAAATCCTGTGGGATGATGGGCACAACACCAACCGGGGAACTGGGAGCCCTGGGATCTAGGCCCATCTCAGCCTCTTAGTGGCTGTGTGACTCTGGATAGAGTATTTCTCTTCTCTGAATGTCAGTTTACAAAGCTTAGACCAAGAGTGTCTAAAGAAAAACCTGCAGAACTCCCTCAATTCCTGCCATTTTTCATTCTTCATTGGTTCTGTGCTTGGTAGTGTGGATGACACTAGATTTTCTACCCATCCTGTTTTCCAAAAAGCCAATGGACATAACTCTGGGCTGAAACTCAATGTTGATTCCTGAAATGATTATTAACTCAAGGGAAATTTGTAAGAGCTGATTTTTTTTTAATGTTCCAGTTGGCTTATTCAGGTAAAAAAAAAAATATAATCTCTCTCTCTCTCTCTCTCTCTCTCTCTCTCTCTCTCTCTCTCTCTCTCTCTCTCTTCTCTCTCTCCACACACACCACACATACACACAATGTAAACCCATCAGCTTTTCATAATAAAAAGGCAGGTTGGCTGCCCTAAAGATTTTATTGATTTAGACATGCTTTTGGTGAACAACTGGGCAACTAATATTTGGTAGTGTGGATGACTAGTTGCCTAGTTGCTCACCAAAAGCATGTCTAAATCAATAAAATATTTAGGCCAGCCACCTGAAATGGGACTTTCTGAGATAACAGGATGAATGAAATTGAAGAAAGTTGTGAAGAAAGTATAACTTATTGGGAAACTTTTCAGGAAAAAGTCACTGTCTCTCTTAGGTGGTGTGCACTTGCCTATGGGGAACTCTGCAGAGGCATAATCTTAAAGACACTGGAGAGACAGAGACTCCTCAGCAGGCTGGCATTAATGAGATACCCACAGCTAAAACCTCATTTCACAGCATGATAAAAATTAAACATAAAAGACTCTTCCCGCTCCACATAAATGGAAATATATGCTGTTTTAAGTTGAGAAGTGCTCTCTCTAGTAATTGAATTACTAGCTTCCAGACCTACCTTGCTTCTGAATAATGGTCCATGGATTCAGAGACCTTTGCATCACTGAAGGTAATTGCTCATCACATCTCAGAGTTTGCAAAAGCATCTGCTTTGAGTGTCAATGCCTGGTCAACATGATCTCAGGAAGACCACCGGAATTCTGACTCCACATGGCGTCACTGATGCCAGTATTTAGTCTGCTTTGTAATCCTGGAGCAGGAACTCTAAAGAGACATTTGGCTTTTTAAAGCTCTGACAAAGGTAGATGAGAGGGAGACTTCAAATGAAAGGAGGAAGTAGAGAATGGCCTCTTCCTGTGGGCAGACTTTCTGACTGCTTCCTGTGGACTTTACTGTTTGTTTCTTGTGATGTCTTCTTCCTGTAGTAGTAGCTGAATCCACTTTGCAGTTCCCAACATTTCTCCTTGCAGCCACCAGCCTGTCAGCCATTCTTCCCTCAGAGGTACAGTTCCATGGCTTCTCTTCCAAGTTCTCTACATTTTAATGATTCCAGTCTCTTTTCTTTGTTCCTCCAGCCTTAGAGATGGTAGCTGCTTTCTATCATTGCACCTCAGTAATAACTTCTAGTTACCTGGTTAACAACTCTATACCTAGTTAACAATGTTTTAATTCAATTCTGTGTTGAGATAACTTGTGATCTCTTATTCCTGACTGTACTTTGACTGACTCACCATTATTAGCAGGTTAATTTGTAATAACCACTGATTTTTTCCTGTGCATTGATGAACATATATGCACACAAACACACACACACCTACACACACACACACTATGTTTAATCATCAGTGCACCACTTTATTTATTTATTTATTTATTTATTTTTACCACAGTGTCATTATATTCTTTGCATACTGCTCTGCAACAGTGGGGAGGAGCAGGCCGGGGAGCAGTCCAGAGTTTCACTGGGCCTCGTTAATTTTGAGATGCCTGTTTTGTCAGCAGATGAAATCCCAGAGTTCCTGGGAGAGGTCAGGGCTGGAACCAGATTTAAGAGATGCTGTTTCTTAACCAATACGCTATGATATGTACGAGGTCTAAAGAGGACATTAAAGGTCATTTAAAAAAGCAGCTTCTATTCATGGGTGGACAATACAGGGTCAGGGAGTAGGTGAGTGATTTGCTTTAAGTCATGCACCTCAGTGCAGCTGAATCTACAAGCCTGCTTTCTTGATTTTCATATTAATGACGGTTCAACATGGAGTTATTCACCATCTACTATAAATGAGCAGGCTCTATGCCAAGTATTTTCATTTAAATTATTTTATTCAACCCTGTAGTCTTTCTACTTTTGTATTAATGTCTAAAAGTCTAAATGCCTTTCCAGACGGTGTCCCTTATACTCCTCACGGCCAGTACTGACAGTTGCATTTTATGGTTGTCTGACATGTCTCTGGGGAAAAGCAACTTATCTATTCAACTCAAGTGGGCAGCACTTCCAGGAGCAGAGTATGGCTGCAGCATGTTAGGATTTTAATGAGGCCATTCTTTAAGCAGGAGATGTGAATACTCCTGAAACTACTCAGAAGGAATATGCGGCTTCGAGGCACATTTTGTATGAGGAATTTAATTCAATAAACATACATGCCAGGGTCCCCTCTCTCTCCCTTTGTCCTCCCCACTTCCTCCGTTACCCCCTCCCTTCTCATCATTTTCCCCTCCAACTTATCTTTCTACAAGTACTTATCTAGTCCCTACAATTTGCTAAACATTATCTGGGCATTGCAGACATAATCATAGTTACTACTCTTATCTTTCAGCCTGGGTGCCTAGCTCCTGGCTCTGGAGTCGTGAACTCCGTGAGGGCACAGACCCAGCGTTGCACTCTTAAAAAGTTGTGGTAAAATACACTTAACATAAATTTCATCATTTTAAAGTGATTAGGTAATGGCATTTAGTATATCCACAATGTTGTGCAGCTATTACCTCTATCTAGTTCTAAAACATTTCACTACCCCTCAAGAAGACCTCATACCTGTTTTGCAGTCATAGTTCATTCCTCTCTTTTCCTAGTCTCTGGCACCATCTATTCTATGGATTTACCTCTTTTGGATATTTAATATAAATAGAATTATAAGTATACACAGTCTTTCTTATCTGACTTCTTTCACTTAGCATAATGTTTTCAAGCCTCATCTATATAGGTCAGTGTATTACTACTTTATTCCTTTTCATGGTTAAATAATATTCCATTTATGGATGAACTATATTTTGTTTATCCACTCATCAATTAATAGATATTGGGTGTTGTCACCATTTGGCAATGGTGAATAGTGCTGTTATGAATATGCATGTACCGGTTTTTGTTTGACCCCCTGCTTTCAGTTCTTTTGGGTATATGCTATGAGTAGAATTGCTGTGTTATATGGGGATTCTGGGTTTAACTTACTGAAGAGCCACCGAACTGTTTTCCTCAATGTCATACTGCTGTGTTTCTGTGCTTCTTTGCAATGCCTCGCTCAGTCTCAGATGAAGTATTTGAAATAGCAATTCATCTTTTAAGGCATGTATTTGCTTGATCTCTCTTCCTGACCTGGACATGTTGAAAAATCTGAGTTAGAAACCTCTGAAAGTTGGGTTTTATGATTAAAAAATAATAATACATTTGGAGGTGCTTCCTGGCTCTTAAGTCATTGTGAGAATAATGTTTAATTTGAGAGTGAAACAAAATACTGCAAAAAGGAAAAAAAAAAAAGTCACTGTTAATTTTACCATTGTACTATGACAACACTTTCCAGTTTTAAAATTTGTCCCAGTTGGTTTCTATAGATATATTTTATATACTCTCAACCAGAGTATGCACATAAATGTAAATCCTGCATTCCTTAATTAATGCTCTACTAAGAAATTTCTATAATGTGTTACATTCTTCATAATTATTTTTAATGGCTATCTATCAACAGGCTTATTTCTTATGGCTTCCTTAATCTATTCCTGCATTACTAGATATTTAGCTTGTTTGCACATTTCCCAATATTGGACATCATTCTGAAATCTTCCTTCAATGTAGCTTTTTTTGCAATGCATATTCCTCTTACGTTATTTTTTTTTTTAGAACAAACCACGCCGTTGGAATTGCTGGGTTAGAGGCCATATTGATGTGTGTTACTGCTGATGCACACTGCCATGTTTTCCCGGGTAGCTGAGCCAATGTAAACGCTCAGGTGTTCTTATCTCGATACAATTTCACTAAAATTATCTTTCTTTTCTTTCTTTTAGTTCCACAAGGGTAAAATGACACTTCCTTGTTGCTTTGATGACTGTTTCCCTTATCTGGCCACTGCTTCAGAAATGTTCTTTACTTCTAGCGTAGTCTGAAGAGGAGGAAATGATGAGGAAATGACAAACAAGTGGCCGCAGGGACGATGAGCAGGTTAATACACACTGTATGGGGTCTGAGAGGCTCTGAGGACTTGTCAGCATCCCAGAGGCAGGTGCAGAGAGCCTGAGGCGGAGGACGACCCATCTGGTTCCCCTCAGGAGCCAGATCTCAGGAGTGCCCCTTACCCTTCCTGCAAAAAAGGAAATAGAAAGGAGAGACAGGGCTTCCTATTTCTTCCAGTACCTGATTTTCATTAGGTTTAAAGCCATTCTTTGTTGTAGTTTAAACTGGTTCTTTTATTCAGTCTGAAATCTGCCGCCCGCTTCTCTTTTCAGGTCTAGGAGGTCCACAGGGCCAGGGTAAGTTAGACGTGTGGGATCCTAGCTCTGGGGCTGATGTGAATGAAGGATTGGGTGACAGGTGATTAACCAGCTGCAGTTGCTATTGCCCAGGACGCCCCGCCTCCCTCTGGGAGAGGATCAGTTCCCCAGACCCAGAGGGCCTGCGGGGAAAGGGAGCAGAGTACAGGGTCTGTGCTCAGCTTCTGGGTTAGAAAGAACCCCCTTTTCTTCGTTAGATGCAAAATTAAGCAGTATCTATCTTCTCTCCCTCCCTCCTTTTCTTTCTTTCATATTATTGTATGAATAATATAAAATATTCCATTTTAACCGTTTTAAGTGGTTCAGTGGCAGTAAGTACATTCCCATTGCTGTGCACTAATCACCACCACCCAGCTCCAGAACTACCCATTAAGCAATAAATCCTTCCTTCCTCCTCACCCCAGCCCTGGCACCCAGCATTTTATTTTCTGTTTTGATGAGTTTGACCAGTCGAGGTACCTCATATAAGTGGAATCATACAGTAGTTATATTTTTGTAACTGGCTTATTTCACTTGGCATAATGTCCTCAAGGTTCATCCATGTTGTAGCCTCTGTCAGACTTTCCTTCTTTTTAAAGGCTGAACAATATTGCGTTGTGCTCATATACCATGTTCTCTTAATCTATCCATCCATTGATGGGCACATGGGTGGCTTCTCTCTTTTGCTTATTGTGAATATTGCTGTTGTGGAAGTGGGTATACACATATGCCTTTGAGACCCTGCTTTTTACTCTTTTGGGCTTATACTAAGAAATGGAATTACTGGATCCTATGGTAATTCTACTTTTACTTTTGGAGGAGCTCCATACTATTTTTCATAGCAGCTGCACCATTTTACATTTCCACCAGCAATGCCCCTCAGTAGTGAGTTACTGGGATCCTGTAAATATGGCGAGATTGAAAGGGTTTTCCCAGGTATTCTCAGTGGATTAGGAGCAGGAGAAACTGCAGCCGCTGTAACCAGACACAACTGTTCTGAGTCTCTGTGAGATGCCAGAGCAGTGCATACCCAAACCAATGCAATGCAGGCACCTACAGCCACTTTTGGGAGCTAAAGGGCCTATTCTTTAATAATAAGACTACAGCTTTTTATATTTCAACTAGAGGCCTAGTGCATGAATTCATGCATGGGTGGGGTCCAGCCAGCCCACTCTGATCAGGGCCCAGTTGGGCTTGGGCTGGTGTGGGGTGTGTGTGTGACCATAGGAGGTTGGGGGAGGGAGGGCAATTCGGGGCAGGGCTGACCAGGGGAAAGGGGGGGGCAGGAGGTTGGCCGGCTGGCTCCATCCCTGATTGGGCCCGTTGGCCAGCCACAGTGCGCATCATAATGACTGGTCATTCTGGTTGTTCTGGTCACTTAGCTTTATATATATATAGATGAAGCATAGTGGTAAGGAAGCTTGCTTAAAACTGTGAAGAATAAGACCTTTTTTTATTTGTCTTGAAACTGCATTAACATTCCTTAGTACTTCAAATTACAGAGGATGCCAAAAATGCATTCTCAGTGGTTACCTATTTAATGAGATTATAAAGACAGTGCTATCTCGCTGCTTCATCTTCCTAGATAGAACATTCCCAAAGTATGTTCCTAGGGTGTTATGTTTTGAGACAGATTTTCCTAGGCAGGCGAAGCCTCAGGTTTTACTTCTTCCTTTCATGGCAATTTCACCTCATAGTGGAGCAACAGGATTGTTTTGGATTAGGGTGGAGTTGGGTCCAAATCCTACTTGTTCTACATGTTAACTACACGAATGTAGACCAGTTCTTCAATCTCTTCAAGACTCACTTTTCTCTTTTGTGAAACAGGGGAATTTTAACCTCTTTGCAAGAAATGATGAGCATGAGTCATCTTCTTTCAATTATTTTACCTGCCGAGTTGTGGGCTCTGTAATTTGCATCCTACATATATCATTGGATCATGATTTTTTTTTTTTTTTTCTGTCATTGAAGAGGCCATGTTCCTTTCTTGGATTGTGACAAGTTCTTCCAAGCCTGTTAACCAAGTCACTTGGATCATTTTGTCAGGGGCTGTTGTGACAGAACCCATAAACCATAGGAGATATATGTTCTGAGGTCAACCATCTGGTCTGACACATGACCCTGCCTTTCAACCTAAGGCCTTCCAATACATTGATCCAGATGGTACCAGTACTCACAAAAGTTCATTGCTTTGCCTCCCCATCAGTCATTGCTACTCTTGTCTATCATTGACCCACAAAATCTGATTCTCATACTTTCTTGGAGGAAGTTTGGTGTCTCCTGCTGTGAAGACTGGGCATCTGATCTCCCCTCCAGCTTACCCTTGCAGACTCACATCCCCAAATGACTTTACTGACTATGTTCCTGACTTAACTCTCTTTACTCAAAAGGAGCCCGTGCTTTCCTTCAGTTCTATTGGTCTCCACAGCACTAGCAACTCCTGGAGACCTTGCCTCCCTATGAAATAAGCTCAGACATACACTTCCAGGCATTGCCTTTTACCTCCTCACTTTCCTTTCTAACTTTTATGCCTCTGTGAGCTCTCCTGCACTCAGCCAGCAAGTTTTTCCTGGGTACTTTATGTGGGAAATAGCCTCCGAAGACAACCACCAACCATTTGTGCCCTGCCTATACTTCCATGCTACCCTTCCAACCAGGAGTGCAGAGTCCTCTCCCCTCAAATCTTGATTGACTTGCCACTTGCGCTGACTAATAGAACACAGTGAAATTGATGCTGTAACTTCTGGACCTAGGTCTGAAGAGGCTTGGTAGCTTCTACTTTTGCTCTCTCTCTTAGAAGTTTCCATAAAGTAACCTGGGATAGACTCATAAATGGTGAGAGGCCAGAGCAACAGGCTGCATGGAGGAGATCTCAATGCCCCAGCTGACAGCACTGAGGCCCAGACATAGGAGCTGACCATCTTGGGTGCCCTAGCACTAGCAAGCTCTCAGTGAATGCAGCCTCATTAGTGACCATGTAGAGTAGTGGTTCTCAACCTTTCTAATGCCACGACCCTTTATACAGCTCCTCATGTAGTGATCCCCAACCATAAAATTATTTTTAAAAAATATATTTTATTGATTTTTTACAGAGAGGAAGGGAGAGAGATAGAGAGCCAGAAATGTCGATGAGAGAGAAACATCGACCAGCTGCCTCCTGCACACCCCCTACCGGGGATGTGCCCACAGACAATGTATATGCCCTTGACAGGAATCGAACTGGGACCTTTCAGTCCACAGACCGACGCTCTACCACTGAGCCAAACCGGCTTCAGCTATAAAATTATTTTCATAGCTATTTCATAACTGTAATTTTGCTACTGTTAATGAATTGTAATGTAAATATCTGTGTTTTCCAAAGGTTTTAGGCTCTACAGCAGTAGTTCTCAACCTATGGGTCACAATTCACAAGTTGAGAACCACTAACAGGGTCGCCTAAGACCATCGGAAAACACAGATATTTACATTACAATTCATAACAGTAGCAAAATTATAGTTATGAAGCAGCAACAAAAATAATTTTATGGTTGGGGTCATCACAACATGAGGAACTGTATTAAAGGGTGAAGACATTAGAAAGGTTGAGAACCACTGATGTAAAGGAAAAAAATCTGCTCGGCTGAGCCCACACAATCAGAATTTGGAGAAATAATAAATCATAATTGTGTTAAGCCAGGGCTGGTGAATTTTTCCTGTAAAGGGTCAGTAAATATTTTAGGCTTGGTGGGAGGACTTTATTATCTGCTGCAATTCTAGCTCTAGCCCTACTCACAGGCTCCAGGCACTGTGTTGAGACAGAATTATCCACCTGGTAAACTCATTCCTGTCTTCGGGGAGCCTGCAGCTTGTCCTAGATTTATGGAGAAAGAGATGAGTGCCAATAACTTCTGTCTAAATAACCTCAAAGGTTCAAATCCAACTGGTAGGAATTCAGTAAAATGGGTAGGTATTGAAAGAATGAGCTGGAGCTGAGATTTGTTCTGGTTACTTTTGCCGCATAATGGACCACACCAAAGTTTGGTAGCATAAAATGATCATTTTATTACAGTTATGAATTCTGTCGATCAAGAATTAGACAGGGATGGCTTGCCTGGCCTGTGGTGTCTGGGTCTCTGCTGGGAAGACTCAGTAGCTGGGAGTGATTTGTCACCTGAAGACTAGAGTCACACAGCGACATCTTTACTCTGGCATCCTGCGGTTGATGCTGGCCTTCAGCAGGGCTCTTAGCGGGAGCTGTCAACTAGAGCACCTCCATGTGTCCTGAGCTTCCTCAAACAGGGGGGCCCACGTGGTTCAGGGCTCAAAGGTGGGAGCTTTGGATATCATGAAGCACTGTTTTCACTGTGTTTTATTAGCTACATCACTAAGGCCAGCCCAGATTCAAGAAAAGGGGGCACAGATACCACCTCTCTATGGTCAACGTGTCAAAGAGCTTACAGACAAGTTTTAAAGCCACTCAGTTGTCTGATATTGGTATACGAAGAGTTATTCAGTGTTGAACAACACTGGGGTTCTGAACTTTTCTTGTCAAAGGCCGAATCTGAGTTCATAATGATCTGCTTAATCTGGCTTTGGGGAATAAATAACGTGCGGAATTATGGGCAGTGATGGTCACATCTCAGCAGGCGCTGTCGGGGAAGGCTTGTGATTTCTGCCTTTTTCATAGGAGCACAGGATAGCAATTGAGTACATCTGTAGAGTCAGACTGCCCTAAACCACTGTGTCAGCTCTGCCATTGATTGCTGTATGAACTTGGGCCAGTTTCTTAACATTTCTAAATCTTAGCTGCTTCTTTTAAAAAACAGAGTAATATTATACTTCCGAGAATTGCTGTGAAATTCCAGTGAAACAAATCATGTAACTGGCAACTGGTGGGTGGCCAATATGTAAATAGTGTTATCTTAAAGTAGATTATTTTATGAACTTTAAGCATTTAGTAAGTTGTAAGGGAAAGAATAGTGATAAAATAATATAGGAAAGGGCTCAAAGAAAAGTAAAAAGAAAGAAACACTGAATAATCCACTTATTTGGGAAGTTTTTCAATTTTGGTAAATATATTTTCAAGATACAAAAGGTTTCTCTGTCTCTTTATGCCTGGAGACATAAAATAATACACCCCCTCCCCTGTACACAGTTTTACAGGAATGGCATAATATTATTCATGGTGTTTTATAACCCCTTTACTCAACACTATATCATTAATATCTTCCCAGAAAAATGCATAGCTCTTTGCCATTATTTAAAGAGCTAACAGTAGCTTTATGTACTTACCATGGTTTAACTTGTCCCAAATGATGGACATTTAGGTTGTTTTCATTGGTTTGCAGCCTGCAAGGTTCCAGTTCTACACTGAAGATCATAATAATGATGCTCTTAGAAGGTGAAATCTGAAAACTAGACTCAGTGACAGCCTGCTATGTTCAATTGTGCCCTGCTTCCTTCAGCTGGACTGATAGGTTTAGTTATGCTCTCCTCCATCCTGGCTTTAACCAGGAGGCAAGAATACAACATGAATAAGCCCTCAGGTACATTGATTCATCTGCAGGTCTTATCATGAGCCACTTGACTCACCCCACATTTCTCTCCACTTCTACCATCTGTCTGATGCCTTTTGGCTCCTGCTCTCTTACTCATTTCTTAATTTCTCCTTTAACAAACAAACGACCCTCCTTGTGTAGGCTCCTGGCTTTCAGTGGCTTCAGATTCATCCAGAATGGACCCATATGGTCAATAGTTCTCTTAGGACTTCCCCAGCCTCAAAGAAAGGGAATCACTTCTATTAAAATCACAAGCTTTGTTTTAACGATGCAATCATTCTGCATCACTGAAGGAAATGCCACAGAACCTTTGTGGTTAGCAGATATCTCAGAGGACTTCTATTATAGTTCAGGCTTTCTGCTATGAACGGTTAGTGACTAGGATAACCCTTAAACACAAATATGATAAAAGGCAAAAGTATGAAAGAAGCTATTAGAATCTTGAAGAGGAGAAATGTTAGTCTGGATCAGAACCTGGAACTGTAGAAGACTCAACTATTGTTGGAAAATGTTTCTAAAAGGATTTCTTCCCTATCAAAATTAAATGAAAATATATTTTAAGAAGAGACTGGACTAGGAATGCTTCAATTTGTCTTCTACCCTCGAGATGGGTGATTTTAAATTCTCAGAGCTTATGTCTTTTGTAAAATGAGACTAGTAATATCAGGTTCATAGCATATTCTTATAATAATAAAGATTACCTAAAATGATATCAAAGGACACTACCATTATAAATATTCTTAAGAGCTGCAACCTCTAAGTGACTTCCACCTTGTTTTACATGTGGCAAGGGCTCAATATTTGTTGAATTAGTATGCTAAGCATTATAAAAGTAGCCAGTTATTAAGGGAACTCCTTTATTAAAAATGTCTTTTCCCTCAAACTGGATGACAATTCTAGTATTCATAATTCAATTATTTATAGTGTCCAAAGGTGGAAACATCCTAATATCCACCAGCTGATGAATGGATAAATAAACAGGACATAGCAGTGATACATGCTACAACATGGATCACCCTCAAAAACATTATGTCAAGTGAAAGAAGCGAAAAGATTACATATGATATGATTCTATTCATATGAAATGTCCAGAACAGAAAAATCTGTAGAGACATAAAGAAAATTAGTGCTTGCTTAGGGCTCTGAGAGAATGGGGGGAAGGGGTGAAAATAAAGGGTACAAAGCTTCTTTTCAAGGTGATGAAAATGTTCATCGAATTGTACACCTTAAATAGATAAACAGTATCATATGTGAATTATATATTAACTAGAGGCCCAGTGCATGAAATTCATGCATTTGGGGGGTGGTTCTTTAACCAGACCTGAGCCCTCTTGCAGTCCAGGAGCCTGTGGAGGTGGGAGAGGCTCCTGCCACCACCACTGCTCTCGCCAGCCGTGAGCCCTGCTCCTTGTGGGAGCGCACTGACCACCAGGGGACAGCTCCTGCATTTAGTGTCTGCCCCTGGTGGCCAGTGTGCATTATAACAACCGGTTGTTCTCTGTTTGGTCGATCTGCATATTAGCCTTTTATTATATAGGATAAAGATGTTTAAAAAGATTCCCAATTCAAAATCCCAGTTCAGCCAGTTACAAAGCTAAAAGAGAGAGACGTTTATTTCAGTTCATGCCCTAAAAAATGAACTAGAAGGAAAAACCTCTATTGGGAAGGGACTCCCTAAGAGTGCATCAGGCTGCCATATTCACACCAACCCTGTCTGAGCCAGCCCATCACTAGGCAACCGTCCCTCAGTAAAATTGAGCCAACTCCACTTATCAGTGACCTGGGACACAATCCCATCTCTACCTAATTTGTGTCCAATCTCTGAATTGGTCTAGGTCTGGAGTATTGTGCAGGTCTTATTACACTCAGAAAGTCTGACCTGGTCAGCATGTGGGTTCCTGGGAATTGCAATCTCTGAAGGGCTATTGAATGATGGGCTGTGGCTGAAGTGGGGGAAGTAGAAGGCAGTGTTCCTACCATTTCTACAATAGTTCTCGTGTTGTCCACTTTTCTTGTTGTTAACAGAACCAGTGAGGAGGAGCCAAATGGCTTCCCACCTTCTTTAATGATGCCTGGGCTTTTCTCTTTGTGAAATAAGGTATAAGGAACCCACAGATCACCCTTCTCTACTCAGGCCTATTGGCCTTACAGTCAGTGGAATTTCTCTCAGATTTCTACGGTGCCACAGGCATTTTAGAGAAAACGGAAAAGGAGATCTCAGAGGCTGCTGTCTGATTCTTTTTCATTACATTTCCTAATATCAATATCAATGTTCCAAAGTGTTCCATAATTCTAAGGCAATACCGTTCATTCATTTTTAATTTGCATTTGGACAGGGCTTAGAGAACAAATTTGCACACACATTTCACTTTGGCTCTTTAAGATTTGGAATTCAAATTATATGAACCCAATTTAATATTAATAGAATGCAACTGCTTTTACACTTTATGTTTCAGAGGGCTTTACAAACATTGTCTTATAAGATGATGTTTGCAGAAAGAGGGCTGGATCAGGAACCAGAAGTCTTGGATTCTAGTTCTGGTTCTGTCTCTAACCTGAGGTGGGACATTAGGAGACCCACTTATTTATCCTGGACCTCAGTTTTCCAGATTATAAAATGGGTGTGTAGACTTGATGGTCTCTGAGATCCCTCCCACATCAGATATTTTATAACTCTGTATTTATCAATGATGATTATTTCTCTCTAGCACAGAGAAGTAGATACTTAGTGTCAAAGAAAACCAACAAGCAACAATTTACGACTAACAGAAGCTTCCGATTTAACAAAGGCTTCAATTTGAAGTTGCCCCAATCAGTCAGATTAGAGTTTAGACTTTTACTAGCAAGCTTTAAGCAGTGGTTCTAACAACTTAGTGTGTAATGGGATCACCTGAAGGCCTCATTCCCAGAGTTTCTGATTCAGAAGTTCTGGAGTGGAGCCTGAAGATTTACATTTCTAATGAGTACCCAGATGAGACTGATGCTGCTGGTCCAAGGACCACACTTTGAAAACTATTGAGTTAGAGGTATATTAGCTTAGTGAGATTGATTTGTTGTTCCAGTGTTGCCAGAGAAATTCTATGAGTGTTCCCAAGTAATTAAAGAAAATGGATTGGTTTCTGTTTGGCCACTTCCTCCTTTCCTTTTCATTTTCTCTGATTAATTTCTAGCATGATCCAAAGCTGCCTGGCTTGGTTATAGAGTTTGTATTCCAGGGGAAGAGCCTGGGAATGGTGGGCTATCTTACTCGAAATAACCAGGAAGAGAGGGAGCCAAGAGGAGTCATAGTAGTTGAATACTGATGATTGTATCCTCTGCAACAAAGAAAAGCAATTTTGACAAGGGGGAAAGCAGAAAATGTCCACATAATAGTATCTACTGGTGATTCTAGTTTCAAACATGTGGCAGACTTGTTTACCAAAACCAACCCCTCCCCTCCCCTCCACTCCCCCTCCTCCCCCTCTTCCCCTTCTTCCCCCTCCTCCCCCTCCAAGTGGGTCTCCTAATATCCCACCTCAGGTTAGAGACAGAATCAGAGGAGAAAATCCAATTCCCAGTCATGGCACATATAAGAATCAACTAAAAATGCATAAATAAGTGCAACAACAAATCAATATTTCTCTCTCTCTCTCTCTCTCTCTCTCTCTCTCTCTCTCTCTCTCTCTCTCTCTCTCTCTCTCTCTCTCTCTCTCTCTCTCTCTCTCTCTCTCTCTCTCCCTCCCTCCCTCCCTCCCTCCTTCACCTTCCCTCTAAAATTAATCAATAAATAAAATAAACAGATATATAGTCTAAAAGTATCTGGCTTGGCAGGTGTTGGAGTAGAGGTGATTAGGAGAGTTAGACAAAACTTTCTTAAGAAAATGCCTGGAATTGCAAGATATTTTCTGCTGCTAAATCCTACTTTCAAATCCCAGAAATGAAATTTCACTTTAGTCTTCCTCTTGATTTCTTTCTCTAATAAACTCCTACTAGATACATAGGCATTAAAGGCTGATTAGGCCTGACAGGCATGAAGACCATCCACAAGATAAGGCAAAATATTACTATGTTACTTTTATATTAGATTATCCTAATTTATATATTTTGTATAAACATGCACATTATATATCCTATATAATAAAAGGGTAATATGCAAATCAACCGAATGGTGGAACAACTGGAACGCCCACAGCCCCTCACCCTGGCCAACCTTGCCCATGAGTGGGCCCCACAACCCCAATCAGGGGTGAGGCCAACCAGCAAACTGCCCTCAGCCCCTCGCCCCAACAGGCCCACCTCCAATGACCCCCATTTGTGTGGGCTGTCTGGGCCCTACCAGTGCACAAATTCATGCACTGGGCCTCTAGTCCTATATAATAAAAGCCTAATATGCAAATTGACCAAACTGTGGAACAGCTAGTAGAATGACTGGTTGCTATGATGCATACTGACCACCAGGGGTAGACGCTCAATGAAGGAGCTGCCCCCAGCCTGCAGGTCTCAGGCCAGTCAAGGCAGGTGGGTGCCAGCATCCCCCCCAATGCCCTGCTGGTCACCCTGCAGATAAGCCCTCGATTGTCAGCCAGGCTTAGGAATACTACCTGTGGATGAATTTCGTGCACCCGCCTCTAGTAAATATATAAAATTCAACAAGTTATGAAGCATGGTTATATCTGGGTAGTAATTAATAGGTAATCTTTTATTTATAGTTCCCTGAAATATATATATTTTTTCCAAGCTCACTGTGATATACTTGCATTGCTTCCTTCATAAAGACACAATAAATGTTATTTTAAAATATTGTAAAACTAAGTGTGTAGGGACTTACACACTTGTGCCAAAATAGATAATGTGTAACAAAATTCAAACTGGCAACAATAACTTTTAGGATAGAAAGCTAAGATTTAGTGTATTAATAAATCTATAAATGTAAGGATCAAAATACAATTTTCCTTTAAAAACACTAAATGTGTTTACCTTTAAATAATTACAGTATTTTCAGGTAGAAAAATCCATGCACCTGTTCATATGTTGCTATAGCTATTCATGGTACTTCACATACCAACCAATATGTACAGTAGTGACATATTTGATGTAAATGGGCATTGTTTTGTCAATATGCATAGTCTTTTCTGAAATTGATCTGATAGTCTGTTTGTGTCTCTTTCCTGAGGGCCAATTCTTACAGATAAAAAGCTAGAATTATGTTCCAAATTCTGGCTTTCATCACCCGTTTTTCTTTAAAGGAGAGAAATGGAAAGGGCATTGTAAAACAGGAGCCATAACTTGTTGGGAAAGATGAATCACCCAGTGATGAATCAAACCAGGCCCACTGATGGTGCCCTAAATCACGAGAGCAGCTTGTCAAGGGGAACCCCATAGGAGATTTAGAACTTGGCTCCATCCATCCATCCATCCATCTCATTCAGGCTGCATTAGTGGGCCCATGTGCTCATGTGACAAGTGATATTTTGGGATAAAGAACTCCTGGGGTTCTTATCAAAAGCTTCTCTGACTAATTAGAAAGGAGTCAGTCCCCCTGCCTTTCCCTGGAGCTGAGTTGCTATTGTGAGGTGCTAGAAATGGATGTCTATATTTATGTCATTCCAACTCCAGCCCAGTTGTTTAGAGTAAGCAGCCAGCTCTCCCTGGACTTCTCTGTCATTCTCCTGGAACTAACAAAAGGTCAGCTGAGCAGTGCATCCAGAGTGCTGAGTTCCTGAAAACTCTGGGCTATAAAAATAGAAATGACATTGCCTGGAGGGAGGGTGCCGACACGCCATTGAATAATAATCCCATCTTGCCAGATCCCAACCTGGAGAGATCAGGCTGCTTTGCTGGTTCTTTCTTCCTGTTCTTTAGGGTTGCACTGGTGCCTGGAAAAAAAAAGAATGATGTTTCTGTGACATATTTTAGGATGGAATTTTCTAGAATTGCCTGGCAGTTCCACTGTCTCAGTTCAATATCTCTCTTAAATTGGAGTTAGCTCTTGATCAGCAGCACTTGTTGGCTCCTCTCCTGGCTGCTGGTATTTCTGTTAACTCTCTCCTTCAACCAATTTCCTTAGCTCAGTTTAAGCTTGCAGCTGTCACCCAGCCCACTGTTTGAGCTCAGGCAGACGAATGAGGATAGCACCCAGCCAACTGGTTCGAAAGTGAGGATGGTAGGCAGAGTCTGGGTTATTTTCGAATAGCTAAATTCAGTTGAGCCACCAAGCAGTTACTAACTGGTTTGTGATCCAATCATCAGAAGAGTTGATGTCTTTCAAAGCCATCTGTGTGTATAGACACGGCTTTGGTTTCTATAAACTGACATCCCTATAATCACTCCTCATCAGCACATTAATACTTTGTACCCTTGAGTTTTTTCATGCTTGATGGTGTGATTCATTAGGGAATTAATTTATTCTAATTCATTTTAAGGTACAATATTGCTCTGTTAAGACTGATTCCACTTAGAAAAAGATATGAATTATAGAGGAGCAAGCAATTTCCATTTCAATGACTTTTTGAGGCTGGGAACTAGATATAGAATTTGCAGCAAACCTCTCTATATCTTCTTCTCCTCTTCCTTCTTCTCCTCTTCCTCCTCCTTCTTCCATATTTCCTCCAGTCCTCAATCTAACATTGTTAATCTAGATTCCAGAGGTGAAAGCATTGCCAGGAAAGGGGAAAGAACATGAATTACCTCCTTCCCCCTTTTCTGCTCTAATAATACATATGTGGGCCTCACTCCTAGGAAAATACACCGGGTAAAGAAAATAAATATATAGAAAATGAGAAAAAAAATACCTGGCCAGATTTCCAACCAGCTTCTGCAAGGCACCTGCCAGACAGGCTAATAACTTTAGACAATGTCTGACAGGTTGATATTTTGAGCTCGCTTTCCTAAAAAATGTTCTGGGACCCAAACTATTGCAGAGCCTACCTGCCATGTGAAATTCTAAAGGAAGTTTCAGAAAGGCAAAGAGGAACGCCTAGAAAAGGATTATTTCTGATTTGGGGCAAATTTCACAGGTCACGGAAGTTGTTGATTCAAATAATATATTATAAGACTTGCTCTGGGATCTCAATTCTCAGGGAACAATTTGCTGGCTGAACCTATCACTATGTTCAATTTCAGGGACTTACCACAGTAGACATTTGTTCTTTAATTTTATTTCGCTGAGGACTCACTTGGCCCTGTATGTTCTTGGGGCTCCAGATAGAGTTGAGCTCTGCTATCTCTAATAGACTTGCTCCGGAGACCCCAACCCAGTGGGAGGGAACATCCCACCTCTGACCTCTATCTCACAGAGAGCTGGAACCTCACACCTTCCAAATTCCTTCTTTCTCTTGGCAGTTCTCAGGAGATTCACACATAAAATTTTCTTGACAGCCATTGAAGATTTCCTGAGTTGCCCACAGCAATAGCTGCCATGGGTACTCTATACCCATGAACTTGATAGCACCATTTGCTCCATGCTCACTGCAACTATTTTGTCAAGGTCTCCACATGGTGGCAGGGGGCCTTTTGCTTTCTTATAACTCTTGTTCTACTAGAGCCACCATCTCCCTCTTGGAGCTCTGGGTCTTGCTGCTCCTGCCCTCCACTGCAGGGAACAGCTGTGGTGTGGGTGAGAGCAGCTCATTCCTAGTTAAAGAGACAGAATAAAAACATCTATTCAGAGGAATGCTGGCTACTGCCAGGCCACGAAAAGATGTAGACACAGGGGACCCGGCAACTCAGAAGGGCTGTTCCTTAGAGCTAGTTATGATGAGCGTGCAGCTTTCAGTGACTTACTGTGTGATTTGCCTGGATCTGAGAAACCCAATTCCCCAGAGGTCCACGATGATGCTCCCAGGGCAGGGCTTTATTTCCCTGCATAACATCTGTTTTACATTCCTGCTCTTCACCAATGTGTGGAGCTGGCTATTTGCCTGCACTCGTGTCTCCCTCCTCCTCCCCCTCCTTCGCTTCCTCCAGATAGCTGTGAGGAAGAACGAGACCATTTCTTTCTTGAACAGGTATTTCTATTGAGGAAAACCCTGAGCGATACCAAGTGTGGCCTTTGATTTATGTGTTTGGTTGCACCTGGGAAACTGGGCAGAGAAATGCTCTGGAATCTCTTCCCATTTTGTGGACACAGCCCAGAATTCCAGCCTTTCTAGCAGGGCTTCCCATGTATGGCCAAGGTGGGCAGCTTCAGATGGAATTCCCGAGCACTAAGCTCCTGATCTTCCCTCTCCCGCTCCCCAGCCCCCCCCCCCCAATCCCTTTGCCTTCACTTCTAATTGGAAAAATAGGGGAGGGAGGTATGGTTAAACTAGAAATCCTAAAATAGGTCAGGCCATCATGCAGATTCCAAAATAAACGTCATGAATGCCAAGTCACTGAACCATATAGCCCAAGCTGACAGGGCCTCATTTGCCTGCTGCTTCTGATTTGGGATTTTAAAGAATCAGTGAACATCAGTGTAAAGGATTTATAAAAGACCCTTTCACCCCCCAAAAAAGAGAAGGCAGATGAAGTTGAGAAGAAGATGGGATAAGAGAAATGAAGAAAGATCCTGCCACATCTGGATGTAAGGGCACACCAGAATTTGCCCTTTAAAATCCAGGTTGCTATTTTTGATTATTAATGTGGGATTTGGAGGAGACCAGAATGGGGAGGAATAAATCCATCTTTACCTCCGTGCAGGTTTGAACTTTATGAGGATGGAATAGTAAGCACACAACATAGGGTTTTATGCATCAGCACAGCTTTGTGTTAAATTGTTCTCAGTGGGTACCTTGCTGGGGAATGTGAATATGAATGGCCCCATTGTTCTGGAGGTTGAATTGCAATTACCCAGATGTGATAGGAAACCTGGTCTTAACACTGCCCAGTAAAACAGTATTCCTCTACTTATGTATGGCACCTATGGTCCATTTACTTTCATATACACAAAGTAATCTCTTTGGTAGTCAAACTCCCATGAGCCACCCAGAAAACAGAGAAGAAAGAACTCTGTTGCCTAGCAACCAATGGAACGTTACAACACTAGATAAATCGAATCAATATTGCTCTAAATATTGAACCCTTAGATGATGGAAAAACCCTCAAAGCTATGTCCATAACTCCTCTACTCTGTCTTTTCCTACACTCAGCAGCGGAGTGAAACCAACTTGTGCTTTGACAATCTTAGAGATCTTACAGGGAGGAAGAGGATAGTGTGCTGAGTTCTACAGGAAACCCCATCAGTAGTAATTCCAGAAAGGAGGTACCTGAAGTCTGAGTCTCCATGAGTTTGGAGCCTCTTGCCCACCTTGGCAGTGCTGGCTGGACTGGAGTAAGGTCATTGTCTTGAGTTCTTAACCTATTGGTGTCTGGTCAGAGCTCATTAAAGTTGAAGAGAGCAAGGTCACTCTGTCAACTGTTTCTTAAGAAGAGCTCCAGAGGTCGGGGCACATAGTGCATTCTCATTAACTCTTGACCTCCAAGTCCTCCTACGAACCTCTCATCACAAGCTCTGGCAGGGAACTGTCTGCTCACACTCCTCAGACTGCTAATGTGGGCCTTCTTTTCCCATGAAGTCTCTCTTAGTCTACATTAACCCAACTCTCATAGTCAATGTTTGCTTAGGGCTCACACCTTGGTAGAAACCGAACTGGTTTGGGGAAACTTTGAACAATGTCCAACCGCCTTGTTTTTCCAACTAGTGTCTTTTCTTCCTGGAAATAATGCTGTGCTGTATTCTTAGAAGCAGGGTCCTGGTAGAGTGTTCTTTTGTTCCTAGGCACTCTTGTACAAAGCTTTCCTTGGGGCCCCCAATGTTAGGCATCTACCACAGTGCTGTTGGAATCATGCACTCTTCCCATGTAAACTTACAGGGTTGACCTTGGTGAGTTACTAAAATGCAGAAGAGGGAAACTAACATTAACCCTGCCTCGTGCCAGACACTGCACAGGTGCTTTAACAGAATTGGGCTGATCATCCAAGCCCTGTGATATCATATGTGGTAGGTGTTGTTATTTGCATTTTATAGGCGGGGAAAACTGAGGCTTAACAAGGTTATAGAAAACTCACCTTTGAGAGAGAGAGTTACAGTATCCTAATTACCTAATGGTAACTCCAGGTTTTCCTCTGGTCTTTGTGTGGTCACTGAGAGGTATATGCTGGGAAATGGGCCCTTTCTTATTGGCAATCGGCCTCAGTGACCTTATAGCTCTCAGAATCTAGTTCAAACTCATGGCCATAATTCCTGAATCCTGGAAGCAAAGCATAGGAGTTGGATCCAAACTGGTGCAGAGCTCTGAGGTCTGTTCTTGCATCCTATAGTGGAAATGCACCACCACTGCCAGGGCCCCATGGGGCAGAGTGACTGGAATCTCCTTCCGTCTGGAATTACATCTTTCAGTTACTGTTTCCTTGGGTGTTATTTCTTCTTCCCATGTGAGTACAAGTCTTTATAGGATGGTATTTCTGGTTTTAAAGGAGGAAACCTGAGTCTATAAAACTAATAAATTGTTTAGTTGCTGTGACTGCATTACAAAAACATCCTGAAGTGTACCTTCATTTGTGTCATTCTACAACTATTTTTAACAAGTCAAATAATGGAAAGATAGTTGCAAATTAGGGGTAACTAGGGCCAAAATATAACCAGCCTAGCAACTTGTTAAACATGATTTTTTCATACCTTGCCTTGTAAAAGGAGGTCTTGTGTCTGAGGTAATAATGCTCACTCCCTTCCCTCCTTCAGATGCACATCTCCTTTTGAAGATGCCCTTGTGTAAGTCCATCATGTCTACCCATTCCCATATTGCTTGGCATTATCAACCCAACAATCCATGTGGGTTTGTTCCCATTACTAAACTTTTCTTTAGCGCAGCACCCGTAGCTTCATCCCCAAGCGATTCGTGAGATACATCCCAGGCATTCAACGTGTACATTTTGACAGAAGAACAAAGTCAGTCATCAGAAAAGCTTCTCTGCGAAGCTGTGAGTTGTTAATTGCTTGAGAGAAAACATGATTCAGAAAGGGAAGGATATCCATGGAAGATGGAATCATTGTTCCCAATTCTTCAAGTAATCCCCGAATTAGAAATATTCTTCATGTCCTTTGTCATGTGACTTCACTTTCCACTGGAGGGAGGGGAGTACAGTTCCCTCCCCATTGTTACTGGGTTTGGCTGGTGGAAAACGAGGACATATGACAATTTTCAGCCCTTAGGAGGCCTGGTGTGTTTTTACTTGTTCTTTTAGCTGCTGGTCTAAAAGCAGGTAGAGAGAGTAGAGCCTTGGAGTGGACCTGAAGCCCACTGGAAGTCTGCAGCCAAGTTGAGCTGACCCACATCCTGGATGGTCCCAGAAACTCTGCAGACCTGGGAGCTAGAAAAGCCATTCTTGTTGTTGCAAGGCAATGTGTTGGGGAGACATTAGGTATGTATCCTTTTTGCAGCAATAGCTAATTGATATTTTTTCAATGGGGCAAAATGAATCCTATGGGGAGAAAGGGTGGTGGGGAAAGAGAAAGGTTTCTAGGTTACCTGGTGAGGAGACTATGCCATTATTGTCTATCACAGGTCCTAAAGGACCTTGTAGCAAGAATTTCTCTGAACTTTCCAGACGTATCACTATGTCAGACAGGACATTATGCTAAAAATTTTTAAAGGCAGGAATTCAGTAGTGACCCATACAGAGCTAAAAGGGCAAAACTGAAAGGCAGTAAGAGAATAACCTTTTATATCATGCAAAATTGATGGCCTGATTCCACAGCCTGAAGACTTGGATAGCTCAGCATCTTGGAGCAACCTGCCTTCTCGTTCATTTATGTGAAGTCCGTTCATGCTAAGACAGAGGGTCCCCTACTCTGCAGGTGCAGGAGGAAATGCAGAACATTTAAAGAAATACTGGCATAATATAATTCAACCTTCAGAATGATAAAAATTTCCAAAGAGATGAAGATAATATTCAAGCCAGTATTATGCTCATGATTCGAAAATGGTCACATGATGCTTTAAAGCACTATGGCAGTGTTCTTTCTTGGGTAGAAAGGTATAATTTAAAAAAAAAAATGGAACACTTGAAAAACATACCACTTGATACCAGTAATATGATTCCAGAGGGCTTTGAAGAGTATTGGACTAAGTTTAGAAAACGGATAATTATCTGTTACCTAGAAAGAGCAGGTAGGTCATTGCAGAGATAGTGATTTAATTTTAGTCTTTGTATTTCAACACAGATTTAAACCTCCCATGCAATTAGCTAAAATAACTGAAATTGAGGAGTGTACAAAGGCCATGTCCATGTACACTAATTAATGATTCATATTAAACAGAATTTATAAACCTGTTGGCAGTTTCTTGTTTGACCTGACTCCTCTTTCTGTGATGATGAGCCCTTGTGTTGAACTGGACCACCCAGTCTAGAGGGATGCCTGCCTCTGCCAAGTCCAGAGGCATTAGCTTCTGAACCAATACCTGGCTCTTGAAGTGTTGTTACAGGAGAATTCACCTCGAGTTATTGGCTATATTTCCCTGAGTGCATGGCATCTCTGAGGGCAAGCACTGTGTCTCGAACCACACTATTTTCATCCCTGCATTATTGTGCTGAGCATGGCACAGTGTCTTCAAGGTTGGAATTCTGCAAACACATTGTTATTGTTATGGCAGACCCATTTGGTTGGCCAATTCAGCCTTCATCCAATCCTTTCTGCAACCATCTTTAATCCAGATACATGTGACGTAATTCTGGACAAGTTGTAAACAGAAGCCATTGGGTGGAATTTGGGGAAAATATTTTTTAAAAATTGGCTTTTTTACCCCCGTTTCTTCCTCTTGCTGGCATATATTATGAGCCCTCGAAGGGCAACAGTCATCTTTTGACCATGAGGCAACAAGCATGTAGATAAAAGTCTATACCTTGAAGATGGAAGAGCAACATGATTCATTCAGCAGTGTGTTGGACATGGCTTGTACCAGCTTGTGAGACTTGACAGTCAAATTTTCAGTAATTTTGCAAGTCTGTTGTTCAGCACAGCCATTATGTAAAAATGCCTTTTATATATTTACAATGAAAGAAATTATATTAAAACAAAGATAATATCCCAAACTCATAATTCTTCTATTAAACTTACTATTACCTAACATTTGAGGCTATTTACATCTATTGATATGCGTAGTGGAAATACTTGAAAATGGTGTGCTATTGAATATTTCTTCTTAACTCTGCATTCATTTATGTCCCATTGGAAGCTTACAATCAAAAGATGGTGAAAGTAGGTGCACTATGAAAACTGGCAAATAGGACAAAGCAGGTTGAACTTCAGAATGGTTGTTAAACATTTACCAGCACATTACTGCTGGGTTCCTGGTGGCGTCGTTGAGTTATCAGCTTTAGATGTTCTCTTCCAGAATTTTTGTTGGACAAGACAAATAAGTCCTAATGTTTTTAAGTCAAGTTTTTTGGCACTTGCAGCACTCCCCCAAACACACCACACACACACACACACACACACACACACACACACACACACATTTCTAACATACAATTATTAAGTGATTTATCTCACTGTACTAAACACACGTGGAAATTATTCACTGTGAGGTTGAATATTGGAACTGCACTTGGATGTGCAGAAGAAGGAAGAAGAAATCTTACTTGGAACTAAAGTCAGGCAATTGGAATTTACAGAATAAAATCTTGGCAGCCTGTAGTATTTGAGACACTACATAAACAGCTGATACTTGACTCAATAACTATCAGCACTTGGTGTCAGCATATAAATGTTGGGTTGGAAGAGCAGATAAATTGATTTTCCATTCCTCTCATTCTAGCGTCCTCCTTTTTATTGATGCTCTAGCGTTGGCTCCTATTTCTAGTGTAACAGTCTATAATGTAAACATGTTATTTCTCTGGCTAAAGAACAATTCTTTCCAAAGTTATATAATGTGATAAACTGTCTCTGAATTATGACCATAAAATAATAATTCACTCCTTTCTCCAAAGCTATCAAAAAATTCACAAGCTCTATAACCTATAAAGTCTCTAACCTTAAACATTGTTATATATATTTCACATTTTATGAATTCAAATAGACTTGAGAGTTAAGGAGAAGCAGGTATTGGTACACCTATTTTAGAGCCAGGATATTAAGGCTCAGAGAGCTTAAGTCAAGGCAACAAAACAGAAAGGGAGATTAGACTGCAATGAATTCTATCTTCTGGTTCCTTTTTTTTTTTTTTCCTTTCAGATTCACATTTCTGTATTCCAGTATAAATATTGAGTTTGAATGCATGAAAATTATCTTTCTGGTATTTCAACAGGATGGGTGGACTTTTCTTCATGACTATTGAGGTTGTTAAGATGAGCCAGAGATCAAGTATTTGGGTCTTTGAATGGAAAAGAAAATATTGAAAAATGGAACTAGATTCTTTAATGCAGATTCTTGGTGGAGAAAAACAAATCCTGGTAAAAAGTGAGCAGGCTGATTGCTTCTTCTTCTTCCAATAGAGTTTTCTTTAGCTCTTTGTTGAACAAATATGGACTGAGTACCTATATGTGTCAGGAAGTTTTATAGATTGTGGAAAATTTAGTAGTAGGGGAAAAATGTCCCTGCTTTCATAGAAAGGGTATTGTGGCAGAGTGGCGTATAGATGGTACCAAATTATAATAAGGGAGCACCATAGAGAAAATGGAATAAGGTAATGTGTGATTATAGTTGGGATAAGGTAGATTGATAGGGTCCTTAGAGGTGGTTAGGAGGAGACTTTAGTGGGATCTGAATAGCAAGTGACAGACTGGGATAAACACAGACTGGGACGGGGCAGAAGAAATAAGCACGTGCCGAGTTTCAGAAAGGAATGAGCTTGGTATGTTCATACAAGAGAAAGAAAGCCAGTGGCTGACTCATAGTCCACAGTAGTTGGTGGTAGGTGATGGAGTTGAAGAATTATTCAGGACTAGTTCATGTGGGACTTATAGGCCATGATGAGGATTTGGGGTTTTATTCTAGTTGCAGTGGAAAACCATTAAATGTGTTTAGGCAGGATAGCCACATGAACCAATGTGTATTCAAAAATAAATAAATAAATAAATAAATAAATAAATAAATAACACAGAGGCATAAATGATATAATCAAGAGGATCATCTATAATGCAAGAAATATTTGTGGCTCAACTAAGAGTAATGGAGTTGAAGAGATGTTTATGAATTTGAAACATATTTTTGAGATAGAGTCACAGGAAGCAGTGAAAGATTTGATGTGAGGGAGGAGGTGTGTGAGTGAGGAAAATGGAAGAATTAATGGTGATGCCTTGGTTTTTGGCTTGAACCATTGGGGTATCATTCACTGAGCCTAGGAGATGGGAAAGAAAAGGTCTAGAGGGGAAAATTAAGAACTCTGTTTCAAGTACATTTCAGTGTAGATGGCAAATGATCACTTGAATATAGGAGTTTGGATTATTATTAAAGATCATTTATAAATTCTTTTAAAAGCCAGTGATGTAGATAATTCATGGAGAGATTAGAGATAGAAGAGGTTAGGCTAAAACTTGGGGGATTTCATTACACTATCCTCAGCCCTGCTTAGCTTTCCTCTCTGACTGAACTTCAAATATCCCAGTAGCTGTTCTTCCTCTTCCAGCTCCTTCTTATGGGAATTTTCTAAGTTACTGTCATGAGCTCTCCTCCCCCACTTGCTATAATTGCCATTATTCCTGGATGAGCGCTTTCATTCATATAACTTCAACTGACATATGCTGGTGACTTCCCCTGTCTATGAGCCTGTTTTTATCTCTTTCTCTCCCAACCTTAATTAAATCAAAGCCACTCAATTCAAATCCATTTAAGTCAAGAAACATTTGTTGGACAACTTCTACATACTAAGCACTGTGCTAAGCAGGTTGGTTGGTCATCAAGTAGCTGTACAGGATGATATTACTTTGGTGAATCTAACCCTCAGCCGTGGGAGCTTAGAAACATGATTCTCTCAGCATATCAAGTGGGCCAATTTCTCAGGGTGCAAATTAACCCAGCTCACAAGAATCTTGTGTATATAAATCAAAATGTCAATTCACTAATTTACAATGGGAAATACAACTTACAAGAGAGCAGACATTCTCATTAGCCTGATCTGCACATTTTCTCCATCTAGAAAAACTATATATAGAGCTAAATTGTCAGTAGGTTGCATGGATTGTAGGAGATCAGAGCAAGAGGTCTTGGTGGCTGATTTGAATGTTTGATATCATCAGGCTCTGATAGTTTGATGCATCTATGTCCACAGAGAAATTAAAAAAAAAATCATGTGTCCCTGTGGACTTTCTAGGATACCAAAAGAGTGCTTTCATGAGTACTGCCCAAATGAATCTCTCTCATTTTCCCTTTGCTATTATATATTCTGTGATCACATCCCTCTTCTATCTGATATAGTCTTTCTCTGGATAACTTAATAAAATCAGTTAATTCACTACAAAGTCATATTGTCACCTAGGAACCATTCTATCTCAGTAAGAGTAACAAACATACTGTATTTCAGATTTGTTTTGTTTTTTTTTTAGGTGTGGGGAGGTTTGCCTTCATTTATTTCCTTTATTTCAAATTCCATAGCCTCAAATTCCCAGAATAAGGTCTTTCAAATAAACAGAAATTTTGTTGAATGAATGAGTGAATAGGTGAACTTTTGCCTCAACACGGCTTCGATGATTAAATAAGAAGAGTAGATTTTACTTAACATATTTTGTTGACTTTAATAAAAAATGAATGGTTGCCCTGTTCAGATGGCTCAGTTGGTTGAAGTGTAGTCTGTAGACTAAAAAAAGTTGTGGGGTCAATTCCTGGTTAGAGAACATACCTACGATAGGCTGTGGGTTTGATCCCTGCTTGAGGCACAGATGGGAAGCAACAGATCAATGTTTCTCTCTTACATTGATGTCCCTCTCTCTCTAAAATCAATAAAAACATACCCTCAGGTGAGTGTTAAAAAACAAACAAACCCAAATGGATGACAAAAGAGTTTTTCTAGCTAACCTCCCAAGATCCAGGGATCTGTCAATGCACTGTTCAGGGTAACTGCATATCAAGATGGAACCCAACAGGACACTTTCATGCTCCATTACACATATATACTCCAAGGAGGGTAACCCTTTGCTCCAATTTCTTTATCTTAATTCAACTTTAGCTCTCCTAAGATTGAGTGGCAGAAATCACTTTTAGTCTGTCATCTGCTTTATCATTTATCCCCAATTCCAATGCTCCCTTTTTCTCATGTACAGAAAATAACAGAATAAGTGAATATCTTACTGTTCAAATGAATGACCAAGATTCAGATTCTCAACATGGTCTGGGTCAGGTGAGATCCAGGTCATCATACCCAGTAGGTGGTCCTATAAATTAATGCTTTTCTGGAAAAGGTAATAAGATCCTGTGATCTAATAATTAAACTTTTAGGAATTTCTCTGGAAGAAATAACAAATAAAACAGTTAAATATTTATATGCAAATGATATTCCCAGTGGTATTGTATTAGAATAGTACCAAAAAACAAACAAAAAATCCAACAATGATTGATTAATATGGTACATTCATACAGTAGAGTATCACACAGCCACTAAAAAATTATGTTTTGAAAGAATATTAATAGACATAGAAAAAAGCTTGCTGTGCACATTGTTATTTTTGTTCCCTAACATCTCTCTCTCTCTCTTTTTTTTTTTTTTAAATTTTGACTTTTGTGATGGGAGCCCTTCTCTCTTCTATATGGCACTAGCATTCAGAAGTCTAGAACATATAACATTTTAAATCTAATGTACTCAGCCTTTTAAGCATGTTATTCTTATAGGCTTTCATATGCTCCCACTAATAGAATAAAAAAAAAAAGAATGATAAAGGAAGAATTACACAAAGACCAATCAGGGGCCATCCTTGGCTAAGACTCCTTACAGAAGCCCTTGGCTGTGTCAGAGGGTGGAAGCAGAGGATGGACCTTAAACAGTATCACAAAACAGGTGGAATTAAGCAGGGTATTTAGCCTGGATTTTGGAATTTGGAGGTAGGGTTAAGAGGGTCAGGTGCTATTCTGTAAGTCTTCTACCACAAATAGTCAATGAAGCATGTGAAAAAAAATCAAAGTATCAGATTCACCTAAAGATGAAAAGTCACATGATGTGTTTCCTACTCTTGTTAGCAATAGTGCCAATGAAGGTGTTAGTGAGAGAAATCCTTAACATACATGGAGACAGCAACGCTAGGAGGAGACAGTGCCACTAACACGAATTCCACCAGAACATTGTGACATTGGTGATAACACTTGAATTAATTGCAGGAAACTGTCTATTCCTTCTCAGTCCACTAAGTTTGAAGGGGAAGACTACTCTTATTGGCTCCTGGTTAGACATGTGACAAAGACCTGGCCAATCAGAACATCATATCATGCTGGACACAAGGATTGGCTCAGAGATGAGCAGGTGACTGAATCAGAGATCATGATATGGGACTTTTTTTTAGAGCATACTATGAAGCTGTGAAGAAAATCCCAAAACTGTTAACTGACATTTTGCCAGCACTAAGAGCAAGTCAGGATGAGATGGAAAGCATATAGGGAAGAAAAGCAGAGGCAGGGAGAGGTCAGGCCATAGGGACACAGACATAGGGACATTGTTTGAATCTCCAGGTTCCACTGTCTGAGGTGCTTATCATTGAACTTTTAGCTATGTAAGCCAATAAATCCCCTTTTTTTGCTTAAGGCACTTCGAATTGTCTTATCTGCCATAACCAAAAGAATTCTACTGATGGGCTGCTTTGAAAACAAGTTGGCCAAAATAGCAGAAAAAAGTCATAAATTGCAAATTATGTGTGCATGTGTAAAGAAATATACCAAAATGTTAACAATGATCATCTCTGAACTGTGGGCTTATGAGTTTGTTTTTTAAATTAAATTTTATTTTCAATACTTTCTGAATTATTTCTAATTTCCCCCAAAGCTGACATATTTATTTGAATGATAATATAAAAGAAAGTAAAACTTCTGGGTTTTCCTTTTTCTTCATGCAGAAGTTCATATAGCCTTTCTTGCCACATCAACAAACATTTCTCAGACTCCACATAGTCTCAGAGGAAGACCAGTAAACTCAAGTTGTAGGTTAACCTTGTGTTTAATAGAAAAATAGAGGTGAATCCATAGCCATTGAGCAGCTTAAAGACTAGCATTTAAATTCTTGACTCAGTCTCTGCTAAAAAGGCCTGAAGACAGCCAATAGGCTGGTCCAAAGGCCCAGTGATGGGATTTACTGCTAATTTCCAAAAATGAGCTAAAATGACTGCTCACAGGCAAGCGTTCTTGGGAGGCGGTGGGGAGGCTGGTGGTGAAAGTGCTGGGAAGTCTGTCAGGATTAAACAGAAGGACCTGGGTTAGACACATTCCAGAGGTCTCATGTATCTTTTATGGTTGGCTTTGCCACCCAGACTTTGAGGAAAGGATGGGAGAGAGAAGGGAGGGGAGTGAGGGCCGTCTCAGGAGAGAGGATTGGTGCAGAGGAAAGCTCCTCCTCCTGTCTCACCCTGCAGTGAAAGCTGAGGGCTTCCTGGTACCTGGGAGGCAGTGAAGTGAATGAAGAGCCTGCATTTTTAGAAGGGACTGCAAACCTTTGCAGCTGGGACTATGGTAACATTTATATTATATTAAATTCCCAAGAGGAATTTAAATAAATCTCCTGCCTGGGGACACAGAATAATCACCTGCTACCTTCACGTGGTTGGAGGAAAATGCCTGCTCCACAGGTCCATTTCCTGCTGGCTTCTCCCCACTGGCTGAGGCTACAGAGCGAATGTTCTCCTCATCCTTCAAGCATCTGCTTTCCCCACACCTCTTCTGCCCACCAGAACTAATTGCCCCTTGTGGATCCACCCTACCTTTTATCACATTTCTAGTTATCCGAATGGGAGACGTAGGCTTGCGATCAGGCCGGCAGGCAGAGGGGTTAGGCAGGCAGGCAGCCAAGTGGTTAGGAGCCAGTCATCCCAGATTGTGAGAGGGATCCTCCGAGGACTCCCAGATTGGAGAGGGTGCAGGCCGGGCTGAGGAACCCCACTCCATGCACAAATGTTGTGCACCAGGCCTCTACCTTTTATATATTAATATATATATATATATATATACACACACACACACACACACACACACACACACACACACATCATTTGAGTATCTCTGAATAGGAATGCAAAAAAAAAAAATCTCTGATATAACCAACTTACAGGAGGATTAAAATCTGAAGTTAAGTCTGTGATTAAAGCATGCACAGCATGCCATAGAGACCACATAAAAAAATTGCTAACACTTTGTGAGAGCCATGAAAACTTTCTAAAAGAGGTGACATTTGAACTGGGTATTGAATACTGGGTACACATTTGCCTGGTGAATAAGGTAGTAGAAGACACTTCAGGCAGAAGCAATAGCAGGGCTTCATGGTAAACTTGTTTGACTGAGAAATTGTGAGTGGGTTGGAGGTATTTATGTGTCTAAGCATGCACCTTATCTTGAAGTGAGGGAGTAGGTAGCAAGAGCTGAGGCTGGCCAGATCACAAAAAGTGTTGCAGGCAAAGCAAACTGGGAGCTTGCACTTTGTTCCATGGGCTCTGGGCAAGCCTGATGTGTAGGAGGTGAGGGAGCAAAAATTTTAGATTCACACTTCAGAAAAGTCTCTCCTGCAGGCTATATGGAGGATGGTTGGTGGGAGTCAAAGAGACAAGGAGAGCAATTAGAGACTCTTGCAATCACCTGGGCTGGAGAGGGTGAGGGCCCCAAGCCTGTGCTAAGGCCACTGCCAATGGGATGGAGCTGTGGGGACAGCATACAGAGATGCTAATATCTCCATAATTATTTCAAACACGTGTCCGGCACTCACATGTTTCTGACCGGGCAACTGCCCCTTCACAGTTTCCAGTCTGCATATGGCTGAGCGTGACCTCCAAATGGGCTATGATTGCTAAATTAAGTAGCAGGAACCACCGTCATCATTAATGCAAACACACAGGGCAGTTTTAGAAATCCTGGCAATGCTTTCTGGCAAGTGTAATGAAAAAATTAATTGAATAATCGTCCCATGTAAATAGATTTCATGTGAGTGAGCCTTTCGGTGGGAGGAAAGGCAGGAAAGGGGGCAGACGCCTGTGATTTATGGCTTTGAGGAGTGTAATGAATTAGGCTGGGCGCCCCGCGGTGAGCCTCCGCCGGCCTCTGCCTGCGTTTGAGGTGGTTAGATCATTTTGAGAAGTGTGACTCAGGTGACCCAATGCAGGCATGAGAGATGAGGGTCATTAGAATCCACCACCCTGCTGAGCTCTCTTTAAAAAGAGACTCAAAGGCTCGCTTCACAGCATCGAGGCATTCCTCTTTGGGATACAGGGTGTTCTATCACTTACAGAAAACTGGTGCGGATCCAAGTCAAAAAGATGATGATGGAAAATAAAGTGATGGCCTCCAAGGGAGGTCTGGGGAAGGAGGAGGGAGAACAGTGGTAGGGAGCTACCTCCTATCCGTGGCAAAGGTTCCTGTAAAACAATGATGAATGAGTTAATACCGGGTAGGAAATATTGGCTTGTGTGCGTGCGACTCAATATTAGAATTTCTCAATCTGCACAGCCAGTGTGGTCTGAGGGTAAGAGCAACTGGCAGTTAGAGGTTGAATTATTAATCCCAGCTTAAGATACGTGAGCATGCCCCTGGACTTCTGCTAAGCCTTAGTTTCCTGGTGTGCAAAATGGAGATATTCATACCCAGCCTAATAGGTAATTTTGAGTATCAAGTGTGACTGTATATTTGGAAGTGGTTTGTGCATGTACTTTCATGGGAAGTTGGGAGCTAAACCCAGAAGACATAGGAAGGCACATTCTCACCTTTCTGCTGGAGGACAAAAGGCCCTGAACAGAATTGCCGAGACCCAGGCGGGACTGTTCTTTGGAAGCCCTCACCTGGTGATCTAGCATTAAATGTCTTAGACTCTTGGACATAAATTAACATAGAACTAATGTGTTCTGATGTGTTTTTGGGTACCAAAGAACAAGATCATACATTTGAAGGAGTGCATGTTTCCATTGTTAAACTGCTCCAGGGTTGAGAGAGAAATCATGGATTTTATCTGAGCCTCAGAGAACTGTGTTCTGGACCTTGGGTGGAGGAGACATGAGCTTGGGCATTGCCACCGTGGAAGGGAAGACTGACCCTTACAACCTGGCAGCATTCCAAGACTGAGGATGGGCCTTGGAACTGAGGGGCCTGCTCTGTAAGGGCCAGGTCTATGCATCTAAAAAGAGCTACCTCTAGTCTAGAAAAGTAAGTTCTTTGTGTTGTCATTCTCTTGGGTTAAAACTAAACCTTTTGCAAAGTCCAATAACCCATATTGGACTTTGTAGACGATATAGAGAGCTATGTTGGACTTTATTGGACGATATAGAGAGCTTATTTCTCTAGACTTAGATGTAGCTTTTCTCAGATCCACAGAGCTGGCCCTTACAGAGCATCCCCCTCAGCCCAGAGGTGAAAGCTCTGCTGCTGATTGTATTTTTCAAAGTGTCTGCAGCAATATCTCCCATTCCACATCTTCTTCTAACCACATGACCTTGACAATCCTCTCATCAAGTAGTGGGTTCCAGGTCCCCTACCCTTGAAGAGCTTTGTGATTGCCTCAACCAATACAGTGTGGAGGAACTGATGCCATGCGATTCCTTCAGTAGATCATTAAAAGGTCATGTGCTTCTGTCTCGTTCTCTTGGATCACTCACTCTTAGAACCCAGCCACCATGCTGTGAGGAAGTCCTGGTCATACGGGGAGGATACAAGTAGATGTCCCAGCTAATAGATCACCTGAGGTCCTGGTCAGCATTAATCACCAGACATGAATGAAGATGCCTGCAGATGGCAAAATCTCAGACATCTCTCATAGCAATGTCTTTATGGATATATTGCCTAGGGCAATAGAAACTAAGGAGAAAATAAACAAATGGGACTACATCAAAATAAAAAGCTTCTGCACAGCAAAAGAACCATCCAGAAAATAACAAGAGAGCCTCCTGCATGGGAGAACATATTTGCCAAGATACATCTGATAAGGGGTTAACCTCCAAAATTTACAGGGGACTCATACAACTTAACAAAAGGAAGATAAATAATCTAATAAAAAAAATGGGCAAAGGATCTAAATAGACACTTCTCGAAAATGGACATACAGAAGACCAAAGGCATATGAAAAAATGCTCAAAGCCACTAATCATTCAAGAGATGCAAATCAAAACGACAATGAGGCACCACCTCACACCTGTTAGAATAGCTATCATCAACAAATCAACAAACAAGTGTTGGGGAGGAAAGGGAATCCTCATACACTGCTGGTGGGAATGCAGACTGGTGCAGCCTCTATGGAAATCAGTTTGGAGTTTCCTCAAAAAATTAAAAATGCAACTACAATTTGACCCAGGGATCCCACTTCTAGGAATATATCCCAAGAATTCAGAAACACCAATCAGAAAGGATATATACACCTCTATGTCCATAGCAGTGCAATTTATAATAGCTAAGGTTTGGAAACAGCCTAAGTGCCCATCAGCAGATGAATGGATTAAAAAGCTGTGCTACATCTATACAATGGTATACTATGTAGCTGTAAAAAAAGAAATAAATCTTACCATTTGCAACAGCATGGATGGAACTAGAGAGCATTATGCTAAGTGAAATAAGCCAGTCAGAGAAAGATAAATATCATAGGATCTCACTCATTTGTGGAATCTAATGAACAACATAAACTGATGAACAAAAATAGATCCAGAGACATAGAAACATCTAACAGACTGTCAAACTTAGAGGGAATGCAGGGGAGGGTGGAGGAGGGGAAAGATCAACCAATGAACTCATATGCATATATGCATAACCCATAGACACAGACCTTAGAGTGGTGCAGGCTTGGGGGGAGGGGGGTTGGAGAGGGCAATGGGGGGAAAAGGACATAGGTAATACTTTCAACAATAAAGATTAATTACGGAATCCAGGCAGGACAAGCTCCAAACATCACTTTTGATTTTAGTGAACCACAAGCTAAGTTGAAATTCTTAAACTTCCATTCAAATATCAAGCAAACCTATATATCTTACAAAACAAATTTGCCATGTTAAAAAATATTATGCTATGAAAAAATTACGCTCTTCTCTAAAACAAACCTGTAAAGAACGTCAGAAATAAATAAATAGCTCATTGCTCAAAGTCCTCTGGGCACACACTAATTCTTTAAAAATTGATTGGTAAAAGTGTGAGAAATACATTATTTATATGAACTGAGGAGGGGCATGGTGCTTCACACAGCAGTTCCCAATGAGCCCCAAGTACTTCGTATGTTGAAAGAGCTGTACAAATCCTTGTTTTATGTCACACAGTACATTAGAAAGATCCAGGGCTTTAGAGACTTATAAGCCTGGGTTATTATTCCAACTCAGTTCCTTTGAGACCTCAGAAATTTTGCAAAGTCTCTCTTAGCTCGTTTCATCATTAGCAAAATGGGGGGGAAAATCCTATGTCTACTTGATAGGGTTTGTGTACATGCACAGTGCTGTGTGTGTGAGAGAGAGAAAGAGAAAGAGAAAGAGAAAAAAAAAAAAGAAGAAGAGAAGAGGAGAGGAGAGGATATGAGAGGAGAAAAGAAGAGGCAGGGAGATGGCTAGTTATATCCCCCTGAAGTTCCTTTTGTGCAGTGTAGAGTTGTCTCTGGGAAGGGGCTGTGCAGTCAGGTGTTATGTACACTAGATAATTAGGGAAGAGAGTGTGGCAATCCATTGAGATGCGGGACTTTATTTATCACAACAGCTAACATTGCCCTATTACCAACTTGGAGGAGGTAATGCATGCAAAAAGATGATCCCAGCACCAGAACACAGCAGAGCTCCTTAGATGTTTTCCCTTGTCCCTTTGAAGGAGTGAATTTATTGAGGCAGAACATTAGTTTAGTTGTAATCTTTCAGGTTATCTTTTTTGGGTCATGAAGTCTGTTTTTTCCTTTTTTCTGAAAAGTCTTGAATCTTGGCTGAGACAGGTGTTTCAGTGGTGTAAATAGCCCCTGAATGAATACACTTGCTTATGTAAAGCACCTGGTTCCTTTCAAATTTCACTTTAGTATTGATATTTGTGCTATATATTTAGTATCACTGAAAGAAGTAACAGAGAGATTTATGAAAAGGCCGAAATGCGCTGATAGATAAACTCAGGTCTCAAGTTGCGGTTTATCAAAGAACCCACAGGCCTTTCAAGACTTCCCTGCTGCCCAATTAGAAAGTGAAATCTGAGGGAGCAGAGTAGCCATCAGGCAATAGAAAATTCTCCTGCCATTCCCTCCACTAATTAAAATCCTGTGAATCAGAAAAAGGAATATTTGATAGAAAACGTTTAATTTTAACACAGCAATAGCAAAAGCAAATCGTAACAGTAATATTTGTTTTGCTTTTCTTTTTTGCTTTTCTTTTCCCAGTGGTCTAGGAATGTGAAATGTAACATACACCTAGTGGACTAGAGCAATTTTTAATTGTTGCATTTCCCTTGTGCTTAAAGAAATTACTTATAAAAATTCTGATCTTTACAATTCATTTTTTTTCTTGTCAACAAGCACTAAGGGAACCACACCGCTGCCTGAAAATAAGCTACTAGATTTGAACACTAAATACTTAATTTGTGATGACAACAAGCCTAGCAAACAATGCTCTTCCCTCTTGCTTGCCTCATATTTTTTGAACCAAACTTTGCTTGAAAAAGAATGTTTGCTCTCAGGCCATGTTGAAAAATTCAACTGTGCAATGCTCAAGCAGAAAGTTTCACTGCAGAAGTCGAAGCCGAGCCTTGGCCCATAATCTAGTGCTAGTTCTGAGATGGATTCAGTGTGGGTGTGGGAGCCAGGCCAGGGCAGGCTGAAGTGCTTCGTGGGTGGTCAGTTTTGGTTTTCAGCCCAAGGGCCTTAAGTAGGAAGCCAGTTCCTGATGGTGGCAGCACAGAGGGAATGGTGTCTCATTCCAGGTTCCCTAAAAAGGAGCCTGAGGCTTAAGGGCATAAGGTCTAACACTTATTTGGGGCGTGCAATCCAAGAGTAGCAGAAGTGAGCTTAAAAGGAGGAGCGTAGGTATAAGGGAGTGGATTGCCAACTGTCCACAGCTTCACCACAGGATGATAGTTCTGTCTCTCTAACTTAGAGAGGCCATGCTGACAAGGAGAAAGGAGGAGATAATTTATCTATTGACCTTTATCATCCATTGTCAAAGTTTGGCCTGCATTTCCAAGTTCAGTGCCAATGCGGAGTGGGTCCTGCGGCATCTTACCTCTGAGCAGCAATGTGGAAGCCCCAGGATGAAGGCACAGACAGGCACAGGTGTGAGGCAAGACACCATGTAGGCATGCTGGTACCATCAGGGACCAGTGGCAGCTGTCTCTGTGGACAATGGTGGGTCTGTAATGGTAGTGACAGCAGCAGCAGAGACCTTGTTCCAGGACCATAGGAACTTCAAGCTATGCCTAGGGCCACCTCATCCAGAAAGCAAGGCAATTCTGGATGTGGATCTGGGATAGGGCACAAGTGAATCCAGGACAAAGAGCAGGTCCAAAGGGACTGGGGATTTTAATGAAAGGTTTGGCAGTGGTATGTTAACACTTAATTTTGCCAAAGCACATCCTAAACTGTGAGGTGCGAGACCACCAGGATGCAGGATTGTAAATTCAGGTTCCTCTCCCCTCCAAACCCTGCTTTTCACCCTCAGTTCCCTTCGGGTTGATGGAGAGTGCAATGCTGGCTTACACAGGCTTGTTAATGGCCGGGGAAGGCAGGTAATTTGTGAGCCACATTTCAGGCTCCCAGCGGACTGGGCATGGAGGTGTGTTTAATTGCATTCGCTGGAGAAGCAAATGATGGTAATGAGCCCTTGCTAAATGTGGACAGGGTGGAGTCAGGTGGGAAAAGCCCACGGCCTGTGTTGCTTTCCCTTCCTCCTTTCTGGGTCTGCCCCCCCTGCTTGTCAGATGTAATGGATGAAGTAGGATCCAGGGGTGTTCTTGGATAATTGGGGGAGGGGGGGGCTTTCCTTCTCTGTATGACAGAGGAAACAGCTGACAGAAAGGACAGTGAGGAGGGAATTGAGCCCTGGGAAACATCCCAGGGAACCTTAACCCAAGAAACGATGATACCTGCAACTCAGAGAACTATAAACATGGCAGCCTGGGACTCATTTCTCATCTGCTCCGAAGACTTTCAGGCACTTTTTAGACCCTTTTCAGGATTTCACAAGAAAACTCAAGGTATGGAATGCTTTAATTCCTGACAAACAGATGTCTCCTTTTCCTTTGGATACCTGTCTTCAACGAGAAACTCAGCTTTCACAAAGAATTTGTTTGCGGCTCCTTAAATGTCAATGCCTTGCTCTGTAGTTTGGAGAACTTACATTTTAAGTTTGTATAGTTCTTATGTTTGAAGTATCTTTATTATAAAAAGCCAGTGGCCATAATGCCATAACGCCATAATGACCAAATAACTGGTCACCAGGAGGTGCATTGATGGGTCTCCCAGCACAATGGATCTGGGGTCCCTGGGTGGTATGTTGGGTCTGGAGTCCCACAAGGTGTGTCAGGTCTGGGTCTTGTGCGATTTCCTGCGCTGGGCCTCTGGTCTATATATATAAAGCCAAGTGACTGGAATGATGGAACGATTGGAATGACGTTGCTCTGACATGCACTGTGGTGCCCCCCCCCCCCCCAACCTTCCACAGCCCTTCCCCTCTGTTGACCTGGCTCTGGATCAGCCCCCGCATCCCAATCGTGAGCGGGAGCCAGCTGGCCAACTGCCAGCAGCCCCTCCCCCTGGCTGACCCCACCCTCAATCAGAGGCAGGGCTGGCCAGCCAACCTCCTGCATCCCCTCTCCCCTGTAGGCCTGGCCCCAATAGGCTCCCATCAGGGAGGGCAGCAGGACCCCATCTATACATGAATTTGTGCACTGGGCCTCTAGTCTGATTATAAAGCTTTTCCTGAATCTCTAAAGATTTATCACAATTGGTAGCAGAAGACCATGGCTTTGTATGATATGAATAACCTTACTGTAAGTGATGCATAGGGACTAACGGGAAAACACACCATAAAACTGAAAGCCTACTTTTTCTGGGGGCATTTTCAAAATTTGTTCTGTGTTATGATACTGATTCAACCTCTTTTGTTGTTTTAAGAGCATTCTGGTCTTCTATTTCTTCCTGAGTAACTTTGATAAACTCCTCCCACACACACACTCCAAGACAATGTCCATTTCTTCTGTTTTTGCATTTAGCAGTATCCCAGTGCTTATTTCTTTTATGAATATCATATCTCTTAATTTCTTTATCTGTTCTCTTTGACTTATGCCTTTTGAATCATGACATGGTGCCTTCTTTCTTTTCCCCCCCTAACAATTGGCAGTGAAAGATTATTTTTTAAAGTCTTTCCAAAGAACCTATTTTTGACCTTGATGATTCTTTCCATTGTGTCTTTGTTTTTTACTTTTTAAATTTCAGCTATATCTTTATCTTTAGTATTTTCTTTGAGTTTATTCTGTGTTCTATTAAGAAGCTCTTAAATTAGATTCTTTGATAATTAAATTTTAGTCTTTATTTTCCCCCTCAATATAAGCAGTTAGAATTATAAGTTCACCTTGTGAGCAATGCTTTAGTGCATGGCAACAATTTTGATGTGCAAGATTTTATTATGGTTCAGTCTCAAGTGTTTAATCATTCACCTGATGATATCTTCTTTGACCTGTGAGTTATTTGAAAGTGTATGTGTGTGTTTGTGTGTATATGTGTTTGTTTGCATGTTGATAATCAAACTTGTGATGCAAACATAGGATTGATTATATGCATGTTTGAAAATTTCCACAAGAAAAAGATTTTTTAAAGAAGTGTATGTCTGAAATGTCCAAATGCATTGGTTTTAAAGTTAATTAAAAGTTGTTAATATCTAACTTAATTGAATGTGGCCTATTAGATGCCAGTTCTATGAAAGGTTTTAGGAACTCTGTCACCTGCAGTGTTTTTAATTTTTATAAATGCTTTACAAATGCTGAGAAGAACACTTGTTTGGTGTAGGAACACACTCATTCATCAGATCAAGTTTTTTAATAGGATAGTTCAAACTTTATATAAATTAGATTTTCTGCTTTATATGATGCATTTTACTCTCCCACTCTGTTGATGGATTTGACAATTTCTCTTATAGTTTTATAACCTTTGTCTTATAAATGAGGTTATGCTATTAATCATGAACAAATATAGAATTGTTATATCTTCCCAGTGAACCAAACTTTTGATTATGATAGTAACTCTTTTTATTTATAACAGTACTTTTATGCAGTAAGGTCTATTTTTATCTACTATCAGTAAATTACACCAGGTTTTTCTGTATCTGTGTTATTTTGTATAGAATATCGTTGTTTTGTTTTTTAAAAACTGAATTTGATATTCTCTATTAACTGCTGAATATTAGTCAATTTATTTACATTTATGACTGATATATATAAACTTCTTTCCAATATCATAGTTTCTACTTTCTATTTGATTTGTTCTTTCTGTGCTTTGTCAATTTTCTTTTTCTGTCTTCTTTTGGATTGATGGTATTTTAAAATTTTATGTTTCCCCTCTACTGCTTAGGAAGTTTTACTTTGTTCTGGTTCTTTTACTCACTATTCTTAATATATATATAATTTTTATTTTTTAAATCTTTATTGTTGAAAGTATTACATATGTCTCCTTTGTTCCTTCATTGACCCCTCTAACTTCCCCACCACCCCGCCCTTCACCCCAGGCCTTCACCATCCTATTGTCTGTGTCCATGGGTTATGCATATATGCATACAAGTTCTTTGGTTGATTACCTCCCACCCACCCATCCGCCCCTGCCTTCCCTCCTGGATTCCACTCTCGGTTCCATGCTTCCATGTCTCTGGATCTATTTCATTCATCAGTTTATTTTGTGAATTAGATTCCACATATGTGTGAGATCACATACTTGTCTTTCTCTGACCAACTTATTTCACTGCTTAAAAATTTTAAAATCCAGAGTGAACCAGTCTCTTTCTCTCAAACAATAATAGATTTTAGACTATGTTAAATTCAATCACTTTTCCTGGTTGATCTACATGTTATTGTAGATCAATATTTAGTCTTATGCAGATTTTTTCTTTTATCCATAAATTATTATTTTGTTGTTTTTTATTTAGATAAAGGGCCATCAACCTTTTTCTATGAATGGCCAGGCTTTCTGGCCATAGAGTCTTTGTTACAGTTATTCACCTCTGCTGTTGTGCTGTAGAAAGAGCCATAGGCAATCGACAGCACATGAGTAGTTATGTACCAGTAAAACTTTATTTTAAAAAGCAGGCAGTGGGCTGGACTTAGCACATGAGCCATAGTTTGCCAACACTTGCTTTAGATATTCAGATGTGATTATTGCTTTATTTAGTTAACAATGCTTCTCGAACCTTACACTTTCTTGTATATCATTTTGTTTTCCCTGAAGAGTATCCTTAGGATGGTCCTATAGTGGGGCCTATTGGTCATACACCCTCTCAGGATTTCTTTGATGTTGTTGCTAATTAGTGCTTCTTCTTGGACAAGGTCCTGGTTTAACTGAGTATATTTTATCTCAACACTACTTTTTTTTTTCTGCATGAAATAGCACACCTTTTATTTTTATATTTATTTCAAATCTAAGCCCCTATCTTGATGAGCTAGTAAAAAAATAATTCCAACTTAGTTATTGTTGGGGCATCTTCCCATTTCCATCTTTAAAAGATTACACTTTGAAATTCCTAGATTCACCTGGAGACGAGGCATTAATAAAAATGAGGATCTCTTAGCACTTTCAAGTTATTCTATACTTATTCTATACCTTTCTTGATTTTATAGTTGCTGATAAAGAAATCAGGAGGCAGTTTGATTGGCATTGTTTTGTAGGTGATCTGACATTTCTCTCTGGCTACTCTTCAGTGTTTCTTTGCCTTTGGTGTTCTGTGGTTTTACTCTGATGTACTTTGGGCATTACCTTTAGGAATCCTGCTTTAGCTTGGTTGTGATATTTGAATCTTTCACTTTTTAGAATATTCCCAGTCATTTATTTTTTCCTTCAATATTCTGTACATGCTTTTTTTTTTTTTTTTAAACTTTGGTTAGATATATGTTAGACTGTATCATTCTCCCCTTCTTGCTGTTTCAAATTTCCCATCCCTTTTGTCTCTGTGCTTCATTCCAGGTTATATTTTCCTATCCACTTCCAGGTTATTATGTTCCAGTTGTCCTACTCAGCTCTTTAAACTGTGTTCAGTTCTAAATTTTAATTATCATCTTTTTACATTTAGAAGTTCTATTTGGTTCTTTCTCAAATGTGCATGGTTATTTGGGAAGTCTCTTAGCTTTTGCTCATTTTTAATTATACATTTTGTTTTAAAAATATTTTAAATTTTGTTATTTTATAATATGTAATGATAACAATGTTTTGCCCCTCATCTGTCAGTGCTATTTGTTTCTGAGTAAAGTCTCCTTGAGTCTGGTACCTTTTTGTCCTCTCCTTGTGGAGTGTAAGTTTCAGGGGAAAGGGAGAGAGAGAGGAAGAGAGAGAGAGAGAGAGAGAGAGAGAGAGAGAGAGAGAGAGAGAGGGAATCTGGGCCATTAATAGTTAGTGGACTTATTTCTGCTTTCCTTATGTAATTTGCTTAAAAGTCTTGTATTTCAGTTGTCATTGAAGTCATGCTTGGGCTTTGTGTCATTTCTCTAATTCTAGGCAGAGTCCTGAAATACACTTTAAACAGATAATGAGTCCCAGGGTCTCTCTTAGACTTTTCCTATTTATCCCCAATGCCAGTTTTTAATTTGTTCCTAGCCTGTGGAAGATATGGAAGGTGAATTGAAAGGGTTTTGACTACAGTGTTTTGATATGTGGGAAGAGGGAGACAAGACTGGGTCTCTGTGTGTCTTTCCCTCTTAAGTCTCTCCCTCCCTCAGAATACCTCATCTTATTTATTTTCTTTACTGCATTGCTAAATCCCTGTTATTGCTGAAGGTAATTAGCTTTGAGCAATTATAATCATTCTCTATTCCCTCTCTAGCTCTCCTCTCAGCCTGGGAAAAACAGAGGTGAGAGACTGAGATTGTGGGGGAGGGCATCAGTTTTGAAGCATTTCTGCATCCTTTACCTGACAGCCCATACATGCCTCAGCCTGCTTCTCTGGAACTTATGAGGTATTTGTGAGATGTTTTAGGATTTTGTCCATTGACCATCTTTATCCTGTTTGGCTTTTGGAGGGACATGGGTATAAGAAGTGCTAATTCCTAGACCTTCAAAAAAGAATTACGATATACACTTGTGATGATATTGAGCAAATTGCTTATTCTTGGTGTGTTTCAGTTTTATCCTTTCATATAGTGATAACTATTATTGTAAAGTTCTGGTATATACATGGTGTAGATGAGCATATATGAGATGAAACAAGATTTATTATCTGCAGGAGGTCATTTTTAAGGACAGACTGAAAAATAAACAGTTTCTTAACATGGAGAATGCTAAGTTCAATACTAAGGAAACCTGCTCTGGATCCCAACCCTGGTGGTGGTAGAGGAATAATGGTGAGGATGACCACTCACCCTTTATAGGTGAGCATGCTCCTGATCATATAGGTGACATGGCCTGCTAGAGATAGAAGGAAGAACAAGTGAGGGAGAGATGTTACTGGTGTGAACTTGGGGACCAGGTGAGAGGTGAAAATAGGAAGGACTCAGGTACCAGGTCAGGAGAGCCTCACATTACCTCCATGCTCTCTGTGCTTTCCACAGAGAGCATGGAGGTAATGATTAAATAGATCACTTTGACATGTCAACCATTGTGCTTTGTCATGGGGATACAATATGAACGAGGTGGACAAGGACCCCTTGCTCAAGAAGCTGACTGGTTAGTGGGCAGTGGGGACGCAGTGTAAAAGGGATCCACTGAGCTGCTTTCTCATATTTTCCTGAGATTGTGTACTCTCCACATCCAACATTGAAAGGAAATTCTTTAAAAGAATAACATAAAGTGTGGCGCGCTCAGCACAGCCATGGGTGAACCTGAGGGTGGTGGGTGGTGAAGGATTTAGGAAAGACAGACAAGAGAAGAAAGCTGGAGTAGATGGGATGCTGCTTCTCTGTAAGTCGAGTATTTTATAGCCAGATTCCAAGAGGTAAAGTAAGGGCATGGTCAAAATGTTTACAATGTTATGGGTTTTGAGTCTACACAATTACATGCACCTGATCAAGTTTTGTTTACTTGCTGCACCTCCTGCAGCCCATATCACTTAGCCACGTGGGACCACAGGTTAGGACCATAAGATCAAGCTTACAGCTATAGCCTTTGGCTACAATTGTGCCGGGAGGGCTTTGCATGTGGCTGTGCTACGGAGGACAGTGCCCTCTCATTAGTCCGAGGCTTGAACCTGTCCAAACACTGTAGCGGCTCTCCACAATAAAGTAACTAGAAAAATGCATTATTATAGGGATAAAGATTGTGGCATCCAGAGAGCAGGAAAATGACTTTGGCTCTACTTTATAGGTCCCATTGACCGTAACAGGAAGTGGTTTTTTGCCTTTGTCTCCATCAGAGACAATTTTCATGTGGGCACTTCTCTCACTCCCCCCTGAGATTGTGTGATTTTCAATTCAAAGCACAAAGAAGCACTTGCTATTTGCATCAGTGCTTGATACTTTTTTTTTTTTTTTTTTTTTTTTAAGAGGCGGAGAGTGGGAGGATTACCACAGTATTCTTTTCAAGTGCTCTCAGTCCCTGATCAAAGGAAGGGTTTTAGAATCTTAGTGTGTCTGAGATTCAATATAAGATTATTCTTGGTTTGGGGTTTTGAGTCAATCAGTTTTGCTTAAACACCAGAGACAAAGAGCACTAACCCACCCATTGTAAATCACCAAGTCCTACACAAGTACCAAATATTTTTATTATTTTGTTTCTTTACAAAGAACAGTGACTTTGGTTTTGTTTGTTTGTTTGGTGTAGGTTTTGTTTGTTTGTTTGTTTTTGCCACAACATCTTGTCCATCCTTTCTCCTTCTCTTTCACCACAATAATAAAGAATTATACCCTGACTCAGGTCCTCAACCAATCTAGCTTTGGTTGCCATGCTTCTTCTGGGAATGACTTTTGAGTTATCAGTGGCTTTTTTATTGCCAAATTCTTTGAACTCTTCTTAGTGTTCCATTGGCCTGATCTTTCTGTGGCATTTGGTACTGGTGACTGTTACCTAGTTCTTGACATGCTGGTCTCCTCTGGCTTCTTTCATCGCACTTGATCCTCACTCTTGATTGCTTTTTCTGACTCTACACCTGGCTTTTCTTCCTACCTCTTTTTTCTTCTTAAACGTTGATGTTACCTAAGGTTTAGTTCCTAAGTTCTCTCCAATCTTCCAAGACACTATCATCTATTTCCAAGACTTCTAGCCATCTAATGATCATCTATATTTTTACAAGACTTGAAAATCACATCTACTGCCCCTGAAGTATGAATGCCTAGCAAGAACTGTTTTTGAGGATGCAAAAATGAACATGCCTCAGTCTCTCACAGCAAGAAGCTTACGGTGTATTCATGTGGATGAGATGTGTGCATAGAGCTGACTGAGCTTGTGTCTTTTTTTCAATTTGGACTTCCCCATTTGACCTAGCAGATAGCAGCTATTCAGACTTAAGGTGATGTGACCAAAAGGGTTGCTTTCATTGGGTGTTAGTGATAGTAAAACTGGAGAGGCCCAAGACTGACACAAAGTAGGGTTTTCTCTTTTATTGGAAGCTGGATTGACATCCCAAAGCACATAAAACTCCTTGCCATCTGATCTTTAAGTTGGAATGTATCAAGTGGTGTTCCTTAAATGGAAGCAGTAAAAATGGACTCCAGCTAATTTAAACAAAGGAAAGTTTATTGAAAGGACAGTGAATACTTACAATTCCAGAAAGAACTGAATAAGACATCCAGAGAGAAAGGCACCAACGCCACACTGGAAACCAGAGCAATAGAAACACATGGACCATCATGCACCCAAATCTGGGCTCAGCGATAGCTCCGTTAACTTTCAAGTAAATGAGGCTCTGCAGCCCAAGACCATGGTCACCCACCACAATGGAGAAAATTGATTTTGTGAAGTATTATACCTGGCTCATAGGATGCATTCAATACAAAAAAAAATCTGAGTGAAGAAATAAATGAATGAGCTTGTTAATCAGATTAAATGACACCTAAAATCTCTACCGATAGTACTAGAAGTTTTTCACAGACCAACATGACACTTTCTGGGCATTTTAGTCTGTCTGGTACAATAAATAAAATATATTTCTGTCCAATTGAGAAGGCAGGATGACTGTGTGTTCCTGTCTTATTGGGATTCAAAATCATCAAACCAAATGAAAATAAACCCAGAAGAAGCATCTGTACAACATACTGTGTTGCTTTTCCGCCTCCTCCCATTGATAGGAGTATTATGGGATGCTGAGGATTTTGAGGAAGGATGAAATAATGTTCCTCTGGATGTAGAACACTTGAGATTTGACAGTTTCACATTTTTCTTTATTTCTGTTGAGGCAGAATCCTGACAGGTCTATATTTTGCCACCCACTTTTTCTGTTTCCTGGTAAATGGCAGTGATTGAAAGAGGGGAAATAGAGACACCTTATTCATCAAGTCTGTTACAATTTCACAGCAGTATGCCCAGAAGGACACACTGAGCCATCAGTGTCTGTTAGGAAAACACATGACTCACATTAAAGACTGTGGAAATGCAACAGGTAGACAGGAGCCAGACTTCTGTCCAGCGGGCATTGTGGCCCTCAGCCTGTCTGGGCAGCATTCACGACTCAAGACATGAAATGGGTAACCCTATTGATCCATGAAAACATTTCCACATCTTGAGCCTTGCTTTAGGGTTTTGTTATTTTTTTTTGGCAGCACCCAATTTTCAGACTCCAATTTCTATTGCTCTAAGTTTAAGCTCCAAACTCAGTGGCTTAAAATCACAATTTATTTGGCTCTCCAAATTCTGCAGATGAACTGGGATCAGCTTGGTGGTTCTCTCTTAGGGTTTTTGAAGCAGCAGCTACAGGAAGATATTTGAGGGGCTGGAGTCATCTGAAGGCTCAACTTGGATGGATGCCTACAATGATTTCTTCACTCACACATCTGATACCTCAGCTGGGTTAGCCAAGCAAGGTGGGCTATTTGAGTATTTCTTTTTGAATGTGGCCTTTCCACGTGGTCAGTCTGGGTATTGCAGTGTTAGGGTAGTATAAGTTTTATAAAATCTTCTGGTGGAAGACATATGACCTCTTATGTTCTTGCTTAGAAGTCGCACAAAGCCACTTACCACATTCTGTTGGTCCAAAATAAGACTCATGGCCCACTGAGATTCAAGCAGAAGGGACTCCATAAAGGTGTGAGTGCCTGGAGGTTTGCCTCCTGGGGAGCCATGTTTGCACCAGGCTAGGATGAGCCCCTTCCCATAGGGTGCCTCCATGAACACGATGCCTGGTCTCACCTCACATGCTCCATGATCCCCTACTCTGGAGTCCTTCCAGCTCGTCAAATGTGTCTGGTTATTTCTACCCACATGCACCTGCCTGCCTCCTCCAGCAATATTGCTCTCCAAGTCCCTGCCCTTGGCATAGTTAATTGTTACTTATTCCCAGATTTCATGCACATGACACTCTTTCAGAGGAGCAGTTCTTAGTTGCCCAGGCTTGGCCATGCTCTTCTCTTAAAAACTCTCAAAGACATGAGTTCCTTTCCTTCATGGTACTACCTGCAAATTGTACTCATATTAGCCACAGATAATTTGGTGAGGAGGCCTGCTCCATGAGACTGTGCTCTAGAGAGTACCATATTCTGTGTATTTTTAAAAACTCCATATTGTGTGCCCTCCACTTAGCTCATATCTCAGAAACCTTTATTGAATGAATGAATGAATGAATGAACCTCTCCTTTCAGACTGCCATACTCTAATTTGTTATCTAATTGGAGAGAAACTTTCAATGGAAGAAAAGACACTGGTTGAGTCCAGAGGATCAGAAGCTTTTTAAGGGGACAAGGTAGGAAGAGCAAGCTACTAGGATTTCCAGAGATGTCTTCTTATCAGGATGCAGGAGATGGGTGGGGTGGATTGGACTCCACAGAGATGATGTGGGGTGGGGTGGAAAAAGAGATTAGTGGGCTCCTTCCTGAGCCAAGAACTGAGAACAGTTGTTCCATTTGGTCCCTGCAGCAGGGGTTCTGGGCTGGTTATGCCCAGAAGATAGGAAAGAGTCAGTTGTTTCTGGAAGGTGGTGGGTGGGATATTTAAACTGCAAAGCTGGTGTGAGTCTAGAGAGACCTGCACACAGATTCATGGCAGGTGCATGGATGTGCAAGTAATTGAAAAGTGGCTGAGTCCCCTGTAGTAATCTGAAAATTAGGAGAGGTCCAGACAGAGTAGAGTAGGGAACCTGAGTATCCTGGGTTCACCAACTTTCCTTTCTTTTTTTTTTTTTTTTTTTTATTACAATAGACATTCAGTATTATTTTATATTAGTTTCAGGTGTAAGTATAGTGATTAGACAATTATATGATTTCCAAAGTGATCCTCCTGATAATTCTAATATCTACTCGACACTATCATAGTTATTATCGTATCAATATTAATAGAGGCCCGGCACATGAAATTCATGTATGCTGGGGGGGAGGGAGCGGAAAGGGGGGGTGTCCCTCAGCCCAGTCTGCACTCTCTCCAATATGGGACCCCTTGAAGGATATCCGACTGCTCATTTAGGCAGTTAGATATCCCTCTCACAATCCAGGACTGCTGGCTCCCAACCGCTCACCTGCCTGCCAGCCTAATCACCCCCTAACCACTCCCTTGCCACCCTGATCAATGCCTAACTGCTCCTCTGATGGCCTGATTGCCCCTAACTGCCCTCTCCTGCAGGCCTAGTTGCCCCAACTGCCCTGCCTTGCCAGCCCAATTGCTCCTAACTGCCTCCCCTGCCAGCCTGGTCACCCCCAACTGCCCTTTCCTGGAGCCACTTTAAAATGGAGCTGAAGCTGCCATGCCAGAAGACCTGCTTATACCTCAAACCTTTGAATGTTAAAACAGGGGAAAATCACCTTTGGACTGGGCCTAAGCAGCTAGTGCTGTCCCTCCACTGAGAGCCAGTCTGGTTAATTGCCTCCCCCCACTGTAAAGTATGGGTTATCCAGGATTTAAGAGCAACATCCTGATATGAGATGCAATTCCATGACAGGCTATGCTGGGCTTGAATAGGGTCACAACTTTATTTCAAGCCATTATGGGTATGTTTTTAAAAATTAAGATTCATAATTAATCAACAAGCATTGATTGATTTATTAGCTGCTTAGGACAGCCAAGAGTAGTCTGGCCCAAGAGGAGTGGTCTGGCTAGGAGGGTGAGGCCCTGTCTGCCCAGGTATGGGGGCACCTTGGGATGTCACCAGGAGAGTCAGAGGCTTTAACTGTCAAGAGGCAATTCAAAGCCCCTGCTCACTTATGGTCATGACAGATTTCACAGCCTTCCTCTCGTTTCTAAATGTAAACAGTTAAAAAGATATACTTTCTTACTGAAAATGTCAGAGCTATGAAGGCTTGTTTGAAAGAGGCCTAACTTTCCAACTACATTTAATTTTGGAACTTCATCAGTATGTTACTTGTCTGATAGGGACACACAAAATTTCCCATGGAAAAATACTGTAGGTCTTAAAGATGAAATTCTTTTACCTCATCATTTTACTTTGTTTCATTGAATTACCAACTTCGTTTAGTGGTAAGCAGCATATTGTTTTATCATTGCAAATACAGACAGTCCTTGCTTTCTATGGCAGTGGGCACCATAAAATGACCCTGTAAATTGAAATCAAGCAAAGTGACCTCAATAATCAATGGGGAAATTATGAATGTTCAATGAACTTTATGATTTTTTTCTCCAATACTCAACATGTACTTGCTGTCAGTTACAAATGTACAGGCAAATAAAAAATAGGAAAACTATATGTGTTTGCTACCCAATCATTTGAAATAATGAACATTAAAATGTTTTATTTCTTAACAAAAACTTATCAAGAATAGTTTGATGAGTGTTTGATTCTCTGCTTGATGTATGATGCAGAGCGAGCGAGCGAGCGAGCAAGAGCTTTAGTGAACTGTCATACTGCTTTCTAAGTCTGAATCGGCCTTCTGCGTTCATTCTTTGTGCTTTCAATGTCCTGAGATTTCTCTAAGCACTCCCTTTATGTAACGTCTCTTGCCAGCATCACTTTCTGGGACTTAATCACCTTTTTTCAAAAGCCCTTGCACATTTATGTCCTTAAGTTTGCCTTCACTCACTCTGGCTGCATACTTAGCTTCCGGCGGCAGTGTCACACTTCCCAGAGTTTTCTGTAACTCCACTTCCATGAGAATCCAATTTCAGGTTCAGTGGTATCACTTCTTGTTTCTCGGCTGCCCTTTGATCTTGGTTGGCCACTCCTTCTTCCATTTATCCATTTCCTACAACGCAACACATTAGATTTGTCCCTGGGAGTTGAGGAGGTGATACGACGACATGCTTTGCTGTCTGTGGGTGAACTGCCTGGCATAGAGGTTCAGCAAACACTCCTGAGGTGACTGTTCAGTGATCATGTGGTTTGTGGACTCGCACTGAAGTTGGTGCTTTCTGCATTTACTCACAGTGACAATACCGTGGTAACAAGCTACATGCTGTGTAATATTGGGCCTTTTGTGGACTGAGGGCTAAGCACCACCGAGAAAATCTATCTTGATTTTTAAACAGTGAATTCCTATTTGATAGGTATATGACCTATTTTATAATTTAGGTACTGCCTGGCAACTGTTGAGTGTGCAATTTGCCCACCCTCCCCCATAGGTCTAGAGACAACGCTGTGAGCTTTGACATTTTCCAAATGGCTTGTTCATCTTTATTTGGATGGTTCTAAGTCAGGAAGGAATTAGAGGTAACCTCTGCTTGGTCTTGTTTGTTTTAGTCCTGAATTGTCTATGTATAAAGCACTATCTATTTGGTTTAGGGTATTAACTTTACATTCATTCATTCAGATATTTATCAAAGCTATATTAGGCATCTTCTCTGGGGAAAGAGCTAGTGAACATGCAGAGATGAATTTAGCATGGGTACCACCCATGATAATTTTTTAAAGATCTGTATTTATTATTTTAAAATATGTTTTTATTGATTTTTAGAGGGAGAGAGAAACATCAATGATATAATCATTGATCAGCTGCCTTCTGCATGACCCTCTTGGGGATCAAGCCAAAACCCGGGTATATATGCCCTGACCAGAAATCAAACTGTGACCTCCTAGTTCATGGGTAGATGCTCAACCATTTAACCACATAGTCTGGGCCCACCCATGACAATTTAATAGAAAGGTTCACAGTTATAAATTACAGCAGATCCTATTATATGTTTGTGCATTTGCCAACTTGTTAAAATTTTGTGGCCTCAAAATCCATAGTCACTGCACTTTTGTGGTCATTAGCAGACATGTGCAGAGCAGCGAAAAATTTGACTTGCTTAACACACACCATCTGAGCTGAGGTCAAATGAGGCCATGCTCTGCCTTTTTGCTTCAGCTCTCACACAGGGATGACCAGATGCTGGGGATAGCAGGGCACAGCGCAGTGCAATGCAGCAAGCTCTGGCTCTGGGGCCAGTTGGTCAGGGGGTTGAGTCTCAGCTCTGGCACCCTTTAGTGGGATGGCCTCAGACAAACCATTTAGCCTTCTTACCCTCATTTTCTCTTTAGTAAAATAAGGAAAATAGAATCTATGGGATGCATTGGTTTAAGATTTAAGATAATCATTTCTTTTTTTTTTCTTTTTTTCTTTTTTAAATATATTGATTTTTTTTACAGAGAGTAAGAGAGAGGAATAGAGAGTTAGAAACATCGATGAGAGAGAAGATTGGCTGCCTCTTACACACCCCCTACTGGGAATGTGCCCGCAACCAAAGTACATGCTCTTGATTGGAATTGAACCCGGGACCTTTCATTCCACAGGCCAATGCTCTATCCACTGAGCCAAATCATTTCTTGACATCCATGGGGATGTTCTAGGACCCTCTGTAGATTCCAAAATCTACTTAGGCTCAAGCCCCTTAGATAAAATGGCACAGGAGACACATCCTATATACTTTAAGTTATCTCTGGAATACTTAATACAATGTAAATAGTTGTTATACTGTACTATTTAGGGAATAATGGCAAGAACAAAAAGTGTGTACAGTAGGCCTGACCACATAGTACATGTCAGCAACAACATACCATATTTAAAGTTATTTCCCTATGGCAGCTGGAATAGGTCTCACATTCTTTGTCTACCCATAGATTGTTTTTCTTCTGTTTCAGAGTCTAATATTGCCATTTCAATCCCCACATCACCCTTGTTTTTTTTTTAATTTTTTATTTTATTTTATTGATTTTTTACAGAGAGGAAAGGAGAGAGATAGAGAGCTAGAAACGTCATAGAGTCATCGATCAGCTGCCTCTTGCACACCCCCTACCGGGGATGTGCCCGCAACCAATGTAAATGCCCTTGACCAGAATCGAACCCGGGACCTTTCAGTCCGCAGGCCGCTGCTCTACCACTGAGCCAAACCGGTTTCGGCCACATCACCCTTGTTATTGACATTTTCAAACATACAGAAACATTGAATGAATCATACAGTGAATAGTACTTGTATACCCACCACTTAGAATCAACAATTATTTTCATTTTGTCATAGTTGCTTCACTTAGCTAGGTGTGTGAATATACATTTAGTTTTTCCTGAACTTAAGTTTTGGAATCATGACACTTTATCCCAAATTATTTCATCATATATACTATGTCCTAGGAATAATAACATTCTCCATACAAATTACAATATTAGGACCCTAACTGCAATATTTATTTATGACCTAATATTCATTCTGTGTGAAAATGTCCTTAGTTTTCTTCCCACATATCTTTTATAGTTGTTGTTTTTTTGAACTACGATCTAATAAACAATTATGCTTTTCATTTTGTTATTTTGTTTCTTTGCTCTCCTTAATTTAGAACAGATCCTTATTTTCCCCCTTTTTCCTCAATTCTTTAAAAGTTAGTTTATATTATTTACATATTATACACTGTAATTAATGATTGAATTTGAGTTCTAGCTCTAGCTGATCAAATTTGAGTTAAAAAAAACATTAAGAGAGTTAGTAGTGTATGTATCTGTACTAAAGAAATTAGAAAATATTTAAAAAGATAATGCATATAAAATTGGTTTGTAAATTGTAAGGGTTATGTAGTCTCAGTTACTTTTTTTTAATATATTTTTTATTGATTTTGTACAGAGAGGAAGGGAGAGAGATAGTTAGAAACATTGATGAGAGTCATCAATCAGCTGCCTCTTGCACACCCCCTACTGGGAATATGCCCGCAACCAAGGTACATGCCCTTGACCGGAATCGAACCCGGGACCTTTCAGTCCCCAAGCAGACGCTCTATCCATTGAGCCAAACCGGTTTCGGCACCTCAGTTACTTTTAATACCACTATTTTAAAGTTATTTTGAAAGCCATAATATTATCATTGTATTATAAGATGGTTATTAAAAATAAGTTTAAATTATAATTTTAACAAGTTGGGTCAATGAACTGTTTTCAGTTTTTATTTATTTATTTCATGTACTTACTTTTTTAAAGTTGTTTTTTGGCTGTTTTCAGTTTTTTAAAAATAAACAAACGCTACATTAAATACCACTCACTTTGAACTCTTCTATTTTCCCACTCAGTTAGCCAGCATGAGCACAAAGAGAAGGTATTGAAGTGTGTTTTCATACTGCCACTGGAATTAAAAATGATTGACAAGACTGTTGACTTTGGGTACCCAGAGAACCTTCCAGAGACAACAGTGCTGCTGGGTGCTGCATGATAAAGTCCCAGCTCTGGCCTTTTTGCCAAGGTCTTTGTAGCTGGGCTCTGGCCCCAGATTAAACTCCTGTAGGCCTTTTGCTTTCACCCAAGATGGAGTGACAGGAATGGGATTTACCATCCTTCCAGAAACAACAAAAAACCCCACACAAAATCTTTAAAAATAAATGAACAAACAAACAAAACATAGTGATCCCCGAGAGACAAGAAACAGATGAGGTGAGGCCTACAGCTGCCTTAGCTTGCCGTCTTGAGTTTCCAGCTTGCAGTACAGGAAGAAAGATGCCAGGAGGTAGGCAGCTGGGTCTCTGAGTTGAAAAGACAAGGCTGAGAGTCCAGGGAGACTCAGTTGGCTAGAGCTAATAGTGCAGAGTACTGAAGTGGGAGGGAACTGAATGAAAAGAGAACCCTGGGGATTTTCAGGGATCCTACTCAAGTGTTCAGCGGAATACTGCTGAGCACTTGCAGGAGAGGATATTAAAAGAATTAGAGAACAGTGCTCAGAGCTCAACTGTCAGGGATAATACCTGTTTCCACTAGCCAGACTGAAGAACTTGTAATTCACGGGGCCTAGGGTAGAGTACCCAGGAAGGTCTTATCTCAATAGTGGGGGATAATAGCCCTGCTTTAGACCTGCTTAACAAGTAATGAAAGCAAGACCCCCAAAGATCAAACTATTCCTAAGTAACTTGACTATATCCCAGAATGAAGCTCAAAAATAGTTATGGAAAGTACAAAAGTACCAACAGCCAAAATGTACAATAAAAGATTATCAGGCATACAAAGAAGCAGGAGAATATGGTCTATACTGAGAATACTAATTAGTCCATCAAAACAACCCAGAATGGACATAGGTGTTAGAATTAACAGACAAGAACATGAAGATAGATTTTGTAACTATATTCCACATCTTTAAGAATTAAGTAGAGTCATAGTGTATCCTATATAATAAAAGCCTAATTTGCAAATCAACTGAACAGCAGAATGACCAGTTGCTATGATGTGCACTGACCACCAGGGGGAAGATGCCCAATGCAGGAGCTGCCTCCAGCATACAGGCCTTAACCAGTGACAGTGGGGGGGAGGAGGGAGAGGCGGGGCCAGTGAGTAGGAAGTGCCAGGCCAGCCAAGGCGGGTGCCAGCAGGGGCCCCTGATTGCCCTGCCAGTCACCCTACAGATTGGCCCTGATCACCAACCAGGCCTAGGGACCCTACCCATGCATGAATTTTGTGCACCAGGCCTCTAGTGTGTGTGTGTGTGTGTGTGTGTGTGTGTGTGTGTGTGTGTGTGTGTGTATATCTCCAAGTCAGAGTTTTAGGGATAAAACTATAATGTCTGTGATAAAAAAAATAAGAATAGAATTAACAGAAGACTATACATGGCTATAATTAGGGAACCTGAAGACATACAAATAAAATATCCAAAATGAATCACAGGATAAAAAGAAAATTGAAGAAAAAAATGAAAAGAGCATCAGTGAGCTATAAGACCTAATAGAGTTGTAAATGGAGTCCCTAAGGAGGGAGGGGAAGGTTATACATTTTTTTAAATGACCAAATACATTTCAAATGTAATGACAATTATAAACCTACGGGTATAAAAAACTCAGTGAACTCCAAGCACAAGAAATATCAGAAAAAGTACACTGTGATTCAATATAATCAAATTGTTCAAATCGCTGAATACAAAATCTTAAAAGCAGCTGGAAAAAAAAGGATGTATTATAAATAAAAAATAAAATATTAGTCTCATTAGATTTCTCACTAGAAACAATGCAAGTGAGAAGACAATGAAGAACATATTAAAGTACTGAAAGAAAATTTGTGCACCTACAATTCTATACCTGGTAAAAAATCTTTCAAAACCAATGTGAAGTAAATATGCTTTCATATATACAAAAGGTATTCATCATTAGCACACTTACCCTATAAGAAATATTAAAAAATATCTTTAGACAAAAGGAAAATCATTCCAGATTGAAATATGAATCTAAATAAAAAATGGAAATCACCAAAAGTTGTAACTATAAGTAAGAACTTTTTCTTTTCTTTTTAAAAAAAATATATTTTATTGATTTTTTACAGAGAGGAAGAGAGAGGGATAGAGAGCCAGAAACATCGATGACAGAGAATCATCGATCAGCTGCCCCCTGCACACCCCCCACTGGGGATGTGCCCGCAACCAAGGTACATGCCCTTGACCGGAATTGAACCCGGGACCCCTCAGTCCACAGGCCGACGCTCTATCCACTGTGCCAAATCGGTTTCGGCAAGAACTTTTTCTTATTAATTAAATCTTCCTAAAATGTAATTGACAATTTAAATGAGAATAATAATATATCTTGGTATTTATAAGATATATAAGTGAAATGCATGACAACAATGACACAAAGGTCAGGACTGGAGGTATGTTATTATAAGGTTCTTGCACTCTTCATAAAATGGTAAGCTGAAAAATAAACCATTAACAAGACAAAGAATTACAACCTATAAGCAAATAAAGAAAATAAAGTGGAAACATAAAAATACTAAATTAGCTGAAACTGGTTTGGCTCAGTGGACGGAGCATTGGCCTGCAGACTGAAGTGTCCCTGGTTCGATTCCGGTCAAGGGCATGTGCCTTGGTTGCGGGCACATCCCCGGTGGGGGGTGTGCAAGAGGCAGCTGATCGATGATTCTCTCTCATCGATGTTTCTAACTCTCTGTCCCTCTCTCTTACTTTCTGTAAAGGAATCAATGGGATATATTTTTAAAAAATACTAAATTAACCCAAAAGAAGGTAGAAAAAGAAAGTGACAAAGTGAACAGAAGGGACAAATAGAAAACAAATGCCAAGGCAATAAACTTAAGTGTTCCATACCAGCAATCAACTGAACATATATCTTGGTGACTATTACATGGGCCTTTATTAAAAATGTGTATTCTGCTGATGTTGGGTGGAGTGTTCTGTATATGTCAACCAGATTCTGCTGACTGATGGTTACTTATTTTTCTATCCTCTTGCTGATTTTGTCTAGTAGTTTTATCCATGGCCGAGAGTGGACTGTTGAAGTCTTTAGCAATAATTGTGGGGTAGTCTATTGTTCTGTTCAGTTCTAACAGTTTTGATTCATACATTTTGAGGCTCTGTTGTTTTATGAGTTCACACTTTGGACTGTTGTGACTTCTTGGTGGATTGATCCTTTTACCATTATGTGATTATATATCTCTCCATGGATAATGGGGCTTGGTGTTTCCCTGCCAGGCTTCTGGATGACTTGTGAATGATCCTCACTCCTGGACCTTCATTCTGCCTTTCAGATCACAGACTGCGTGGAAAAGTGCAGACCCTGTAGGTATGGGGCTTCCATCCTGGTTTAGCTCCAAGGTTGAATGAGGCCCAAGAGTAGGATGAACCCAGCAGGGTCCACTTTACCCGATGCCTATAGGTGAGCTGCGTGTAGGAAAGAAGGTCCATGGGCTGTATGGACCACATGGTCTAGAATGGCTCCTTGAAGGCAAGGAGAGAAGAAGGAATGCACTTTAGTGCAACCATCTCTGCATTGGTTCTCAAGCACTCTTAAATTTGCCGTCATTTATTTGTGAAACTGTACACCATTACTTAACCTCCTGGAACCTCAGTTTTTTTGTTTTAAGATTTTAAAAATTGTTTTTCGGAGAGAGAGGGAGAGAGAGAAACATCCATGTGAGAGCAAAGCATCGATTGGCTGCCCCTTTCATGCCACCCACCAGGGATTTAGCCCGCAACCTGGGAATGCGACCTAACTGGAATCACACCAGCAACCTTTCCATGCATGGAACAATGCCCAACCATGGAACGAGCCACACCAGCCAGGGCAGAATTTTTTATGTGTTCAATGAGGTAGTCCAGTAGATGACTTTTGAGGTATTTTTCCCTCTAAAAATCTTTGCATCCCAGTGATTATGGGTGGAGAAAAAGAGATAATAGGAAAAACCTGTCCCCCGAAGCACTGCACCTCACTCCCAAGCACACTGGAGTCTGCCAAACCCCAAACAGATTTACCAGCTTCCTCCCGCCGTGTGTTTTTCAGAGCAGTGAATATTTTTAGAGAAATACAAACCATGTGTTTTTTATTAATTTACACTTAACTTGACAGAATATTGTTTTCTCGGAGCTTTCTGATGGCTTGCAAACCTTTTCTGCCTTTTTCGTAAGCTCTTTTTTTTTTTTGCACCGAGAGTCAGTTGTATCTGCCCCAATGAACTCCCGAGTCCCTCACCTAGCGGATAAAAGTCCTTGAATTTGTGTAAACTCTCAAACTAGCAAGGTTGGATTGGATCCATCAGTTCTTGTCTTCCCAGTATTTCCTCACAGGAGTGTCTGCTGCCTTTCCCATCAAAGTGAGCTCACCGCTCCTGAGCCAGTCCTCACCGGGGCAGGAGGCACAAATCGGGCCTCAGCCAGCTCGACCTCTGGGTGCTGCCGTAGAGCTGCTACCTGGGCAGAGTTCCACCTTCCTCCATGACCTGTCTGATGCTGGGTTGCTCCTCTGTCCCCCTGCCTGGCATTTCTGCCACTTGCTGGGACTAGAGCCCTGCCCCAGGGCACCTGACAGGGATACTGCACAGTCTCTTCCCCGTCTACTCCTGTGGATCCTGGCTGCTATTCTCCATCTCCCGCTGAAGGCCATGCTCCTGATCACCCAGCCAAGCACGTTGCAGGCTGAAGCACTCCTGGCCTCTCCCCTGTTCTTAAATTCCCTCACAGGCTACTTCCCCAGGGTGCTACCCTGCCCCCAGGGAGGCCGGGGAAGGGCTGATTCTAGTTTCCTCCATGCTATGACCTCCAGCTACTATTTTTTTTGGAAGATCTGACTGTGAGGAGTCAGCCCACTAAATCCTTCTCTTCTGATTCTTTGGTTCCACATATCTGGAACTTGACATTGTTGACTCTTGTTTTCCAGTCTACAAGCTCCCCCCTAGATGTGGCATCAAGGGGTGAGAGTGGTGAGAGTGGTGAGAGTGGTGAGGTAATTCTTCTCTGTCTTCCCTCAGTGGGTTAAACATCCTGGGCTGAATGCAGTTCAACTTGGGAAGACAGGCAGAGATACTCCCTGGCAGTGGTTCTCACACGGTGGCATATGCCAGGCTCATCTGGAAGCAGGGATAAGAGGACAGAAGAGCAGTCTGGAGACCCCCTGTACCACACAGTGCCTATAGTTAGCCATAAGGTATTGTGCCCTTTAAAGCTTGCTCAGAGGGTAGGCTTGAACGTCGCTGTCAAGTGGGGGGCCCTGCCTGGGAAGCGATCTGTGCCCGCCTGAGCCCTGGCTGAGGCTGGCTCCCTGGGCAGGCAGATGCGCCTTGGCCTCGCTGCCATTTAGCCAGCGCCTCCAGCACCTCGGGGAAGACTGGCTCTGCTAATAAAGAATTACAATTTACATGAGAATGACAAGACTAAACGTGAAGAGACTGATAGGGTTTGCCCACAGCCAAATCCTTTCTGCCTGAGTACATTCGATTTGAATTCCTCCAGAAACACCAGCTCCACATTGCAGGGCAATATTGAAAAGGTCAGCGAAGGCGATGTCAGACATGGCCTGTGGTTGCTCTACAAGTGCTCTGGTGGCGGTGCATAACAATATATTACACTAGCCACCAGCCGCCCTGGCGCTCTGAGGGCGCCATTTATCTGGCAGCAACAGATTTCTCTCTTTCTTTTTTTCCTTTTTCCTTTCCCCCCATTTTTCTGCTCTTCCTGAATATGGGTAGACAGCCAGCTAATAAGTTTTTTTCCAAGACAGAGAGAGGATAAATGTTTTCATCTGGCAGCCCTCCTCAGAGTGTTTGCACATTAAATATAAATTGCAACAACTTCAGGGGCTTAGATGCTTGCAGGGCTTACCTTGGGGAGATTTGGGCGGAACAAAACTATCCAGCTAGCCTCAGGCACAAATGAGAGTGCTGAGGGTCTGCGCTTCAGGCTTAAGGAACGCCCATCTGTGATGCTCATGGAGGTAAAGTGGATATGGAGGGGTCACAGGATGGGCTCTCTAGAAGCCAATGCTGGAACAAAGCTTAGGGTGCAAGACGTTTATTGGGGGAACCTTATAAAAGAAAGGAGAAGACTTCAAAGACATACCTACCAACGAGTGAATCTAGAAATCAAGTGAATAAAAAAATCTGAAGAACAGAATGGACTGGTGAATATAATGGAATCAGGGACATAGAAAGGGAGTCGACTGACAATCCTCAGGGGGAAGGGGGTTTGAGGGGTGTGGGAAGAGATTGGACAAAAATCTTACACCTATGGATGAAGACAGGGGCATGGGTAAGGGCATGGGGTGGGGTGGGGAATCAGGTGGAAGGGAGTTATGGGGGGGGGAGGAACACATGTAATAACAATAAAGATTTATTTAAAAAAAAAAAAGGGGGGGGGGAAGGAGGCAGGATTGGGCTGGGGAAGAAGTGGAAGAAGGGAGACTGTGGAGCAGGCTCCACAAAGCCAGGCCCCACGTGGCAGCAGCTCTGGGGTCAGTGTGGTCCACAAAGGACCCATGTCAGGTGGAACGGTCCGGCCTTTCTGCTCTCACCTCATTCAGGACCAGGATGCGGGCTGCCTTCCGGGGGTGACCAGGAGTGAGTGGCGGACCTGCAGCCCTGGCGGCTGGAGGTTGTGTGCTGCTGGTGCTCTGCATTGCTGGGCAGCAAGTAGGATCCAGGTGGCGCAAAGAGCATCCGCTACGGGAGTTCAGATGCCATGGTTCTGCACCAGCCACTGTGTGAACCTGAGCGAGACACAGCCTTTCTGGGCTCCGTTTCTTTTTCAAAGCATGGCCCAATGCTGAAGGACATCTGATTAAGAACTATATATTTGGTCCCTGCCCCCACTCCAGTTCCTGGCACACAGCTCCTGCCAGTCAGGGTTATCCAGAGAAAAGAGCCAATAGGAGATTATATACATATTTAATTATAGGAATTAGCTCTCATGGCCACGGAGGCTGAGAAGTCCCACATTCTGCCATCTGTCAGCTGGAGGGTCAGGAGAGCCAATAGGGTAATTTTCAGACCTCGTCTGAAGGCCTGATGGTTGGTGGACCAGTGCTGTGAGGCCAATCTCAGTCTGAAAGCCAAAGGGGCTGAAGCATGCACTGAATTTTAGTCACATTTTGAGCAAAAACTTGGAAGATCTAGTGGGACGCCTGGGAGGTAAGACAAACATGTTGGATGAAGGAAGATCTTTTACACCTGCTGGGGGCTTACAGAGGGGCAACAATCAGCAAACATTTATGGAATGCCTGACATGTGTCGGGGCCCTGTTTCTCCTCTCCTCAAGTGTAGGGGATGCATCTGTGAACAAGCTCTACCTGCCTCTGACCTTGGGCAATGTCCATTTTACTGGAAGAAATAGGAGGCAAACAAGTGTGACATGACTGAAATGATTACAGATATCATGAGGGCCAGGAGGGAAACAAAGTGGGCGCAGTGACAGAGGCTGATGGACCCACTGGTATAAGGTGAACAGGCAGAGCCGAGGTGCCAGGTGGACCACAGGTGAGGGCTGGGTGGGAAGGAACCCAGAGATTGTGCAGCAGCCCCTTTGATGCAGGGAGCATGAATGGACTTACCTATATGGATGCTGCTTAGAGTTTCTATAATTATTTCCTTTTTGATGACTGAGTATACTTCAATTTTGAAATAACAACCCATCTCAAGTACTAAAATGGAAATTAAAAAAGGATTTGTGTGTGTGTGTGTGTGTGTGTGTGTGTGTGTGTGTGTGTCTATACTTGAGCCAGAGGAGAGAGGGGGCATTCAGTGAGGGCACTGAGGTTCAGGGACAAAAACTGAGCCAGGTGAGGACTCACTGGACCACACCACTTTGGCTTAAGGGCTTCCTTTCTGACTCAGAAGGGCACACACAGTCCTCTTCATGGGATGTGGCTACTTCTGCCTGGTCCCCTGGTCCTCCCTGTGTTCTCCTCCTGCGTTTGTAGGAGTGAGCTCCTCCTCTCAGGGTGTTAGGGGTTGGTAGTGCTGTTGTAGGAGAAGAGAGGGCACATGGGTTTGGAGCCATGAAGACCTGTCATGAATTCCAGATCTGCCACTTGCTGGTTATACACCCATGAGCTCCTCACTGACCCTTTCTAAGCACCAAAGGAATGACACAACTCAGCTCTCAGGTGCACTCTGCACATCCCACAGACACAGTAGTTGTCCTGTAATGGGCCTGGTTTCTCCTCTTTCAAGACACTGCAGTGGCCCCCCCAAAGCACACAGAGTAAAAGACAAAACTATGCAAGAACCTCTTAGCCCCCTTACTCTTCGTGGATGACACTGGCACACTTCAGTGGAGTTTCACCCCAACCCCTCCAGCCTGAACCCTTCTTCCCCTGTGTCTGGCTCCCTCATTTGCTTTAATGTGATTTTTACAGTGACACGTTCTCTACCTACCCATTAAAGTTATGCTCCCAGGTTCTATCTCCCTTCCTCTCCCTATTTATTTTTCTGATAGTCTTTATCACTATTTAAAATACTCTATGTTTTACTTACTTATCTCATTGTCTCTCTCACCCATTAGGCTGTAAGGGAGGAAGAGATTGTTATCTAATTTGTTTACAGCTGTATTACCCAATACCTAAAATTTTCTCTGGCATTTAATTGGTTTCAATAAAGATTTGTTGAACAAATGAAAAATGTTACACTCTTCCCTTCTTCCATTATTTTCTGCGGCAGGGTTGGCTGCTGTACTACAGGTATTACCTATGTACTACCATGTTGTCCAACATAGGTGTTTTTACATTGTACCATACAGTGGGACTGTGTGATTCTCTTTAATGACAGGGTGGATATTTGTCTACCTTGGTATCCCACAGCATTGCACACTGGCTGACACAGGAAAGGGTCAAGACATGATTGATCCCTTGAGAAGATGTGATCACTGGGAGGCTGCCTGGCTAAGGTCTGTCTTCTGTATTTAAGCCTTGGACGATTCATTTAACTCAACAAGCATCCACTGAGTCATTTTTATGGGCCAGATAAGGGCTGGGGGTTTGAAAATTAATAAGAGAGTTTCTGTTCTTGAGTCTACCAGTGGGGACAAAGAAAATGGATAATTCTAATACTTGAAGTTGGCTGGGATGATAGTAAATAGACAAAAGGCACATTTAGCTCTTTCTGTGATGGTGATAAAGTTTTCTTAGTGGCCACAAGGCCCAAGGTGGGTCTTGAAGTTCTACAACTTCAAGGAGAAAGTGGAGAAGGAAGGGGGAGTGCAGAGACACACATTGCATGAGGAAAAGCCTTGAGCAAAGGTATGGAAACATGGTTGGCCATTGTGTGTGAGAAACTGCTATTATTTTGAAATCTAACCGGTGAGGCAAGGATTGAAGAGAGATGGGGCTTTTGAGAGGCAGGTCTGGGCAAGGTCATGGTAGCTTTTACACATTGAGGGGCCTGAAGGAGGAGGACAATTTCTGAATGAGGGGTCTTCTGATCTCCAGAGGATCGTTACAGGAGGAGATTGCAGTGTGTGGTTTCAGATTGTGGAGTTGGCATCAATGGGCTGAAGAAAAAGCAGGACCTTTTTAATAATCAGACCTAAGGATTATTTAGCATTCCCTGCCTGCTTGGAAGTGAACACCATATCCCAGAGGTTTGGAGGCATGGAGGTGGCATGGGAACTTTGTTTAGCATTTCCAAAAATGCATTAAGCAGATCACCAGCATGGAAATCACCTGGGGAATTTATTGATAATTAAGATTCTTGGGCCCATCCTTAAATCTATTGAATCATAATATTTGGAGGCTAGGCTCAGACACATGCATTTTAAACAAATTCCTATGATTTTTGAGAACTACAGCTGTAGTGGAATACAGCCTTGACTAGAGAGTTGGCTTAGATAACCTGTAAAGTTACTTCCAAACTTTTGGCTCTTACTGTCCATGGAAGAGTATTTGAGGAACTATAGCTGGGCATGTTTAGGGGAAGAAGAGAACTGGAATGAGTGGGAGATGTTGATGGGGTCTACAGGTGCTCTTCTTGACCACCTTTGTTCATGAGCCTTTCTTCTCTGTACTACAAGCTTTTCATTATTTCTCTCCTGCCTTAATCCATTTGGGCTGTTATAACAGAAAACCATAGACTGGGTAGTTTATAAACAAATTAAATTTATTCCTCCAGTTCTGAAGGCTGGACATCCAGGATCAGGGTGCCAACATGGTTCAGTGAGACATTTGGTATCTGGTGAGTGCCTGCTTCCTGGTCCATAGATTGCTGTCTTTTCGTTGTGTTCTCAGATGTTGGAAGGAGCAAGGGTCTCTTTATAAGGGCACTAATCCCTTCCTAATCAGCTAATTATCTTCCAAAGGCCCCGTATCAAATTTTATCACAACATTTGTGATTAGGTTTCAGCACATGAATTTTCAAAGGGCGCATCTTTGGCACTGCCTGGACTTTCTAGGAGGTCAGTCTTAAAAAACAAAAAACAAAAAAACAAAAAACAAAAAAACACAAAAAAAACTGACCTTCCTTAGTCCCCCTAAATCATTCCAATCCATCTGTGCAATGCAGTCTGTAGAAATGCACCAAAAATGGAACTAGGTCATTTTGGCAGTGTAATTCAGAGCTTAGAACAAGTGGAAAAGAAGTTCTTCAACCATGATGGCCATTCAGTAATAACTGACTGGTGGAACTAATTCAGTGTTACAGCATGAGTGGGCACAGGATGCTAAAAATAACCACTCATGGGGAAGTCCTTACCACTTCCCACTTCTTCTGGACACTGAGGGTCAGCAGATTAAACCCTTTGCCCTTCACATGTCACGCATCAGGAGCTGCCGAAGTTTTGGCCATTAGTGCTTTGTGTATCCCTGAAATATTGTTGCCTTCTCAGGTGTGGATTTGAAAGATGAGTTTCTCTTATGAAGTCAGGGCATACACCTTATTACAAGAACGTTGGGGCTGGTATTCAATTTGTCAACCCAAATGATACAGCCCCTGAACTTGTTTAGAAAACATTTTACAAAAATTAAATTATACTCTTGCCATCTTCTTCTCAGTCTCTAGGGGAAATAAAACCAACCTTGTTTAGCAGTCTTTGTGTGTTCATTTTTGGTTGCACAGCTAGATGCTGAAATGGGCTCCAGCTGGGAAGCTGCACTCAGTCAATGAGAATTTATTGTTTGTTTCCTGTTATTTTTTTTTTTATTTTTTTTGCTGGCTTCATTGTTGTATGGCAAACATTCTTCCCCCAGCATTGCTCCAAGACCGGAGAATGCACCATTTATGTTTCAGAGTCACACCTGTTTTCTATTAGTTGTTGTCCATTATTTTAATTCTCTGCCTATTGTGTGTGTTCCGAAAATGTAAGTAAATCAATGTCTTCATTCAAAAATGAGACCCTGAGTAGCATTTCACGAGTAAAATTTGTATTATCCACATCAAATGTAATGAAGACTTCCAATGAATGACTCTTGATTATCAGGTGCACACATCCTAGGAATCGAAGAAGTGGGATAATTAGGTGCAACAAGAAGGTTTCTAAACCACAGATTTCACAGAGCAACCATGCTAAGTGATTAGGTAAAAGCATGAGGATGCTTCAAAAGTGCTCTCTGGAGAGTGAATGTGAATGATGCATTTAATGGAAAATAATCAGAAAACATGCTTTTGATGAAAAGAGAGCAGAGGAAAGGAGAGAGTGCTTCAACAGGGGTCAAGAGACCCTGGTTCCTGTCCCACCTTTGTGAGTACGTGCTTCAGTGAGTCACTGTCCCTTCTGGAACCCTCCCTACCCCATTTCTTTTTGAGATAAAAGAAAACATCTGCAAAAATGTCAAAGTATTGAAAAGAGTAATTGCATTTATTGGCCCATTTCAGATAAAAGGAAACATCTGCAAAAAATGTCAAATCTCCGAAACCAGTTTGGCTCAGCGGTAGAGCGTTGGTCTGCAGACTGAAAGGTCCCAGGTTCGATTCCGGTCAAGGGCATGTACATTGGTTGCGGGCACATCCCCAGTCGGGGGGAGGGGGGGGGCGGTGCAAGAGGCAGCTGGTCGATGTTTCTCTCTCATCGACATTTCTAGCTCTCTATCTCTCTCCATTTCTCTCTGTAAAAAATCAATAAAATATTAAAAAAAAAATGTCAAACCATTGAAGAGAGTCTTAGCATTCATGCAGTCCTATGTATATCTATATTGGTGCAATGCTTATTTTGTTTAATCAGATATTTGAACTAAGTGGTATCTATTGGACAAACAGCAATTTTTTTCTTCTAAAAATGAGTTAGAATCTATTGAAGTAAACAGTAAGCCGTCATCCACTTACTCCCCTCAGAACCTCAGAACAGAGAAACTGATTTGAGTGACAATTTTTCTTAATTCTTCCAAGATTAGACTACAACTAGTACCTTTCTAGATGAACAGAAGAGAGTCTAATGTATTGCACACAATGGGTGCCATAGGGCCTTAGGGATTAATTCTCTCTTGGAACCCAGCTTGAGAATTCTATTAGTTCTTTAGCAAATGTGAGGATTTACCTTTGAAGTTTTTAACCTGTTTGAGTGTATAGACCAGTGCTTCTCAACTTTTATCTCAGGAAGTGATGACATTCCATTACTGTAGGCCGTGGGTCTAGAAGCAATGTGGATTCCGGACCTTGCCTGGCTGTCCAGAGGACCTAAGGGACCAATATATTGGCACACCAACAACCCTTATGCAATGATGCCAGGTGCTCAGGCACATGGATAGGAAGCTCTGTTATAGACCGAACGTGGGTGCAGCACACTCCAACAGAGAAAGTCTGGATTTTCCTGGAAAACATGAATGGAATGGCCAGGAAAGTTTCATTTTAGCTTTGTGATCTGCTTGGGGTACTTTGATTTGCTCCTACCCCCAGGTAAAGTGTCCCCCAAAGACCCAGGTGAATATTGTTTACTTGGACCTGGTGCTACTATAACCAATAGAATGGGATAGAAGATGCACCTGCCCCTTGGAGACTCTCAAGATTAGTGTTGTTTTCCCAAGAGGGTTTGGGTGCAAAACATACCATCAATACTTTCTCCATGTACATGCGTTGGGAGAAATATCACAGATCCAAGTCTTTCTCCTACTTTTTTGGGGAGATTATTATTTTATTAAACCCAAGGTCTAGAATGTTCAAGTTCTTGGTAGGGTATACTCTTGACTGTCAATCTAACTGCTGCTGGGAAGGGTTTCTTATTCAACCCATCTTCTCTCATTTCAGCCCTGACATGGCAAGCTCAAATTCTTGACTCATTAAAGCTTTTCTATTTTAAGCCCCAAATGATATATTAATTGAAGGCAGAATGAGGACTAGAATCCAGCTTTTCTGACTTCTAGGACAGGGCTTTTTCTACGCTTCCACAGAACCTCTTCAGAAGACAGTCTCCATAATGATACATTCATACCAGGAAATAGGATTGTGAACATGAACAGCATTAAGGATATGTGTGTGCCTGGGTATGTGCATGAGTGTGTAATCAGAGTGGTCAATTCCACTGAATGCTGGATGTTGGAAAGGCAAAAGGTAATCTTTAACATGCATGAAAATTCTGACTATTTTCCCAAATTCTGATTTCCACTGTGGTAGACTGAATCATGTTCACAGTCATTCACCCCCTCCTGTATTAGAAATACACATCCATGTCCTTTGCTTTTTGCCATTGCAGCAGCTCCTACTAGAGGGAGGGTGCAGTATCTTTCTTTGTACTATTGGGTTTGGCCATATGATCTGCTTTGGTTAATGGGATGTAGGAAAAATTTACAGTGGGTTAGTTTCAGGCCAAGACCTCAAAAGGCCTTGCATGTTTCTGCTCATATGCTATACTCTGGTGACAAGCACTGGAAGGATTTTTTTACAGGTGGCTAGCTGCTGCCTTTCAGCCTGGATTCCCAAAAGAACATAAATTGGATAGATATCAACCCATCCTGTAGCCTAAGGCAGAGCCACTTGGTTGAACCCAGTCAAGATCAGTGAATTCATAATTAACCCACAGAACCCTAAGTGTGAGAATAAATGTTTATTAATATGGCTACTGAGTTTTGGGGTAGTTTGTTATGCAGCTTTATTGTAGCAACAACTGACTAATACAAACATGTTGTCAAATTTGGTGTTTGCCAAATGCTTTATTTTGGGGTATCAAGAAGAATAATTTTGAATTTTTCAATGTAGACTAACATTTTGTTTGTATATCTTAAGAAAAAAATCTGTGCCTCTCTCATAGACACAGCAAAACACTGTATCTTTGATATTCTTTAACATGTTTGTGTGTGTGTGTGTGTGTGGGAGGGGGGGTGTTTGTATAAGAGGAGGGGTAATATTAAGGAATTGCAAACAGCCTTCTCTGGTGGGCCTTAATATAGCAAGAGAATTTAGGGGACAAAGATAAAACACCTTAATATAAAGGGAAGATCACACATCTTCCATTGTACTTTCTTTGAGAAAGCATGAAGATATGACATTTCAGCATCAGTCTTGCCATATGAACCCCAAACCTTCTATCCTGGGTTTGACATGGTCTTAGTCATCTGAACAGTGAGAGCCTATTATGGTTTGATGGATTGATGGCTAGAAAGGTCACATTCCATATCTGAAAGTGGAAGTTCTAGAAACATATGGCTTTTATTTGCTGCCTGGTGTTATAAATTACCTCATTCCCCACCCCCAATTTAAGTAAGACATTAAGCAGATAATCTTTTAAGTAAAACCAGTATAACTATTAATTAAAAATAAGAAAAGTTTTAAATAGGCATACAAGGCTTTAAAAAAGTGGATATTTACCTAAATATTATTTAGGAAGATGAGAATAATGTAGCCAGGCATTAGGGCAACTGAGGGCTGCATTTTGGCAATCCATGGGCTAGAACATGGGATAGAACAGGGCTGGTTCTAATGTGGCCCTAGTCCTAATGTTCCACTAACCTGGGACACTAACTAGGGCATGCTGATGTTGTATCTCCTGCCAAGCTTCATTTTCTTCTCCTGTGAAATGAAGGAAGAGAAGCAGATGATCTCCCAGGTCCTTTCTGGCTCTAAATGTCTATGATATATAGTAGTTTGAATTCAATTGATTATTTTTTAGACTCTTCTGTGTATGCCAGCTAAGCCCCAGCTCTCCCTGCTCAGCCTTTCTGACAGTGATAAGTTGCAAAGTCATATAGAAGGGAGTTTTCCATCTTCAATTCCAGAGACAGATCCAGCTCTATTACTTGGGTAACTCAATTCAATTCACATTTAATTCAATGTTGACTGAATAGTTACTTCAGCCAAATTACAAAGGAGTCTCCTGGTTTCCCTTGTGAATCCTGGGAAGCCTGATGATTTTCTACTCTCTCCTTCAATCCACAAACATTTATTGATTGTGTACCATAGCCTAGATATTAAGCATTAAAGATAAATCAAATGGGACCTCCACCTTTTGAGGGTGTGCCAAATAGTGCTTTAAGTAAAACCTGGCTCTGGAGTCTGATGTACCTGAGTTTAATTCATAGCTCTCTTATTTGCTAAGTGGGTGACCCGAGCGAATTAATTTCATTTATTTAAACTTGGTTCCTTGCTCTGTAAAATTTGGGATACTACTGGCATCTATTTTATAGTGTGTGTTTAAAGACTCAATATGTAAAGGTTAACACATAGTAGGTGCTCAATGTAGAGACAGTTAGTTGCTCATGTGTTATAAGAAGTCAATAATTAATTTAAAGTTAATGTCTAAATTAGCTTTACTTAATTTATGCAAAATATTTGCCTATTTTTTTTTTTTTTTTTTTTTTTTTTTTTTTGCAAAGTGACTATGTTTGGATACGACTTGAGCTCCTTCAGATAGGAAAAGGTTTGACATTGAATTATAGATTGAAGAGATGATAGGACAAAGATTGGGGGATGGTAAGGTGCCTGTGAGAATGGAGGGTGAATTTCCAGCATCTTTTAAAGATAAGAGGAAATATAGAATATAGCCAGAGCTCTGAATGCCATGACAAAAAATTCTTCAGTCAGAGGGAGTCATTAAAAGTTTCTTCTTCTTCTTTTTCTTCTTCTTTTTCTTCTTCTTCTTCTTCTTCTTCTTCTTCTTCTTCTTCTTCTTCTTCCTCTTCTTCTAAAGAGAATGATATCCTACCTCTATTTTAGAATCTGAATCTTGGCAGGAGAGCAGGTCTGAAAAAGGGAACAGCCAGGAACCTCATGCAGTATTTCAGATAAGATAAGCACTGGAGATGAAGAACAAGGGAGTAATCTGAGATGAGTTTAAGGAGTAGAGATAATAACTTGTGGTAGTCTACTAAATATAAGAAATAGATCAAGACATGAAAATGATTCAAAGATATTTAACCTGAGCAACATAATGAATGGTGATGCCATCAAATGAGATAAGGGATTCAGGATGCCTGGTGGGTTGTATGATGGTGAGAAAAGATAAAGGTTTTATTTGAATCTAAAAATACTTGTGAAACTCACTTCCTTCCTTCCTTCCTTCCTTCCTTCCTTCCTTCCTTCCTTCCTTCCTTCCTTCTTTCTTTCCTTCCTCCCTTCTTTCTTTCCTCCCCTTTTTCCTTCCAGACGTTCTTCTTTCTGGTGGCTTAATAAATATTTAACACATCCTGCAAATTATGTCAACAGTTAGGTATACATTGTAGAATAAAAGAGACTTGAAACTGTGATTGGGGAGCTTATTTAGTGGAGAAGAGGCCATGTGGTGTCGTGAGGAAACAAACCTGGAACAGGGAAACAGAATAATGGTAGTGGGGGAAGATCCAATGTAGTGAACTGAGAAGGTTGAGTTTAAGCTAGGGCCTCAAGGACAGAGGGAGCCAGCCCCTTAGAGAGGAGGGAGTAGAGCCTTCCAGGCACACAGACTAGCAGATGCAAAGACTCTGAGTGTCTCAGGAAGTGAAAGGAGACTGGTGTGGCAGGTGATTTGTTGGTGAAGAGCATAGGATGAGGCTAGGAAAGATGACTTAGGGATATAACATGCTGGAGTTTCTAGGGTGCATGAGAATGGGATGTAAATGAAAGTATTTAAGCATGACATCACCAGATTAAATTCTAAAAGAAAATTCTGTGTGCCATGTGGAGGAGAAGTTCAACCAGGGACACTGGTCCTAAGGCTATTCCATTCTAGAAATAACAGTGGCTTATAAGGGATGTGGCATAGAGTGGAGCTGGGGGAGGGTCTGAGATATACTTGGGGTGGTACTCACAGCACTTCATCATGAAGTGGATATATTGGCAGGAGTGAGGAAGAGGGAGGAATCCAGGAAGACTCCAAGGTTTCTGGCTTGAGCAACAAATAACTGGCACCATTCATTTACTGCGATGAAGGTAGAAGGTAGAGCTATAGGTTTAGACATGATATATTTGAGTTATTTATCTTGCTGAGGTTATCTCAAGAGGCAATGCTGAGTAGGCAGGCCATTGGGTATAACAATTTGAAACTGAAAGAAGAGGTCTGTGCTAAATATAAAATGTTGGGTGTCATTAGCAATCATTCATTTAACAAGAACACTTGCTATTCTCTAATAGGTGCTGGGAAGGGATCAATCTCTAAGACAGACAGGCACCTACCCTTATGCAGGTCTCTTTTATAAGTTTATATCATAGCAGTGGAGCAATGGAAGTGGACAATAAGCAAATAAATAAAAATATTACTGAATTTGATAAATGATGGGCTAGAATACAATGGGAGGCTGTGCAGGGAAGGCCTTTGAGCAGGGAAGGCCTTTCTGAGGAGGTGATATTTGACTCAGGATGTGAAGATTTGGGAGAGGAACATGTCAGGAGGAGGGAACTCAAAGTTGTAAAGTGGGGAAGGCACTCAAAGAAGTCCCCTTCTGCTGGGTCAGGAATGCTGAAAGAGCGTGAACAGCCCCAAGCTGACCATCAAAGGTCAGATTAGAGGAGAGGAGGGTCAGAGAGCTAGCTGATGCCCACAGGCACCTGGAACTCCAAGCCTGGAAATAGGGAATCAGGGTTGTGCGAGAGGTAAGGACTTGGGCATCAAGTGCAAAGTTGGCTGTTAAGTCAACAGGCAGACAGACACACCCCAGTAGAGAGCGAGGAGCAGAAAGAGAAAACAGCCAAGCACAGAGCTTTTTCATTTCTTCTTTTATTTTTTTCCACACTCAGTATTATTTTGCATTAGCTTCAGATGTGCAGAATAGTGGTTAGCCAGGGGTCGGCAACCTTTAAGACATAAAGAGCCACTTGGACCCGTTTTCGAAGGACAAAAAAAACCTCGGAGCCGCAAAACCATTGCGACATAAGTGATACAGCTCCCCGCCCCACCCTGCTATCTGCCCTGCTAGTGTCGGACCTGTTGGGGGCCGCAGCAAAGGTTCAAACGAGCCGCATGCGGCTCCGGAGCCGCAGGTTGCCGACCCCTGAGACAATCATATACTTTATGAAGTGGCCCCCCCATATTTCCAGTACCCACCTGGCACCATGCATAGTTATTATATTATCATTGACTATGTCCCAGTGCCGAGCACAGAACTTTTGGGAGAGGATGAGGAGGCCCCGAAGGAGACCTGAACAAGGGCCTGCGAGGTGGGCGGGAGGAATCAGAGGCAGGCTGTGGGAAGGGACATTGTTACCAAGGACAGGATGGTCTGCGTCTCAGGAGCAGCGCAGGGGTCACGCGCAGGGGAGGGAAAGACGGAGTAGTTGGAAACACCTGGAATGACTGGCTGGGAAGTGGGACTGCAGGGGGCTGGTGTGAGCACAGGAGGTAAGAAAGTGGGTTCAGCAAGTAGAAACTCTTGTTCTAAAATGTTTGCAGTGAAAGAAAAGATGGGCTGGGGAATAGTTTGAGAAGAAGGGGTAGTGGGGTGTTTCCTTATTTTCAAGAATTTGTTCCTTTTCTTCCTATGGGCTCTGTGCCCGATCTGGGCCTCAGTGCTGAGGCAGCAAGTTTTCTTGGCTTTTGGAAGCTTCAGGCTGCTGAGGCTCAGCCAGCCACTCCTCGTTTGGCCCAAACCCTTGCTTTTGGCTCATGCGAAGAACAAACAAATCAGCGGGGTAAGCAAGCCTGCTGCTTTGATCCAGCATATTCTCAAAGCATTGCTCTAAGCTGGCGGGGAGGTCCCATTATGACCCGTCTAATTTTCAATTCACATGCCAGCTATTTCCTCTTCAAGTCTCATGCACAGTAGGTGCACAATGTACAGGTGTAAGGTGTTGGATGGGGGTGAAGTTCAAAGAACTTTGCGGCTCCCATAAACGAGCCAGCATTGTCTCATCAGGTGACATAGGATGGGCACTGGTTATTGGATCTATGGTGTGTCCTATGAAGGGGCAGTGGCCCCACTGAAGAGCTTCCACGTGGGCTGGATAAACCACCGACTGTCCTTTCAAAACGTGAGAAATTTCCTTTGCCAATGCCTCGTTCTTCTAATAGCATTTAAAAGCAGAGAATACTTTAAAAAGCCCCATAATATCAAGTAGCAGATACTGGATAAGTGGAAATACAGGGTAACCGGAGTGTGCATGCCTCCTCTGAGATTCAAGATGTCAAACTGTGTTACTTTGGTTATTGCTTTACAGTATTTCAAATCGCATTACATTATATCACGCCGCTCTGGAATACGAAGTGAGCCCAAAACTGTCCGATAATGGGCAAACACAAGGGTAGCCTGACAGTATGAATTATCCTTGAGTGGTTTGGCATAAAGTAATCACACCACTCTTTAGGGAGAGGGGGTGAAAAAACAGAGCTAGACACTCAGGACTGAGCAGCGGTATAATCAGATTCACTGACCCACTCCAGGGCCGGCAGCAGACAGGCCTGCCCAGAGCTCCTGCCGCGCTCCGCAAGCCACCGTGGGCACAGCTGAATCGGAAGGTAGAGAAGTTGTACCAATCACGGTCTTTTTTGATTAATAGAGCTGTTGCTTCCCTCAGCGAGGGAAATTAGTGACAGGTGGGAACGACCATTTAATTCATCCTTGCAAGGCTGCACTTTCTCAACAGACTGGTAGCAGCCTGATTCACTGGCTTGTCACACCGTCACGGAAAAGTGGCACCGCTTTCAGGGGTCAGTATGATTCACAGCTTGGAGGATGCGGCTCTGTTTGACTAGCAGGCATTTCATAAACTCCTGTGTGTGTGTGTGTGTGTGTGTGTGCGCGCTTGTATGTGTGTGTGTTTGTGTGTGTGTATGTATGTGCACACTCGTGTGCGCAAGCACACAATTGTGCATGTTGCTTTATTTTATAGGCAAAGACATTCTATTTTCAAAAGTGCTTTTTATAATCTGGATTTGCATCTCTATTAAAACTGCAAATAATGACCATTTAGGATGGAAGCTGCAATGACAACTGTTGATGGTGGAGACATGGGAGAAAATGACCAGTGGAGAAGTCAGGCAACAGTGGGGGTGGGAGTGAGGGTGACCAAGTCCCAGAGATAGACTGAGGGGCGGGGGGCTGGTCATGGAGCCAGGTAAAACCAGGAGGGGTGTTTTGAAGGCAGATTGAGGACAGCATGGAGAAACCACATTTTTATTAAGATTAGCGAGGTTGGAACTAGGCCAACATTACCAAGCATCACAGTAAGGTTGCAGCTGGGGATGGTCAGCATGCTCACCCTGAGAGTGACCAGAATCAGGTTTGAGGTAGAGGTGAGGGAGAGAGGTTCCTAATAAATGTGGGGTTCATGGACCAGTAAGAAGTAAGATATAGACCTTGTTTATGGCCGCATGAATATTTGACAGCTTCCTGACTTGTATTCTATGATCTAGCAGGTGGTATTCTCTAGGCACTGCCCTAGCCTCCTCCATTCCCCCATCCCATGCTGCCTATGGTTTCCTTAAGACATGTTCTTTAGCCCATTCCTCACCTATCCAAATTGAAGTCTCTCTTTAAAGCATGACTGAGGAAGACTTCTTGACTTCTTGACTTCTTTCTTGACTTCTCAGCTGGCCCTGATTTCTCCATCTTGCAAACTCCTCTCATGAATAACTTTTGACTTCATACAGCATTTCTTGAAAGTTTGAGTCAACTCACCAGTGTCCTGGGAGACACTTCTGAGGTTCTGGAGCCATTTGCCTCAGCCTCTTTTTGAGAATCCAGCTCCTGAAACCAGGAACATCCAATGGCACAGACAGGCCCCGAACAAGCATCCAGCTTTGGGGGCACATGAGAGCATGGTGAGAGAATCAGGGGGTGTCACCCAGAGAAATGCAGAATGGTGTGTTCAGATTCCATCTTGGGCAGAAGGTAACAGAGGACATGCCTGGAAATTCAGAGAAAGCTACCTCTCAAAGTGGGAATTTTTCTTGTTTTGTATGCAGACAGCGTGACTTTTCTTCCTTCTCCCCACCTGCTCCCGAGTGCTCCCAAGTGCCCAGGGCTCACTCAGTCCATTGAAGGAGAAACAATCTCAGGGGATCAGCCCACAATCATGTTCTCAGGTTGGTGGCACTTAGCAGCAATTCTCTGGATACGCCAGGGACCTGCCTCTAGGGATTTCTCGCTCTTTCAGGGAGGCCTCTTTAAGTTGTCCAAGAAGTAACTTCCGCCTTGCCGGCAGGGCTTCATGGTTGAGCATCGACCTATGAACCAGGAGGTCATGGTTCGATTCTGTGGTCTGGGCACGTGCTCAGGTTGTGGGCTCCATACCCAGAGAGGGCGTGTGGAAGGCAGCCAATCAATGACTATCTCATCATTGATATTTCTATCTCTCCCTTCCTCTCTCTAAAATGAATGAAAAGCCGAAACTGGTTTGGCTCAGTGGATAGAGCGTCGGTCTGTGGACTGAAAGGTCCCGGGTTCGATTCCGGTCAAGGGCATGTACCTTGGTTGCGGGCACATCCCTAGCAGGGGGTGTGCAAGAGGCAGCTGATCGATGATTCTCTCTCATCCATGTTTCTAGCTCTCTATCCCTCTCTCTTCCTCTCTGTAAAAAAATCAATTAAATATTTTTTTTAAAAAAAAAGAATGAAAAAAAACATTAAAAAACCCTTTTATTATTATTTTTTAATTTAAAGGAAGTAACTCCTGTGGTGGTTGTGCAGTCACCTTACAGAAAGCCTGACACTAGGGATTTTTTCACCTGCTCCCTGCCCTGCCTCATGGCATGGATGCTGCTGACAGCGCTGAATCAGCTCTGCCAAAACCCCTAGTGAATTGTGATTTAAAAAGTGTCTGAATCAGGGTTCTGCAGAGAACCAGAACCAGAGGCTGGAAAACTCGGGCAGGGTTTCTGTGTGGCAGCCTTCAGGCAGAAGCCCTTCTACTTTGGGGAACTTCACTTTGCCTTTAAGGCCTTCCCCTGGCTGGATGAGGCCCATCCATGTTAAAGTAACATGCTTTACTCACAGTCTGCTGGCATAAATGCTAGGAATACCTAATAAGTACCTTCACAGCACCATTTAGGCAGGTGATCTACCAAACAATTGGGCATCAAAGACCTAGCTGAGTTGACATGGAATAGAAACCATCAGAGAAGGGAAAGGCCATATTGAGTGAAAGGTTTAAAAAAATGGCCCAAGGGCCCTAGCCGGTTTTGCTCAGTGGTTAGAGCATCAGCCTGTGGGCTGAAAGATCCTGGGTTCAATTCCAGTTCAGGGCACATGCCTGGGTGAGGGGTTCGATTCCCAGTGGGAGCCATGTGGGAGGCAGCCAATCAATGATTCTCTCTCATCACTGATGTTTCTATCTCTCCTCCATTCCTCTCTAAAATCAATTATATATATATATATATATATTTTTTTTTTTAAATGGAGCAAGCAACAGGATATTACTTTTCTTTTATGACTCAGATTTGATGTATCTTCCTTTGGACTGGCATTCCTGTCCTTTCTGCTCTCCCATACCCCAAGGATAGGGGGGTGCCTCTTCTCTGTGCCCTGTTAGTGCCTGTAGTCACCTCCTTTACTCTGCTGTGTTCTAATGACCTATTTACATATCTAGCTCCCCTATTAACAGTGGGGCATTTACCATGTAGGTTTTTGAAGAGCTTCGAAGAAAAATAACTGGTTTCATGTAAGTAAGTCTTCCTCACTCTTTAGAAATAACACACTCAATATTTACTTTTACTTGTGTTCCTCACCGCCCTCTCATGGCCACACATAAGGGGACTGAATAGGACAGTTTTAAAAGATGGTAGGCATTTCACAAATCTCCTCTTAAGTGGGGCTTGGCTTGACTGTCATGTGAGCTAAACAAGCCAGGCTGGAGGCTCAGATCCTACAGATGCAACAAACAGAAGAATGGGACCTTTCTAATATTAGACATAAATAAAATGAGAATTTTGGGAAAGTTCTAGATAAATGGGTTCAAGTCAAAACAAACTCATTTATCTAGAACTGGGGTTAAAACTCCCATGAGCAGTCAGTAAATACAAAGGGTGGACTTGAAGCTGAGTTATATAAGACAAGGTTTAAGGGGGTGAGGAAGAGTAGAAATGGGTAAAGCTAGAAGTTTTGAAGACAATGGGAGGATGCAAAGTGTTTATCTGATCAGACATAACTAATGACATGCAAACTTGGGCTGACTTAAAGCCACTAGATCAAGTGTGCAGGTGTGGGATGTTTTCTCTTTTAAGTATTTCCCCTGAGGTAAGTGATTCAAGGGAAACATCAGCAATGGAATTTAATGCAATACTAGTTTTGACTCATTGAAATTGTTTTGATCTGAGTTGCTGGGCCTTCATACTTGTTAGAGACTTTCTTTATAACCTTGACATAAATTAGAAACACTAGTATCTAGGTATACAATCTATAATAATAAAAAGGTAATACACTAATTAAAATGAACATCCTTCTGGGCGTCATTCCGGACGTCCTTCTGGATGAAGCTGGGGCCAGAAGGAAGCATCTGGGTCCCAGGTGCCTGCTGGAGGCTGAAGCGATGCCCAGGTCCTGGGTGCCAGAGCAGAAGCTGGTGCCCCAGCAGCTGGGGGAAGGAAGGCCTACTCTTGCAAAAATTTTCATGCAATTGGCCTCTAGTAATTAATTTTAAAAAATGTATAAAAAGAAATAATGAACTCTTAGAGGAGTAAGATAGGAACTTAATTCCGACTTTCTATCTTTGATTGGGTCATGACCTTAAGTATGTATTGACACCTCAAAAATAGATAGTGATCTTGTATCTTCTGTGTTGAAGTTAGGTTTTCTAAGATGCTTGTGATGGTGTTGAAATAGAAGTGGAGGAGGGAGGTGAGGAGTATGGACATCTAAGAAGAAAGGAGGAAAGGACAGGGAAGGGAGGGGAGAGGTTGGACATGTAGATCTACGCAATTATGGAGCTGAATTTAACCCGAATGCCTTTGGAAAACTATACCTTCCAGGAATACTTGCTTGCTTTCCTGGCTCAAGTTCTATCACACTGACTTTGTAAGACTTTGAAGCCAAACGAAGAGATAGGGACTGTTGTTCTTAACAGGAGTCTTTGACAGCAGTGGGGGCTGCGAGGGATCTTATCTTCTTTATTGGCTTATCAGAAAGCTGTGTGCTTCTCTTCCTTTGCTGCCATGTATAACCTGGGCCTGCAGCACCAGAGTTATAGAATTATGAGTTCATAGCCATCTCTCTGATATCTCATTGCTAGATAATGTCACGTCCGAAGATATGGCTGATCATAGTTAAAATGCATAAACCTGAGTAGCTTAAGTAGGTTAGAATGTGGAAGTACATCTAGATCCTAATTGGATGTAACTAACCAATTAGCTAATTCAATGACTATTTATTTAATGCCTACACTGTACCAGCATGATAGCTGCAGGTGCTGGGAAGAATTCCAGGTCAGCTATCAGAAAAATAAGGGAAGATTGTTAGTGGGTGGTAGCCAGGGAAGCCATTTCTATCTCTGTACCCAATACCAAGTGCTAGGGCTGCCTGAGTCAGACAGGCAAGAACGTGTCTAGGAGTTAGAGATGTCAGAAACGAAGGCAGCGAATCAGCATCAGAGAAATCTATAAGAAGGTGGTAGGCCCTTGGGCATTGTGTCCCCCTCAAATTCATATGTTGAAGTCCTCACCCCCTGTACCTCAGATATGACCTTATTTAGGAATAGGGTTGTTGCAAATATAGTGAAGATGAAGTCATACTAGAATAGGGTGCCCCCCACCCCTTTCAATCCAATATGACTAGGGTTCTACAAAAAAGGGAAAATTTGGCCAGAGACATACACACACCATGTGAAGATGAAGGCAGAGATATACAAGACAAGGAATGCCTGAGATCGTCAGCACACCACATGAGCTAGAGAAAACCCATGGAAAAGATTTTCCCTCCTGGCCCTCAGAAGGAAACAGCCCTGCTGACACCTTGGTCTCAGAATTCCAGCCTCCAGAACTATGGGATAATAAATCTCTGTGGTTTAAACTACCCAGTTTATCGTACTTTGTTATAGCAGCAAACCAATACAGGCACCAGCCCAACCAATTCCTGCACGGTCTAGAGAGATAGTATGAGACTGGCTCTAATTTCTGGTGAAGTACCAACTCAGCCTAACCTCATGGGGAGCTTGGTGAGGTAGGCAGAATAATGTTTCTCACTGGTATGAGGCCATAATCCCTGGAATTTATAAATGTTACCTTATTTGGAAAAAGGGTCTTTGCAGATGTGATTAAGTCAAGGAATTTGAGCTTATCCTGGATTATGTGGGTGGGTTCTAAATGCCCTTACAACTGTTCTTACAAGAGAAAGACTGGAGGCAGAGTTGAAATGATGCAGCCACAAGCCAAGGAATGCTGGCAGCCACTGGAAGCTGAAGAGGCAAGGAACAGAGTCTCTTCTAGAGCCTTCCCAGATAGCAAAGACCTTAATTTTGGCTCAGTGGTACTGATTTTGAATTTATAGACCCCAGAATCATGAAAGAATAAATTTATTTGTTTGTGATAAATTTGTGACAGCAGCCTTTGGAAATGGATCCAGTTTTCAAGCTTGCCTCTGCTTCCCTTACCTGGGGCAAGCCTTGTGCATATTACTCCTCAGAGTTAGAGAAGAAGCTAAACTGGAACTGGAATTCTGTCCTTGGAAGCACAGAAATCTGATCTGAGGGTGTATCATTTCTACATAGACCTCTCTTTGGTTTTAGATGTACTTATTTACTAATAAGCAGTACGATAGAAGTTGAGGGGTCATTTCCCATCCAAGGGCCTCAGACACATAGTGGGTCTGATTCTTGCCACTGTTTCTTATATCACTCATGAGACCTGGGCAATGTTAGTGGGTAATGTATTGGTGCCAGTTATCGGATACTCATTGGCTTAATAAAAAATAAAACTTTGGTTTAATTTACCTGCACTTTCAGAGAATGACACTAAAGGGAATGTTTTAAATCAACAGGACTGAATCTTTTTTTTTTTTTTTTTTTTTTTTTTTTTTTACATTAACAATGAAAATGTTCCCATTTTTGGGTCTCTTGACAATTTCTGTGTGTAATTGATATGAAAGATTAGAGAAAAATAAAGTAGTTAGCCTACGGCTCAGGATGAAATGAAGTTGTGCAAGTGTCTACTTAATGTTTCATTAACTAAATCCAGTCCACAATGTACCCAACTTCTTGACTAGCTTTGTTCTTAAGCAAATAGTATTTTAGTAAGGCTGCGGGATAGTAACAAACACCCCTTTTGCAATTGTCCTGCTTTGGAGTTGCCCTGACACTTTGGTGAAATCACTACAGAATGAGAAAAAGAAGCTGGGGTTAAACACAGGAGTCTGGAGGGATCTATTGATACATTGTCTCTTCTGCTCAATGCTCCCCTTCTCCAGACACTGGAACTAGGTCTAATTCACCTTTGTTTTCCCCAGGGCACGTGGCCTGGCACTCAGAAAGTTCACAACAAACATTTGGCTTCTAATGTAGGTTCAATTTAGTGCAACAAACACAGAGCAGCCCATAGATTCTGTGGTTGTCACAGTAGAAAGGGTTTTGGGGTGGTAATGAAATCTACCTCTGGTCGCTGGTGGTTTTGCATAAATCAGATTTGTAAATGAGGGACAGTTTGCTTTGTGAGTTAGCCCTTTGTTTATTTAGGACTTAATGAAAGAAGCCCTGGCTTTTGCAGTCTTGTCAAACTTCAGCAGTATCCAATTTTCTGGGTCCAGTACCTGCCTGGATTACTTGAGAGCCTGAAGCCTGCCTAGAGACAGAGGCAGGGTGGAGGGCAGAACACTTCTTATCAGAACTCTATTTTCTTCATTTCTCTGAGCCCAAGATGTTTATCACTGAGCCCATTCTTCCCCACGGATTGAGTGTGACTAAGGAGGACACTGCCCATCCTGTCTGGCTCCAGTGAGTGAGCTCAGCCCTCTCACCTTGCGGATGCTGGCCTTTGTGGCCAGTTTATCCAGAACATTTCCAGCTTGTCTTTTTGACTTCTTCTCACTCTTGACTTTCCTGAATCCTTGACCTATTTCTTCTCCCTTCTCCCATCTTATTTTGACTCTAGCGTTTCCTTAAGATATCTTGCTTAGTATTTCAACATGGACTAAGCTACACTCCAGGCTCTGACCTTGACACCTCTAGCATCACACATCTTGCCATACTTGTTCTCTGGCTCCAGTCAGCTCCCCGTGGTGCCCACCCGAATTCAGGAGGCTCCTCTTCCACTGACTTTATTCCCTCAAGGTAAGGGATTGAGCCAGTCTATTCATAAACCTCTTGGGGAAAGACAGGCATAGACCTCTCTTTTCTCAAGTTAAACATTTGGCTTATTTTTCATTCTCCTTTGTTCTGTTGACTTTCTCCTCATTTTCCCATAGTCTATTCTTTCCATCTCCTTACCTTTGGCCCCGACACAGACTTAGCCCATCTCTCACCTGCCTGTGTTTTTGGGTCTAACCTGACTGAGACCATATGTACTTACATGCTCCATCTCTCCATCAGTTATTCTTTTTTTTTTTAATATAGTTTTTTATTGATTTTTTACATAGAGGAAGAGAGAGGGATAGAGAGTTAGAAACATCGATGAGCAATATCGACCAGCTGCCTCTTGCACCACCCCTACTGGGGATGTGCCTGCAACCAAGGTACATGCCCTTGACCGGAATCGAACCCGGGACCTTTCAGTCCACAAGCCAACACTCTATCCCCTGAGCCAAACCATTCTCGGCTCCATTATTCTTTGGACAGTCCTTATCTTTAGAAGGATGTTCCAGAGCTGCCTCCCCACTCCCACATCCCGGTTTCCACTTGAACCCAGAGTCATGCCACTCCCTTTGGCTAGTGGAGTCTCTGTGCTTGATTGTCCCCATTATGCCCTTTCCTGGGATGTGAGCTCTACTGGCTTCTCATCCTCAGTCCTTTGAGTAACCCCTGTCCTTAACGAGAATGGGGCCATTCTTTATTCTTGACAGTTCCCTCTCTGTTCTTTGATCAGAGTCTACCCCAGATGAAAACTACTAGTTATTCTTGGATTTCTCTATCCATTCTATTCATGTTCTGTTGTTATGACCAAAAGCTATGCTTGTTCACCCACTGGGAACCTCCAGTTACACCAAAGACCTAAAGCATCGACGATGTTCCTGAATTGTGAGGAGAAAACACCAAGCCCCGTGGCCCTAGGCCATGCCTGGCTTTCCTCTATGGACCTGATGATACCCTTCCCCTGACCTGGCGAATGGACAGTTCTCACCCTGTTCTTCTCCCTGCTCCATCTTACTCCAGAAAGCTGCCATGCCTCACGAGCAAATCCAAGATCAGATTTTTGTTTGTTTGTTCCAAGAGTGTCGAATTGTAAGTAGTCCAGGCAGCCAAAACTTGAGCAAGAGTACACAGTAAAATACAGAGGAAGAAAATTCCATGCCATATGGGTGATGATACTGAAGCTCATTCAGAAATATATTTAATGCTTCATATGCTCTTGAGTGTTTTTTGAAACACTTACACTTGACTGAAATGACTTTATGCCCTTGTATGTCTGTGTTCTCTGGCTGTTGTCTTTAGATACATGAGTCGTGACTTCGAAAGAAACACAACAATGTTTTGAAATAAATGTACCACATTGACTATTACTAATTTGTATTATGCTTTATGATTTTCAATGCTCCTCCATAGACTTTAATATATTTCATTAAAATGCATATGTAGTGCTTTCATGCAGTCAGTGGGAGTTTCTGAATTTGTCTCAGTGTTGTAGTCATTGCACAAACATTTTGGATATTTTCATTTGGGTTATAAGACATGCAAAACAAGAGACATCGTATGCTAGACTGGAACACTAGCACTTCAATGTTAGCAAGCATCAGAATCTTGTTAAAACGTAGATCACTACCTTTTTTGCCCAGTTCCTGACTCAGTAAGTCTGGGTGAGGACTGATGATTTACATTTCTGAAAAGTTTCCAGGTGACATGAATGCTGCTGGCCCAAGGACCACATCTTGAGACCCCTTTCTCCTCCCCTCTCCCCTGCACTGGAACATCCATGGACAAGCAGAATACTTACAATATATAGATGGGATAAGGAAGCATCTACAAAAATAGTCATAGCCAATATATATGTAATTGTGACAAATTAGAAACTAAATGTGCAACCACAGAACAGATAAATTGCATTATATTCATATTGTGGATCAATAAACGAAAGTGAAAAATGAATGAACTAGAGCTACATCCACCAACATGGATAAATCTTACAAATACAAGATTGAATAAAATAAAAAAAAGGAAGTTGTTCAGGAATGAGTATCGTATATCATTTATTTAAGGCCAGAGAATATACAAAGCAATGCTATATGATTCATTTCAATCCATGTGTTGTATAAGTATAAAGAATTATAAAGACACCTGTGGGAAACAAAACCCAAGCACGACATCAGTGACTCTGGGCAAAGGAGGGAGGGTGGGATGACCCTGTCACTGTACAATGGTATAGGAAGGATCCTTTCAATTCATGGGTAAGGCTTTTATTTTTAAACTAGCAGGTTCAGAAGTGTATATTGTTGCATTCTCAGGCCTTTTCCACAAAATAAAAGATGATAAATGTATCGATCTCCACATCCCACCTGGGAGTGCTGGGCTTTCTAATGCTCAACACATGGTTCCCATATACAGATGATCTACATGTTGAACTACATCCCATATTTTGACCCCAGGTGTAGCACCGGATCTTCCATTTTATTTACCAGACTTGTTAATGGGTCCTTTTGATGATAGATCAGGGTTTTGGAAAAGGTCTAATAACAAAGCTTTGGCACAGTGAAGAAAATCAAAGAAGGTACTACATGCTCTGAAAATGCTTTGTAAAAAGGAACCAAGTTGGGATGCTTTGAAACATAGTCTCGTCAAAGGGGCAAGAAAGACATACATAGCTTAGGAGGGTTGTTGCCACTTTGGTTGTATTTGTTTTCAATCAGTCCTTGAATGCTGATAAAATGATCAAACTATAGATTGGAAGCTTCTTTTTTTGTCTCAGAAGTTAATAAATATTGTAATAATAATAATAAAAAGTACTCTACAAAGCTTTTTAAACTTAGCCAGCCCAATACATCTCCCATCTCTAGGATGACATCCTTCTGGGGTCAGTTTTGGGGCATTTTCAGGATTCTGCTGGGAGGAAGAGCCTCCTTCTTCAGGAATGTTCCCCCCGACAGCCCCTCCCCAGTATGGGGTGCCACTATTAGAAGAAGCCTAACATTCGTGCCATTGGCTTGGTGTGTGGGTGGCAGGCTTTCAGGATACTGTTACCAGGGACTGTACAGGTGCAGGCCCATAGCATACAATGAACAAACCAAACACTGTTGTCTTTAGGAACTTGGAAGGCAAACTGAGTGTCTTTAAGGCCATAGCTGTGGCAGGAAAACAAGAAAATGAGAAAACAGAATGTTAGTGGTGTGTGCTGTATTTCCCTTCACTGGACAGATAATGGGAGGTGTTCTCCTGTCTTTGTGGCTCTGTGGCCCTTCCTTCATCACCACTGTGGATATAATACTGAGTGTATGGAGGGAACATAAGTTTTTTTAGTGCATGACTTACCATATCATGGAGAGTTTCCTAAAAACTAGATGGAAATGGCTGTTCTTTATTCTGAGTTCCTGTGCTATGTGCTGGATGCAGTCCTGGGTGACACCCAAGGAGGGACTGAGTATATGCATGTGTGGGGAAAGGGGGTCTTTGAATATTGGGGGCCAGAAGAAACAACAGTGGCAAGATGACTGACTGCCCACCTAAATCTCTGTTCCTCCAGGAATGAGATTTGTACTGGGAAGTGGCTGCCCAGTCACACTGGTATCATGACTGGTTCTAGTCATGAACTGAGCCTCAGGTACCATTCGCTGGCAAACAAGGTTAAAAGTGGTTGTGCCTTTTCCCATCCTCTGGCTAGATTGATGGGACTCTGAGGCCCGAGAAAATGGGCCAAGCACAAGATAGAATTCTCAAATCGCCTTATGGAAGGCTGCTGACCAACAGGGACTCACTACACCGGACTGTTGCTTGAATAAGAAATATATTTCTTTTGTGTTAGGTCATTGATAATTTAAGACTTTGTTACAGTAGCTAGTGTTGTTGTAAGTAAAACACTCACATAGAATTTCAATGCAATTGTTCAGTAGCTACCATAGGAAGGACAGATATAACCCAGTTGCATTTGGTACCAAATTTAAAGATAAGAAAAGAATAATTATTCTAGAAGATGCCTACATGAGAGACTCTTTCTAGAGTCATTCCTTTTGGCCCTGGATGGCTGTCTTCCCTATGGGAAATCAGCTTTGCTGCATGGCTGTGTGATATCACCCACCCATTTTATTGCCCTGCCATGCACATTTTTTTTCTGAGCACTTGAGCGAGCCAGAAGAATTCTGTGTCTTGCATTAGGGAGCTTGCTCTCTCTTCCTGTCTTTTTTTTTTTTTTTTCCCCTGGAAGGAACAAGAAAATGCATTCCATTTGCCACTGGTCATGCTGTGATGACAGATAATTAGAAACTTTAATCAATCGTGTTTTGTCAGCAGGACTCTCATATCAAAAAGAGACAGTATTTAATAAAAAGCCACAAGTAAATATAAAATTGAGGACTGTGAAGCATCAATAATGAAGTTTAATGATGTTAAGAAATGATATCTCATAACTCTTTCATTAAACCTCTTGACTGTATCAAATTCTTGCCCTCCACACCTGTCTGTGCTTGTGTTTGCACCTAATTTTCACTTATTTATGTGCCCTTTATAGCTTACAGATCACTGCCCGAGTTTCACAGGCATGTGGGCGAGGGACTGCACAACGTGACTTACAGGATTCTCTTCAGGCCGCATACTTTTGGCAGTTAGCACGTACAGAGCAGGCTTTTACGTCAGACAAGCCTACACTCAAATCCCCATTGTACTGTTTGCCAGTTTTGTGACGTCAACTGTCTACGTGGAATTGGTTTCACTACCTATAAATTATGGATACATTTACCAACTCCCTAAAACCATAATAATCAAGGGAGGTGACACACACAGAGTATTTAGCATGCTACCTGGAACTGAATGCTCTGAATATGCTTTTGAAAATGTAAAGTCCTTTCTGCCTCAATTCCTAACAAAGGGCATTTTTCAGGAATAGGTGATCTAGCTTGACGACTAGGATTTATAGAGAATTAGTTGGACCCCTCCACCCCCAACACATGGAGCTCCCAGTGGGACACTTGGGGACCTAAAGAAGCCATTACACCAAGTGTGCTACCAAGAGAAGTTTTCCGGGAGCAGCAACAGTGCAGGGCAGTGTGACTACACACTCCCTCCCTCGCCTGGCTTGGACTGTTGTACATATTGAGTTCACCCATTTTGAAGAGGAGAAAGATTGCAATCTGTCCTTTGAGAGCATGAGGAGGTTGAGGGGTGAGAAGTCTCACAGTCAAGAAAGATGTTCTGATGCGGGTGCTTGCTGACTCTTATCTGCAGGCAGTTCCTCTGCCGGAAAATCTGCAGAGGTTCTGCCAGAGAGGCCGATGCTGAGAACTGAGTATGTGTCATTTCTGGTGTGATGAGGCATGGAGCTTAAGGTTTAGCTGGAGGCCAAGTACTTAGGTTTCACACACTGTTTTATTTTTGTTTGGTTCCACTCATGATGGCATCCGAAGGCTCGCATATGGGAGTTGACTGCTGCACATCTCCCTTCTGTCTTGGGTCTTTACTGGTGGTGGTTCTATTGCTCACTGCTCTCTCTCTGCTGATCCAACTGTGCCCATTTTCCAGACCCAACTGATGTCTTCCTTCCTCCCCAAAGTGTTTCTTGGTCAAATTTTCTCTACAAGTGAGGCTTTCTAAAAACTTTATTCCAAAATAAGTGAATAAATAAAATAATTTAAAATAAAAACTTTATTCCACTCATAGCATAAGTTATGACATTTATAGTATGGCCAGTGCATATTTTAAGTTTATTTTCTCCATGTTTTATTTATATTTCTCTTGGTTTTCCAACTAGATAGTAAGCCTGTTAATGCAAGCCTCCATCTCACCAGCTGATATTGACCAAGGACTTTCCATTTGCCAACATTGTGCTAATTGCTTTCACATGTTATTTTATTATATTCTTCACAGAACACCCTGAGGGAATTATTATCCCAGTTTCACAGATTTTTCAGTGAGTCTTAGATTTCTTATTAATGTGTCCTCAAATCCAGAGCCTGTGTCATACAATATGGAAGTAAGAAGTGTGGGTTTTAAGCACTGGTGCCAAGTCTAATTGTCTTTATACCAGATCGAATACACTCAAGGTTGACCAGGCTTGCTCCTTGTTTTGTATTCATCAGAGTACCAACTTATGTGCTTCACATGTAATTAAAACTTAATACATCTTATCAAGTCTTTGAAAAGGACACTGTAGGAATGCTTCCCAAGAATGCTTTTTCACTTTTAATTTGATTTCTTCTGTGGTTCAAAAAAGCTGAAGGAAATTTAAGATGGGCTACTTAAAATTGTGCTTTGGAATTCTGTTGATAACTTTATGGCAGCTTTGATGTTAAATATGACATGGAGTTCACTAGCTCAATGTGGTTTGCTTGTATGAATTGGCTTAGGGTTCGGCCCAGGCTGGTGAGAAGGAAAAGGACAGGGACAGAGGGGAGACCCAGTGCCCTGATCCAGGCTGGGCTAGGGCGTTCAGAGGACTGCCATTACCCAGAAATCCATACTTACGGGCTCAGTGACCAGAGTACATGTTTAGTAGATAGAGTACACTACTGTGAGCCCCTTAAATATTTTCATCCTATAGTTGTACGGGCTTGATTTTTAATTAAACAAAGGAGATTGCTACCTAGGATACTTCCATCTGCAGAGTGACCCATATATCATTGTCCTCTTGGGAGGCCATGGAGTCTCCCAGGGGCCTCTTGATCACCAGCTGCAACACAGCCCTGTGCATGCCTGGAAGGATGGCTGAGGGCTCAGACCTGAATCTCCAAAACTTCGCTTGCCACAGCCTCCCCCAGTCCCACTTAGAGATGCCTGAATGAAATGCATACCTAGAGTGAAGGGCCAGGCAAGAGCACAGCCTTCCATACCAAGAACCTTTTGCTCCAAGCCACAGTGCGGTCTCCTGGTGAACTAGACTGGGCCACAGGAGCCTTTTTTTGTGTGTGGAGGCAGACTCAAGACATAGAGCCAGGGCAGGCTGGACAGCCTCTTCCACCCCTTTCCTTCTAAGCCCACACCCCTCACAGTTTGGCTTTTTGTATTCTACAATATATCCCTAACAATTGAAGACAGGCCCATTTAAGAAAATACTAGAGAACTATTGGAGAACCAGGAGAGAACAGGAGAAGAATTAAAGGCCAGGAGGAGTAGCGTGTTAGACAAGACTGAGAGGAAGATTAGAGCAGGGCTTCAAAGAATGGCCAGTTCTTCAAGAATAGGAGGAATGGAAGGTGGCTGGTGTTTGGAGGGGACAGTGTATGCCAGTCATAGGAACCAGAATGAATGGAGGGCGGAGACAGTGCTCTGGAGCTGTGATTGTAGAGGTGCAGACTGGGAGGGGAGATTTAAGCCAGCCAGGCAGGTCAGCGCCTAATTATAACAGGCTCTGAATGCCTGAGTGAGACATTCTTATCAGGGTCCTTGGAGTATTTGTAGTTACTAAATAATTCTGAGCAGGGATTCCATACCAGAAATCCAGGAGGATCGAATTCCAGGGGATTTTGAGCTTCCTGAGAGCCTCCTGGGGGAAAAAGATACCAAAGCAGGATTTCGTAGATATTCATTTGTAAAATCCTTTCTTAAGTCAACAAACGAGACCCGCTATAAAATATTGTGTCCACTAGGGAAATAACTCTGGGATTGATCTAAATCCGTTAGTCTCAAAGTATTTATGTAAACATCTGTCTCAGTCAGGGTCCGGGCAGGAAACAGATGGCACACTGCAAAGGAAAGGAACTAGACTATAGTGACAGGGCTTTTTCACAGACGTGGGCCAGGTTAAGGGAACGGTGGGAGGCAGGAAAGTGGCGTGGGCTGGGGATGGAGGAAGCAGTTAGCACCCTGGGCCTGAAGGCTCCAGGGAAGGGAGTGGTCCTGGAACTCTCTAGGAGCTGATGCAAGAGGAGGCACCACCCCACAGAGGTGTGCCCCTGGGTGAGGAACCAGCATTTTGCAACCACCGCCCAGCAGGGAGATTAGCTGAGGGATACATACCTGATCTCTCCCTCCTCCTGCCTTGCCATCTCCTTCTGGTGACACCTATTAGTTTAACTCAAGACAGCAAGAGGGTCCCTTGAGCCCATATTGGCCAGTCTCCTGGGAACTGGGGGGTGAGGGTGGGAAGAAAGGTGGAGTGTGGATCTAGAGGACGGTGTGGAGAATAACCATTACAGTTATTACCCATTCAGGTACAGGTCCTACGCGTTCTGGGACCTCAGTTTGCAAGGACAACAGGGGAAAAGGGTGTGGACTGGGGTAACCAAGTTAGACACAGGGTGACCTTCATCAAGTGCTCAAATAGTCCACTGGGCCCTGATCAGAAATCCCCTCCTTTAGGACCATCTCCAGCAGCTCCAGGTGCTTTTAACATATCTATGGATGCACTTATTATATTACACTAATTGCTTGTTTTTTAAGTTTGGTGCCTGGTTACACATGCCTGGCACACATAGAGGCCTTTCACAAATACTGAGGGAAGGAAGGTAGGTCAAGTTCAGGGCTCCAAATGAGTGTCTAGATTTTGCTGGGAGGTGTCAAGGATGGCCCTCGAGGCGTTGCTTGAGGACCCAGGCTTGCTGGCTCCTCTTGCTGCCTTTGTCCTACTTTATTTCCATCAATCAGCCATAAGGAGAGCGGCCTACACTAATGGGATGGAGCATCAACTACAAAGAAGTAGGAGTCAAGAGAAATTATGAAGAGGAAGCCCTGGGGACCGGGACACCTCTCGCTGCATCTTTCCTAATTAGCAGCAGAGGTCCTCGGGGGACCCTGGGAGACCAGCTAACGACCATTAACTGCTCAAAAGAACAGTGCCATCACTGTCACCATCCCCGATGCTGCTCCTTTAGTCCTCATGGGATGCTTGTTTTCTTGGCAGGTTTTGATTTAGGCACAGGCTTGATTGGGTAGCACCAAGAATGCCCCAAAGCTATGCCCCCAATCTGTGCTATGACTGATAAAAATGATAGACATTCCAAATGGGAAAAACCTTATAAAGCATCTGATTTAATTTAATTCAGTCTACTGACAGGAGACTGAGGCTGAGACAGGCTAGGTCATCTTTCCTGAGCACTGACTAGGAGCCAGGCTTCCTGTGAAGCACTTTGCAGGTAGTATCTTGTATATTGGGCACAGCACATCAGGTAGATGCTGTCACTATCAAGCACACCTATGGGCTAGAATGAGACCTCTGACTTCAGGCATAGACCATTCTCTGCTACTAAGATACCTGTCTCTAAAAGGACCCTGTCATTGAATTGGAAGGCCTGGGCACTGGGACAGGCATTAAACATCACTAGAATTCAGGACAGACTTCTTTGCAAAGCTCTGCACACTCGCCCAGAGCTTTCTGACTTAGAGTAGTAGCTAAAGCACCTGCTAGTGGGCAGCAGGCTGACTTCCAGACATCCAGGAGGGGTTGAAATTTATTATTTCCTGATCGGGTCCTCCAGCGCATGCGTGGAATGCTGTCAGTGTGACATTTATCATGAGTCTCTCTCTGGGTCTCTCAATACCAGTGCCACTGCCTTGTCACAGAAAGCTGTCTTCATTTGTCTCTTAGTCAAAGTGCCCTAGGCCAATGGTCGGCAAACTCATTAGTCAACAGAGCCAAATATCAACAGTACAACCATTGAAATTTCTTTTGAGAGCCACATTTTTTAAACTTAAACTTCTTCTAACGCCACTTCTTCAAAATAGACTCGCCCAGGCCATAGTATTTTGTGGGAGCCACACACAAAGGGCCAAAGAGCTGCATGTGGCTCACAGCCGCAGTTTGCCGACTACCGACCTAAACTGTCGACGGCAGGCATCATGGCCCTCCACCATGGCCTTTCTAGTCACTCCACCACTCATTCATTCATTTGTTTGTTCATTCTATTCCAAACATTTATTGAATATCTACTACATGCCAAGAACTTTGAGTGCAGAGATGAATATGATGGCCTGTTGTGTGTTTTTTGTTGTTGTTTTTTGTTTTCCAAACTAGCTTAACAGAAAAGAGCAATTTCTGATAAGGACCTGAGGGCATCTCACGGTAGCAACGGGGAAGGACAGGTGGAAGCAGCAAGGCATAATACGACCTTTCACCTCTGTTCCTTTCTGTGTGCTGTCTTTCTTACTCACAACATGATAGGAGGCAACATTGCAGACCCAGCCGTATGAAGATTGCCTGATTTTCCCTGGATTCAAAACCCAAGGGCTAACTGCTGCTACCCACATCGGGTTCACTCAGCCGCAGCATGGGGGGCCAGGTGATATTGCATAATGTGGCTGGGCCTAGGGAAGTCTTCCTGGGGACTGGGATCATGGTGCAGCCCCTGGGAAAGGGCTAGCCCACTGAATAGCTAGCCCATTGGGGTCCCTTCCATGTTTCTATCTTCTAGGTGCTCTCCTGAAAGTGGAGATAGGTGGGGAGGAAACCTTTAAGTGCTGCTGCAAAGGGTTCTGAAAATGAGGCTTTTCCATTTTTCAGAGCTCAGGACCCGACAGTGTGAAGGGAGTGCAGAGGAGCACACACTACTGAAGCTGAGTCTAAAACATGCGTGTGTGTGTGTGTGTGTGTGTGTGTGTGTGTGTGTGTGTGTAGGGTTGGATAGGGTGGCTTTTCAGGCAGAGGAAAAGACATGAAGTGGAAATAAAGCAGGCTGGAGAAGCATGGCCCTTTGGGGAACTGCAGAATTTGGAGCTGCAAGGCAGCAGGGGCTGGGAGGGACTGCGAAAGTCAGCGGAGACTCCTCGTGCATCGAGGGGCTCAGATGCTCCTGTTACTCCCAGCAGGGTTCATTCTCTGAGTAATGGACAGCCAGCAAAGAAATTGGAGTAGAGGGAAAACAACCTCAGTTCTTGTTGGGAAGTTCCCTCTCTCTCGGAACATGTTGTAGAGAATTAAAACTAGAGTTGGGGCCTGGCCGGTATGCCTCAGTGGTTGAGTGTCGGCCCCATGAATTAGGAGGTTACGGTTTGATTCCCGGTGGGAGCTACAGGATTGATCCCCAGTAGGAGGGCTACAGGAAGCAGCTGATTGATATTTATCTCTCATGATTGATATTTCTCCCTCTCCCTCTCCCTCCCTCTTTTAAATCAATTAAAACGTATTTAAGAAACAAAGACAAAACTAGAGTTGAGGAGCTGAGCTAGAAGGTGTGTTGGTTCAGATCCACCAAGAAGCGGAAGTGGAGACAGGATTAAATGTGCTAGAACTTTATTAGGGAAAACACTGTGAGTTTCTGAAGCCCAGGAGAGCCATCAAACTTCAGTGCAAGCCTGGCCATGAGCCAAGGGCAGAGGGAAGGAAGCAGTGGGGACACCATCCCAGACTGATTCAATGTGGTCTCAGGAAGGGTTGGAAAAGTTTTCAGGGAGTCCTCAAGCCATAGCTGCCACCAGAGGAGTATGCTTCCCAGGAATGAGCCTGTGTATGTACCTGCTACCCCTCCCGTCCTGGTGGGACTACCATGCTGTCATTGGCTGGAGTACAGATCTGGCAAAGGATTTCAGAGCATTTAAGCAGTGGAGGCCCATGGCCAACAATAGTCCCTGCAGTTGGAAGTTGCAAGGCACATTTACCTGGCTATCAAAGGTGTATACAATAATATTAAGGAAGATTATTTAATGAGACTCATTGGATAGGTCACTAGCAGTGCAGCTAAAGGATATAAATTTTATTGGAAGGCATGGCTACTGGAATTGGTCATTAACTGATCATCATTACAGGGATGTTTGTACCATTTTTCAGGTTGTGCAGTGCACAACAATATGTGCGTGGTCCAGCCTGCCCACAGACATGCAGTAGTCTTGGATCAACACTGCACTTTATTTCTATATCCTGAGTGTCTGACCTAGTGCTTGACTCATGGTAATGATTTGTTAAATGAGTGTTAGCTATGAAAAATGCAACTCTTGACACCAGGGGACTTGTTGACTAAGGAGAGTTGATGAGTATATACATAATTAAAATATACAACAGGAGTGCAACTGGGCTCTGAAGTTTGTGCCACTAGCTAGTGGCTGCCAGGTGTCTAGGTTTGCATATCTTGTCTCTTGAGCCAGTCAGATGATTATCAGACCTTGGATCAATCAGTCTGAATAAGAAGCCAGAACTTTAATTTTCAATCAACTTTCATATGCCAGGCATATGCATTAACAATTCAATAAACATTCAGTAGCACCAACCACGTTCCAGATACTGTCGTGGGTGCTGGGATTCAACCATGAACAAAATAGACAAAACTCTGTCCTTATGGGGGAAATTCATGGCATAAACAACAGAAGAATGCAATCTTAAGTAAGTTACAGGGAGGAGAGACAGCAGGATAACGGGGATAAGAAATGAATGCATGTGTGTGTTGGGGGAAGAGTTTGCTGTTTTCAGTAGCGTGTTTAGAGAAGGTAGAGAAGCCTGCACTGCTAAGGAGTTATTTGTGTCCAGATCTAAAGGAGGTGATAAAATAAATCATGCTGAAAGCTGGGGAAGAGCATTCTCTGGAGGGACTAGTGAATGCAAACAGAGCAGAGGAGTTTGTTCCAGTAATTGCAAGATGTAGAAGAGAGAGAGAGAGAGAGAGAGAGAGAGAGAGAGAGAGAGAGAGAGAGAGAGAGGGAGAGGGAGAGGGAGAAGGGAAGGAGGAAGAGGGACTGTTTAGTGTTTGTTATAATACAGCACAATCAAGAGCAGGAGCTTTGGAATCAGAGAAACATAGGCTCACATCCTAATTCTATCACACCCATTACTCTCCATTCGTGGAACTGGAGTCATTATTGCTTTGAACCTCAGTGTACTAATTCATAAAATGGGGATAGTAAAGACAACTACTACAAAAGAGTGATCGGAGATAAGGATATGGAGTCACTTGGGTGGTCTTGAAAGTTCCCATCAGGATTTTGGATTTTGCTCTGATTAATAAAGGGAGAGCTTTGGAAGTTTTTAAGCACAGTAACTTGAGCTGTGAGCAATCCCATTTTAAATAAAAGGATCTCTCCAACTGCTGGCCTGAAATAAGACATCATGATGATTACCTTCTTAGATCTTAGGAATATATCTATACTAATAAAAGGGTAATAGGCTAATTAGACTGGATGTCTTTCAGACATCCTTCCAGACAAAGACACAGTGGCAGGGGCCAAGGCAGAGGCAGTTAGGAGCAACCAGGCCAGCAGGGGAGGGCAGTTAGGGGTGATTAGGCCATCAGGGGAGCAATTAGGGGCATCAGGCAGGCAGGCAAGTGAGTGGTCAGGAGCCAGTGTTCCTAGATTGCAAGAGGGATGTCTGACAGCTGGTTTAGGCCCGATCCCTGAAGGGTCCTGATTTGGAGAGGGTGCAGGCCGGGCCTCTAATATATATATAGCCAGTGTCTGTGACAACTGTGACAACCAAATGATAACTGGTCACCAGAGGTGCATTAAGCATCTCTCTGTCCCTCACACCTGGCCAGCGAGCAGGGCAGGGTGGGATTGGAGATTTGCAAGCCAGCTGAATGGCTGACCTCTTGGTCCCTGCCTCCAGCCTACAGGCTCCGATGTATCAGTGACGGTGAATGAAAGAATCAGTGTGGTGGTGGGAGGACCAGCCAGGCTGTCAGGCGATTAGGATCACCAGCTCATCCTTGGCTGCTCAGGGTCTCAGGCCTGCAAGAAAGGAGGTGCTAACGACTTCACCTCCATAGGCGTGCGCCAGGCCAGCCGCTGATAGAATGTGCTGCCTGTTAGGCTGCTCAAGCCAGGCAGGTTAGGTCACAGGTGCATCCTGTAGCTTCCTTCAGTGCCTCAAGCCCCAGCAGCAGCCCATGGCGCCCACTTGGGCGGCCCAGAATGGGCAGCACATTCCATCAGCGGCCGGTCCAACTCACATGCAAGGAGTTGAATTTGCTTATGCCCCCTTTCTCGCATGCCTGAGCCCCCAAGCAGCCAGAGGTGAGCAGGTGATCCAACGGCCTGACAGCCCGATGGCAGAGGTGATATAAGGCCTGCAGACTGGTGAACGGGCAGGAAATGGCCCTGATTGTAGGAGGCTAGGGCCTGGGAACCCTACCCACGTGATTTCCTGTGTGGGGCCTCTAGTTAACTATATTTTAATTAAAACCAAAAAACAAAACAAAACAAAACAAAACCAAAAAACACTAGGGAGGCAAGACCAGAGGCAAGTCTATGGTGGAATTAGAACTCTAATTCAGAGTGACGACCTTGAACCACACTGGATTCTGAAGTGCCTTTTGAAACCCCAGACATGATTAAATGAGGTGAAGTATGGTTTGAGTGGTAGCATTTTAAAAAGAGGCAAATTATTTGAAAATTAATCATCCATTTATTGCCTGTGTCCACTCTTGAAAACGGAAATCATCTCATTCATGGGAATTTCTAATTCCCCACCACTGTTTATGGTAGAAGCGGCTGCTCTGTACTCTGTTATCCCACCCTTTGTTTAACCATCCAGTCAAATTTCTTGTTTAATTGTGTTTTTCATTCTGTTCTTGCAAAGAAACAAACGCCTTCAGGAGAGTCGGCTTCAAAGGCACCCAGGAAGGAGCTGCTGACGGGAGTGTCTTTGCTGTTGACACACCGTTTCCCATTTAGTTGTCACCTTTCCAGCTGCTACGGCTGGAAGCCCTTTTTATTCCCTTATTTGAGAGCAATGTGACATTCTTATCTTTAGAAAAATTAACCAAAGGGTTTTCCCATTCTTAGTGGCACTAAAACGTTGTGTTTGCCCTTAATCTCTCTTTTTTGCCGGAAGGAGAGAATAGAAGCAGGGAAGTAAAAAGGAACTGGAATGAGGATTCTTTCTGAATTGGCAAAGAAAGTGAACTGTTAATTAACCCTGGTCATTGAACAAGGGCATCTACCTGTATTTCAGGTGAGACAAGACTGGAAGCCTCTGAGGACTTGGGGACATATTGCTGGGAGGAAGCTTTTAATAACACAATGCTCTGGATCTGGGGGCTTGCTTCAAAGTGTATGACCCCGGAAAGGGTCTGGGGTGAATGAAAAAGGAGCGTTCAAATAAGGACCTCGGCGGTAATATTACATTGGATTAATGGGAATGGTATTACTATTGGAGAACCAACAAGATACTGAGGTGGATCTTGGCCATCAGAAGGGATAAGGATTTGAAGGAGGCTCAACGCTTTTGTGTATAATTTCAGCACGGGGAGCACTCAGGGAGAGCGTTTCTGGGAGGACACAGAACTCCTTCCTTTTTAGCAGCAGGAAGTTTCTTGCTGGCCCGTTGTTCACTGCACAGCTCCAGCCCAAGTTTGGCTGAGGCTCCTCACGGGTGTCATGACCAACTGGAGGCCAGGCCTCTCGCTTCATTCCAACCCTCTGATTTACAACCTGCCTCCCGTGATGTGGCATGCCTCCTGGCTCCCTCCTTTGGTGTGGTCCCTGCCTTGTCCTTGGGGTCAGGTATCCTTGCCTTTTCCACCACAGGCCACTCACGGAAATGGCCCATCCCATTGTAGATATGGTCTTTCCTGTCCTGAGTAACATTCATCCCGCGGGATGCACTCAGGCTCTGGGACTCTGGTGTATACCCCAAATGGTTGATGCATGGATATTTTAAGAACATGTGAGCATGTTAAGAACACGTGGTTAAGCAGCTTGAGCTCTGGGCCGGCCTGGGCTTCAGTAGTGAATGGCTGCACCATTTCCCAGTGATGTGAGCTTAGGTAAAGCGCTTTCTGAGCCTCCGTCCAGCATTTGCATATCAGGATTGTTGTAGGAATCTCGTGTGGCAGCAACTATGAAAAGAGTCATTGCTCAGTAAATTTTTTTTCTGTGTATATGATTAGAGCTCGCTAACAAGGGTCACTGGGTGGTTTGACTCATTTGCTAACTGATCCTGGGCCCTGCCTTCCTGCTGGGATCCCTTGTACCTGCCTCTGCTCACCTGCCTTTGTTGACCTTGTGGGCTTCTTCCCATCCCCCTGAAAATTTTGACCAGATTTCCCACTCTCCCTACCCATGCTCCTCCCTTCCTAATGGATCCTTTATGGCTCTTTCCTACATTAGTAGAAACGTGTACTCTGTGTTTATTGCTCTCCATCTGTGTGCCACTTCTCCATCTTATCACTAACACTTACTTTCCTCTTGTGCAAAATGGGAGTAATTATAGCACCAACCACACAAGGAAGCTGGGAGGTTGAAGTCCACATGGAGTTAAGAGGGTGCAGCATGATGACTCGTGTAGAGCACTTAGCTTAGTACCTGTCATTCAGGTATCTGTCCGTCTGTGTTAGCTACTATATTTATTACTGAGATTATTTTGTGTATAGCCACCATCCCTTCTTGGCTCATTCTACTCCCAGCAACAATGCTATGGTGAACCCAGTGAAGGTGCTTCCTGAACCTCCCACCTTTTCCCAATGAACTCTGTTCTCTCCCATGCGTTTTCTTCTCATTGGCATCCACATTCTTTTGCAACCGATGGGACAATCACATCCTAAGAACCTACAGGAGTAAAGCAAGGGCAAAGCACGATGTCTTTCCTCTTTGAATTTATCATTCACACTCGCCTTCTTAAACCCAGCCTTTAGGGTAGGAGCTTTATTTCATGCAAATGAGTGAAAATTGGGAGTGTTTTGATGGGAATGGTTTTTACTTAATTTGCTCTTAATAACATGCTCTATGGCTAACACAGGCACCAGGGCTGTTTGGCACTATCCAGTGACCCAGTGCCAGTTTGACACCCTCAGACCTAAGGGGCTGTGTGCAAAGAGGAGGATGACAAGGGGCTCTGAGACGACCGTTTGCCTCCTTGCCGAGGACTAAATAGAACGTGTGCTCTGTGTTTATTGCTCCTCATCTGTGTGACTTCTCCATCTTATCACTAACACAGACCCTCTCATGGCAGAGTTTGAGTTTTAGACTTTGTGCATTTCTTCTGCATGATTTGTAGCATTTTGAGGGCTTGTAATCACTAACTCAAAAGATACTATTCTTGAGTGTCTCTTTTCTGTGGGCAGAATCTCAATGAGCAAAAAGAAATCCGAAAATAAAGCACTGGCAAAAGACACTTTTTTTCTTTGCTGAAGAGTCTTCTGTCCCCTAAAAATTGGACAAGATGGAAGAATAAGCTATAATGAACTATGTGGCATTGGTCAACTTGACCTAGAAAGTCTCTCTATGTTTGTGTGAAAATGATGGCTTTGTACTGCCGAGCTTCGTTCTGACACTTCACCACTCCCCTTTATGATCATAAAATTTCAGAGCCTCTCCCAGGGACAAGCCTTGCCTCACAGTTACTCATGTGCAATTTTCTGTTGACATCACTGGGAATTGCCTGCCATATGGCTGAAAGCACACTTTCGCCCTTTGCTGGTTAGCTGCTCCTCGCAGTAATGATTCCGTTTTCCTGAGTGAATTTAATTGCAAAACAGTATGTAATTGCCCAAGTTGGTGATATATAAAGGTTTGGTGGCCCACTGGGGAGATCTCCCCCCAACCCCATTAAGGGCTATTGCATAAATAATTATAAGATTATGACTCCTCTGTTCTGTGGAATGGACAAAACCCTATCAGAAGTCTCATTTGTCAGTCTCTAATCTAAACTGCTCACGGGAGTGTATGGGGGGGGGGGGGGCAGGTGACGGGCGCCTGGAGCCTGGGGTCCAAGCTCCCTGATAATGTTCCATGCCCAGAAGAAGGCGTAGAGTGGAGATTTTGTAAGGTCCACCAAAGACCCAACAGGATCATGGAGACCAGGGTTATGTGGATTGAAATCCTCAAGGGACCCTGGCCATGCGGTAGTCATAGGGCTATCTCTAGTAATAGAACTATTGTATTATCTAGCTTCTGGTATTTGTGAAAAGAGGAGCAGTGACAAACTCTTAAGGTTTTCTTTGGCATCCTTGGTCAGAATGTATCAAACATACGGAATGTTTGATCTGCATTTATTAATCCCTAGGTCTTTCTGTGCCTTCCTGTCAGTAATGAGTGATGCGGACTCTGCTTCTCCCAGTCATTTTACACCCTGGGAAAATTCCACCCGTGGTATGAGAAAGTATTTATTGTGTGCAAAGCTGTCCTGAGAATACCTGGCTACAAACAGGGAATAGATAAGACATGCGGCTTAGAGAAGATGCTTTCGTTTTGAATGAGGGAGGAGAGGACATTCTGACACCCAAAAACATATACCAGCGGTGGGGTGAGATGGGTGAAAGGGCAAACCCAAAGGGTTTATGTGTGTGTGTGTGTGTGTGTGTGTGTGTGTGTTTCTGTGTGTGTGTGTGTGTGTGTGTGTGTGGGTGGGTGGGTGTCTGGGTGGGGCTAAATCGGGGCTGCCGAAGGGGCAGAGGGCTAGTGAAGAAGGTAAGGAAGGAGCCTTGTGTAAGATTCTGCACTGTGATGCTTTGCTCCCAGGAGCATGGATGTGGGAGCCTTGATAAAGCAATTGCACTCAGGTGTCTGACACTAAGATGCTTGGAGCCCTGCACGACGCTGGGGTGGGCAGGTTTCAGGGGTGGCTGCTTCTGAGGAGCAGCCAGCTGTTTCCTCCCCTCGTAGGAAACAGAACGAGACAAGGGCTTAGCAAAGAGAAAGAGGGATTTACTTGGATTTGATGAGGGATTTCCTGGCTGTGAAAACATGAAGGGAAATATGATCTTTGGGATGGGAGGCCTACAAGAGACCTGAACTCTCCTTCCTTCCTATAATTCAAATGAGGAGGAGAGCAGCTCCCCTGCCTTCAGCATGCTGGTTCTGGATGCAAGAATGCAGTCCAGATACTGACCCGTGGCCATGCCGACCCCCAATTAAATGAGGAATGTTGATACCAAGGAGAATCAGAGGTCATTTCTCCCTTTCACACGTGTTATATATAAAATCAGTCATTTGAATGTTTTGATTCAACTCTGTTTGAAGGAATGGCTGGCTTAGAAACACTCCTGTTTGATTGCAGTCTTGTGAGGGACCTATTCTAGCTAAATGGAGGAACAGTGGCCTGCTGCCTTTTATAGCAAAGAGAACAAAACAGCACTTGCCAAGTTGGATGAATTATTGTGAATATATCATCTCCAAATGTTTCACTTGGTAGACAGCATGTTGTACAGAAGGTGATAAGCCACCAGGCCTTGGTTCAAGTTCTGTCTCAACTCTTTGGAGCCTGAATGTTATCATCTGAAATATAGGAACAACCATTTCTATTTTTTTCTACTTGAAGGAATTTATAAAGATCAAAAATAAAAATAAATGAGGAAATGTTTTGAAAACTGTAAAGCCAGGAGTGAAATAAGGCATGCTCCAGGCTTTTATCCAAGCAATGAGTACCCTCATTGTCTTAGGCGGCATTTGTAACATTATAGTTGGGGGAAAACATTAAAATTGGTTAGTGTATAAAGTTTGTTGAATCCAAATTTGTCCCAGGATGCTATTTCAACACTGAATTCAATGAAATAGTCTTTGTATTAAAATATCCCATAAGTTGTGAATCATTACTCAGATTTAAGACATTATTAGCACAGCAGTATTAACAGCATTTGTTGCATTAAAAGACAGTCCAATGTGTTGGGTAAGAACAGAGGTTTTGGAGTGAGACTTCCTGGGTTCAGTTTCCCTCTGAGATATCATGGCTCTGTGATTTTGGTCACATAAACACCCTGGGCGTTGGTTTTCTCTTGTTTAAAAAAAAAAAAGGATTATAACACTAGTACTAACTGTACATGGTGTTCAGAAATTTCAACCAGTTTAAACATATGAGGTTCTTGGAACAGCCATGGAGAGATAAGTAACCCTCAACACTAGTAGTGACTGTTATGAGAAGTACTTCAAGGAAATGATGATAAATTCTCAGATTCTCTGACTCAATAAGAAGTAACCGTGTTAGTCATTCAAGAGGTTACCACCTACCATTTTCTTTGAGACTCTTTAAAAACACAAGATTATGAAAATGGGCTCAAGATATTACTCCAGAGATATGATATATCTGTTGCTTGTTTCTTAAAGATCTTAAAAATTGAAATATAATTTATATATTATAAAATCCACCATTTAAAAATATACAATTCAGTGTTTTTGTTTGTGGGTTTTTTTTTTGTTTGCTAAGTTATTAAAACATCACCACTATCTAATTCCAGAACATTTCATCACCACAAAAAAGAAACCCCATACTTAGTAGTCATTCTCTACCCCCCATTTTCTTGTCCCTATAACCACTAATCTACTTTATGTTTTTACAAATTTGCCCATTTCATATAAATGGAATTACGTGGTTGTTGTATCTCATTTATTTCACTTAGCATAATGCTTTCAAGGTTCATCCATACTGTGTAGCATGTATCAGTAATTTTCTATAGTTAAATAATATTTTATTGTGTAGATAAATCACATTTTATTTATCCATTCATCATCTGATAGACATTTGAGTTATTTCCACCTCCTGGCTGTTATAAATACTGCTACTATGAGCATCCATGTGCAAAGTTTTGTGTGGGCATAAGTTTCCAATTTTCCTGGGCATATACCAAGGAGTGAAATTGCAAAGATACACGGTAAGTTTATGTTTAACTGTTTGAGAAAGACATTTCATTTGTTTATCTGCAATTAGGAATTTATTATTTTTTTCAGATCATGCACAAAAATTTTACATTATAATAATAAAAAGGAGCTGTCACTCATCCCAGCTGTTCACGTCATAATCAGGACATATTGCCAAGAGTGGTCACACAACATGAAGTCCTGATGACCCCTCCCTAAAGCAGCAGCTAACCCTCCTGTGCTAGACCAATTAGGAGATGGATTTCAAATACCAAATGACAAATGGCTAGAACTGGAGGACATAATAGTTCTTTTCTTTTTGAAAAAAAAAAAAATACTTTATTGATTTTTTAAGAGAGGAAGGGAGAGAGAAAGAAAGTCAGAAACATCAATGAGAGAGAAACATTGATCAGCTGCCTCCTGCACACCTACTGGGGATGTACCCACAACCAAGGTACATTCCCGTGACTGGAATCGAACCTAGAACCTTTCAGTTCACAGGCTGACGCTCTATCCACTGAGCCAAACCAGTTAGGGCCATAATATTTCTTTTCAATGTAGGTTAGGTTGGGAGTAGAGGTGGAGGCAATATGGTGATCTTTCAATTTAATTGTTCTCGATGTGTGGGAACATGAACTCCAAGCTGGTTCAGATTGCACACAGTTTTCCCTGTAATAAACCAAGAAGTCAGAATTTGGCTGATTTGAAGTTTGATTGCTGGATCATGTGGTAAGAGTATGTTTTGTTTAGTAAGAACCATGAAACTGTCTTCCAAAGGGGCCATACAATTTTGCATTCCCACCATCTCTGAATGAGAGTTCCTGTTGCTCCACATCCTTACAACATTTGGTGGTGTCGGTGTTCCAGATTTTGGCCATTCTCATAGATATCTAGTGGTTGGTATCTCATTGTTGCTTCAGGAAATAAACTAATAACTGCTAAATGCTATGCAGAATATGAACAAGCAGAAATTGTGACAGAGGACAGGTAAGACCCACCTAGAGTTTTAAAGAAAAGCTTCCCTGTGGAGGTGACTCAAAGCTGGAGCCTAAAGAAAGAGCAGGCATCAGCTACATGGAAGTTTTTGCCTATTTTTTTACATTTATTATGGCTCTTTAAGGGGCTGGCCCTTGCAAAATACACTTCCCAGGCTCCCTTTTGAACTGGCTTCTGACTAGATTTGGAAGGAGTTTGGAGGGTATAGGAAGAGACAATCCAATCAAAAAGGGTGTACCCCCATTTCTTCTCAGCTTTAGCTGCAGTGGCTATATCTCTCCATCATTCACAAATCTGCTCTGTAGCCCTCTTCTCTGTAATCCCAGCTGTTGACGGGTGACCCGATTCCTGGGCTCCATTAATGCCCCTTCCTCCTTTGGTCTCTTCAAATCTTTCTGCAGTTTGCTAATCCCTGGACTGCCTCATTTTATCTATTTGTCCTTGCAGCTCTTCTAATATCTTTGCAATTAATTACCACAATTGAAGGTCCTCCACTATTAGTAAAGCACGTGGATTCTGTTCTCCTTGAATAGACTCTGATTGATACAACTTCAGCTGGGTGCTTAAGGTCAGAGAGATGCATTTTGGGAACAAGGAATGGGTCAGTCAAGGACATAGTCTAGAAAGAACTTTGGGTGTTTGAAGACCTGTGAGAAGGCCAGTGTGGCTGGAATATGGTGATCCAGGGGCCAGAGGCAGAAGAGAAGGGTGGGAAATCGAGGAAGAGCAGCTCTTGTTGGGTCTCCTTGGCTCATATAAAGTCTTTGGATTTTATTCCAAGTACGTATAAAGGGAGGTCCATGAAGGTCCTTAAGCATGGGTATGATCCCAATAGAATCAATAGCTTCCTCTTTAATGACAAGAACACCTTGTTTTTTTCCTCAAAAGAAATCAGACCATTAAGCAGTCACTCCCCATTTTCTCCTCTCCAGAGCCAGTGGCAACCACCAATCTGCTTTCTGCCCCTGTGGATTTATCTCTTCTGGATAGTTAAGACACATGGAATCAGACAATATGTGACCTTTTGTGTCTGGCTTCTTTCACTTGGCATGATAGTTGCTACTTTTTATTGAGCTTCTTCTGTGTTACATGCAATTTACAATCTTCACAACAAACCTGCTAGGTAGAAATAATCTTCACACTTTTCAGATAAAGAAACTTAGGTACAGAGAGCTTAAGCTACTTTTTTGAGATCTATAAGTTTCTCTAGAGATATTTCTTACCAGCCCAGTGAATCTTCCTGCATCCTCACTGGTCCGATTTGGATAGTTCTGCATATATTAAAGGAGCAGGTGAAATAGACTCTCCCTATCTCTCTATTGGTTGCTATCGCCTTTCCTGCCATTCCACTCTTGCTTGGTGCCACCTGAGTCCCTAGAGGCTGGCTTCTACCATTGGGATCACCTGGCTCCTTTGCCATCTGGCTTCCAATTTGGCTTTAGCCAGTGGAAAGTGGAGGTGGGACACAAGAGGGCAGGAGGAGAGGTGGGGCTATTTTTTTCCTTGCTCCATCTCTCCAGGCCACACTATTTCTTCTCCTTGCCTCTTTAGCCTTGGAGTAGTGGCAACTTCCTCTTCCAGTTGTCTCTGAGGACCTCAGCACCATATTTGGTTCCCTTAAACCTACACAAGTCCTTCAGAATTTCTTTCATTAAGGTCTCTCCATTTGAACCATGTAGGTGGGGCACATTCTATTTCCTTCTAGGACCCTATTAGGGGTAATAAGCTAATCACAAAATTTCACATATCACTTCCATGATTTTTGCCATATCTGCGCCATACCTGGTCTATTGCATACTGACTTTCTTTTCTGGAAATCATTTCACTTTTGTTTTTTACATACTAAATATAATAGCTCTATCCTAAGAAATAATATAATATACATGAAATCAGCATTTAATGCAAAAGTTATGTATTTTTTTCCTGGTACTTATGAAAATACATACATAACTCTCTATGAGAAATTGTATCTAAGTTCCCCTGCAAATCGTCTTGCACTGACTAGGTGATCTCTTGGGTGCCTTTTATCTCAGACAAGCTGTGATTCTAGATAAATGACTGAGACTTCAGTGCTTGTCTTAAGTCAAAAACATCTCAGTAGTTTATAGATTTAAATTGTTTTCTTTCAGCTGTATCGCTGCAGTAAACAGAAATGAGGAAAATAGTTCTCCTCTCTATTCCTGTGCTGATGAAAAGCTTCTAAGTGCTACCAAATGTGGAAAAAATCATTTGGGCTTTCATTGCATTGTTGTGCAAAGAACTCAGACAAATCGGGTTTTGTGCAAGATGAAAATCTTTTTCCTCAGGTGGCCCTCGCTGTGGGGGAATTCGGAGGAAGAAAGAAAAATGGAGATTTGACTAACTGTGTCCATTGCAGGGAAGGGACACAATATTCCTTGCGCATTTCTGGCAGAGCTGTGAGGTGTGGGCATTGCAGCTGTGAACAAATCCTGGCAAACCGTGGTTTGAGAATGTGACTCCTTTAAGAATTAGGACAAGGGAGACTCCATCCAAGGTCAATTCACAGCTGTGATCTTAGTTTCCTAGCTCTTTGAAACCTGTACTTGTGTCTCTTTCCACAGTTCTTCCCATTGACTATGGCCTCAGGGCTCTGAGGAGCCGGGATCTACCCTTTCCCATCTGGCAGACCTCTATTCACTATTCTTTGAACACAAGGCTTCTCGTACACTCTAATGTGCATCAGGATCTCCTGGAGGGGTGACTAGAACATAGATTGCTGGTCTCTGTACTCATAGTATCTGAGTCAGAAGGTCTGGGGCAGGGCCTGGGAACTTCTATTTCTCAGCTGCTGCTGCTGTGGGTCTGGGGACCATACTTTGAGAACCCTTGAAGCAATATGCCTCGTATCTGCCTTGTGTCAGACCCTTGAGATAGAGAGATGAATAAGAAAGGATCCTTCCTTCAAATTGCTTACTTGGCAAATAATTCAAACTCTCCGAGGGTCAGTTACCTCATTTGTAAAAAGAGAATAATTATCCTTATCTCACAGGGCTATTGTGAGAATTAAGTGATATTGAGTCACAGACCTTTGCTATTTTAGAAGGACACATCTTGAGACCTTTGCAAGTCCCCAATTCTATGAATACCATTAAAACATGTAATTTTCTTCATAAAATTTAGTTAAGCATAAGTGAAAAATTTAAGTGACCCTTTCAAGCCCCTAATGATTCCCTAAATGTAGGATCAAAGCAATTTATAAAAGCAATTAAAATAAATTCTTGCTGGAACACCAGCTGAACAGTTTCAGAAATGACTTTCTCTTGGTTCCTTATAGAATATTTGGTGGCTCCAAGCAACAACCAAATTTGATATTTTACCCTTGAATTTATCCAACACTTCTTTTCACTTTCTCTTTATTTCCATTATTCATATTTGTAACTGGTCTCCCCTTCTCCTAACCCCCTCAAAAAAAAAAGATATAAAATATTTTACACACTACACATGCTATGGTGCATTTGACATTAAATAGAGAAAGCAACAAGGCCACATCAAGGTATAGATGTAGGAAGTGAGCTACGCTTGTTTACGAGCTCAGATCTCTGCTAATAAAAGAACCACACCACAGAACTGCCCCAGTGCACAATTCCAGAGAAAGCCTTTCACGCTGTAAATCATTCCTCTGAGTTATATACAATGCTGCAGCTGCATCTCCACATGGAGGTCTCATTTGTGACCTTGTTGTAGATCTTCTAGGTGGCCCACAAAATTTGAAAATAACATTTGAAAACTGAAGTTAATTTTGCCAATGCCAGGGCTTGCTTGGAATAAGAGTGTCTCTCAGAATATCTAGAACATTATTGATTTTCCAAAAAGCCTCTTTTCCAGCTTACACTTAACTCTGGTTTCTTTGGCATTGGTTCCACTCTTTCTAACCTTAGCTCTTAACACGGCATCCCTCCAGTTTATTGTTGACTTGGGTGAGCCCAGGTTCAGTTGGCATTTTGGCCACCACTGCCCAATAGCCTTCCAAAAGGCCTTTGGCTGCTTCAGTCCATAACATACCAGGCAGAGAAACAGGATTGAATTTTGGTGCCAACTCTGTACTTCCATTGCAGGATCCAGGGTGTTCCACTGCAGGATCAAGGGGTGTTGGCCACTCTGCCTCACTGTCTTCTTTCTTAAATGGCTCCCCCATTGACTTACGTAGTCTGTAGATGCTGATGTAACAAAATACCACAGGCTGGGTGGCTTCTAAACAACAGAAATCTATTTCTCGCAGGTCTGAAGGCTGGAAGTCCGAGATTAGGGTGCCAGCATGGTGAGGGCTTTTTTCCTGGTCTCAGTCTTCTTGTTGTATCTTCCTCACGTGGCAGGAAGGGCTAGAGAGCCCTGGAGCCTCATTCAGGAGCTTAATCACTTCCCAAAGACCCCACCTCCTAATACCATCTCTTAGCGGGTAGGTTTCAACATATGAATTTGGGGGGACCCATGCCGAATATAGCTCCCATAGATGGTGTATGTTGGGGAATAAAATGATAGTCACAGAGGCATAAAATTCATTTTCAGGAAGAGTCCTTATATGGCACCTAGATTGGTTAACTCCTTTATTTTTGTAATGTGCATAAAAAATTCTTAGACTTCAATCTTTCCCATAAAGATGTGTTTTAAGGCAGTCACTGTTACAAAACAAAACAAAAATAAGAATGTATTTATAGAATAAACATAGAGATTTCAGGGTTCCCAGTCTATCTCATCGTGGTTTATATCATGAAAACCAAGGTTGGTAAAAATAGCTTTTTCTCTTCTCTGATGAATTTAGGGCAGTGTTCAGCAAACCGTGGGTCTTGAGCCACATTTGGCTCTTTGGCCCCTTGAGTGTGGCTCTTACCACTGCCTACGTGAGTCTATTTTGAAGAAATGGCGTTAAAAGAAGTTTAAGTTTAAAAAATTTGGCTCTCCAAAGAAATTTCAATCGTTGTATTGTTGATATTTGGCTCTGTTGACTAATGAGTTTGCCGACCACTGATTTAGGGGATTTGGGTCTGTCAAACAAGAGTCTGCTTTCCTGACTCAGGGAAGTCCTGCTTTGTTCTGGCCTGGTTTTCAGTTCTCTGGGCCAGGGGTTTGGTAAGCAACCAGGACTATTGGAGTATAAGCCTTCTCTCCACTTTCCCAGTAATCATGGTATTTAGAGTAGGAGCTCTAAACAGACGGTGGAGAGCCCAACCCCTGTAAATGGGGCTTGTGGGCCCACTTCAATGGACTGGCCTTTGCTACTCACTTATCTATGTCTGGTTTTTTTTTTCTCATGGTAATTACAAGGGTTCCTGTTTAATTTTTAGGCTACCCCTTCCCAGCAAGAAGCCCAGCCACATTGGAATATTAAGAAAGGACAATACTGTCATATGACTGTTTAAACACGAACACACTTTTTTTGTTGTTGTTAGCCTGAATAGAAGCAAAGTGCTCAGTTCAAGGAAAATCCTGGATCCAAGTCTTCTTAAATTCTTAGTGCCAGGAAGACCTTAAGCTCATCTCCAGGGTCCTCATTTTAGTTCTACAGCATGGAGTCGGTTCACTTAATCTCATTCTACCTGCTTGAAAAAACTACTCATATATTTGAAGACAACTATCATACTTTCTCCATGGCTTTTCTTTTCCCAGCTGAGAATGCCAGTTTCTGAGACAATTTCTTATGTGGGAGTTCAGAAAGAGCCATCCCAAGATATGCCTCAAAGGTATACAGATTACTTTGAGCTAAAGGCAATTTTGGCCTCAGGCTCAATAGAAATTCTGCCCCTCCCTTCACTACCTAAAAGAACCTGAATTCTGGGCTTTGTCCATAAAAGGAGATTATCAGAGATAACCTCTTTTGATCTATCTACGGGCAGGGCAAATTTGTATTTACTAAGCATCTGCTCTTCTTATCCTCCTGCAATGACCATCTGAAGCCCCCAAGGCATCTTACTTCATCCATGGCTCAGGATGTCTTACATACCTCGGTCTTCTTTTCTGTCTCTGAACCTGTCGTGCATGTGGGGTCTCTGGCTCTCTCATGTAGAAAGGGTTCCCATTCATCTGTATGCATTAATTTTTTTTTTTCTTGCCAATCTGGCTCATGTCTACTTGGTTATTAGACCAGCCAGAAGAACCTCGAGGGCAGAGGAAAGTCTATTTCTCCCCCACACTTATGTGACATGGTCTGGGTTTCCAACATGACCCTGGACACTTTTCCTCAGCACTTTGGTTTTCAGTGTCCTTCTAAGAGAGGTGTTCAGAAATCATTGTGATATTCCAGATGTTGTCTGGCTAGAAAAAAGCATATTGAAATTATGACCTTCCCAATCCTAAATAAAATAATCTGGTTATTTAACACTGCATAGGGCAAACCATAACTGGAATTATATTTACACTTTTGGTAGATTAGACTGCATCTAATATAAAACTCCAGTGTTCAGAAGTCTAAAAAACGTAATTTAGTCACAATAATGATCATAATAGCTACCATTTATTTGGTGCACACATTTTACAAAAGTAAAATCTCATTCCCTATGAAATAGGTATAAAATAATAGGGCCATTAAATTCCATTTGCAGATAAGGAAACTGAGGCTCAGCAGCCTGTCAGGTAGTAAGTCCAAGATTAAAAGCCTGTACACTCTTTCTCCACTGTACTCCATTAGTTTTTTTCTTGTTTTAGATTTTCAAGTGAAAAGAGGTGTTTTTACTAAGAGAGTTGCTGCCTTCACAAGGTTGAAGGGTTATTATTTATAATAGAGCGAAGACTCTGAACCACGCTGGGAAGAACTACCAGGGAGAAGGCAGACGGGACATTTAACACAAATACCCTCTAAGACTCCATTATAAATACCGTCTCTCAGCTTCTGAGCAATGGAGACTTTCCAGATGGAAGCAAAGCCTGTGAGCTTATATTTGTGTAACATTACAGCAGCCAGGATGTCCAACAGGTTTTGTAAAAAATAAATAAGTAAATAAGCACAACAAAATGAAAGTAGTTATGTGAAGTGTCATGCAGATAAACAAGGGATTAAATTATTTTGTCTATTCTGGCCTCTGTGGGTCAGACACATAGAAGTGGTCTCCATCTGGCAGGGCCCAGGAATCTCCTGGAGGGCGCATTGAAAAACAGACTCTCTGGGCTCTGATGTTTATCCAAAGGGTCTGGGTAGGACCTGGGGTTTCCATTTTATGAAGCTTTCCAGTGGTTTCTGACCTCCAGGCAGGGTTGGAACCAGACTATGGATTTCCAACCTTGGACCACATAGGATGACTTAAGTCTGTTAAGCAACCAGCTCCTCAGGAAAAAAAAAAAAAAAAAAACCACCTGAGCCAATGTTTATGTGCTGAATAGAATAGTTGGCTTGGCGTTGCATAGTTTCAGACACACACTTAGCACAGGAATAAGATCAGAGGTCTTAAGAACAGCAGTAACACAAACATGCACAGGTTACGGTGCCAAAAGATGAAAAGAGATTCATGAAATTATTTTAGCAGCAAATGCCATAATTATCAGTATTCTTTTCATGTACTGTAAGAGTTTGCATAATTTCCCTGTGGTAGAATGCAGAGAAATCAAAACAATAAACTAAGAGATCTACCAATTCATTGGAGCACAAAATTTAAATCCGTGTTTGCTAACAATATTTCAATTTCTGGGCAAATCTAACATGGAGAGACTGAATAATTATATTTCCATCTTTACTTTGGGAGGAGTCTGTTTACTTACTGCTTTGGTTAAGAATGCTAAAATCCTGGAACTCTCCACTGTGATATTTACCTTCATTAGAAAAATTTATTGCTTAAGATTATGTTGATTTGTCTTACAAACATGCTCATCAAGTAATCGCTTTAAGGCATAGAAATTTAACACTCAATTTAGGTTTTCTAAATGGTAAGTCCTTGCATGCAGAAAATAAACATAAAAACTTCAGTTGTCTATTTGCCTTACAGTTTACAAAACATGTTGACATCTTTGACCTGGTTTGATTTCCTCCCAAAACTTTGAAGTAAGGAGACCAAATTTGCCATGGAACTTCTTTAGATTTTTGGCCATTATCCCATCTGTGTGCTTTTCATCAATTTGTATTCAAATTTGGTGTGTGTGTGTGTGTGTGTGTGTTTGTAATACATTTTTATTGACTTTAGAGAGGAAGGGAGAGGGAGAGAGAGAAAAAGAGAGAGAAAGAGAGAGACATCAATGATGAGAGAGAATCATTGATTGGCTGCTTCCTGCATGTCCCACACTGGGGATTGACCTCACAACCCAGGCATGTGCTCTGACTGAGAATTGAACTGTGACCTCCTAGTTCATAGGTTGACACTCAACCATTGAACCACGCTGGCTGGGCCCAAATTTGTTGATGTGCAACTCCTGAGAATTGCGTCCTTTTACAGAAAAACTTCAATTAACTTAAATATAACATAAAAAGGTATTTCCAACCCTACTTAATTTATAGAGGGAGGTAAATTGAAATGAGTGGATATCAAAATGGCTAACATTTCACCTTTGAACTAATCAGCTTACTAATTCACTTGTTCTTTCCTCTAATACTTATTGAGCATTTATTATGTAGCAGGTATTTTCTTCCATCTACAGCTAAAATATTGAGACTATATTAGGTAGTCATTTAGAACACAGGCATTTGTATTGACAACTTTGGCCATGAACCCCTTCTCTGCCACTTCTCATGTGACCTTGTACACACTGCTCTTTTTTCTTCCAGTTTTTGCTTCCTTTCCTGTAAAATCTATAATAATAAAAGGGTAATATGCTAATTAGATCAGACATCCTTCCAGACAACCTTCCAGATGAAGCTGGGGCTGTGAGGGAAGCCCGGGTCCTGGGTGCTTGCTGGTGGCCAGAAGGAAGCTGGTTCTGGAAGCAGTGGGAAAGGGGGGGGGGGGGGAGGAGGAAGAAAGCCTACTCCTGCACAAATTTTGTGCATCAGGCCTCTAGTATGGATAATAATAGCATCACCTGAAATTGTTTGGGGGAGGGATTGAGAATTAAGGGAAATAGTGTACACAGAGTGTTTAGCACAGCACCAGTATGTAAAAGGACCTAGTGAATTATAGAATAAAATATTCTCCTGCAGAAAGAAGCTGCTGTTCTGAAAGTTAACCACAGCTAGCAAGGACACCCTGACTTTGTTTGATGGATCACACATTTAAAGAAGAAAGTGTTAGTCAATATTTAGAAGCATTCTCTACAAGGCATTCAGAGGCTAACTCCATGTAATTAGCCATTGTGACAGTTGACATTATTTTGGTTTTGAGTCACAGAAAACAACTCAAGTTGGCTTACAGAATGAAGAGAATTTACTGGTTCCTGTAAACTGTGCCCCAGTAGGACTAGTTTTAGGCAAAGCTTGTTTCAGTAGCTCTAAGAACTGGACTAGAGAACTGGTTTCTCTCGGTTGCATGTAATGATGGCTTCTTTCAACAGCTCCTTGTGGTGTTCCCACCTCAGGTCCCAAGTCTCTCCTCAAATGAAGAAAAAAAAAAAAAAAAAAGACTGTGTAGCTGTGAGCTTCACTCTCCCACTGGGCCAGAAGTAGGCTGAGAGGATTGAGGCATTTGCTTTGGACACAAAATTTAAGTGGGCATCAAAAATACTCAGGAATAAAAATATATAATATTTTCATAATTCACGTAAAAAAAAAAATCAAAATGACTGGAACATCATGTAAATATCCAAGATTTAAACTTAGGAAAGTTCAGAATCAGCTGAAGAGAGAAGGTTTCTCTTAGTAGTCCCAGCAAACATCTCTCTTCTGGGTCCTGACTGAGTTATGTCCCATCCGGAACCAATTGCTGAGACTATAGGAAGGGCTTACTTGTACATCCATTGGCTTCACCTAATAAGAGGCCACTTCTGGAACTGGAGGTAGGGTCAAGCCCATTCCAACCAAATGACTATGAATGGGAGAACTGGCTCCAGAAAGAAAGACCACAGAAATCAGAGTATTGTTGCTTCAGGAAGGGAACAGGAGTCTTGGATGTCAATCAAGTAGGTTTTACCATAGTTATTAATTTAATTAACCAGATCCAATCTTTTACCTGATCCCCTAAGCAACCTGTTCATTTGCTATTACAAATTGACAACCATTGTGATTGTCAAAAATCCTTGTTCTGCTGATGTCTCCTCTGCAGTCAATTTGTTTGCTTTTAACAAAGTCAAGAAAGAAGAGGTGAAATGGGAAGGAGGTACCTATAAATCCACACTGTTAGGGTAGGGGGATTAGGGAAATTGCAGCCAACAAAGTCTTCTTTGTGTCTGTGTGCAATCTTAGCAGTAGTGTGTGTGTGTGTGTGTGTGTGTGTGTGTGTGTGCGTGTGTGTGTGTGCGAGTGCACACATGTGTGGGTGCGCTACTGGTCTGCGCATAGCAGGAAATGTGTGGGCAGTGGTCTTGTTAAGGACAGGAAGTAAAGAATTTCCTTAACTGACCAATCCAAACAGTCTGGTTTGGGGAGCCCTCTCACCTTTGGCACAGTGGTGACTGCCACAAGCACATTCTCAGTGGGGTACTTATTAAGCAGCCCTAATGATAAAGGTGCTGTTCACACCTGAGCCCTTGGTATGTAGCTTAGCTAGCTAATTATGCAAGGTTGGTATGTTTACTCCCTCTTTAACAGGTGAAAAGACTGAGGCTCAGATACCTTATAGAAAAATAGAATGGCAGAGACAAGTAACTAGAAAGTAGCTAAAACACATACTTCTCAGCAGTTGTTTCTTTTTTTTTAATTCAACTTATTGGGGTGACCTTAGTCCACATGATCATATGGCAGTGGTTTCCTACTTTGTTCTCTCAAAGTCTTTTTCCTTTTGCTTTTTTTGGATATACCATTCTCATTATTGTATAATAATGCCATTGTCCTCTGTGAATTTAGTATCCATTGCAGCGAATCTCATGAAGCATTGGTATGATAAATGTTAAAGTTGATTAGATAGGGGATGGGATGATGAGAGTATTAAATAGGTTTAAAAATGAGTTGGTTTCAAGAGCTGTAAGCAGTTGGAAAATAAAAAAGAAAACCCTTTCCTTTTAGTTCTTAAAAGAAATCCATAATGGGTTTTCCTCATAAACTGCAATTATTTTTAAATAGCACTAATGAATAATTTAAAGACCCACTGGGTTAGGCAATTAGTTTTAAGTGTGGATTAATTGCTTTCTTTATAATATTCCATATTAATTTTTTTGCATAATATGGACAGATAGTTCATCTTCTTTAAAAATATTTTATGTTTTCCAAAACATGCTGATAGGTGAGAAAAGAAGCTGCTGCAGTTATTGTAAAATGGGGAGCACATGGCTGCTGATCCTGTGCTCACCCCTGGTTTCGGGGAACTTATAAAATCACGGAGTTTCCCGTTGGTCCAGTAATCCAGTAGGCAGGATGTAGCTATCAAACCTTTTTCACTGTGACTGCAGTGAGAAACTGTGTCCCGGAACAAATACACACACAGACAGAGCAACATAAAAGGTATTTGGAACAGAAGTTTTAGAATACAATGGGCAGCTTTCTCTCCTACCCACTAACATTTTCCACCCCACTCCACCTCCAACGTGGTCCAGCTTGGTAACTTTACAGGAAGGAAGTAGGTGTCTGGCATAGCTGGTCAAAGCTTGTTTCTTAATCTGGGTGGTCATTATCGGGATGCTCACCTTGTAATGATTCACTTGTGGTACAATCGTTTCTGTACCTGTGCTTTATTTTGCTTTTATCAAACTTAGAAATATATGTTCTAGAAGCTTGAAAAGCATTGTCTTAAGGGTGTGGAAACCTGAATGAATCATATCACAGCTTCCACTTTATTTTGTTTTTAAAGCAGAGAGAGAAGCATAATCTAAAAAAAAAAAAAAAAAAAAAAAAAAATCTAAGGGTGAATTAGAGACTTGAGAGCCAAATCCATGAGTCTCATTTGTAGACCCAAAAATATCCCTAGTGGTGACTTTCTTGAGTCAGTGACCAGATGGGATCCCCTCAGCTTGGGGATATAATTTCTTTGGAAGAAGGCATTCACACACACACACACACACACACACACACACACACACACACAGAGGGAGAGTGATAGAAAGAGAGAGAGAGAGAGGACATGAGAACACTACACAGGACATTTTACTGTTGTGAACTTCAAATTTTAAATGTCTTTCCTTCCTTTAAGAAAGAGGTATACTCTTTAATACACTGTACCTTCAACAATGGGTGCTTGTGAGTCAACATTGATCTATTTTCCTCATTATATTGATCTCTCTTGAAACTGTCTTTAAAAAAACCCGATTGACCTTCTTTAGAGAGTAGTATTTCAAACAATGTATGCAGCATGGTGAGGGTTGAAATCTTGGGTTCTAGCCTTGGCCCTGACCTTAAGTGAATGTCTTTTCATAAATCAAGAGCAATCAGTTTTATTATTTTTACTCTCCAAGGACACAATGGCATGAAGCTTTTATCTCCAAATAGTATAACTTTTATTTAGTGTTAAGAAATATTATCCAGAACTTGGAAATAAGGCAAAAATGTGAGTGGCATGCATTTTTTTTCTTAAACTCTCTGCTGACTATTGGTTAAAGGTTCAGACTATGTGAGATTTTTGTCCAGTAGAGATACAAGTAATTTCTCTCCAATTGAGTTAATAGCCCCAAATGTTGTAGTTTATTGCCCTGTTGTACTTTAAATACATCCCAGGAATTATTTCCTAACACTTCTTTCGTAAATTATCTTTCAATACTTAGCTTTTCACATGTTCTTTGAAAACATCTGAACATATTACAGGGTTTCTTCATTAATGAATTAATTGAATAAAATCTTTGACATGTGTTCATTTTATATTTACACGAGAGTCAAGATTTTATCTTTTTGAACATTATGCTTTTTGTAGGTTACTCTGCAGAGATGCCCAAGTGGACGAACCTGACAGAGCTAATTACACGGTGTGGCTTGAGAAGTCTACCTCAAGAGCTTAGTGAGCCCAGGCATGTCTCTTCCGGCTTCCAGAGTGAATCCCAAGTGGTAAGGAAACCCTGACTTTGCTGGCTCTCCTTTTCTCCAGGTTCTTCTTTCCTTCATGTCTAGAGATTTTTGTTGAGTTTCTGGTTTGTTATTCCCATTGTGTTAGCAATAATTGGGAATTTGGCTTTATAGTCTGGTAAATGGGTGACTGAGATCTATTCCCTGCCAGGTGAGACACACATTCTGGGTTTGTAACTGGAGCCAAGGTTTGATGGCCTGCTGCCACAAAAACCAAACTTATGAGACAGATGCTGGTGAAAGAAGAAAGATTTATTCACATGCTGGTCAAAAGATTTGAACAGATGTTTTACTAAAAAAGTTATATGGAGGACAAATAAGCATATTAAAAAGATGCTGACATCATTAATCTTCAAGATTATGCAAGTTAAAACCATAATAAAATAAGATTACACACTTATTAGAATAGCCAAAACCCCCCAGCATCACAAAACAACCAACTAAGAACAAAAACCTGACAATACCAAGTGCCTGTACAGATGTGAAACAACTAAAACACTCATATGTTGCTGTGAGAATGCAAAATAGTATATTCACATTGGAAATAGTTTGTCAGTTAAACATTCACTCACTATATGATATCCAGCTACCTCACTCCAGGATATGCCACCCTATCTAATAAAATGGTAATACGCAAATTAACCATCACTCCATCACAAAGATGGAGGTGCCCATAGCCACGAGATGATGGGGCCCAGTCCTTTCAGACCCACAGGAGTCCCCCAGTCCTGGAGGGATGGCTGCTGAGAGCGGGCAACATGAACAGCCTGGCGGAATGCTTGCTTTGTCGCTGTGGTGATGAGGCAAGTTTTCCATGCCCAGCTGCAGATGAGCCTCTGGCCAGGCCAGGGTGCAGAATGCTTGTTTAAGAAGAGAAGGAACTGGTGAGCTGAGCAGAGTTGAGTGGCCCCCAGCTCCCAGGCAAGATGAAGTCCGGGCAGACAGAGGGTGGAGGTGGTGGAGGATAGTGTGACAGGAGGGACTGGTGGTGGAGGCAAAGGTGAAAGCTGGCTGAGAAAGAGGACAGAGCCCTTTATCAGAGTTCCTGAGAAAAGGAGGTAAATAATTTGCATTCCCAGCTGCAGATGGGTCTCTGGGCCTTGGAGAGCCTCTCAGCAGTGGGTGGGGAGCGGCCAGGCCCCACAGAAGGCTACTATAATAGTACACGGATTTATGTGCAGGGTTACTAGTGTGAAATAAAAACTTCTGCATAGATATTTATAGACTTTACCTATAATTGTTCAAAAATGGAAATAATTCAAGTGTCCTTCAACTTGTGAATGGATAAACAAATTTTTGTACATCTTTACAATGGAATACTACTTAGCAATAGAAAGGAAGTTCTGAGAATCCCAACTACAGGGCTGAACTTCAAGTGCAAAATGCTAAGTGAGGGAGGCCAAATTCAAAAGGCTACATACTATAGGATTCCATGTATAGAATAGTCTGGAGTAGGCAAAACTCTAGGGACAAAAAACAGATGTGTGGTTGCTAGGACTGGAAAGAAGGTAAAGCAACTATTAAAAGGGGACAGAAGGGGACTTGGGAGTGTTATGTAAAGAACTGTTCTAGGCTTTGATTGTGGTTACCTGATTTGAATGCATGTCAAATATCATCAACTGAACAATAAGAAAAAGTAAAGTTGACTATGTAAGTTATACCTCAATAAAATAATATTGGTTCTCAAAGCTATAGTTGGAGCAAGAGATTTGATAGAGAACTACAACTATGTATTGAAGGTGATAGAATTAAGTTTTGCTTTTTCAAGAAAAATAGGGAGTTGATTTGGCCTAAAATGTTCAGTTTGTTCCAGAATATGAGTTTAGTGAATATGCATAGTAAGATGTAGAGAACATGAAAGAACTGAATTTTATTTGTCTAGAGCACATGTGTCAAACACAAGGCCCGCGGGCCAAATCCAGCCCGCCAGGCCTTGCAATGTGGCCCGCACCGCGCTGTCATCACTGCACTCCGCTGTCAGTTTATGACATTGTCAGTTTATGACTGTTCAGTAAACCATTCGGCCCGCGATTTAGGCTGGATTTTAGATTTTGGCCCCTTCTCTGATTGAGTTCGACACCCCTAGTCTAGAGTCTGAAAAGAGGACACAAACTGTGTTAAAATTTTGGCAAAGTTTGCTCAGTTTGAATGAGCTTATTCACAAGATTATGTACAAAAGAAAAAGAAATTTATGAAACATTTTCTGCTACTATTATATTAATTCATAATTTGAATTAGGCTTGCACTGTGTTAGAAAGATACATTGGTTTTACAGCTCTTATCCACCTTGATAGTAGAGATTCTGTCTCATTAAAAGAAGTTTCTGGTCTTTGTGTTGACTTTATCATGTCTCTGATTATTTATAAACAACAACACAGAACAAAGTTTCTTCACTGTGAACAGGCTCAGGTTCCTTACAACCATGTTGCCTTTAAAATATTTAAAAATATTATATTAAGACTTTGATTAAATAGCTAGCCAAATAGTTTTCCTCTGACTCCCATGCTCCTATCTTAATTAACTTATTAAATATTTTTTTTTATCACTTTGTTGATTTTGTCTTTATCACTTTGTTGAGTTTGGAACCTAATTGGAGAAAAATAAAACGACATTCCCCCCCCCTCTCTCTCTCCCCCTCTCTCTCTCTCTCTCTCTCTCTCTCTCTCTCTCTCTCTCTCTCTCTATATATATATATATATATATATATATATATCTTTTACATCTAAAACAATGTTTTCAATTTTCAAAAGGTCTCTGGAAATCATAAAGATTTATTATTTTACCTTATGAAAATAGATGCTAGAAATAATTAGGAATTTATTTATTTTGGTTTGCTCCATACCTCTACACCATTTCAACATAAGAGCTGCACAGGAAAATTGTCAAATCAAAAGAGATATTCAATTTTTCCTAGGTTAAGTTTCTATAGTTAAAATATTACTAATTTAAATATTTCAGAAGTTGTAGACTCTATAGGAATTCCCTGGAGTTTGATCAATACTCTTGCTGTCTATATGTTCTTGCCCTAGGGGAACCAACCATCAAACACTGATGAAATAGTTAGGCATTCAATTGCAATACAGAATTTTCACCTCCTCTGTGATGTTATTGAGTGATGCAGTGATTTTCAAGTGGTGTGCCACAAGAATTTTTAAAACCTGCAATACCTGACTATTTAGTAAGGGGCACTGGCCTCTTTTCCCTCAATGACTTTTGTTGAGTATCTTTTATTTTATCTTTATTTGTCAAATTAAAAAATTACAGCTAATACAATAGTCACCTGGTGTGAATGAATCAAAATTATACCTGTTTGTTTGTTGTTGTTGTTGTTTTTTTGTCTTTTTTCTTTTTGTCAGATTGGCAAAAAATATACTTTTGGTGTGCTGCAGAATTTTAGTAATTAGTGTATGTATGCCAATGAGATGAAAAAGGTTGAAATCGCTGGATTACTGTAATAAATTAACCACGGTCACTCCGTTTTATAATCAGAGCTTTCTGCTTTCTTCTGGTGCTTGCCTGAAGATTCTACAAAGTAGAATTTGTGTCTTTAAGAAGAAAGGTCAGCCTCAGAGCCTCCTGGAAAAGGATTGTGCCAAATCCTCTCTAAACTATAGTATAAGTACTTCTCGATAACCAATTGCGCCACTGGAGCTCCAAAATCCTATTGATATGCCTAAGAATAACTCCCGGATACAGGCTTCTGAGCTGACATAGCTGAAACAACTTTCAGGTCACATCAGTAGACTATCCGAATTTCAAGGATTCCTTTCAGTCTACATAGCAGAGTGCAGACTACTTCCCAGACCCAGCAGAATGAGAATTACATGTGGTCCAGGAGGGAAGCTAATTTGGATTGTTCGTTTGGAATATTGTTGATGCTGCTTTAATTTTCTATATGGACATATAAGATAGTCTTTTCTCCTATGTCTTCACTAACCCTCAATTTAGCTTTTAAATTGAAGTGAGACTTTTGGTGGTATCTGATTCTTACCGGATCCTCCAGAGTTCAGAAATAAATACTTCTACTGAGTATCTTTATTTTTGTAGAGCAATTTAGTTTCTGCATGAGTTTATAAGACTCTGTTCTCTTTTTTACTGAAATATAATTGGACATATCAATCATGCAACCAAGGCCTTAGCTAAACGTTGTATTTGAGAAGGATTCTCTTTTAATTAGGTATAACACACCCACTACTAAGGAAAATTCCTGTGATGGTTATTTTGTGGTTGCCCCTGGGGTGCTCAGACTAAGCATTATGTCTGAGTGTGACTGTGAGAGTGTTTTTGGATGAGATTAGCATTTGAATTGGTAGACTGAGTAAACTAGATTTCCCTCCCTAGTGTAGGTGGGCAGAATCCAATCTGTTGAGGACAAAAAGGAAGAAACTAGAGGTATGTAGTCTGCTTGAGCTGGGATATTGATCTCTTCCTGCCCTTGACTAGGATTTATACCATTACCGCACCTGGTTTTCAGGGCTTCCAACTCAGACTGAATCACCCCATTGGCTTTCTTGGATCTCCAGCTTGGAGACAGCTCACTGTGGGACTTCCCAGTCTCCATAATTACATGAGTCAATTACTATAGAGAATCTTTTCCTGTACATGTATATTCTATTGGCCTTGTTTCTCTCAAGAACTCTGACTAATACAATTACTGACCTGCCATGTGGAGCCAATGACTACAAATTGCTCCCAAGGTCACCAGCTTGGTGTATGGCTTACAGGATCCCAGTGTCACAGTTGGAAAGAAAGCCCACCTGCTGGGCTGGGGGTTCACAAATTTGGGTGACTTCAAGAAGAGAGGAATTTATCCCCCAAAGATAGATATGTACACCACCAGGTAAAATCTGATGAAGAGAGTGTCTTTGTGCTTGTATTTTTAGTTTTAGGATAGAAGAGCCAAACAACAGAGGTTTTCAAAAGTCCCATCCAAGAAGGGTTCTAGATTTGCACAGCAAATTTAATGAAGCATGCATGGTTAACAAATACCACCCCCACCCCCTTTTTTTTGCATTTATGTGAGTAATCAAGCCAAACATACTGACACTAGCCTTTGAGAGATTATTTGTGATCCCAGGAGGATGGTAGAAAGACTGCTGTCTAAATGGTGGAAATCAGGCAAAAAACAAAAACAAAAACAAAAAAGCAAAAAAGAAAGTGGAGGGAGGAGTGTTGGTATGTCTATTCAATGTCCACAACCCACCCAAATTAGAAGGGTTTATTTTTTTAACTCATTATTCACTATCGAGTAAAGGTTCCAGATTTAGTGAAGTTACAGGTTAACTTTTATGGATTTTTGTTCAGTAGAGATGCAAATATTTGCTTTGCAATCAAACAGATAACTCCAAAGTTTACAGCTTGCCACTCTAGTGGGCATTAAAGAGTTTGTATCTAGCCCAGACATTTTATTCTAATAGCCCTTTACTATCAATAAATTGCCTAGAAAGACCTGCTTTCCTAAATGCTATCTGAACCAGTTTTAAAATCTCACTAGTTTCCTCAGTAATTAATGGATAAAATAAAATCTTTAATAAGTATTAACTATATATTTGCATGAGCTATGATTCAAAAATTATATTTTAATATAAATATTTTTTCTTTTCAGTTTTGTTAATCTCAGAAACAGGTCAAGAGATACTGATGTGAGTGGTGTATAACTGAGTTCACATAATTTCAGAAAAAAACAAAGGAATTTAAAGCAATTAGCTTTTGCCATACTCATTGCATGTGTTGGGTTAGTTTATTGAAACATGTATTAAAAAAATCATTCATGCCGGGACCAGTTTGGCTCAGTGGATAGAGTGTCGGCTTGGGGACTGAAGGGTCCCGGGTTCGATTCTGGTCAAGGGCACGTACCTTGGTTGCGGGCATATCCCCAGTAGGGGGTGTGCAAGAGGCAGCTGATCGATGACTCTCATTGATGTTTCTAACTCTCTATCTCTCTCCCTTCCTCTCTGTACAAAATCAATAAATAAATAAAAATCATTCATAAATCAGCAGAGATTTTGGGCCTCAAAATTAGATACCTCTGATCCTAAGTTAGTCTGCTTTTGGCCTGATATAATTTAATCCTGGGATATCCAAGCTGTTATTTGACACAGAGATTTGAAATGGTTCCATTTTGAAAGAACCAGATTGGTTCCTAAAAATATCTGTTGAATGAATGTCAACACAGAAAATCACTGCCCTTTGTGCGGCCAGGCCAGGAGCAGTGGCTGCCAGGCTGGGAGCGGCCAGGCCCGGAGCAGCAGCTGCCGGGTTGGGTGCGGCCAGGCCCGGAGCAGCGGCTGCCAGGCTGGGAGCGGCCAGGCCCGGAGCAGCAGCTGCCAGGCTGGGAGCGGCCAGGCCCGGAGCAGCCGGGTCTGGTGCGGCCAGGCCCGGAGCAGCGGCTGCCAGGCTGGGAGCGGCCAGGCCCGGAGCGGCCGGGACCGGAGCAACCGGGCCCAGAGCAGCCGGGTCTGTTGCGGCCAGGCCTGTAGCAGCAACAACCAAGGCCAGAGCAACTAGGTCGGGAGCGGCAGTGACCAGACACGGAGCAGCTGGTTGTGGAACGAACCAGAGCAACAGAGGCCAGGCCCGGAGCAGCCAGGCCGGAAACAGCTCGCTCCTCGCCTGTACCTGCCCACGGCTGCCTCTCAGACATGGCTGGAAACTTTTGCGGGAACTTGAGGGTCTGCTGAATCAAGTGATGAAAGCTTAGATCTGAATGTGTTGAGTTAGTATAGCGCTGGGGTGTTGATCTGTGAGTGCCTTGGGTGGGGCCTGGATGAGGCTGGTTGACCTATTTGAAAATGTCTTTTGTGTGAAGTGTATCATTGGGCATGTGGAGGTATTATTGATATGAGAAAATGCTAAGTAACAGATTTACTATCTGAAAAGGGATTTACTATCGGGGAAAGGGAGGGAGGAAGAGACTGAACATAAACTGTGCACCTATGGATGAGGACAATGGGGGATGGGGAGGGGGCAGAGGGTGGGGTGGGAACCTGGTGGAGGGGGGAAGAAATGAGGAACCTTTGTAATAATATGAACAATAAAGATTGATTTAAAAAAAAAAAAAAAAAAAAAAAAAAAAAGAAAATCACTGCCCTTTTGAAGCCCAGGGTCATTGTTCTCCCAAGCCTTTCTAATCTAATCTAATCTGATCTAATCTAATCTAAATTACTCTGTCCTGGTATAGTCTATCATTGATCCCAGTGTATCCATTTTGCCTAGGCCGGACCTTCCAACATAGCTTATCATTAAGACAGAACCATTTATGAACAGTTAAATTCTGGCAAACCCAGGCAAGTCCAGCATTTAGTTTGGTTGATTTGGGTCAGATAGAGTGAGGAAGAGATGGGTAGAATAGCAAGCTGGGCTTAAATTCTCCTCCAGTTTGCCTTAACCACCAAATGCACTTCATTCATGACTTATTCCATTCTCAGTATCCTATCTAATAAAGAGGGAATATACAAATTGACTGTTATGCCTTCACAAAGATGGAGTCTCCCATAGCCACAGGATGGCAGAGCCCAGCCCCCTCAGCCCTGGCAGAATCCCCCAGTCCTTTCAGCCCTGTTGGGGGGATGGAGGGCGTGGAGACAGGCATGCAGTGTGGCTGGACCTGCCCTCAGGCCCCAAGCTACCCAGGGCCGGCCCAAGGTGCAGGCAAGCCTCAGATTGCAGTTGCCCAGGGCTGCCCGAGGTTTAGGTAGGCAGAACGAGGCTTGCAATGCCAGCAGTGGTAGCAGCAGAGGTGTGATGGGGGTGTCGCCTTACCCTGATCACCAGGTTGCCTCCCTCCCCTGAGCACTTCTGGACTGTGAGAGGGGGCAGGTCAGTGCATGAATTTTCATGCAGGGGGCCTCTCGTGGAAAAATAAAATAATAGAGTTTCACTTTATTGAATAGGGACCTCTCTAGTCTTAGATAAAATAACAGTTGTTCAGTAGAGAAAATTAGGATTAACACCCAGTACATTTCTTTGAAAACAAATTAAATTTTATTTAAATGCTCAAAAGGAAGCATGTTAGAGTTAAAAGAAGGCTGTTAGTGCCCAGCCAGTGTGGCTCAGTGGTTGAGTGTTGATCTATGAACCAGGAGGTCACAGTTTGTTTCCCCATCAGGGCACATACACGGGGGTGTGCAGGAAGCAACTGATTGATGATTCTTTTTCATCATTAATGTTTCTATTTCTCTCTCCCTGACCCTTCTTCTCTCTGAAATCAATAAGTAGATAGATGCAGAGACTTAGAAGCATGAAACAATCTGTTGAAGCTCAAAAGGAAGGCAGGGGTAGGTGGGAAGAGATCAACCAAATAATTTATATGCATATATGCATAACCCATGGACACAGACAATAGTGTGGTGAAGGCCTGGGGTGGGAAGCAAGGAGGGTCAATGAGGAGCAAAAGGGACTATATGTAATATTTTTAACAATAAAGATTTAATAAATAATAGCTGTTAGAGATACCAGGAAGGAGGTAATAGTGGTTTGGACTAAGTCTGTAGCAATAAACATGGTGAAAATGTCAGATTCAATATATATTTTAGAAATACATCAGAGGGAACTTACTGATGATATCGGGTGTGAAAGAAGAAAACCAAGATGACACCTACATCTGTGGCCTGAGCAACTGGTTAAACAATGGTTCCGCTTATTGACATAGGTTAGAGGGAGGAGAGACATTTGAGTAGAGAAAAAGCCAACACTTCTGTTTAGGACATGTAAGCTTGAGATGCCAGTGAGACATCCAGGTAGAAACAAGAGGACATCTGGAGCTCAGAGGTTAGGTGTAGGTGGGGAGAGAAATTTGAGAGTTGTCAGCTTATTTGAAGCTGTGGGAATAATTAAGAAAAGAGTGTTAATGGGGAAGAGAAGAGCATGAAGATAGGATCTGGGGGATCTCCCACTTTTTGAAGTCCGGGAATGGAGGGGTGCCTGGTAAAGGGGCTGAGAGGGAGTGACCGCTGAGGTAGTAGAAAAACCAGAAAAGAGTAGTGTCCCAAAGCCTAGAGAAGAGAATATTTTAAGGAAGAATGTTCAGCAATGTCAAATGTTGCTGAGAGATTAGGGATGGGATAAGACAAGGAGTTGACCATTCACTAGCTTTGGTCTGATGTAGGACATAGGTGACATGGATAAAAATCCTATCAGAGAAGAGATAGAGAGAAAAGTTTGATTTTCACAGAGTAGTTAATAGCATGATTATGGAATTAACCAGATGACAATAATAGCTACCATTAATTATGACTCAGTATCTACCAGATGTTTCATAAAAATGATCTCATCTAATTCTTTAAACAATTCTATTAGGCATACAGTGCCACCAGACCCATTTTATAGATAAAGTCATTGAAATTAAAGTCTTTAAACAAGCTGACTAGTATCACATTATCAGTGGCAAAAACCAAGACTTAAACAAACTATTTAACTTCAGTGCTTAACCATTTTTGATGAATTGCTTCCTATAGCTAGTTCAAAGCCTTGTCTTGCTAATGACTAGCTGTGTAACTTCTAAAAGACTTGCTTTCTCCATTTTTCATAAAATGGGAGATCTTATATATACAGAGGGTGGTGAACATTGAATTACTCTATGCAAAGCCTTAGCACAGGGCCTGGTATATTATTGTTGTCTGGTGCAACCTACTAGTTTCTTAGGTAAGGAAGCCAGGCCCCCAAATGCCCAGAGGACTTGCCATAGGAACATGAAAAATGTCAGAGGGAACACTGTGCAAATGGCCTGATTTCTGGTCCAGAGTTCTGAATTCTTAGGACCTCCTACCATCTTTCTTTCTTGGAAGCCCCTTACTCAGGGACCAAAATACTCTCTGATGCAGTTCCAAAGCACTTGTGAGCCACTTAAATAGTCCCTGCGCCGGCAACAAATAACTCAGAGTGTCATTACCTGCCTGATGCCTTTTGAAGCAGCACCGTTCCCATGAGTGCTCTGTCATCAGAGTGACAATCCTTCAAGTTGTACATCTCCCCAAAGCTGACATTCTGCTTTTGTGTTTTAAAATGCCCAAGACTGATCATAGAAAGTGCCAGCTCATTCCAGAGAGCAGAGGGTATACTTTAGGCTGTTTTATGGCCAAGGAGATAATATTTATTTAGTTATTTCATTTTCACTCTATCTTAGCTGTAGTTTGGTTATAAAAAAAATTGTAAAAGACAAAGTTTGATTTCGGAGGGTTCTAAATCTGGGAGATTTACATGGTACCTTAGGCTCAGAATCATGGACAGTGACTGTGGAAGGGACTTAGAGAGTGTTTAGATCAGTGGCCTTTATATTTGGAGTTATGGGGGACTGTGAGACCCTTTTAAGAGCCCCCGTGTAGCAAGGGCAATGCTAGGAGATGATAAGTTAGGACTCTGGCTTCCCACTGCAGCCTTTATCAGAGTAGTTCTGTCTTTGTTTTGCACACAGGTCTTCTCAGACTAAACTACTTTTTGGGAAAGAGTTCTGGTTTAAAAACCACTGATCTCATCTAATATTATTACTATATAGACAGGGAAATGGAGGTCCCATCAGGGGATGAATTTGTCCAGTACACAAAAGTAAGCCTATCCCAGAACATACACTGAAGTTCAAGTCCCTGATATCCCATAGGGATTCCCCCTCCCCCACTCCCTTGACTCAATAGGGCTACAAGGCAACTTAACTTTCGTTTTTGACCTTACTGCCAGTGCAGGGACCAGTAAAATTTTTCTGTGAAGGGTTACATTGTAAGTACTTTCAAATTTACAGGCTATACAGTCTCTGTTGCAATTATCCAAGTCTGTTTTGTAGGGCAAAGCATCCATAGCCAATGTGTAAATGGACAAGCATGAGTACATTCCAATATAATGTTATTTGCAAAACCAGGCAATCAGGTCTCACAAGTTATAGTTTTTTGATCCTTGTTCTACATAGCAAGAAACAAGTGGGTTATTGGTGAGATGACACCCACAGTAAGAGTGGACTAATTATTGATTGATGAAGTTCGGTGTGCTATTGGAGAGATGGGCAACAGGCCTCATTATGAAACAATGGGGCTGTTTAAATAGATGGTCACCCAGGAAAGGATGACAAACTGCCTGAGACATCAGGGAAGACTTCATAAAGAGAACTTGGAGTTGGCCTTGGCAATGTTATCAGGTCCAAAGAGGGAGACCATCTCAGACAGAGGAAATAGCACTTGGCAGAACTCTAGTGGGTTTAGAAGTATGAGGTGTGGGAGTTTGGGGAGAGATCCTAAAGGGTCTTGTCTGTGTGTTCTGTTAAGACCGAACTTTATTATTTTGAATTGGGGGAGGGGGACAGCCATTAATGGATTTAAGCAGGGGCATGACATAATCATCAGGCATTTCATAGAGACTGATGTGGATGAAATGTTGAGGTTTGGGGCAGGAAAATACATCAGGAGGTTGTTGAAGTCATTTGGGTGAGAGATGATGGTCAAAGTTAGTGCTGCACCTTACATTTACACAATGTTATTTGTCAAATCATATCTCAATAAAGCTGCAAGAAAAAAAAAAGAGAGAGAAAGAAAAATAGACAGGTCTGTGTATATGACACATGATGCATGTTTGTGCTTTAACTTATTGACTATTTTCTCAGAGCCAGGAGACTTAAATTTAACGCTGTCTACTTTTCATTAGCTGTGTTAACTTGGAAATGTCACTTAGCCTTTCTGAACCTCAGATGCCTCATCTTCTGAAGGGTGATTATAGTACCTACTACCAATGATTGTGAAGATTAAATAGGATAATGTATTAAAGCTCCACTTTAAATCCTGTTTTTATATACAAATACATAGCAAAGTGGTTTTCTTTTAATATAAACTGAATTCTCAAAGAGATTAAACTTGAAGAGAGATTTATCCTTACAGCGATAGGCACGGTTCTTGAAGTTGAATCCACTGTGGAAATGGGGGATCATTTTGGCATTTCTATGGATCATCAGGATATTCTCCAAGGCCTGAGAATGGTTTTTAAGATGTCTCCTCAGCTGGAATTTTAATAAAATGTGCATTCCTTGTAAATTACATTGCTCACATGGAAATTTGCTATACACTACAAATAGAGATTGCTGCTAACATCAATGCCAATTGAGGATTGCATTATTTTAAGTTTGATTGATGTTCCCTTGTGCATTCCTGAAAGAAATATAGTGAAGTCAGATGACTCAATACCAGCCTTAAGTGATTCTTAGCATGATGGTTATTCAGTAAAGATGTTCTCTTTAAATGTGTAGGAGGCACCCATATAACTAGACTCACTTATGTGCTAAAGGGTGTGCACATTCATTTCTCCCAATTGTTACTGAGAGTCCAATTTTAATTTGTTTGCTATTTCTGTTAATACCAAGGCCTATTTAGTCTAACCGTTGGAAGTTGTTAAGGATATTAACTGGGATCCTCCTAGAATTGCTACAGAGTTTTTAAATATCTGTGAATTACCAAGACAAGGTTTTAGTTTTAACTCACATTAAGTAGATTTCATTATCAACAAGAACATGTGCAAACAAAAATGAAGTCATTAACATCTTAAATAACACTGCATTTTTAAAAAGAAAGTTTGAAAAAAAAGTTGAGAAAATGCATTTTGCAAAAACAAAGTTGCCAAAAAATAGAAAGAGAAAAGAAGCCAAATTTGACTGTACTGATTATAGACATACTGATCAGTATAAAGACATACTGATTGTGTTTACCATCATGTATTGAGAAATATTTAGAAAAAATACTGAAATGGAAATCTGGGGCCTGAGGTTCAGTTTTTAGGTCAAATTTCCAAAAAACAATCTGCCCACGGACAATTCATTCTATTGCAAATTCATTGAATTTGCTAAATTTATTAAAAACTAGTTTATTTTAAACTGGCGAATAATTTTAAAAATTTTAGAAGTCTTTGTCAAAGTTTTAGATGATCAGCTTTCATTTTGCCTTCAGAGTAACATTTTTTAACAAGCGTTCATCCTGAGTCTGCCCCAAGCTCCCCGTGGCTGGAGCTCAGAGAGCGAGATCAGAGGGAAGTCCCTCTGCTGGAGGAAGGCGAAGGGAAGGTTCTGCTAGAACACAGCTAGGCTGTGGACCCCTCTGGGGAGTTCCCAAGGAACAGAGGACAGATGGTAGAGAGTGGGGATGGGAACGCAGAGCACTGAGGGGCAGTGAGGAAGAGATTGGGGCAGGGGCAGGCCAGTGGTAGAGAGGATGGGAACTGGTGAGGATGAGGAGGTCTCTGTCAAAGGAGTTCAGACTCCCCACAGCCTTGCCCATGGGTCTAGAATGAATTGTTATAGCCTTTGTAAGTAAAGCGGAAGCAAGTTTTTGATGATTTGGGAAACTCAGAAATGAGTCATTTGGTGATTTGGCATTTGGTGGACTGATAGTGCATTGACTTTTATCAAACTGACTCATTTGAACAAGTCATTGGATGAACTGGTTGTTAAGAAACCAGACGAGGCCAGGAGGCCTGGCCTTGGCTAAAGCACCCTTCCTCTTGGGCCTTCCCAGGAGAGTGGCCGGGCAAGACCAAGTTAGAAGAGCACACAGAAGGCCTTTCTCTGCCCTCGATGGTTTAGATCCATGGATAGAGTGTTGGCCCTCAGCTTGAAGGGTCCTGGGTTTGATTCGGTCAAGGTCATATACCTTGGTTGCAGGTTCCCCGGACCTGGTAGGGGTGTGCACAGAAGGCTACCAATTGATGTATTTCTCTCACATTGATGATTCTCTCGTCTTTCCCTCTCTCTTCCACTCTCTCTAAAAGTAAATGGAAAGATATCCTTGGGTAGGATTAAAAAAAAAAGAAGAAGGCCCTTTTCCAGGGAGGTGTCTTGTGGGGAGGTAAAAGGCTGAGCGAGAGGTTCTGTGCCTTGAACTCCCAAATCTCACAACCTGCCCTTTTTTACCGTATGCGTTTTCTTTGGGGGGAAAAATAAATTCACTGTTAAAATCAACTGAAACACATTTTGAAAAACACTAGAAAAGATGACCGTGCACTCTTTGGAATAATAGAAGATATGTACCCTGTACACTGTGCTGTTTACTTTAAAGACATTTTCTCATTTAGTCCTCAGAAGATGCCTGCCATCCTCACCTTCCTGGAAAGGGGCTCTCTGTGCTGCCAGCCAGGGTCTCTGACCTTCTAGAAAACCACGCATTCTAGAATATCTCTGTGCAAGCTGCAAATAGCCTGCTATCTGTCTTTTGATCTCAGTAATCCGGGGACTTCCTAAAGGATTTTGGGCAGCCTTAAGAACCACTTTGCAATTTGACCCCAGCCTCCTTGTTGAACAGAGGCTCCTAATCCCCAACCTGAGCTCTTCCTGTTCGCCAATGGGCCTCACTGCCTCACCTTTCTGTCCTCACTGTCTAGCCCACCCTATGGCCCAGCCTCAGTCCAACTTTGTCCACAAAGCCTTCAGTATACTCATATTCACAGCTGTCACACAAGTACCAACATACTGGTTAGCAACTCCCCATCACTGTGCATAAAACGCTCATTGTGCTCAAGGTCCCAGGGACCCACAGAACCACACATTGCCTATAGATAACGATGCTGCATTGGACACAATCTGTGAAGAGGGTAGATCTCACCTTAAATGTTCTTAGCCCCCAAAAGCAACAACAAACACACAAGTGAAAACAACACACAGCGTGCCTATCACATCCCTGGCAAGAGTTCCAACCCAAGAGCTCTATGATCACCACCTTTCCACAGCCAGGGAAACTGAGGCACGAGAGGTGAAGTCACTTTCTGAGTCCTGTAGCTGATAAATGACAGAGCCCTACTCCTGACCGTTATTGCTTCATTACCTTTCTCTGCTGACCCCTCATTCGCCTCTCCTCAGGACACATTGTCCCCCGCCCTGCCTCTTCCAAACACTTCTGACTCTTGAGAAAGCAGCTCACAATTCTTGGCCCTTCTCAGGTGTGTTTGCAATCATGTCCTGGGAGTGTATTTCTTCCCTTTCCTGCTAGGGCCCGAGGCTCCTGAGAGCCATTCCCTCAGCATGTCTGCCCAGGGCTTCACCACAGAACCGGGCACAGGACTAAATGACATTCCCGTGCATTTTTCAGCTGGCCCTGGAAGCCGTTTCTCCCGGTAAGTTATGTCCTTCGGTTTGTTTGTATTGATTACCGCGGGGATTTGTTTTCTGCCCTGCTACATAAACGTCTTCATGGGATAATTGCAGCAGTGTTTCAGGAAGGTTAACACTTCGTTGAGTCAGCCTCTTTACTCCAGCATCCGTCAAGTTGTCCTCAGTTAAAATGTCAGCAGCTCCAAGTACACCCTGCTCCACCTCATGCCCTGGTGGCTCCCTTGCCCTCACTCCTCATGGACTAATGGCCGAGCCCATCTCCCTAATGCCAGACCCGTCTCATCGTAACAAATCCTAAGTGGCCCAGCCTTGCTCTACAGAGCTTTCCTCAGTTCTAAGCATTGCTCTTTGGGGTGAAGATTGGGGAAAAGACATCAGGCCACCATTTTTCTTTCCCTCCATAAAGATATACTTTAGTCAATAGCCAGAATAGGTAAGAGGAAAAGCCAAAGAGCCACAGGGTTAAGGCTGAGGAGGAGAAATTAGAGTAGAACCATTCTCTTCCTCATTGGGAAAACCCGCCTAGGCTGCTATATCCACTGGGGTTGAGGGTATAATAGCTCTCCAATGATGTCTACATCCTAATCCCTGGAACCTGTGAGTATGTTATGTTACACAGCTAAGTGGAATAAGGGTGCAGATGGAGTTAAGATTGCCAGGGTGATGACCTTAAAATAAGGAGGTATCCTGGGGGTTCTGAGGCCCAATGCAATCACAGTGTGCTTAGAGTGAAAAGGGGAATTGGAAGAGATGGCAGAGAGATGGCAGCATGAGAAGACTCAGCTCAACGTAGCTGTCTCTGAAGAAGGAGGAAGGGGCCACGAGGGAAGAAAAGCAGGCAGCTTCTGGGAGCTGAGAAAGGCAAGGGAAGGGGTTTTCCCCTAGAGCTTTTACAAACAATGCACCCAGCTGACACCTTGATCTTCCAGTGTTTTTCAAACTTTTGACTTATGTGTATCTCTTCTATAATTTTCGTAATGCTGAGTACCCCTCATACTTATAAGAACGTAGAATTAGGCACAGCTAAGCACGGTGCAGTGCATATCCCCACCAAACTCCGGTGCAAAGCCTATCCCCACCAAACTCTTCCCGTACCCCTGGGGGTACGCGTACCACACTTTGGGAAACACTTAGCCTATGTTAGACTTCTGATCTAAAGACTTGCATGATTTAAATTGATGGTTTTTTAAGCCACTAACTAGGTGACAATTTGTCACAGCAGCAATTGGGAGACTTAATACAATCAATAAACCTCGGAAACTCTCAATCTATGAACATTTTTTCAATAAGAGGAAAAATTCACACTTAAGAGTTTATATATCACCAAGTTGGAGTGGCTTGGTTGGTTGAGCGTTGTCTGTCATCCTGTGCACCAAAAGGTTGCTGGTCTGATTCCCTGTCAGGGCACATATCTAGGTTGCTGGTTTGATCCCAGGTCTGGGTGCATATAGAAGGCGGCCAATTGATGTTTCTTTCTTTCTGTCTCTCTTTCTCGTTCCCTTCCCCTCTCTAAGCATGCCATCCTCCCTACGGATTAAAAATAGTTTACATGTTGTTATTTTTTAGATTCAAAACAGTAAATTGGACTGCAAATATAGTTGTTATCCTTTGTACCCATTGCTCAGGCTGGTGCAACTGCTTTCCAGTGGTGGTTAAATTTGCTATGATTTTCTTAAGAAGTAGAAAATGTTAATCTGTGGTCAACTGGTCAATTTGGTTTTGCCTCTGAAAACTCTTTCAAAGAGCAATTTTGTATTTGAACCAACTTTGTTAAAATGGTAAAAAGTAGCCATCGTTGCTAAGATAAGTTTCCAGAGTGTTGCCATGGGAACAATTGTTTTAAAATCAGAAATAACAAGCTCTAACTATAAAAAACTAAGGTAGGGAAGCCAAGAGAGCTTGCCACACCTTTTCTCCCCATCATGGGGGGTAACAGCCCGAGGTTTCCTGCCAATTCCAAGTACTGCAGACTTTGCCCAGCTACTCATGAAGGTGAATGACAATAGTAAACTTAGCCTGGGTTTCCGATTCAAACAGATTGGCGTCTGAATTCCTGATTCACCCATGCCATCTGTAAGACTTAGAATAATCTAAGGAACTGCCCCGGGACTCCCTTGTGCTAATCATGAAATGGGGATTAAGATAGTTCGTACCTCCTGGAGTGGGGGTGATTGTGAAACAACAAATGCAGTTTGTATAGCAATGTGCCTGGAGAGCAGTAGAAACTCAATTCCTGATAGTGCTAGGCAAAGACTGTCTGTGGTTGCAGGGCTCTAGATAGTTTCTCCAAACCAACTTGGAAAAGGAACTTTTTAAAGATTGCCAGATCATCAGGCACTGGTAAGTGGTTCTCCTGTATATGATGGATAGGCAGCTTGGCCCCCATGGGACTCACCTTGAGTCAGCCATACCTGACAGCTACTCTGTACCTTGCACAAAGAATAAGCTCAGTGCTCTCACATGTGGCAATGCTGGCAATGCTGTCAAAGCTCTAACAAACTTGCTGTCAGCAGCTGCCCATTCCTCTTAGTGGGCCAATAACCCACAAAGCAGCTTGTGGATTGGCACTGGCTGAGACACCAGCTTTGGGGAGCACTGTTCTCGATGGCTGTCCCATACCACTGGGCAGCAGCTGTTTGGTTTCTGATTTCACCCAAGGGTGACTGGCAGGAGGGGCTTGAGGCAACAGGCGTGGGACCTGGCACAGGGACTTTGAAGACTGGCTGGCCAGTTTGCAGAGGCACCACCATGAAGGAAAAGGGCTCAGCTGAGTTTGTGGCACCACCACGTCCATGATGCAGAGCTAGAAAAGTAGCTACACATAGGATGGACTGGGAGGAACAGGTGGGAGAGAAACTAGAGGAGGACCAATTGTCAGCAGAAGGACTATGGGAGGTCAGAGTGGGATTCACATGATAGAAAAGATGGACCTGAGGTAGCTCTGTCCAGGGGTGGACATGTGTTCCTGGCTCAGCAAATCCCAGGGGTGGTGGTGAGATGTCTGAAAGATCTGGCTGGTCAGCTCAGGGCATCAGCAAAACCCACTGTGTACTAGCATAATCAGTCTTCTTATAAGCCCTTGAGGAAAAATTTCTATCTGGGCTCAGGGTCAGGCAACATTGTACCTTTTGAAGAGTAATTGGTCTGTTTCCAACTGAGGTCAGAACCGTGGAATTATTCAGGAATCCCCTTTGTACATCGGCTACTGAAAAACTTAGAGCCACAGACGTGACCCATCTACTGGTAGAGCACATGCATGGTCTCAGGCTCACACACTCATTTTATGTTCCTACTCTGGTTTGGCTTTCCTTTTTACACTTAAAACAATGTTAGTGTAAAAAATTATTCTTTTTAAATGTATTTTTTCTTTATTTTATAAATAATGTTTTTCTAATTGTAAAATAGCATAATTTATAATCAAAATGGCACAATCCTTCTGCTAAGGGGAAAACATAGACCAATACAAGAAAAAGACCATGTCCAATCTCAGAACTATTGACATCTTGGAACATATGTTCCATTTTGGCATCACTACTGGAATGGAAAGCAGTCCTTGGCTTTGTCCCCCAGTGTGCCATGAACTTCATGGTCCAGCTGAGGCTGGTGCTGACTGCTAGAGAAGGATTTCCTGTTGGACATGTAATTGCATTTGGGAATAATTAGAGAGTCTGGAACTGTATATAGACGACTGCCCAAAACAACAAGGAAACCAACAAGGCCCGAACTGAAACCTGCACAACAATGGGTTATTCTCAATGATTATTAATAGCCACTAAGTGGCTATGTGTTGTTAGCCTATTTCAATGAATTCTGGAGTTTTCAAACAAGTTTATGTGGGCGAATAGCCCAAGACTAAGATGGTAGCAAAGGTAAGACAAATAACAAGGAACAACTTTAAATAATAAACGGTTGTTGATCTGCATCTCTTCATGCCTAGAAGAGGAAGGGCACACAAAAATGAATTCTTTAATATGGCATTGCTTCATTAATTTAGAGTTTTATTAGCACAGTAGAGGCCCAGGGCATGACATTTGTGCAAGAGTAGGCCTTCCTTCCCTCTGGCTACTGGCACCGGCTTCCCTCTGGCACCCGGGTCTCAGGCTTCCCTCACAGCCCTGGCTTTGTCTAGAAGGTTGTCCAGAAGGATGTCTGGAAGGATGCCTCGTCTAATTAGCATATTATGCTTTTATTATTATAGATAATTATGTAGTGCTTTAGAGCCTAAAGAATGTCAGAGAAGCCTTTTTCCTACACCTAAAATAGTTAATGAAGCTGCGTTCTATGTCATGATCCAGTTGGTCCAGTCATTCAACTAGTCTTTACTGAGCACCTATTTTGTGCAAAGCAATACATATCAAGGGGCAAAGATGACTTAGTCTCAGTCTTTACCTTCAATGAGATCTGATGGGGTAACAGCATGCTGCATTATAACTATGTTCTGCCTCTTTGAGAGGTTTGGAAGCAAAGAGAAAGAACAAATTGAGGCAGCCTAGGGAAGCAGAGAATGGAGTCCCATATGACAGCAATTTCCCCAGAACAGAGAAAGGCCATGTGGGACCAGCAGGGCCATGGAAGTAACGAGTAGCAAACAGATCATGGATGGAAAGATCACAGTTGGTCTGAGTTGCTCTGAGTGTGGCTGGAGGGTTGAATGGCAAAAGCAGAGGGTAGTGGCTTTCTGCTGTTGTCATCTCTAGGATGCATCGCTGCCTGGTTCCAACACATTAACATCCAGTGCCCTCATTCTGGTCTTGCTTTTGGCTCCCTGCTATGGACTCTGTATTCTGGCCTGGCTGCAGCTTCCAGAGCCTGGAAGGAATTAATTCCGCAGTTGGTAAGTGCTCAATAAATACCAGCTATTTATATTACCAGTATAACCAGCTGCTCTATTTCCATAAAGGTACGGTGGCTTGAATTCGTGTCACTCTTAGAGAGTATGCATAGCAATCCAGTGTGGGGCTACTTCCCTCTGGATTAAAACTCTTCATTATAATCCCCGGGAAGATTGCTTTGTGTGCATCAGATAAGGGAGAGCCTCCCTCGTGAAAAGTTGCCATGAGAAACCATTGGCTTCTGTCCTGCTGTGCCCAGAGTCCCTGCCCAGCCCTCAGCTCCCAGGGAACAAGGGGACAATGAAAACAGAATGAGCCAGGCTGTGGGTCCTGCTGCTGTGAGTTTGAAAACAGGACACAGTGTGGCATCACCGCCTTGGCCTTCCAGAAGAGTGCGGCTGCAAGGCTGTGCATGTGACTATGGAATCACTCAGCCAGACAGACATTCTCCAATCCCTCCTTCTGGGGGAAATGGCTGACATGTCAGAAATTGCCACACTATGAGAACACCTGGCCACGATATGCAAAACCACAACATTTATGTTTTGAAATGTCAGACCTTTGTGTTTAAGAAAACAGACATTGTGGAGTTTGAGGACCTGGCAATTAATCAGTACTCTGCTCCGAATGACAGCACGGAATGGTTTGTTGTGTCTCCGTACACAGATGGATATGGCTGGCTATAGTTATTTTTTCTCTCTGGTACTCAAACAACCATTTGTTTGATCCCCACCCACCCCCACTTTTTATAATTTATTGTTTGGCATTTGGCAGGCGTAGCTGATTATTGTAGTGGGTTTGCAAATTATTTTTTTTAAAAATGATGTTGCTGTTACCTTAAGAACAATACCCACTAGATTTTTTTTACTACCATGAGATCAGGCTCTCATTGTCTTAGGGTCACTGATAGATTGTCACTGACTGACTGATCCTAGGTCTGGATTCTGACCCTCGGTCCCTGGTTTCTGTCTGAGCAAAGTGCAGGGGCCTCTGCACTTGTAATGGTGTCTTGGTTTAACTCTGCATATTAGTTCCATTCCATGGAAATCCTATCTGTACTTGACCTCTCAGGCTCATTTATTCCATAGTCAAGAAGTATCTATTGAACACCTACTCTGTACTAGACACTAAGAGTGTTAAGAAGAACAAGCCACTGCTGCTAACCTCTGAAAGCTCACCCTGGCTCAGGTGGACAGGATGCTGAGCTGTACACAGGCATAGACAGGGGAGGGCAACTAGGCCAGTGATGGGCAACCAACACAGCCAGGGTAGTAGAAGAGGTTGCTGGGAGACTTTGGACATTTCCCTTTTAGGAATTGGCCACTTTATTTAAAAAAAAAATACATATTGATTAGTTGCTTGATTTCAGAGAGGAAGGGAGAGGGAGAGAGAGATAGAAATATCAATGATGAGGGGCTTCCTGCACGCCCTATACTGGGGATTGAACTTGCAACCTAAGCATGTGCCCTGATTGGGAATCGAACTGTGACCTCCTGGTTCATAGGCTGACGCTCAACCTGGGTGTCAGCTGGGCTGGAATCTGACCACTTTCTTTTTAAAATTCAGACAATACCATTTAAGGCAGTCGAAGTTACATTTTCTTCTACATATGAGACCACCAGAACACTTAGTGCTGCTCTGGCGGAGAAGAAAAACATTGACCTTTTTGGATATCACCACATACCACTAAGTGTCCTTTATCAACTCAGATTTCTCTGGGCCACAGTTTTTCCTTCTGTAGAATGGGTATCTATAAATAATAAAATCATAAAATGCTAATTAGACCAGACATCCTTATGTACATCCTTCTGGACAAAGCCAGGCTGCGAGGGAAGCCTGGGTCCTGGGAGCCAAGGGAAGCTGGTGCTGGCAGCCAGGGGAAGGAAGGCCTACTTTTGCACAAATTTCGTGCATCAGGCCTCTAGTCATCTATATTGTCAGCATCAGGTACAGTACCATATATGTGAAGATTGTATTCAGAAGAACTTATGACAAAATATTGTAGGTAAGACATCTTGCACATCTATTTATTACCAATTTCCTAATCTTGGTAAATATTGAAATTAATAAAATACAGTTTTGTTTTAAAGAATTGCTTCATTAATAGTATTCTTTGATATCGTTATTATCCATTTCTTCAAATAATGGGTAAAAAAGTATAATTAATACTATTTTTGTAGGAGAGGGCTCTTTGGTTGGTGATAAAAAGGAAACCCAAAACTCTGAGAATCATGAAGATACAGTGGGAGTTGTTCTTATTAAATGCCATTCTCTATTTCCAGCTCTGTGTGGTACATGAACCTATAAGTGATACACCGTTCTAAAAGTCCCATCAACTGAGCCAATGACCAAGAAATGTCTGTTCAGCAATGACCAAGAAATGTCTGTTCAGCAATGGTAACCCACACTGTGCTTTCAACCCTGCTGCTCTCGCTGGAAGGAAATAAGGCACAGAGGGAAATAGGTTTTTCTCAGATCCCATCTGTTCAGTGTGCCTCTGTGATGTCGGGAGGTAGAAAACTGGCACAGGCAGGAGAAGGTGGGAAAAACCTAGGTCAACAGACCTTTGTAGAAGCATGCCGATGGCCATTCCCATTTTCCTGGTTTTTGTTTCCTATCCCTTACGTGTAGATTGTAACTCAGAATTTGAATTCTCAAAACCCATCTTTCACATGGCTCAGTGAGTCCTGAAGATTCCCTAATACCTGTGTTGACTCTTTCATCCCCGGGTGACAGACTGGGCCTTCTGCTTGCTTGTTGATTTCTGGCACCAACCTGAACATTTCTGGTCCTTAGGTGCACCCAGTCCTAAGTGGAGCATGTGCAGCATTGACCCTCCTGGAATCTTAGACAATTCCTCCACTGACAGAGATAGAGCTGGTAGGCTGTAGACCATTATATTCATCTCTCAAGACATAAACTCTGTCTGTTCTATAACATCTTTTACATCCTAAGGGATGTTGGCTAGCCACTCTGGATCTCAGTATCTTTAATCTGTAGAATAAATGCAGCCCTCCAGGAAGCAGATGCCAAGATGTACTTAGAAGTTCAAGAGCTTCACCTGTGAGAGATAAATAGGAGGAGCTGGTAAAGCCTTCAGACCATTATCATGCCTGCAGGGGAAGCTGTCAGACCATGATGCAGGGCTGATGCGTGTGAAAGGAGAGGGAAGGAAGGAGGTAGGGTTTGAAGTAGAAGATACAGTGAGAGTTATTCTTATTAAATGCCAGTCTCTGATTAGAGTGTATCCCTAGAAAGTCTTAGCCAGCTGAATGGGGAGCTTCAGTGCAGAGACTACTCACAGAGAAGTCCTGTGATGGGGCAGAACTGGTCAGACCCTAGTGTTCTCCCATAATCCTAGTTGAGTGGGACTCTCTGGGAAGACTGTGTCCTTAGACTGTGGCCTTAGCACAAACATTGCACCTGGAGGCTTCCAGCCAATTACACTCCTTGCAGCAGAATGTTAAGCAAGTTCTTTCTTAAAAGACCTCAGTGACACATCTTCATGGCTGCCATTATTTTTTAATGAATGACCACAGCAAAATCATCTCTAATATTTTAATTTAAACTTCAGGAATCTTTTTATAAGCTTCTTAATTGTGTGAACATTTAAGCACAAGCCCAAGGGAAAGCATGCCATGTTTCCTGGACCCTAAGACACTTCCCCTGAGCACCTGAATGCATTTCACCAGGATTGGCATGCCACCAGGCTTATGCACCACTCTGCATTGGCAAAGTTAGAGCCCTAGAGATGAGACCTGGGAGGTCTCCGAATGCACACAGGTGGAGAGTAAATTCCATAGAGGCCTGTCACCTGAGGAGTTGCTGAAGCTCCAGGAAGAAGGTTGGGAGTCAGCTCCTCATCCCCTCTTTTCTGGGCTCCTGTTCCAGATCCGAGAGCCTAGAATGCCTTAAGATCCTTAGATTCCCAACTTGCCATTTAGGTTTTTAGAAAATTAGGCTTTAGAAACACCAGTTGCTTATACTTTTTCAGATGGTAACTTTGAGAATGGGGTTTAGAAAGAGGCTGAATGGACCCTAAGCCAGAACTGAGTCAGGTCACCCATTGATGGCTCTGTGATCCCACAGCAGCAATCTCACCTGTTGTCCTAAATTTGGCCCATGAATGTTCTGCTCTGTTCTCTTTCTCCCTATCCAGATCTTGGCATCATCCATTGCTCCGTAGTCTTCGACTTCTGGCTGCTCCATGCCTGCTCCTCTGGCCTGATCTCATGTTGTTCTAGTTTCTGTCATGCCATGCCCTACTATCCTGTGCCCTGACTCTCTTTTCCTTGTCTTTAGCCACTAACCTCTTATCTGCTAATTTTTAGAAGGGGAAAAGCAGTATTGCCTTGTTTGGCTTAATATAAATATATAAATAAAAAGCGATGAGTCTATGACTTTCATGGATCAGGGACATTAGGAAAAGGAAGGGCTAGAAAGGGAATAATGGTGAACAACTATTTTTGATGAGAGGGTCATAGACCTGGGACATCTGTCATTTATCTCTGAGCAGCACCAAGTTGACTCAGCTGAGTTGAGTTGTCTGTTTAGAAAGGGCTGTTGTTCTCTGCCTCTGTGCTGAATGGTGGAACATGCCACTCAGATGTCCCTTGAGAATGAAAGATTTGTTCCTCTGCTCTTAGAAGTAATGCCAGGAGATAGCCCATAACTTCCAGGTTTTTTTAGAAAGTGCTTTGGCCAAAGAAAGCCACTTGACCAAGGTCATATGCCATTACTGGGACAACTTGCATCCAGTGATTGCCTGGTGCAAGGGTTTAAGGATCAGCCCCTTTTCTTCAAGCCTGGACAGCTCTCAGGTCCAATCCAGATTTTGAGCTCTCCAAGAGGTATGGTGAGTCCTTTTTTCAGATTGCACAGTGGCCCAGCTTCTCTCTCTGCCCAATCCCACTTCCTTCCCTTCCCTTTCCCTGTGATCCCAAGAGCAGTTTTTAATAAACTTCCTCTTCATTTCAGAATCTGCTTTCTGGGGAACCCAACCTGTGACACCTTGATTTATATATCCACTGTATTTTAGACACAGAATTTTAGTCATGATAATGTCCAGCTCATAGTCATAATTCATCACTGAGAATTAAAACTGTTAATGTTTCCACTCAAATATTCATTGAAAACCTACTCAATGTGAAGCCCCAAGCTGAGTGATGTCACTAGGCATTTGCAAATTGCCCCAGTGTGTCCTGCAGAGAGGGAGGTAATGCAATTAAAATGAAACATTTTGAGTCAAAAGGTAGGGAAGATGCCAGGAACAGATGAGTCCCAGGTTAAGTGAACTGGTACAGATGTAGGTCTTTTCCCAAAGAGGTATAAGTGGAAGGTCAAATTCTGGTAATCACAAGGGCAGTGGAGATGTAGGATTGATTTGCATCAGTACTGAATCCAAGGTAGGAAGACCTAAGTACTTACAGGCAAGGAACAACTGTGCATATAGTTCATTGGGAGTGAGATCAAGGATATCTGAGTGTCCAGACCACTTTGAGAAACAAAAAGCAAAGCAGGATGTCAAGGTCCAGCAACTGGTCTGTAGTTATGAGTGGCTCTTAGACAAGACTATAAATGTGCCCTGTAGATTGAACAAATACAACTGAGCATGGAGTAAGCCTATCAGAATAGGGTGTCAGCATGCACCTGCTGGGCATGTGGTTTTTCTCTGCCACATCAGGGTTGTTTTTACAGTGAAACTAAGACTGAGGGTAAGAATGGGAAGAGAGACTCCTGAAATTAAACCTGGGCAACTAAAAAAAATATCTATCAAGGTTGCTTTTCTGGCATGCCTTGATTTGGAAGTTACCTTTGATTTTTTTCTGAGGTGTTAACTCTGGTTTCCATGCTAGTAGAGAATCCTTTCCTGGCAGTGAGCTTTACCTCTGGATGACTAGTTTGTTCAATGTGTTAGCTGTTGAATAGTCACACACTTCTGAAACTCCCACTCAATCACCAATAAACCCTATGGGACCATCAAGTTGGCATTGAAAGGAAGTGAAGGAAGTTGTCTCTGTTGTTTATTGCTCAAGTGGATAAGGTGGGCTTGTGCCTACATGTGACATTTGGTTTGCTGGAAGCTTTTTGATGACTGTTTCAATTTCTTCCAAAGTCACTGGTCTATTGAGATTTTTAGATTCTTCCTGATTGAGTTTTGGAAGGTTATATTTTTCTAGGAATATGTCCATTTCCTCCAGGTTGTCCAGTTTGTTGGAATAGAGTTGTTCGTAGGATTTTGTAACAATCCTTTGTATTTCGGTGGGGTCTGTTGTTATTTCACCTCTTTCATTTCTGATTTTGTTTATTTCGGTCCTCTCTTTCTGTTTCTTGGTTAGCCTGGCTAGAGGTTCATCAATCTTGTTTATCCTTTCAAAGAACTACATGTGGCATTTGAGAACTGGAGAATGAGCATAAGTTTGCCTGGAGCACATTTCCTGCCACCAGCACCACTTTATTTGCCTGAGGATATGAAGGCGCCACGCAAAGTTCCAGAGGTTAAGGAAAGCACTGTGCATCTGTAGACTTGCTAATGACTCACAGTGGATGAAGCAAAGAGTAAAGAGCAGGGCTTGCAGAGAAGTGGGCGCTGAGTGAGCTGAGCCAAAGGCCTTTATGCAGCCCTGAAGTGGTGGAAAGCTGTGGGAGGGTTTGGAGCAGGCAACTGGCATGATCAAATTTGCTTTTAGAAAGATCACTGGCAGAAATGCAGAAGGATCAAGAACTGGAGTAGTGAACTGTTAGGAGGTGTTAGCAATAATCCAGGTGAGAGATGGTGACCTCCATGAAACCGGTGTCAGTGCATTGGGAGGGGCATGCTCTGCCTGGAGACAGCAAAGAACCAAGTACAGTAGGAACAAGAATGCCAACAACTGTTTGTCGGGCCACAGGAAACTGGCCCAGCTTCCTAGGCAAGATTCAGAAGGACCCACTGAGATGGGATATCCTTTGAAGGACCAAAGTCTTGCAACAGTGAACTTCTACTGGTCTTAAAAACTTTTTCCAGTCCTATCAACATTAACGTTGGCATGTCCAGCAGGAGGGTGGCATGATAGGATTAGTGTTTTCTGGTTTGTCAGTAAATATAAGCTAGTCTAGATGAGACCCAACAATGACATCCATTGATATTTTGATATCCAATAATATTTTGTCACTATATTGCCCCTTTCTTCTTCCTGTTGCATTGACATTATATCTGTTCATTCAGGTAGTACAGTAGTCCTGTAGTTGAGGCATTGGCATCCAAAAGACCAGGGTAACTTAGTTCATCTTTCCTGGACTCAGTTTTCTTATTCACAAGCTGAGTAATAACAGTGCCTGGCTGTCATGAAGTTCAAGTGAGTAAGGGTCCCAGCACAGTGCCCGCCTTACAGTAGACCTCTGTAATTGTTAACCAGCATGAATATTATTATATGTCCATTCCCAGCCTCTTCATCTCATTGGGATGTTTGCACTTTGAGGATCTCTTTCCATGGTCAGTTACACAGTGAATCTCTGACCAGAAGAAACACAGCGGCCACACTGCCCCTCAGCCAGCTCTCTGTCACTCCTTTCCACGCCTTTCTCCTCCGGATCTTTTCATGTCTGGAACAATAGAGGAACCCTGTTACATGACAGGCAAAAGTCTCTCCAGGAAGCTCCAACCCTTTCAGGGTAATTTGGCATGATTTTATGGAAGTGAGCCTTGGGGAAAATTCAAATGTCAAGCATAATTTGGTACTTAAAACATGAAAGAAAAAGCCTTCTGATTTCTTTTCATCTACATTTTCCCTCCACAGTCTGTCAGGCCTTCCCCCTCCTTTCTCAGAGGTCATTATCCCTAGAGGGGGGTTGAAGTGGGTGGATGGAGTTGAAGGAACAGTAACAGGTGACAACTTTTAACCCTTCCTCCGTCAGCACCCAGTACAGGCATTCAGCCTCCTTCACTTACCCAGGTATCTGTACGGACTCGTTTTCTGAGCGCTGGTGATGCAGAATGCTTTAATGAAGGCTGAAGTCTCAACCAAAGGATCAGCCATTGTTTATACACAGTACCTGTGTATAAAGTTTGTTTAAATGTTACCTATATACCTGTCTTATTAGATTACAAACAGATGAAAACTAATTTTTTTTTTCAAGTTAAAAATGGTGCATTTTCAAGACAGTACAGGGAATGGAATTCTTGGAAACATACTAGTAATTCCATCTTAGCTAAGTAGACACGATACAAATCCAGTGCAAGGATTTGTTCTTGCACTTATAGGCTATGCATGTGAATGATATATGTCACATGCGTAGCCTATAAAAACACTTAGTCATCAGTTTTCATTCCTCTTCCTTTAAAAAAAAAATGTTATTGATTTTTTTTCAGAGAGGAAGGGAGAGGGATAGAGAGTTAGAAACATTGATGAGAGAGGAACATCAATCAGCTGCCTTCTGCATACCCCCTACTGGGGATGTGTTCACAATCAAGGTACATGCCCTTGACTGGAATCTTACTTAGGACCCTTCAGTCCACAGGCTCATGCTCTATCCACTGAGTCAAACCGGTTAGGGCCATTCTTTTTCCTTTCCCTTATTTCCTCAGTTCTGTTTACCTCATTCCTTGACCTTAGCTAAGGGGATAGCACTAGGGGAAGATGGAGAGCAAGTATGGGGATCTTGTGTGTGTGTGTGTGTGTGTGTGTGTGTGTGTGTGTGTGTGCATGGGGAGGGAAAGGGATGTTACGGGGGTGTAGACGATGGGTGTATACCATTCTAAGACCAAAGAATATGGATTGGGGAGAAACTATTTTGGACATTTTGGATTTCTTTTCTGTTTTGTACTGTGGATGATAAAAAAAAAAAAAAATCCCCTACTTTATTGTTCAGATGTAAGTGTCTGCTACAAGCTGGGAAAATCTACCCTCTGAGAAAGCTGACAGCACCTCATACCTCTTGTCTTCTGTTTTCACAGAGTTCACAAATAGAACATGATCATCTACAAAAACCATATCTTTCAGTGTTTATTAAACAACTTTTATTTCTTATTGAGGATAATTTTGTCATCCATAATACAATGGGACATTGTGTTTGGAGCAACAACTTGCCTTAAACAGTGGGACACTCAGGAAAAGGGAATTTAATTTCTTTAGGAAGCCTTGGAGACCATCTCACTATCCCAGTGTGTTGGGAGTTCCTGGGACCCAGCCACAGAGACATGGAGTTTGCTTTCTCCCAGGCTGGGAGGTGCAGGTAGGTTCCAGCCTGCAAGCAGTGACACAAAAACTAATTAGCATGTCCATTTCCTGGGCCTAAGAGACAGCACAATATCTGCTTGAAGGCAGGGCTTCCCTAATTTGGATGCTCCTCCTCTGGATCCATTGAGTTGATCTGGGTCCAACTCTGTCTTTCTTGGTATCTATCCCCTGACAAAGGGAAGTGATCCTTCTATTGATTATAGGACATATTGCCAATGCACATAAGTTGAGCAGCTTTCCAATGACCTGGCATGGCTTGGTTTTATAGTTTCTACAACAGAAGAGTTTCCACTGACACATTTCAAGATCACTTCCTCTAAATCATAAATTGGTTTGCTCAGTTACTATGGTCACTATTCTCATAGCCAGTAAGGGCACTTGGATAGTAATACACTTTGTTGGTTGGGTTTACACCATTTGATGTCATCAAAGGTAGGTAAAAATGGTAGGAATGGACAAAGTTCTATTGGGTCGGCAACTAAGTAATTGCGGGTTTCACACATATATGGCTTCAGTTGAATTTTTAGGTTTGCAGACGTAGTACAAATGTAAAACACATTTTGTTATTTGATAGTTGGCTATTCAGCTGTTAATCAGTAAAAAAAGTTTTTTGATCTGTTTTGTAGTTTTCATTTGGCGTTCGTTAAAAAATGGAAAATCAAAAGGAACATTTTCGTCATATTTTGCTTTTTTATTTCCTCAAAGGGAAAAACGCATCGCAAGCTCATAAAAAGTTATGTGCTGTTTATGGTGACGAAGCCTTAAAAGAACGGCAGTGTCAAAATTGGTTTGCCAAATTTCGTTCTGGTGATTTTTCACTCAAAGATGAAAAACGCTCTGGTCGTCCAGTTGAAGTTGATGACGCCCTAATCAAAGCAATAATCAATTCGGACTGTCACAGTACAACACGTGAGATTGCAGAGAAGCTTCATGTATCACATACATGCATTGAAAATCACTTAAAACAACTTGGCTATGTTTAAAAACTCGATACATGGGTTCCTCACGAACTGAAAGAATCACAGTTAACGCAACGCATTAGCAGCTGCGATTTGCTAAAGAAACGTAATGAAAATGATCCATTTTTAAAACGACTGATAACTGGCCATGAAAAATGGGTTGTTTACAACAATATCAAGCGGAAAAGATCGTGGAGCAGGCCAGGTGAACCAACTCAAACAACATCAAAAGCTGATATTCATCAAAAGAAGGTTTTGTTATCAGTTTGGTGGGATTACAAAGGAATTGTCTACTTTGAACTCTTACCACCCAACCGAACGATCAATTCTGATGTCTACATTGAACAACTAACAAAATTAAACAATGCAGTTGAAGAAAAGCGGCCCGAATTGACAAATCGAAAAGGTGTTGCATTCCATCATGACAATGCAAGGCCACACACAACTTTGGTCACTCGGCAAAAATTAATGGAGCTTGGTTGGGATGTTTTGCCACGTCCACCATATAGTCCTGACCTTGCACCATCTGATTACTTTTTGTTTCGATCTTTACAAAACTCCTTGAATGGTAAAAATTTCAATAATGATGATGATGTCAAATCGTACCTGATTCAGTTTTTTGCTAATAAAAACCAGAAGTTTTTTGAACGTGGGATTATGATGCTGCCTGAAAGATGGCAAAAGGTCATTGATCAAAATGGGCAATACATTACAGAATAAAGTTATTTAGTTCCATGAAAAAATTGTCTTTGATTTTCTTTAAAAAATCCGCAATTACTTAGCTGCCGACCCAATAGTTCTGACATCACAGGTGAGGGGTGAGAGCCCTTCTTGCAATAGTATGAGCTTTCTCATCTCTATAGCAGTGGTTCTCCAAATGCCACCTGTCAACTCTGGACCAGCAGCATCGGTATTTCCTAAGAACTTGTTAGAAATAAATATCTCCAGGGCCCAGTAAACTGTATTTGAACAACTCCAGGTGATTCTGATGACTGCTAAAGTCTGAGAAACACCTCTGTAGATCTGGGAATACACTAATTTCCTTCACAGAAGCACAGCTGCACACTTTGCTCAGACAGTCCACAGGACAGGTGCAAATGGAATGTTGGAATGAGCCTGAGCATTCAGACAGGAGAGGCAAGCTTTTCTTACCAATACATTTGTCCAAATCCTTAATGTTTACAGATAAAAACTTTGAAGGGAAAAAAATGGTGTGAGTGGGAGGGGAGATGTCCAAGGTCAAATAGTTAGTTTTATTAATCAGTATGGCTTTTTGCTTTCCAGAGTCCCACTTCAGTGGACCTTCTTTCTAGATATACTCAAGAAGATGTTGGGGGATGGACAATCAGGAAGTTGCTGGCAATAGATAAAATATGGTGTTGGGATTAGGATCTCAGTCAAATTCTGCTATTTTCTAGGTATGTCCAGGGGAGAATCATTGTACTCCACTCTAAGTCTCAGTTTCCTCATCTGAAAAATGGGAGCAATAATCCATGTGCTGCCTACCCCAAATGAAGTGCACACTGTTAACATGGTATCTGTCCATTGAAACAGCCATGTCAGCGGCCTTCCCCCCACCACCACCCCCTTTTCTCCTGCACCTAGTTGTCAGAGCTGCCTGGCTCTGGCTGTCAGAAAAGAGATAGCATGCCTCCGGGTTGTCAGAAAGCCACAGAGCTCTCAGGCATGAAAAAACTATTCTTCCCTTTCATTGACTCATTCAGATGACAGCCTTTCCCATTCTAGCTCCAGCCCTATCAAAGCCAGCAAAACAACCACTTATGTGATAATCATTTTATCACCCAGTAGCTATTGTAAATAAGGGATGGAGGCCCCTGCACTGGGCCATCTTTACAACAGCTCCATCTAAATGCAAATGTAGATCCCCTGCCAAACAGAGAGGTGAATGCTTTCCTATTAGCAGGCAGGAGATAGGAGAGTTAATTTAATGCTAAAACATTCCCAGGCAAGGAGAGCAATTTCCCCTGTTGAGCAGTGGCCTCATTTTCTCTCCATGACCACTGTGCCCATAATATGATAATTTTTACCTTTTTAAAGTTTGCTGAAGGAAAAGGAACAGTCATCTGTCTTTGGAAATGGCTCCTTCTGCATTCATTTCATCTAGAAAAATGCAGATATTTGTCTATTTTGTGAATGAATGGCCTGGAGAAAGCTGAATGATGAAGATGACTGTGGTGCTGTGATGTGTTGAGATTCAATGCCTGCACTTGACTCCATGAACTCCCCACAGGCAGGCTTGCTGTGAGACCGTGTTTTCCTGCCTAGACTAATCGGCTCTTTTTCTTCCTCCCTGTAGCCAATCTCCCTGGGCCAAGAGAAGAAAAATTGAGAAGGAAAAGGGGGGAAAAAAGAATAAGGATGATAAAGTCTATTTTCATAAGCAGTTATTCCAGCAGTAGGTTGAGAGGAACATTTTGGGTTGATGCTTTTAAGCTGTGTGGCCTTGAGCACTCTCTAACTCTTATTGAGGCCTCTTATCAGTGTATGGATTGGAGGTAAGGGAATGAATGCTTTCTGAGCCCATTCACAAAGCTTTCCTGGCCTACTCTTTTGTGTCACCACTTTTAAGCCCCTGCAACCCTGGGAGAAGGCTCTGGTTGGTTAGGTGTTCTAGAGATGAGGAAATGCTGCTTGTCCTGCTCAAGGCTGCTCAGCTAGTAGGGAAGCTACAGTCGATCTTCATTACTCGCAGATTTCACCCTTGTGAATTTGCTTACCCGCTGATACTTATTTGTATTCATCCAGTCAATCCTTGCGATTCTCTCATGATCATTTGTGGACATGCAAAAAGGAAAATATGAGTTGCCAACATACTCATTCCCAACTCAGGGGACCCTGTTTTCAGTTCTCATGCCCTCGACAAGTGTCTTTTTCATGGTCTATTTAGTGCTACATTTTCTGCTTTTTTTGTGATTTCGGTTGGTAATTTTGCTGTTTAGAATGGCCCCCAAGCAGAGTGCAGATGTGCTGTCTAGTGTTGCCAAGTGCAAGACAGCTATGAAGTGCCGTGTGGAGAAAATACATGTGATAGATAAGCTTTGTTCAGACATTGAGTTATAGTGCCGCTGGCTGCGAGTTCAATGTTAATGAATCAACAATATATATTAACTAAGGTGTCTTTAAACAGAAACACACATAAAACAAGGTTATGTATTGATTGGTTGAGAAAGATGTTGAGACCAGTGGTTCACAGCAACCTGAGTTTGTATTTCCCTTGGGAGCAATGAGCAATGGTTCAGTATTTGCTAATTTAGTGTTTGCAGTGACTTTATAGAATACAAGGATTGTGAATAATTAGAATGGACTGTACTCTGAATCAATTCAGTTTGCTGCTTGTGTCATCTTTGAGGAAGGAAGGGAAAAGGTTATCAGAGGGGTCTGGCTCCTGTCCCATGGCACCCTCACCTCAGCCAGAGCTCTGTTCTTCTCTGTTCGAAAGAGGCCTGCCCAAGTCACCTCAAGTCACTGATCTGCTTGCTGACCAGCTGGGTGGTCTTGGGCAAATCAAGTGCTCTGTTTTTTCCTTTATAAGGTGGGGTTTTTAGTATTACTTGGCAGGGTTGTTTGAGGAATGAGATGAGATTCATGCATGTCAAATGCTTAGCACAGTGTCTAGCTAGATCACCATAAAAATGTAACGATTATTAATGCAACTTTTACGATTTTAGTCTGATTTGGAGTTATTTTTGTAATGTTAGAGTTCAAGTCCTCTCTGGCTCGTTACTCTCACTCTTGCCTGGGCCTCCCTTCTACTCTCTGCTTATCTTTTCTGCTGCTGGCCTCATTCCAATCGCCTCTCCTGGCTTCTCTCTTCCTGGACCTCCCATGCCGGAGTCCTCTCTCCAGTGCCCAGGCTCCATTGGCTTCCTGTGCGTTGAAGCAGGGGCTGCAGGCTCCCTTCAACCAGACTCTACCCTTATTCTGCAGTCATGAGCACAGAGGAGCATGAAAGTGAATACTTGAATCCCTGTTTCTCCCTAACCACATGCTTTGCTTGGTCTCAGTCATCAAAGGGGACTGCTTAAGAAATGGCCCCACTGAGAATAGAGTCAGTCATGAGGCCCACATCAGGGAGCAGGCAGGAGCTTAGGTGATGCTAATGTGTATTAGGGAGGGTTTACTCTACTGTAACTGAGGTGCAAGAAATGCCACACTTCTTAAATAAAAAATCTAAATAAGACTTCCTGACCCCAGTTGACCGGGGTCCTTGAGAAGTCTGATATTTGGGTGTCTCCCCTATTGAACTGTATAAGGACACAAGGGTTTACATAGTTCCACCAACACCAGGTGGTATGCTGTGCCCCCAGGGTAGCCATGGCACCTTTTGGCATGCTGTCTAGCACCACCCAGCAATGGTCCACAGTCTTCTCTGATGACAGCAGGCTTGGTTGCAGAGAGGGGCCTCCAGACCACCTCTGTTGCTGTTGTCCCAGGGCTTGGCCCTAAGCCTCCCAGGCCTCCTTGAAGCTAAGTCCTACCTAGGATAGGTCTTGGCCTTTCTAGCACTCTGTGGGTATGGGTAACACCCCCCCCCCCCCCCCACCACCACCACCACACACACACCTCTTAGTTGAACTCTGGATCCTATTTCTGTTTCCAGCCCTGAATAGGAAGACAAGACTCAAACCAACCAATACCTGGCCCTATTATACCAAGTATGCATATGAATAATTCCTTTAGCAGCAGCAGAGCATGAGAGTGGCTCCTCTGAGATATCAAGGCTTTGCTGGAGGGGGATTGGGATTGGTTCATTGTAGAGAACACCTCATTTCTAAGAGACTTCTTTAAAAACGTTTGACTTTGAAGACTCTGCCGTTGCACTGTCACTCTGATTTTAAAGGGACAATTTGTTACCTACAGGTTTAGGTTGAAAAACAGTCTTGCTGCTGTCAGTTAGTGAGGTTTGTACATTTCTACCTGAGCTATGGACAAAAGTTTCCCCAATAGTGCTTGGGAGGTGGTGGGAGCCTTAACCCGGTGGTTCTGGTTTAAGTGGATGCCAGTAGGTGTTCACATTTCATCTTGCAATAACCTAGGAATTAGTTGCTAGCACTGTCCTTATTTTATAGATGGATAGAGGAGAGCTTAAGAGTTAAGGGATATGCCCACAGTCAGATGAGAAGTAGGGAGAGTGGCCATTCCAATTGACGAGGGCTGAGTCCAAAATAAGTGTTCCCAGCCACTGAGGCCTTTGGAGATATTGGAGAGACAAATCAGGCATAGATCCTGCCCTCAACAGGCTGCCAGTCGGCAGGGAGTTTACAGTCTATTTTATTTAATTGTATGTTTTGTAAACTATGATAAATTCCAATAGGGTTGGCTAGGATTGCTATTGGAGAATGGGCCACCCTACTCACTGGGCTGAACAACAAGAACACCATGTTTTCATTCTGTGACGCTTCCCTCCAGGCCCTGGAACATTGAACCAGGGAGAAAGTGCCTTAAGTGGGCTCATTAGAACTTCTCTTTTGAAAGAGTGAGTGCTCAGAGCAGAGTCAAGTAAAATCAGGATCCCAGAACAAAAACCGATTGATTCTTGTTGAAAACCAGAGAGCAGCTCTGGATCCCTATCTTTTAGTTTGATTGTTCAGCTTTTATTGGATTCTCTGAAATGCATCATCATCATCATTAATTACTTAAGTTCACTCAGGTTGTTTTTTATTATTGCAATTAGGATAAGCTTAAGAAGAACACAAATCCATTCTTTAACCCAGTTTACCACTCCTTGTGGGGGCCTTGCCTCTGCTGAGTCTCAACAGACTCAGAAAATAGACTCTGGAATCCCAACCAATCAAAGCACCCCAGCAGTGCCCAGATCCCAGTTTTATTTATTTTATTTTATTTTATTTTATTATTTTATTTTATTTTATTTTATTTTATTTTATTTTATTTTATTTTATTTTATTTTATTTTATTTTATTTTATTTTATTTTATTTTATTTTTGTCAGCCCTTTGGTTGTTTGTAAGTTTAGAATCTGTCAAAAATGTGTCAAAATAATCCGAAAGGTTGAATGTCTGAATCCAAGTCAACTTTCACTGGCAGCTGTAACTCTGTAGAGCCCACCCTGCAGACATTATGCGGAGGGAGTCTCTAACCCATAAGTTATGATAAAATGATGGGAGCTCAGAGAGATAGAAACAAAAGTCATGAAAATCAGTTACGTTGAACACAGCATTGTCCCCAAAGGGCAGTGGACTCCTATTAAAGAGAACTGACTGGTTGCAATGCATAAAATTTTTGTGAAACTGACATTTTGGAGCCACTGATCTTCTGTTTACCTAGTTAAATCCAGAAAGATGAAATGTGTCCTCTTTGCTTATAGTAGTTGACTTCCCTTGTTTATTTAGCTGTCAGTGTCCTCAGCATTCAACCTTGTTCTTTCTGATCCCAAAGCCCTGTGCCAATTGTCTTCTGACTTCAGCCTGTGTAACAGTTGCCCAAAGAGCTTCAAGCATTTCTAATGTGGCCCTGTTCCTCAGAGCCTCAGAGTCAGTAGATCTGGGAGTCTACCAACCTAGGAAGACACCCAGGAATCTGCAGTTTTGATTAATACAATTTGAGAAATAGTTAAGTATCTTAGATTGTCCTCAGAAAGGTAACACTTATTTTTAAAAAAATATATATATAGTAACCTAATGCATTCAGAAAACATTTACAAATTGGTAGGAGAAATTGTACCAAGATCAATATTCCTAAAGTAGGAGTTCATTTTGTTGTTGTTCCCTTTCTAAAGATTGAAGCTCCCTTTACCCCTGCCATTTTATATGGGGTTATGGCATTTTTGTTAAAGATTATTACTTCAAATAAAAAATAAGAAGTATTTCTAATCCTACTGTAAAAACGTGTGAGTAGGATAAACGTGGTCTCCTAAGCCCACCAGTGAGGGACAAAAGGATCTGATTAGCACATTCTACTTTCATTTATCAGAGGGGTTTACAGCCATTCCAACCTATTTTAAAGCATTTTACACTTTCTGTAAAGAAACAGTATATTGTTTCAAGTAAGAATTGGATGTTGGGGGTGCAGGCCACATGTAAGCTTTCTCCAGAGATTCTTGGATTGAGTTTTTCTGGTTACTTAGAGCCTGCCTGCTCTGTTCTCCACCCCACTTCCCTTGCAGGGATCAACAACTGATCAGGGCAGGAAATAGGATTTGAAATGCTATTGATTCACTTGGCCTCGCTCTTTTTATTTTTTTCCCAGTCTGTGCCCAGAAAAAAAAAAAAAAATACACTAGGGATTCAAGAGTTAGATAGAGGGTGAGGCAATGTAACAAATTAAAGAGATAAAAGGCAAACTTCAACAATAGAGATGACTTACAGTAGCTGTTCCCTTTTAGATGTCTTTGCTCCAATTAATACTTTCTACAGCCTTAAGGTAAGATTATAAAGTAGGTAATAAGATCCTTTAAATCCTACTGTTTTTGAAAGAATCATATTGTCTAATTCCCTTGGCTTTATTGTAATGCTTTTAAGAGGTTTCAAAGCCAAAGTTCCAGAAATGTAGGGCTTCCCCCCCTTCAGTCCGTGAGATAAGTAAAAATAATTGATTCTTCAGGGTCCTTAATTTGTCAGGATTGCAAATTGAATCCTCAAAAGATTGGGGTCCATTTGTTATATAAGTGTTTCTGGGAATGAAAAACTGAAGGCAGAGTAAGAGTTGAGCCAGATGAAAAAAGAATTTTAGAATGACCTGTGTGTGTCTACACTCAAAATTTTCAATGATCCTTGTTAATGTTAATAAAATTACGTTTACTCATTTGCAGCACTGCTACTTTGGGACACTGGGCAGGCCATTTAATACCCTGGTCTTTTTTTTTTTTTTTTTTTTAAACATATTTTATTGATTTTTCACAGAGGGGAAGGGAGAGAGATAGAGAGCTAGAAACGTCGATGAGAGAGAAACATCGACCAGCTGCCTCTTGCACACCCCCTACCAGGGATGTGCCTGCAACCAACGTACATGTCCTTGACCGGAATCGGACCTGGGACCTTTCAGTCCACAGACCGACGCTCTACCGCTGAGCCAAACCGGTTTTGGCTACCCTGGTCTTTTTATCCTCATTCTTTTGGCTCTAACATTCAATTTGGTACCAGAAACTCTGAAGTTAGGTCTAGCTTTGCTCTGTACTACGTTGCTGGAGAAGTCTTTACTCCTTCTGAAGGGGAAGTTCTTCAATTATAGAATGGGAAAAACAATGCCTTCATCAGAGTGTTATTGTGTAACCATGCACCCTATAGCTGTCACTATGTACTCATTAACACTTTCATTCTTTTTTCTTTTTAATAAATTTTTATTGATTTTTTACAGAGAGGAAAGGAGAGATATAGAGAGTTAAAAACATTGATGAGAGAGAAGCATCGATCAGCTGCCTTCTGCACACCTCTTACTGGGGATGTGCCCACAACCAAGGTACATGCTCTTGACTGGAATCGAACCTGGGACCTTTCAGTCTGAAGGCCAATGTTCTATCCACTAAGCCAAACCAATTAGGGCTCCTTCATTCATTCTTAAGCCCCAAGCACATGTACTGGGTCCTAGGACATAATGATGAATAAGGCATCATGTATAGCTTTAAGAAGCTCAAAGGTTAACATGTTAACATACAACTGACTAGTCAATTATGATACAGAAGATTCAGATTTCTGAGAGAGATAACAGGAGACAGTGGCAGCACATGGTCACCTAAAGCAATAGGTGTGGATGGTGACTTATAGAAAATAGTGTTGGTTGCCAGCCCCAAGCACTCCTCTCTTTTTTAAAAATCATACTCTATTCTGTGCTTCCACTAATCCAATCAAGGTAATCCCTATCTTGCTGTTGATTAAAGCACGGGCTGATTATAACATGTTGGTCACTGAGAATTGAAAGTCTGATGAAGCATTCTGAGAAGTGTTTGGTTGCCTCTGGATGTTGTTGTGGTCTCATGTTTGCCTAGGTCTGCAGCAGCCATTGATGGCCAGCAGGATGGAGAAGATAGGCAAAGGATGGTGCGGTAGAAAGATGGAAAGACTGGGCATTTGATGACATTGGTGAGCAGCTGAATTTACCAACCTGAGAACTCCTGTATCTTAAGACTCCCTGTTTTGTGGGATAATACATCTTCGTTATATTTTAAACCAGATGTGTCTGGGTTTCTGTGACTTCATCTAACAGAGCTAACTGGTATTATCAGTTAGAAATAGGAGATGCTTAGGGGATAAGAAAGTAGAGGATATACTAGGTGAAGGGAAGCACATAGGTGAAGGCTCTGTGGCTTTTAAAAAGAGTCTGACTCACAAAAGAAAATGACAAAACAAACAACAAACAATGTATGTGCTAAGTTGGGGATGGTAAATATGAGGCTGGAGAGATAAACAGGATGCAGGTCAGGAAAGTGATTAGGATTCTTTGTAATAATGAGGTAATTCCTCTTTGAGAAAGTGTATAGGACTGTATACAAGCAAGGAGTCAAGTGGCCATTGTGTCGCTTTTGGCATTGATGTTCATCTTCAAGTTGGGGCCACTGGGTTGCAGGACCCCACGTGGAAGCTTTCACACACTATTCTATGTAAGTGCCACTTCCACAAGTACAGGACATCCTGTTTTTGGCCAGGCATGAACGTGAATAGTAACCCCAGGATTCTACACACAGTGACCTTGGACCCCGTTTAAAATTCTGAGATGAGATGTAGCTCCTCATGTGGTGGTGGCTGGAAGGAAACACTCCAGTTGCCACACCAGCCCTAGTGGCCACTCCTTAGTATCCTCGGCCTTCATGCCAGCCAGGCCTCAGCCAACCCCAGAGAGTTAATATTACTAAAGCATCTTCTTTTAACTCCCCAGGCCTCAATTCTTGCAGCCCATTAAAATTAATAGTAAGTGTGCACATATCATTACATTAAAATCCACAAAATGGAAACTACTGCTGTCTTTTGTTACAAAGCAATCTCACACCTTCAGATGCTAGACTCAGATGAGAGAGGTCCACTGCTCTTAGAGGAAGATCTCATCTTCTAGCATTTTGTTTAAATTTGGAAAAATAGAAAAATACTTTTAATTTGTACATCTTTGTGTTTCTGCCTGTTTTCAGAAATGTAAAATCTAGTTTTGAATTTTTTTTTTTAATTCTCACCTGAGGATATTTTCCAATTGATTTTTAGAGATAGTGAAAGAGAGAGGGAAAGACAGAGAGAAATATCACTGTGGATGGATTGGTTGCCTCCTGCACAGGCCCCAACCAGGGCCTGGGCCGGGGAGGAGCCTGCAGCCAAGGAACATGCCCTTGACCAGAATTGAACCTGAGACCCTTCATTCTGCAAGCAGATGCTCTAGCCACTGAGCCAAACCAACTATAGCTATGGTTTTGTCTTTTAATGAATGGAACTATGATGGTGATGATGTTTTTATTTTGGAGAAGTGTGTGAATGTGAGGTGGTAAGTGTGGATTCTGATGCAACACAGATGGGCCAGTTTCAATGAGATAATTTTGTCCAGGTGGGACAGTAGTTGGTGTTACTGAGAGTGCAAATAATCCTCTTAATTCTGAGAGGGTTGCATTCTGATGATACCTGGAGGCAGTGCCAGAAAGTGGAAAGATCTTCCATTAATTGATTAATTGGTTTGTAGATTCATACTCCACATTTCTAAGTCCCAGTTTCCTCACCTGGGCCAACCCAGAGGGCTTACATTCTGCATAACAGCATCCCCCCGGAGTTCTGAAGGCAGGGGTTAAGGGGCAGTTATAAGTCCATCTAAAGTGGTCCATTTGAAACCAGCTCTTCTTATCTCATGGAAGGTTTCAGTGTGTGTTTTTTTTAAATATGTTTTTATTGATTTTAGAGAGACAGGAAGGGAGAGGGAGAGATAGCAAAACATCAATGTGGGAGAGAAACATTTATCAATTGCCTCCTGTATGCATCCCAACCAGGAACCAAACCTGAGCCATGGGCATGTGCCCTGACGGGGAATTGAACTGGTGACCTTTTTGCATAGGGGATTAAGCTCAACTGAGGTACACTGGCCAGGACAGGAAGATTTCAGTTTTTACAAGACAATAAAGACTCTTAACCCTTATAGCTTGGGCCATAAAGCTATCTGTCTTCCTAGCCTTGGACCAAAAGGACTTACAGCTGTGGTCAAGCAGAAACGCAAACTCCACTGTGCTCTGCTTTGTAAGGGGAGGTCAGGGAATTGGAAGTACAGCTTTTGGACTGCCAGAGACCTTCACATGGCCAGTTTCCCATTATTGCTCTCCTCTAACTACACGTTCTCGTAATTATCATTATTAGTGGATTTGTATTTGTGAACTCACCTAGCTAAAATTGATTTGTTAACCCCAAAATCAATACTCATAGCACTTTCACAGTTGTTCATGGATATGTGCAAACGAGTGAAAAATTTGAGTTGTCCAATACGCACGGTTGTGAATAAGGCGACACCCAGCCTTCTTGTTTCAGCACTCATGCTGTAGGTGAGTGTCCTTTTCACCATCTATTTAGTGCCACTTTTTTTCATTTCTGTGCTTTTTTTGCTGTGGATTTTATTGTTTAAAATGGCCTTGCGGCATAGTGCTGAAGAGCTGTCTAGTGTTCCTAAGTGCAAGAGAGCTGTTTGTTACAACAAATATGCTTTAGATAAGCTTTCTTAGGACATGAGTTATAGTGCTGTTGGTCATGAGTTCAATGTTAATGAGTCAACAATATATTTTAAGTATTTTTAAATAGAAGCTCACATAAAATAAGGTCACATATTGATTGGTTGACAAAAAAAAAAAAAAAAAAAAAATGTGACCAGAGGCTCACAGGGATCCAATCCTTCTTTTGTGCTAGTAGGGATGATATAATATTTGCTAATTCCATGTTCTTGGTGACTCTATAGAACAGAACTACTGAGAATAATGAGAACTGGCTGAATCTCCTTTGGGTTATGAATTTTATCCTAAGCACATTCTATTGATGTGAGCACAAAATCACAGAAACTCAAGGTTCTAGAGCAATCTCTATGAGAAGAGCCAGAGTGGATGCTGACTCAGCCTCTGCTTGGATAATTCTTTTGATGGGGTGCTCATTACTGTATAACATATCCTTTTTTTTTTTTCTCTGATGACTAGAAAGTGCTTTCTTATGTAAAGTAAAACATATTTTGTTTGAAACTGTTTCTCTTTATTCTGATTCTGCTATCTGGGGCCTCATAGACTAAATTGGCTTAGTTTGCTAATACATTATTTTTTTAAAATTAAGATTGTGATTTTATTATTCCTTCTTCTGTCCCCCTTTTTCTCCCAACTCTGTCTTCCTCTTCCTCCCTCCCACCCTTTTTTTTCTTTCTGACTCCCAAGCCCTGGCTTTTTATCTTTACCTTTTTCTAGGCAAATCATCTCCTTGTCCTCTCAGTGGTTCATGTATGACACGAATCTGTTTACTGCCCACTGTTGGAAGGTGTAGAGCAGAATAATTTTTATATTTGTATTGAATTCAAACATATCTTACATTCTCAATCAAGTGTCACCCTATTTGTAGTCCCCTTTCCTACCCAAATAGGTCCTGGGTTTCACTTGCTAATTCATTTTAAGTTGGTCCCTTTTAAACCAAACTATTTTAAAAACATCTGGTGTAGAAATGGGCCACCCATACCCTCAGGGTACAAGAATGACTGTGATAACCATTGAAATTATCTGTGCTCATAAGGGAATAGATATGGCATTTTTATACTCTTCTTACATACATAAAATTATTGAGGCTGGGTCCCAATTAATGTAGTGCTATTTATAATTTTCCTTGAAAGCAACTGTTCATTTTAAAAATAGCTAAAAAGAAAGAATTTTATTATGAAATGAGACATGATAAAAAAAAATTCCTTGGGTTATAGAAGGAAGGGGAAAGAAAGAAAGAAAGAAAGAAAGAGAGAGAGAGAGAGAGAGAGAGAGAGAGAGAGAGAGAGAGAGAGAGAGAGAGAGAGAACTGAAGGGATTACAGAGCTGAGGGTAGGGAGAAAGATTAGGCAGGCATGATTAAATGAAACAGATTGAGAGAATTCTACAGGCTCTTCCTTATTTTACATTATATTTTCAATGCAGTTTCCACAGAATAATTCAGAACTAGAATTTAACTGATAGCTTACCTAGGAGGATTTATGAATGGGATGGAATAGAATTAGAAGCCTTGATTCCACTAGGGACTATGTATTCTATTCATAATCATCAGAATTGTTCTTCCTTTTTAGAACAAGAAGAACAAGAAGGAAGGCTTAACTGAAAAAAACAAAACAAAACAAAACAAAACAGCCGAAACCGGTTTGGCTCAGCGGTAGAGCATTGGTCTGCGGACTGAAAGGCCCCAGGTTCGATTCCAGTCAAGGGCATGTACTTGGTTGCAGGTACATCCCCAGTGGGGGGGGTGCGCAAGAGGCAGCTGGTCGATGTTTCTCTCTCATCGACATTTCTGGCTCTCTATCTCTCTCCCTTCCTCTCTGTAAAAAAATCAATAAAATATATTAAAAACAACAACAACAACAAAAACAACCACAAAACCCTATAACAACATAGTATTTACTAAACCTTTTAAATAATATGACATTATAAAATAATTAATTATGTCTCAAAACTAGCACACTATTAGATTTTGCCTTACGATTTTGTCCTTCTTTTCCTATTTTTCTAGACACTAGAACTTACTAGTACATGAGAGTCCTGAAATATACGGTAGTGAGTATTTCATATCCAGGAAACTAAAATCTGCATTTAATACATAATTTCAGGCTCCCTGTTTTTTCTGAGGATTGCCCTGCTTTCAAACTAAATGACAGAAAGCCAACTGCTCATCACCACCAGTTCAATGTGTTTAACCTATACTCCATGGGACAGAGCCCAAGTCAACAGAAGCATATTGCTAAAAGGCATAATCTCTGCAGAAGCAGAAATGATGTAGAACTGGGGGCCAATTCTTTTGCTAAGTCAAAAAATAAAAATAAGTGTTCTGCATCTCTGTGGAAGGTTGGAGTTACTCTTGTGTCCAATTCAAATTTTTTACTCTTTTCCCACTGGATCCCAAGTTCTTGCATTAATTTGTTTTTTAATTCCTTGGTTGATGTGTCAGTTTGTTCATTAAATTTTCAAAACTGTGTGTGTGTGTGTGTGTGTGTGTGTGTGTGTGTGTGTGTGAATGAATTATACTGTTTCAAGGCCTTTTAAAAAGTCTGTGTAGACTTACTTCTTTTTTTAAAAATATATTTTATTGCTTTTTTACAGAGAAGAGGAGAGAGGGATAGAGAGCTAGAAACGTCGATGAGAGAGAAACATCGACCAGCTGCCTCTTGCACACCCCCTACTGGGGATGTGCCCGCAACCAATGTACATGCCCTTGACCGGACTCGAACCCGGGACCTTTCAGTCCGCAGACCGAGGCTCTACCACTGAGCCAAACCGGTTTTGGCTAGACTTACTTCTATGGGTGTGAGCCTCTGATTTTGGGTATGAATTTATGTTGGATATTTGAAAGAAGTGAAAACATTTGGAGATTAATAATTGCCACTTAATGGTAGGATGACCAAGTTAAGAATAATTCAGCTAAAGTAAGATTCACTTAATGCTTTAGTTTTGGGATATCTTTTGGGGATAGGGTTGAGGAACAGGCAGTTTGGAGAAATAATTTACTTGCTAATTATATTTGTTTAATGGTCACAAATAAAGGAGGGATTTTTATTGTTGGTATTCAAGGTAATGTGTTGTAAAAGACTTTAGACTGACTTATTTCAGATTAAAACATGTGCTTACTCTGGGCCAATTATATAATAGGACAATAACTTTGTTGTCCAGATGAAAGCTTAGATGATGAAAGTTTACTATCAGTTATAATATTCTCTTGGTATTGGATTTTAGCAATGTTATGTGATGTATGATCCATATTTCTCTATTATGTATATAACAATATTTATGAGGCCAAGTTAATGAGTATAGCACACTCACCAATCCAAGATGTCTACACTCTTTTGATGGCCCTTTGATTATTTCACCAGCATTTGTTTAACAGCCCCTCTTCACTACACGATTATAAGCTTGATGACAGCGACGAGCCCTTTGTCTTTGGTGATCTTCACAGAGCCTACCATATGGCGTGGCAATGCAACATTTAGAAAGTGTCGTGAATAGATTTCAATGGATAGCTTGCTCAGCCCAGGTTAGGTTCATCCTCTCCTGTCTTTAGTCTTTCTCTCTCTCTCTCCTTCCTTTTTCTTCCATCTCTCCACTTGTCCCACATACTTTTTATTGGACTCTTTATATATAAATGCTTATAATGATATTACCCTTTCTATATTGGCTTATTGCCTTTTAAGAATGAGTTCTGTTGCCTTAAAATGTACGTAAAGAAGTATCTTGAATATACTTTCCTTTGACATTTATGATACTTGCTTGTATCAATTCCCCCATGAACAGATGAGTATAGAGTCCCCTAGGAACCCTTTTCTTGGGGAAAGCTGAGAAGATATTCTACAGACAACCCAGGTGCTGAATTCCTATAATGAGTTGGCTGAAAGCCCAACAGATGTTAAAGTATCTTTTTTCCTCAGGTTTGTACTGATTGTGAAGAAAAATTAGACAATTGATAACTGTGCAGGTGTATGAGCCAGGCAACCTTAATGCCACAGGTGACACATCAGGCTATAATCTCTCATGTGGATAGGAAGATGGATGTGTGCATTTTAACTTTCAGATTCAAAAGAACCGAACTGTGGGTTTCTCTAAAGACTAACCACATTCTAAAATGGGACATTTGTGAACTATGTTTTATGGAAATAGGAATGAAGAAGATCAGAGGGCAGCCATGGGGACTAGAATAGATGTCAGTCCCTGAATAAGTGCCAGGTAAATCTCAGCCATGCAAGATAATGCCACCCCAGGCCCAAGGAATACACAAGTAGATGTAGGTTATTTTTCATTGTCTCATTTTGACGTATACTCTTGGATTCACAAAACTTCCCTATATTTAAAAAATACAAATAGGTATATATAAATACATATTAATAAAATAAATCAGAAGTAGACCATTCTTGCTCACTATTGATATTAATAAAAGATTATAATTCATTCAATTTTGTGAAAAATGGCTTTAAAATAAGTTATTAAAAGTTATATGTGGGTACAGCAAATTCAAATCTCAGATGTGGCAAGAGGGGTCTTAGCATCTTAAAAGCTGTACAGGTGAAAAAGACTGGGAATTTTTGTTGACCACAAGTTCATTCAGAATGTGACGGGTCCAACTTCTTTCCTCTGAGTTGGGGTGAATCATCCCAGGATAGTCCCATAGGCCAAGGTTGACTTGGACTAGGATATTCCATTTGCTGGAAGCAGCTATTTTTTTAAGGAATAAGTGGGAACAGTGGCCTGGGAATGGAGCCTTATCAGAAGAGCTTAAGGAGAGACTGTGAGGCCCAGAGCTCAGGGGATCAGCCAAACAACAATTCCAGGAGTAATGTAAAAATACAATTCCAGGAGTAAAAGCTCATGGGGGTGCTGGCTGTGTGTTGAGGGGTAGGTAGGTGGGCTAATAAATCTCAGGTTGCATTAACAGCAGTCAAGCATTAGGGAAAAGTAATGGCAGTCCTACTGCACTTTGCCCTTGTGAGATATCCTCTGGACTATGGTGATCAGTTCTGGGCACTGAGTTTAAGAGAAAAGTAAGGTCCGAAGTGGGGCTCCTGAGGAATATTGGATGGTGCAAACCGCATCCCAACTATGGAGCTACTTGCCAAGTTGCAGCTTGTGAACTGGCCAGCCCTTGGCATAATACAGCTAGAAGCCCAGAAAGATGGCAGAGTTGGAGGTGTGTTGGTGAGTTACCAGCAAACATCACAGGTTCAGGATTGTCTGGCCATGACCATATCCAAAGGCTCAGGTTTGCAGAGTCCTGAAGGCTGGCAGGAGCTGGTGAAGAGAGAATCATAGTCACTAGGACTCAGGAGAAGGACTCTGGCTCTTGCAAGAAGAGGATGGTAGGTGGTGGGGGGCATGGCATAGAGCTAAAAACCCTGGAATTTTCAACAGAGAACAATCACAGGGACTGGGAACTGTGAGGCAGGAAGTGAGATAAGACAGGGAACCAGATATAGGGCAGGAGAACAAGGAGGTCCCTGGGTTTTAGAATTGAGCCTGGGGTCATAGTGAGTCTATAGCTTGTCAACAATGGATGCAGAATTTCTTCTTGTTCGCTATGTGGAGCTAAGCCTAGTTGCAAGGATATTCAGAAATATCAACAGTGGGTATAAGGTCAAACTGTTGCTTTGATTCTTGCTGCAAGACTTAATTAGCCTTTGCATTTCTCAATTTTACCTTTAATGTTTCCCCTTCCAAACCCACACCTTTGTGAGTTTTGGAATCTGCATTTCTATTCATTCCTGCTTACAAACCCACTCCTGTGTTACTCACACAAATGAATCCAATAGAAATTAACACACAAGTTTTGTCTTGCAACTTCTCTCTCTCAAGATACAAGATATTACCTGAATTCTAGGTCATAGCAGGTTTTACCACATATTTCAGCCCTGCATAAGAGGGGTTGCCATCCTTCCAGCATCCAGTCATGGTTTCCTTACTGGAGCCCCCATGAATCCTAAGATAACTCACATACTTGAGGTTTGTGTTATGGCAGCACCTCAAAGGTACCAGTCGGTGTCCAATCAGAATAGATAGATGATTTGAAGTAGCAAGTAAATATGAAATTTTAGTGGATATTTATTTCTTGTTCATACAGTGGATCTCCTAATGAGGAGTGGGGAACTTGGCTCTCTATCCTCCCATTCAAGGCCTCAGATGGATGGAGGCCTTATCCCCATGTTGCCAGGTTTTCAAGTCAGGAAAAGAGGAATATGGTAAACACACTTGCTCTTAGAGTTCCTGTCTGGAAATGATTGCCTACATCTCATTGATGAAAGTAAGTCTCATGCTGTCTTACCTTTTCAGGGGCAATTCTCCTGTGGACCAGGAACCTGGTAGACACAGAGCAAGAAATATTTGTTGAACAGTGCTAATGATGGCTATAATAATAATAGCTGTTTTTTTAATTAATTGCTATGCACCTTTTTCAGTATGTATTAACAGATTTAACTCTCATAACCCTGTGAGCTAAGTACCATCCTATATGATAAAGAGCTAATATCCTAATTAGACTGAACAGCAGAAAGACCATCCAGATGAGCTTCCAGATGAAGCTGAGGCTGCGAGGGCTGAGCCTCTTGCATTAATTTTGTGCACCGGGCTTCTAGTAATAAATAATCTTGCTTAATAGATGAAAAGACTGAGGTACAGATAGGTTAAGAAACTTGTTTAAAGTCACAATCTTGCTAGGTGGTAGAATTATACTTTTAACTCTACTGTTCAGTGCCTCTTTAAGGTGCTGCTGTTGATCTGAGACCATCTTTTCTGAACTTGCCTGGGTACCAAAATGCCATTTACTGCTGCCTGCAAGTAAGAGGTAAATGACCCCAAATCATGAGATCTAAAGGGAGAGAGTTCTGGGGCAGAGGTTCAGCAGAATGAACATGAGAAAAGCAACTATTGTCCAGGCTCATGTGCTCTGATTGCTGCACTTTTCCTGTTTAGCAGGGCGCTCTGTGCATTTTTGCCTCCAGGTGTTTTTGAACCTTTGAGATTGAAGGCAGAGGCTGGCTCCTGCTCCTGGAAATGAAAATGTCATTCATTTCAGAGGCTCATTGCAGTGGTTCCAGACAAACAGGTGATGCCAGCAAGTCCCAGTGCAAGCATCAGCACAAGGAGGCCCTTGATTCTGTAAGACCTCCAGTGCCCTGCTTTGCCACTGGTAATTGAGCTGCCTGACCTCCATGGGAGCCTCCCTTCTCCTCCTCCGAGAATGATAATTGATTTGTCAAGCATATATGCATATTTCTCCACTTGGGCAGATTCATTCTCTCTGTAAGCTACACATCACGCTTTCAAAGTCAAGCACTGAATCCTGCTACAGGCAATCCTGAGGATTGTAGAACTCCCTACTTCTTTTCTTTCTGACATCCCTAAAATGTCAAGATATAAGTTATTTATTTATTGAACTGAAGGTTGGCTAAAAAGAGCATATATATATATATCAGGGTAGTCTAGAACCCCTGGTAGCCACTCAGCACCCTAAAATTAATAGCCTGAAGGGCCTTTGTTAATGTCCACACCCTAATGCAAATCTGGGATCCTTGCAACTCCTAAGGGGGCTGGCAGAGTACCTGACTTTCCCCACCCAACTAGTAATGAATACATTGCACCCTGTTCTACAGATAGCAGCCCCACAAATGTCACCTCTTTGGGTACTAGATGCCCTAAACATATACCCCGTTTTAGAAAACATTTTAATGAAGAAAAATAGATGGACAGAAAACTGCATAAGTCATAAGTAAACACCATGTTGAATTGTCACCAGCTGGGCACACCTGTTTCCTTGAGCACCCAACTCAAGAGACAGAACCTTACCAGAAGCCCAGAAATATCCCCTCCTGTCCCCCTCCTTAGAAATATTCTCCATCAAATGTAACCACTAATTGACAGAGATACCCTGTTGATTTAACCCTTAACAACCTTACCCTTGCTTGTCTATTTATGTCCCCATGGTATGCTCCCCACGTGACAGTTTAGAAGGAGGGACTGGGTTCCCTCCTTGACTCAGTAATCTGTCACAATAAACATTCTCCTTTGATTGCTCACCAGAGAGCTAGCCTTTTTCACTCTTGGAACATCATTAATTTGGGTCATGTAAAAAGCAAGCACCAAGATGGAAGTAGACATCCAAGAAATTTATTGAAGGATAAGGGAAGAGTGAGCAAGAATAGGTTTGGAGCCTTCAGACCAATGCTGGCCTGGTACCTATGAAAGGACTGGGGGAAGGAAGGAGGATGCAATTGAATAGGAGAAGCCTTGGCTTGGAGGCAGGTTGTCTATCAGAGGGGACCTGCTTCATCAGATAGGAATAGCTTGGCTTTAGTAATGGCTCAATGGTCTTGGTCATTGGCTAGGAGTATCCTGGGGAGAATGTGTCCTCAGAGCCAAAGCTGCAGAGGAGTTGATGGTGTGGTCATTGGACTCATCCCATCTCATAAAGGGGGATCTGAGTGGTGCACCCCATGACCACCCAAATGGGCTGTTTTATGGTGGATATATTGACTTCTCCATTTATCTAGCAGTTCTGCAAAGCTCATTGTCATTGCACACATTTCTCTATAACCCATTAAACAGGTTAAAGTACCCAGAGAGTGGAAAATTAAACTGATGTGGAGTGGAGTTGAGCTTAGCTTTTTTATTTCCTTAGCAGTGCTGACACTCCTCTGAGCCACAGTTGCCCCATCTATAAAATGGGGAAAATTGTTCTCACCTCATGAGGTTGCTATTTGGACAACAGCAGATTATTTTAAGTCAAGTACTGTTTGTGATGTGAAGTAGAGGGTCCCATAAAGTCAGTTCCCTTTATTCCTTCCCTTGTAGGCTCTTCATTCCCCAAAACTAGTGGGCAGAGTATACACCCTACATTGAGTATCACTTTTCTCTTGGGTTGAGCATATGCTGCAACGCCAGGTCCTTGTGCTCCAGGCTCTTCGGCGACACTGCAGCCATGGACCTTACAGGCTGGGTAGCTGATAGACCCCTTCTCAGAATAACATTTCTAAAGAATAAAATAAAATAAATTGGATTGAAGAATAAACCAATTATGTTTAAACTGTTTAGCACAATATTGTAAAAACAAATTGGTGACATTTTAATGGGCCCATTTCTTTATTAACATGTCAGGTAACACATTCTGGCTGTGGGGCTAATAATAAGCTTAATTTGAAGTCATGACCAACATAACTGATATTTTGTGGTATCTGTACAAGTGTTGTATGATATGAAAATACCTGTGAGTTTAATAGGGATAAAATCTCAGCTACTTACTGAAAATTCTATCACAGATTGTTGCTGCATCTCCGGTGGAAGGAAATGTTTGATTTCAGTTAGAAGTAAGAGAAGATTACAGATGTAATTGTTTTTCCTCCATCCAAAATGATGACAAACCCAGCTAAAGACATCCCGACTAGAAGGGTGGCTCCTGTCACTCACTTTGGAACCCTTAATTCCCAGTGGTGGGGATGCCCCCATGTGTCCTCATGTGACCTCTCCTAACAGGTTCTCCAGGTACCACATGCTTACAGGTGTCCATAGTGCATTGCCAAGGCAGTCCAGAGCCCTTCCTTAGTGAGCTGTGCACACTCAGCCATCTCATTTTGTCCCCCCAGGTTGGTAGGAGTAGAGGAACCCTGCACATATATGGGTAATTCTAATGCCCTGGAGTTCCTTTCCCACTTATCTTTAGAATGTGGTATTCATATTTATTCATTTTTCTCCCTCCCTTCTTTCCTCTCTTTTACTCAATGAAGACAGCATGTTTCCCACCATTCTTACTCAAGTTCTAGATCAGATTTGCTTTGAAATCTACCCAGTGGGTCTAGTGTGAGTTCAGGGCTTAACCATCCCCTTCCCTCCCACACCCATATACATCTGTAAGATAGCTGAGAATCCTATAATGGAGGGGAGGGGGGAAGTTTTCATACCAATGGGAAATGCTATACTAAAAGCTGATCACAGTTGGCAAGCACAGATTATATTGTGCCAAAGGCAATACGCTAGGTGTGTTTCATATGTTTTATCACTTAATTCCATGAGGAATCACTTTTTTCATGTTTCAAAGAACAAACTGGAATCAGAGAGTTTAATAACACTCATAAAGTAGCACACTGAAGACTTGAATTGGGAAGGAGCTCTAACTTTTTCCAAATCATTGAAAAGAATATACCAGCCCTTGTTCACAAAGTCTTCTAAATAGGCTCAGGTATAAAAAATGAAGTAAAAAAACTTGAGAAATCAAGTATGAAAATAAACATATCAGTTTTATTTCCAGGCTGTGTTTAAATCCTACATTTTCCAATTACCAGCACTGTGAATTTGGACAAGTTACTTAATTTCTCTGTGCCTCAGCTTCCCCACTTATTAAACAGATAAGTGGTATCCAAAGGAGTTGTCAAAAATTAAAACATGTATAGCATAGAGAACAATGCCTGACTCATTGAAACTTTCTCAACCAGAACCCTTTTGAAATTTGGTGTGATCACTCTTGATTATACACCAGGAGCTTAGCATCTTTGGCCTTATCTTCGGTCATTGTACCACCTCACCTTTTCCACATGCCTCCTGGAAGGTGGAGACCAGCCCTGACTAGTTGAGATCTAAGGCTCAATGGTTTTCAAAATTTAGCATGCAACTGAATCGCCTGGAGGCATGTTAAAACACAGATGGCTGAGCTCTCACACCAAAGGTTTTGATTGAATAGGTCTGGATGAAGCTCCAGAATTTAGCATTTTTAATAAGGTCCCATGTGATGGAAACCTAAGTAGTTCATTATTATTTGCTCTCCCCCTCCCTCCCTACCCTGCAATGAAATATAAAGGAACCTTCCTACCTTGGATAGGACTTTGGCCCCTCCCTGTGAAAAGTTGCCCAAATAATCCAAGAATATTTGGCATCACCCTGTCCCTCAGACTCTGCCCAGGTCCCAGGAGATTCTGGCAGTGAGGTTCCTACTATGTCTAGTTCTGCTGAATTTTCTGTGGTTTTGAACTCTTTCTTTTGAACACTCAGATGAAGAGCAATTACTGCCTCACTTGGCACTTCTTTGTGTCCGTTTAATCTCCCTGTTTTGTTTCTGACATCTGCAGTAATCGGACTCTGCCCTCCCTATGCCTACAGCAGTCAGCTCAGGGAGCAGCTCCTGAGGGTGCAGGTTTATTTGCCACATGCTTAAGGCCCAGGATCTTGTCTGAGCTCTGCTGTGGAATGGCACTAGAAAGAAGAGATGCTGATAATGGCTTCTCTCTGCATTCCTTTCTTTGTTCCTCACCATCTGAGTGTCTGTAGGGAATTAAAAAATGATTAGCGGGAGGCAGCTGGATGTTTATATGGCAGAAAGACAAACTCAGAGCCAGAGAGAGAATTGTTTAAAACAGGCTCAACTCAAACCACAACCAAACAGGACAATTTGGACACCTAGCCTTGAGTGAGCCTGAGCCAGCTCATTTTTAAAGGCCCACGTGTGTTCATTACATTTATAATAGTAATGGCTCCATTTACGAGTGAAGACTTTGTGCAAGGCAGGTTCTAAGGACTCCATGGGCATGATTAAAAATCAATCTTTATTGGAGTGCAATGAGGTTGGTGACATTATTGTGCCCATTTGACAGGTGATAAAACTGAGACTAAGAGATGTCATATCTCCATGAAAAGAGCCATCTGAGATTCAGATTTGCTCTAAGTGATTCCAAAGTTCATCTTCTTAAAACAAAATTAGCAGATAGTGTGGATGCTGGTTAACTCATTTTCTTATTGAAAATGGCCATGATGTCCTTCCAGTTAATAAACAGAGGCTCATGCATTATGTCTGTGTATGAGAGAGAGAGAGAGAGAGAGAGAGAGAGAGAGAGAGAGAGAGAGAGATGGAGAGAGAGGTGGGTGATGGAGGTAGAGAGAGGAGTTGATATTAATTTACTAAGCTTATTTCAACCATATAAATGATATGTGGGGAAATGATGACACATTAACTTTGGCATTCTTAAATATATTTAGATTAGGATAAAAGTAATTATAATGTTAATGTTTGCTTTTGAAAAGTCCATGGAGTTCCAAAGTGAATCTAATAAAGGGCAGAGAGTGTGACGGACAGATAGAGGATATGGGACTATTTGAAGTGGGTTGGTGGGTGCAACAGCTATACATGGAATTGTCTGCTCAGCAGCCCTATCCTCCAGATGCCCTCCCCACCCCTCCATGAGATATTCCACAGAGCTGTTGTATTCAGTTCATAATGCTGTTTACAGATCTCCACAAACCTAATGGCCTAAAAATACCTTTTATTAGCTCACAACATTGCAGGTTAGAAGTCTGGGTGGAGTCATTTCTTTGTATCCCACTGGCTGCAATGATGATGTTGGCCCAGCTGGGGTTTCACGGAGAGGGCTAAAGAAGAATCTGCTTCCAGATTCTTTCAGGTTGTTGCAGAATTCAGTGGGTCATTCTTGACTCTCTCTGATTCCCCTTTCTGCTAAAACCCGGAGAAGGCTCCCTCTTTCAAGGGTTCATCTGATTGAGTCAGGACGACGCAGATAATGTCTATTTCAGGGTTAACTGACTTGGGACTTTAATTGCACTGAAAAAATCCTGCCACAGCTGTCCTAGATTAATGGTTGATTTAATAATCAAGGGACAGGAATCTTTAGTAAAAGGTGATTTATGTGATATGAAGAGAAACCAGAGAATTGGGGAATCCTTAGAATTGCGCCAACTGCAGGTGCTTTCTCTATAAATGACTGTGTCCTCTCACAAGACCAATAATTGTCTTCTGATCCAAAGCAGGCCAGTTAGTTTATTTCCTGGGATATTTGAAAGTACCCCACTCTGCCTTGAGAAATTGGGGGGGGGGCGGCTTTTATAAGCAATGGGAAGCTTTGGTAAAGCTTTGAGGCAGGAACTAAGATCATGGAAGGAGATGTGTCTGGGGAGAAGATGAGTTCTCTGTAGGAAGTGTTCGGTGAACAAGTGTAAATGTGAGTCTGAGACTTGGTGGAAAGGAGGGATCTGGGGCTGTGGTTTGGGGTCGTTGTGTACTATAGGAGGCTGAAATCCTGATGATGAGTGACCTTGGTGGTGGAGGAGGGGTTCAGAGCAGGATGATCTCCAAAGTGAGCAGGGTGGAGAGAGAAAAGGAATCAAGAAAGCAGAGAGCAAGGAGAGAGGACACATTACTCTTACCCTTTAAAGTAGTGACTTAATGTACAATACTTTGCATTGGCTAGCCTCTGGTACCCCTTCTCTTCCACAGAACCACAGATGCTTCTTTTTTGGTGGTTGTTGTTGGTTTTTAATTGTGGTAAAGTATACAGAAGATCAAATTTACCATCTTAGACATTGTTAAGTACATTCATGTTGTTGTGCAACTATCATCATCATCCATCTCCATACTATTTTCATGGCGCAAAACTGAAACTCTGTGTCCATGAAACACTAACTCTCATCCCCTAAGCCCAGGAAACTACCATTCCACTTTCTGTCTCTATGAGTTTGAAGATATCATATAAGTGTCTCATATAAGTGGAATCACACAGCCTTCGTCTTTTTGTGACTGATTTATTTCACATGGCATAATGTCCTCAAGGTTCATCCAAGTTGTAGCATCTGTCGGAATTCCCTTCCTTTTTAAGGTTGAATAATATCCCATTGTATGTACACATTTGGCCTATCCATTTCTCCATCAATGGATATTTGGGTTGCTTCCACCTTTCGGCTATTGTGAATAGTGCTGTTATAAACATGGGTGCACAAATATCTCTGTAGGGTCTTGAAGTGGGATTGCAGATCATATGATAGTTCACTTTTAATTTTTGGAGAAGCCCCCATCCAGTTTTCCACGATGGCTACATCATTTTGCGTTCTCACCAAGAGTGCATACAGGCTTCAATTTCTCCAAATCCTTGTCGACACCTATCCACTGTGTTGTTTTGTTTGTTTGTTTAATAGTAGCCATTTTAATGGGTGTGAGGTGGCTCATAAGTTTCTTTGTGTTTTTTTTTTGACTGAACATTAGTTTGTGTTGTCATTTTGTGTGATCAAGCATGGTGCGTCCTCATTCAGAGCATCTTCACCTAGACCAGGTGTATCTCAGAGAGCCCAGACCCAAGAGAGCCAATGGATGAGTTGATCACAGTGAAGGGAAAGTGAGGCACTCGTGAATGTTCATAGAATTTGTTGAATCTGAGACTTAGGTCAGCATCTGGTTGTATCCTGTGTGTGGATTTGCCCTAGAAACTTTTCTTCATTCACAAGGTTAAGAGGCAGCGTGAAAAGGACATAAACCCTTAATGGACAATTCAGGATAAATACAATACTGACCAGATAGACATGGGGCACATTATTTCCTTTGCTGAATTAATTCCCTCCAAGGTAATTGCCATACCTGGAAAATTCTACTTCTCACAGGGCTCCAAAGTGAACACAAACAGTTGGGTGAAAGTTTTTATCAATTAACAAAGAATTTGCTAATTCAGGTTCCATGTGTTATCTACCTGCTTAACTTTTATTCTGCACTAACAGCATTTCCAAAAATATATTTCCCGAATTACCTGCCTTCACTTTCAGTAAATGACTGTAAGGTCATTTAAAATTTCAGGCTCTAGATTCTCTCATGTTATCCCAGATGCCATTTCTGATAGAGGATGATTGCTTACCACTTTGAGTCAAATGGAGACAGAGGAATGGTTCAATAACACTTTCTGCCTCTTTAAGAAGTACTTCAAAAGGAGAGGCAGAGATGGGAAATGGGCAAAAATCCCCTCATCTTGGTGTTTAACTATAGAAACCAGGGTGGCCCTGATCCAGAAATGCAATTAATTGTTAAGTTCATCTGTTCATTCATTCCCTCCCTCATTCATTCCAATGCCATTCTGATTTATTGCCTGACAAAGGGTGGGCTTGTTGAAGATCATTGACGTCCTGGAGAGATGGTCTAAGAAGCACTGAGCTGACTGCTAATTTTCAGATGCTCCCCTCCAGTATCAGGTGGGACCCAGCAATCTGTACACTTGGCCTCCATTCCTCTGGATGCACACAGAAATGCCAGCGACTTCACATTATGTTTTTGGCTTTCACTGGGGGAACAAAATGCTGGCCAGAAGAACACTGCTGCACTTTTACGGTAAAACAAAGGACATTGCTGCACCTTTTTTGGTAAAGCAATGTTCTTCTCAGCTCAGGACACCATTATTTTTGGATGATATCATTTCAACAGGCTCATAATTGGCCACTGTGCCTCCATTCTTGTCCCTTCCTCCACCATCATTTTCCACACCGAGTAATCATTCTAATCATTCTCAAATGCATATTTCATCACATCGCTCCTCATGATTACAATGCGTCAGCGGCTCTCCCTTGGTTACAGGATGAATTCCTGGCTCTGCTGCATATCCCCCCAGGCCCTCCATGGCCTGTTCCCAGACTGCTGTGTCCCTCACACTCTAAACTCCAGTAAGACCAGCAGTCAAGCTTCCCCTTACACATTCGCTCTCCCTTTCCACTTCCTCCAGCCTGTTCTTCCCTCCTATTCCCTCCTGCTTTGCCTAACACCATTTCTGCTTCACAGGTGGACTCTCTATGGAAATAATCTCTCTTCTCCGCCCCCCCCCACCCTGCCTTGTCTCCAGTTATCAGTCTGGATCACAAGCTGCTCTGTGCGCCCCTGTAAACCCTCTCCCATCTCTTGCCCTTGACCTTTATCACACACTTGTCTGCTTACTTGTGCTTTCCCTCCAGGCTGTGAGCATCAGGCAGGGCTGTCTTCTCTGCTTCTTTGTGTCCCCTGTGTCTGGAATAGGCAGACATTGAGTAGCCTTGCAATAAATGTTCAACATAGAAACCCCTACTGTCTTCTGTGCCACAAATATGTGCCTCTTTATCTCATTGCGAGAGTCACCCTATGATGAAAGTGTTTGTCCCTGTTGGCAGTGAAAGAGACACTCACAATAGAACCTCCCTGATTATGGCCCCTGCTGCAGTCCCAGAAGCCCATGCTGCTCAGCGGGGGAGTGAGGAAAAGAAAGTTTCCTGATGGGCTTTCATCAGTAACAGCCTCCTTTCTTTTTGGGCTACTGCCTTTCACTTCCTGAAGGTGTGGTCAATCCAGCAATCTCCTGGGCCATTCCTTCGGATTCAATCCTCCTCATCCCTAGTAAAGACTAGATAGGCACATGATCTGAGTGCAGCTATTTGGAAACTCTATCCTGGGGCTTTCAGTCATTGAAATGAAGGAATGGGGAGAAGAAACAGTCCAGCTGGCCCTTGAGCTGATGGGGAAGAGAAGAGTGGAGAAATCAGGTGCATGAGTTAGCGTTTGCCTGTTTATGACAAAAACAAAACAAAACAAAACAAAACAAAACAAAACCCCTTTTCTCACCCCACAAAAAACACCACAAACAAAACCAAATATCTTAATGAGATGAAAGTATATTTATCTCTCATGTAAATGAAGTCCAGAAATAAGCAGCCCATGAGTAATAAAGCCAATACAAGAAGATATCAGAGACCCAGACTCCTTTCACTCTTTGTTCCCAGGCTGTGAGCCTGTCCTTATAAGCCAACACGGCTGCTACAGTGCCAGCATTCACATTGTGTCCCAGGCAATGAGGTGGGGGAAGTGGAAGAAAAGGGAATGCCTCCCTCATTTTTAAAAAAAGAGGTTTCCTGCCAAAACCGGTTTGGCTCAGTGGTGGAGCGCCGGTCTGGTCTACGGACTGAAGAGTCCCAGGTTCGTTTCCGGTTAAGGGCATATGCATTGGTTGAGGGCACATCCCCGGTAGGGGGTGTGCAGGAGGCAGCTGGTCGATGTTTCTCTCTCATCGATGTTTCTAGCTCTTTATCTCCCTCCCTTCCTCTCTGTAAAAAGTCAATAAAATATATTAATAAAAAAAAGAGGTTTCCTGGAAGTTTCACACCACCTTTATTTATATCTGATTGATCAAAACGTAGTCAAGTCTACATGTAGCTGCAAGGGAGGTGTGGAATGTACTCTTTTAAGTGGGTGACAATATTGCTGGTGGGAAACCATGATTCCATTACTAAAGAAGAGGATGATGCATATTAGGAGTTAAACATTTTTTGTTGTTGTTATTTCCAGAGGAGTCAGGAGTACAAGGATTGTTTCAAGGTAAGTTTGAATGGGTCTTCATGTATGTACACTATTTAACTCTATTACCATCCACATTATACAGATGATGAAGCTTGTCCATGACTGTACATGCTAGAGCTGGGGTTGGAGCCTGACCTGACTTGAAAGCTCCCCTTCCTTCCCCTTCCTCATCTGGGTGCCTGGTCTGTGACATCACAGAAAACCACTTTGCTGTGAAGTGCTAAGAAGTCCTGCTTGCCTGGACACTAGCAGGCAAATGCCCTATCCAGGATGGAGGCCAGTGGTGGATCCTCAGTCCTGATGCATGGGCCAGGCTATTTCATCATTGATGAGTGGTGAACTCATTTAATTTCTGGAATTATAATAAAACTAGAGGCCTATTGAACATTTTGTGCAATAGGTCTTCCTTTCCCTGGCTGCCAGAACCAGTTTTCCTCAGGCACCCAGGACCTAAGCCTTTGCTCTGGCCACTGCCTTCCATCTTTGATCAGGCAGTCAGGCAGGAGTCTTCAGTCTTTGCTCTAGCTTGAGCACTGCTCCTGTAGCATGTGCCCCCCTCCTACCTCCCCCTACCTCCCCCCCCCACTCCTCCTCATAGCAGGCATCCTGCCCTGCTGGGTCTCTCAGTGCCTGCATATGTGCTGCCCAGAGGCCTGGAGCGGCTGGGGGCAGGCCAGCACCATCTTTGTTGGGTTAGTTTGCATACTCACTCTGATTGGCTGGTGGGCATCATGAAGTGACAGTCAATTTGTATGTTTCTCTTTTATTACTGTAGATAATAATATAGCTTTTATCTGAGAACCATTCATTGACTGTTTGCTCCACCTTTCAAAATGATGACTGATATCCTAAGAACTTATGGTGCCCAGTTTGGGAAGCTCAGAGTGAGTGTTGAACAGGCAATGGTTTACGTATTTAACATTATCAAGAATTTAGTCCTTTCCTTCTTACAGGGGAAAAGTTACTTAAAGGAAAAACTGCATGGAAAGTCATATGAAAATAAATCAGGTGTGTACATACACATGTTCCCTGATGAGAAGAAATAACCAGTTCAAAATGATACTGGATAACTGTGTGTGTGTGTGTGTGTGTGTGTGTGTGTGTGGTTTATAGAGGAGGATGTCAGACAGAAGAGAATAGAATTTTATTGGGTGAACTTACTGAGTTAACACAGTTTAAAAATGTACTGACTCAAGCTGGTTGGAATTGATACTAATAATTAAAGGAAACCGGCAGCTAAAAACAAGGTCATGGCTTAGATTTGCCAAGCCTGGCAGAAATGCATTGAAAATCCATATGACAAGAGAGGCACGTGATAGGGATGAAGTGATTCTGATATTGGCAGGTTTCCAATTTTTAGCCTAAGTTGCCCAGCGGAGACGTGTGGGCGCCACACAGTGACAGCTGACAAAATAAATGTATTGATGGAATGATCGGCCAGTTCCCTGCAGAGTGACAGAGGGATGCCAGAGAGATTAGAGGTCTTTGGCCAATTATCTGAATTGGTCATCATCCAAGCTAGTCATCATTTTCACCATTGAACTAAACTATCTTCTATTGCAGCTTTTAAAGGGAAGTTCTTTGAGAGCTGAACACAACTCTCCAGTCCATTAATTTCTACAGTATTAAGGCCAGGACATGCCCTCTGAGAATAGCATCCTATAATATAGGGCATTGTATGCAAGGTGTGGGGCTCAGAGGACTGAGCAGGAGGGAATGTCTTGTTCGATTTAAAGCAGGGAAAGCAGAATCCCAGGCACCCAGGAAACCTGGCTTCCTTTCCCGCTGGCATGCACAGTCAGGATTTTACCAATGCCAGAGTAAGCATCTACTGTGTGGTTATAACTTGCTGCAAAGTGAGGTGTGAAGAGACTGCAGGCCGGATACCGAAGGGTTGGGCTTGTGCTGGATGGAGAGAAGAGAATGGGCATGAGAGAAGCTGGCAGAGAACTCAGGGTGCTCATTGGGGACAGGGTCCAGGACGGCTGTGTGCTGGAGGGAGAAGCAAATGTATCGATACTACCAAGTCCCGTCTGCTTGCCTAGCATGGTCTCTGCATCTGCATGTGTTTTACTCATATGATGCTCAGTGAACAGAAACACTATATAACATGTGTCACACTTCTTAATAAAACTTCATAGTAAGAGAGATTTTCAATAATTTAGATATTCTTTGTAGTACCAATAGAGACTTATGCTTCTTAGTGATATTTCAAAAAGCTAATTATATGGAGGAATTTAAAAATAGCATGTGGAGTCAGAACAAGAAGAATAGAGCCATCTCTCCCTTCCTTCCTTCCTCCCTCCCTTCCTTCCTCCCCTCCTTCCTTCCTTCCTTCCTTCCTTCCTTCCTTCCTTCCTTTTTTCCTTCCTTCCTTCCTCCCTCCCTCCCTCCGTCCCTCCCTCCCTCCCTCCCTCCCTCCTTTCCTTCCTTCCTTCCTTCCTTCCTTCCTTCCTTCCTTCCTTCCTTCCTTCCTTCCTTCCTTCCTTCCTTCCTTCCCTGAAAAAGATTCACCTCAGTAAGAACATATGGCAAATTCATCTGACAAATTTAAAATAGAAATCTAAGCACATTCTGCCCTTAAGAAGCCTATGTGAGCAGGAGATTATTTGCTTTATGAAAGCATTTGCCATATGACTTGTCCATGGAAGAAATGTCCTTGGTAAACTTAGTTATCCTGTGTGCCTGCCTGCACACTGCTTCAAACTATGCACACATAGTTTACAAATGCATTTCCTTAAAAAGCTCACACGGGGTCCAAACAGTCCTGCCAATAAAAAGACAAAGGTCATGCCTTGCATTTCCCAGGTGGGAGAAAAGTCCCCTGAAATGTTCAGTGGTGTGACCAACCCTGGAAGAAGCAGGAAATCTAACTTCCAGCCCAGTGGTCGCTCTGTGTTCTCATATAGTCTATTAGGTAAATCTGCTTCAATTTGGCACCTTGTGGCTTACATCTTCACACACATTACTTCAATTACCTTCGCAGCAATCCTTTGATACAGTAAATTACATCATCATGAATATCATCACCTACAGGCTCACAGAGGGAAGGATCTTCCTCGAAATGGAACCAGTGAAAAGCAGCACATAGTGGGTGGAATTAGTCAGCTGCAGATGCAGTATATTCTAAGAGCCTTTTAAATGTGTTGCTAAGGAGATCTGGGGAAATACCAGATAATTCCATCAGACTGGCACCTCTTTCGGTCTAACCGGGGTGGCCAGGGTGCTCAGGATGAGCCGGTAAAGGAAAGACAGCTTCAGCCTGACCCGTCACTCCAAGTTAACCCAGACAAGGACTCTAATGGTAGACAGAAGGCATTTGCATCCAGTCTAGAAAAGGGAAGTGAGTTAAAAAAGATGTCAGAGCTAATGAAAGACAGTGCTCTGTCCAGTCACAAGAGCTCTGCTGGCTGGCTGATGAATTTCTTCTTAGAGTTAAGTTAGAGACCCCAGGCTGCCAAATTGGGTGACTTTGGCTTTAAGGTCACCCCAGGCTCTGATTGGCTATAGGTGCCCTATGTGACCTCAGGTGGGAGAATGACTTCCCTTGGACTCTTGCCTTGAGGAGAGAGAATGGGATGATGATGAGCAGAAATGCTTTTGTGATGCTCCACCAAAGAAAGAGGTGTGCTGGTTTACCCACTGACCCTCCTATGAGTTTGGTTAGTGGTTGTTAGGACCTCTGACAGCCTAACAAAATGGAGCTCCTCGTCCTCAAATTGAGTCGATTCTGAACTCCGCTGGCCTGGCCACAGGCAGTCGCTGGAGGCAGGTGGGCAGGTTGCACCTGGATGTCTTTTCCGCACAGCGGTTAAGCGTATCAACTTTGGAATAAAGATAGCTGAGTTTCAATCTGCATCCTGCCACTTAGTACCTATGAGACTTGAGCAAATCATTTCTCATTTATGAATCCCGATTTCCTAATCTGTAATATGGGGGTGAAAATATTCCTGTGTCCTCTCCATTTCTCTCAAGAATGACTTGTGTGGATGAGAAATATGATACATGGGAGTAGGTGCAGAGCGTTGGGAGCCTCTGATAGTGTTATCCAGCATCCCATATGGGAGCATAGGCAGGGAGTTCATCTGGTCATCGATAGCAATAGAGTCAATGAATAGACCAAGCAGGTTAGAAGTGTCAAAATGGTTCTATATAAAGGGGGTCTATTGGGAGATACAGGCAAATATACCTGTACTGAATGATTCTTAGCTTCCTTTACTTCTTCCTGACTTTGGTGGAGAGACTACTGATGGACAGAAAGGGGCCTTGAGCTTATCTGGAGCATGAGCCTGAAACCAGGGTCCACGAGCCTGGGCAAGCAGAGTTTAGCACAGTATCTGGCACAGCAGATCCTGAAATGCTCCTGGGAAGGAAGGGGGAGCCATGGCCCATGCTGGTGCTAGGGTTTGGGGTGAGAAGAGATTCAGGAGTTGGACTGAATGTTCGTTTCCCCCCTGAATTCCTATGTTGAAATCTAACCCCAAACGTGATGGTGTTAGAAGGTGGGGCCTTTGAGGGATTAGGTCATAAGGATGGAGCCCTTGTGATTGAGATTAGTGCCCTTATAGAAGGGACCACAGAGAGCTCCCTTCCCCTTCTGCCTTGTGAGGACACGGTGAGAAGACAGTTGTTTATGAATCAGGAAGTGGACCCTCACCAGACACCAGATTTCCTAGTTAGTGCCTTCATTTGGGACTTTCTAGTCTCCAGAACTATGGGAAATAAATTTCATTTTTTTGTAAGCTACCCACAATGTGGTACTTTGTTATAGTAGGTCAAACTGCTCAAGACACCACAGGAAGTTCCCAAAATACAAACAGTTACCAGGAGAGGACATATAGAAGCCAGGCAGAGTTTTGCTGGACACCCCAACCTGCTGCCAACTTCTATTCCTATTCCCTCCCTAGTGAGATGGTGTTGTCCCCAAATGCCTTAAACACACTGCCTGCCTTCTGACAGGAAGCCCAACCAGAGGAAAGCTAACGCTGATGTCTGTGAGGGTTATGCATGTCTCCAGTCCCCACATGCACCCCCAGAACTTCCCTCTCAGCTCCATTCCTTAGCCTCTGTCCTTGACCATTTACAGCCACGTGGCCTCCAATGAAAGACTAGAGCCCAGACCTCTTCCCATCACTGTGAAGAGGTTTAAAGGGGGCTCAGGGGGCTCAGGTGTGTACTGCTCACCATCTGGGTGAAGGCACAGAGAGAGGGAAGGCAGCGTGTGTGCTGATAAAAATTATTATGGGGACAGGGTAATAGAAATTATTATGGGGAGAAGGTGGTGTGAGCACAGGACCAGAAGGATAGAAAATTAGAAAATAAACTACATGTGGCATCAATATGCAAAAATGGGAGCGTGCCTGTTGGAAGAAATTACAGGTCTACCAGCTTAATATTAATTAAATATAGGAGAATGCAAGCTTCCTGTTGTACATGTGGTGTGATTAAATCAGGGAATTGCACTAAGACTGGCTTCAGGAGAGCCTCAGGAATTGATAGCAGATCCTGAGGTGACTTTAGCCCAAGCCTGGAGCTGGGGCCTGTACAGAAACCATCTCACTGTCATGGGTATGGGGCCAGCCTCTTACTGAGTATATATTTACCTTAGTTCTCCTTTCTTTTTTTGTCCATCTAATACACAGGCCCAATTGTCCTCCCTCTATTTTAGGACAGAGGTACATGAAAAGCCCAGATTCTGGATTCTAGGGGATAAAATGTGCCTGTTTTTGCAACTGGAAATTGAGAAACCCCATGAATGAGGCACGAGCTGAATTCCAGCTCATCATGGCCCTCTCTGTGCAATGCTGTGAAGCAGTAGAAGTCAAGGTGAGCAGCCCTGGCACTGAGACAGCGGGGTGGGGATTGGGGGGGGGGGGGTGATGTTGCAAAGGGAGGAGGCAACATTATTCAGGTTGGATGTTTTGGCTTCTTTGGCTTCTCTTGTTTTATGGATGGTAATCTGGACCCTGGACAAACCATACCTCTGTCTGAGAGCCTTAAAGGATGCCGGAGCTTGGTTAGTGTAATTGCCTTTGCTCCAGCGTCTGTTTCTGGCAGTTCTTCCATGTCCCTGGCTGCATTTTCCTTGCCTCTAAAGACTTGACTTCTGGCAATGCTGGGTGCGAATCCCATATTTAGAGTGTTTATATTGCTTAATGCAACAGCCAATAACTTGCATCATTAGGTCCTGGAGTTACAGTTCTATCTACTGTTCTGCCCGCTGGGATACTCACAAGTCCCCTATTTCACAACTTCCTACCAACGGCTTACTCTGTGTGGGTCCTAATGGAGAGTCTGGAGATTTAGAATTAAATAAGACATAGTCCCTGCTCCTCAGGTTAAGTGCCCATGTGGAGTTAGATACGGTGGGAAGCAGTCACAGTGTAGCAGCTGCAATCACTACAGTAGCCTCCTCTTATTAACAGTTTTGTTTTATGTGGTTTCAGTTACCTGTAGTCAATGGTCTGAAAATATTAAGTTAAAAATTCTAGAATTAAGCAATTTAACTATTGAGGATCTAAACTACCAAGTCATCTGTTCTTGACATCCAAGCATCCACGTTGCCTGGCTCAGTGATACAGGAGCATAAGCATATGGTCATCACTCTGACATATTGTCAGAAGGTCAATAGCAAACTCACACTACATCACAGTTCCTATGTCATTCACCTCATTTTATCTCATCACGTGGGCACTGTGTCATCTCACATCACCTCAAGAAGGGTGAGTACAGTCGAATAAGATATTTTGAGAAAGAAAGAAACTACATTAACACAACTTTTATTCAATATATTGTTATAATTGTTCTACTTTATTATTATTGTTGTTCATCTCTTACAGTGTCTGATTTATAAAGTAAGCTCTATCATAGGTATTTATGTATAGGAAAAAAAACACAGTATATATAGGGTTTGGTACTACCCATGATTTCAGTCTTCAGATGTGTCTTGGAACATATCCTCCATTGATGGGTTGGGGGGGGTATTGTATTCCCATTTGACATATGAGTAAAGTGAGACTCAGAAAGTTTAAAAGCTTGCTCAGAACCTAGGCTCAATGCCATAGATTCTAGGACTTCATGCTCTGTGGTGTCTATTCCCACCTCACCGGCTTTGCTGGGTGTTCCTCTCTTTTCCAGTCAAACTTTCACCTTAGGGCCTGTGAACTGGCTGTTTCCAATGCCCGGGGCAGAGCTCTTCTAGAGAACTGCACGACTAACCCTTCACCGTCAGTAAGGTGCTTTTCACTGGGGAGCTGCGCTCACCCCAGCACTCCCAATCCACCTGCCTCTGTTTTATATTGTAGGATAGCTATCCCCTTCCAATATAGTTCACCGAATTATTACTTTTCTTAGAAAATGTCTTTTTTCTTTTACCAGAAAGTAAACTCAAGAGGGCAGGGTGTTTTGTTTTGTTTTGTTTTGTTTTGTTTTGGTATGTTTTTATTCACAGTTGTAGTCTAGGCATTTACAGCCATACCTGGTATACAGAGGGTAGGTACTCAACAAATATAGCTGGTTGCATGAACCAATTAATGAGCACTGTGAAATAAAGCTACGTAAAGATGTTCAGTCTTAACTTGAACCCCTGCTCAAAGTTTACTCCAAGAAGTAGATTTTTATTGTAATGTTGTTGGGAAACTTGGCTTCTGTCTAAAATTCTTGGCCTGGTACTGGCAGCCTGCTTATCACTTGGGCAGACATTCAGCTGTTCAACACCCACCAAACACGGTGGGTGCCCATGACCATCATCCAGCCCAATTGGCTGGTGCTGGTGCTATCCTAGTGGTCCGAGGTTTTGGATCTGACACATATTAACTCCTCTAGGAATGGACCCTTCTGTTTATTAGCTCTGCCTCTCTTTTAATTTATCTGATCATTCTGTATTGTTAGCTATCCGAATTACCACCTTCCTGTGTTCTGCCCAGATGGGGCCATGGGATCCATGCTGTATTCCGTTCGGCTGGCTATGGAGCTTCCTGGTTGTTATCCTAAGTGAAAATGGATTTCCTTGCTGGGCAGGAACAAAACTGCCATGATTCTTCCTAGTAACTCCATTAAACAACCCTCCGGATAGCATTAGCTCAGGGGTTGTTAATGTGCAATCAATTTTGTATGGGCTTTCAAAGGACCCAGCTCCGTCTCTGGCATGTAATGTGTCCTGATGAATGCTGGTGGCTTTCCTTTTCTTCCAGCTTCCCTTCAGCTTGTCTCAGCTGCTGTGCTCCTCTCTCCAGAGGCTCTGCCCTGAAGGAATACATATTTCGGCCCTTGTTGCAGAGGTTTTAAATAGCAGGGAGCAGGTGGCAGCAGGCTCCCTCCCTTCCCCTGGTGGATACTACTCCACACTGGCAGCTTCTACATGGGTTTCATGTGAAACATAAAAACCCGCTTGGGGGTTTTCCCATGTAACCTTGTTGTTGATTAAATGAACTAATGCATGTAAAGCACTTAGAATAGTACCTGACAATTGGGGGAAATTACTCAAAAAGGGCTTATTAAAAGAATGCTTCTAGGTAATGTTTCTTGGGGACATCGATGACAAAGGTCCCGGTTCCCACAGATGTAAGGACTTCCTATCAAGAGGGATTGGCCTGCAGATTGGTTTTCAGCCTATGCTTGCCTCCACCATACCAGCAGGATCAGTCTGGGTCCTTCTCCTGGATATTCCTCAGGGTCAGTGGAATGTTTCCTTTCACTATAGTTGTCACTAATATGTTAGTATCCAGAGTTGCAAAGACTTCCAGTCGAACCCCCTCCCCCAATCCAGTGGAGGCAAGTAGACCCGTTTCATATAGGAGGAGGTGTCATGCAGTCTGGTACACCAGCTAGCATAATCTTAGGCACCAGAGCTCCTCTGTGTAGTTGGGGGAACTTGGACAACTGCCTACGCTCCTGATAGTCTCCTCATCTCCTCATTGACATATAATGCTTTACCCAGGCTTGTTTATCCCCCACATACTATAAATAATGCTTATAAGCCCCAGGGTTTAAAATAGTCCTGGATGATTATAAAGTTACTAGTAGCCTTGAGCACGAATCCAAGTGCCAGTAGCTCCCTGACGCCCTACAGTAGCTCTCCGCCCACTGCCTTGCCCTCCTGTAGTTCCCCCTGCCCCCTCCTCTTGCTACCTGCTCATAGCTGCTGCCCTGTACCCTCCTATAGCTCTCCATCTGCTGCCCCGCCATCCTGTAGCTCCCTCTGTCCCCCAACCATTACACTTTATAGCATGACGACCGTTTGCATATTACATCTTTATTATATAGGATATCCAAAGTGAACTTCCTAGAGCCACCTTCCCAAACCATGTCCCTTTTCTCTAGCATATTTCCATCACAGCTCATTATCTTTCTAACTCATTACATCACTCGCATACTTAAAACCTTCATTGGTTTTCTAATCTGGCTTCCAAAAGCCTTTATAATCTAGTATCTTGCTTCTGTTCTCATCCTAACATACCACCACTTCTGCACCTTCCCTTTCCTCAAAACCAATGCCTTTTTCATGTTGAACCACTCTGGTTCCCCCAGCATGCCTTGCTTTTTCATGCTACCCAGTCTTTGCAAGTGCTGGCCCTCAGTCTAGTCTGCATCTCACCACTTTAAGCCCCCCACCCCACTCCTCCCAGAACTCCTGTGCTTCCACGGGAACTTGATCTAAATGTCATTCCATGAAAGAAGTATGTCTTCTCAAGGAAGAAGCATGACCTTCCTTGATCTCTCCCACTCCAATAATAATTCCATCTTCCTTGGTAACCTATATATTTCTTTAGCTCTTATGCTATATCTGTTGGGAATATGTATGGCCATATATCCAAGTAACAGAGAGCTAGATGAATAAAGGACTAAAACAAAAAAAGCATTTTTTTTCTTATGTAACCATACATCCAAGTATTAAGGGTAATTGGTATCAACTCAGCTTTTTAGTGTTGTCATCAAGAAGCTGGTCCCTTTCTGCTTTTGTGTTTTGCCATTCTTTGCTCGTTCTCACTCATTACCTCATGATTGCAAAGTGGCTACTCCTGCACCAGGCATCACCTCTGTGTTTAATGCAAAAGGTGGGAGTTAGGGCAGCAATAGCCATATTTGTCCTCTTTATTCAAGAGAGCAAGAGCCATCCCAGAATCGCCCAGAAGAATTCTGCTTATTATTTTATTGTTCAGAATTCTGTCCCTAGCCTACTCCTAGATGCAAAGGAAGCCTATCAAATGAGTATAGGGTTGGGCATATCATTGTCTTAAACACAATTGGCAGGCATTTGCAAGAAAAACAGGGGAAGGGATTGACTATTGGATAAATGATAACAACATCAGCCACATACGACATTATAATTCTTTTGTTGACTGTTTTTCTCCTTACTCGACAGTGAGCTCCTTGAAGACCAATGCACGGCTCACTGCCCTCTCCCTGAGACCACCAGTGCCTGACACAGAAGGGGCTCGTGTAAACATTAACTGAATAAATAAATGGGATTTACACAAATCCCCCAAATCCCATCAGCTTATATACCGCATTAAAGGCCAGTTTGATTTCTGCCCAGAAAAGAGTCAGGTGTGTGGCTCAGTTCATACCACCACTTGTTTTGACATCAAGTGCTTGCTGCTGAAGCTTCCCGTTGGGGCTTATATAGCTTTCCCCTGGGGAATGCATGTAATGTCTCGGGTTGCCAGTTCCCAGAAGCTGAAATTTGGTTCTAATAATACAACACTGTGAAGTTTTTAACTCAGGAAGCTGCCAGCTTGCAAAAATAGCATTATATTAATTGTCTGTTTAATAAAGCACCCTGGAACCCTCCACACGGGGTGCGTGTGCCTGCCTGGAGATAGAAGAAACACGAGGCAGCAGTTCACTTAAGGCGGGAGGACACGCTAGATAAAGGGAATCTAATTGGAAGTGTACAATATGCTTATCATGTCGCTGCTGATAAAACATTACTGCTCCCCCCCCCACCCTTGCACAGTACAAAAGATAACATCAGAGCCACTAAATCAAAATCATATTTAACCATATCCTTTAGTCCAGGGCTGTGTCCCTCTGTGTTTTGTAAGGGATTGCCGTGTGAAAGGGGAGCTTTGCAGAGCTCCTTGCTGAAGGGGCTGCAAGGAGGCCTAATTGTGGGCTCCTAGGAAGGAGGCAGGGATGTTTAAAGCAACTCCCGGCCAGAGGGAGATAGCAATCTCTAATTTGTGTGAAGGCTGAGGTTCAAAGTTTACTTGTTATAACTCCAAGGAATCTTTTAATTTGGCTTAAAGAATGCATGTAATTTATTCTTAATGTAATGAGCTAAAACAGATTGTGGTTAGATTATATATCCAGATTCCCTCTATGGGATTTTTTGGCCACTAAACTGAAAACGTGGCTTAAAAAAATGTTTTCATTGATTTCAGAGAGAGGAAGGGAGAGGGATAGAGAGATAGAAACATTGATGAGAGAGACATGGATTGGCTGCCTCCTGCACGCCTCCCACTGGGTATGGAGCCCTCAACCTGTGCCCCGACTAGAATTGAACCAGTGAACTCCTGGTTCATGGGTCAATGCTCAGCCACAGAGGCACACTGGCTGGACTTTTTTGTTTTGTTTTATTTGTTTGTTTCTTTTTAGTGGTAGTTATAATCAGGACTAATCTGAGAGGGATGTACTGACTAGAATGTGTCTTTTCTTTTGTCCTCACCTCTTCCCACTGCTGATGGAACATAAAGAAAAATATAGCTTCCCCCCACCACAACCAATGGAATGAAGGGGGAACTGTGGCCTGCCCTTTCTCCTTATGTCAGGCACACCCAGCAAGGTCCCCTCCAGCCCCTTGGAAACAGTGCTGGTTGAGGTTGGATGGAAAGTTTTCTGTGACCAACAGGAGGCTGGAGTGGGTCCTGGAACCTCATTTTAGGGTTGTTGATCAATCATATTTGTTCAAGGTAATTAATACCCTGCCCGTCTCTTGTCTCAGTGGAATTGGTCATCTTTTTTTTTTTTTTTTTATCTGGCCCTTGAGGTCAGAGAAAAGAGAGCTTTTTAATTTTTTTTTTTAAATTACTTAGTTTTAACATTCAAACTGACCATTAGCAATTCTAAATGCCAACAGATTTGTACTCCACATTAACATTTTTACCTTCAACATTGAAAATTGTAAGGTTTGTCATAAATACATGGTGAGTGAGGAGGAAGAACAAAAAGAGAGGGATAAATTGAAATTGAGGATATTTAAAATTGTTTTTGTCCCTATTCAGAGAGCAGTCTGTGGCTAGAGATGAAATTTAACTACCTCTATTCATCATTTCTTTCTTACTCAAAGGAAATCTCAAAATCACTACTTTTTGCTATGAATAAAGATTATTCTAGAGAAGACCAACTTTTACCAGGTTCTCCAAATTAACAGTTTTCAATAGCAGCTGTAATTTCAGCAGCTTTATTTTATTTGGAGGTAGAGCTCAGTTTTTATTGCTAAGATTTGTGAATAGCTACTCTCCTGTAGAATTGGGGTTATAACTCTTAGTCTCAGCTCCTGAAGGCATGGACCATTTCTTAATAAGCTTTCCAATAAAATCTACTTTATTTCATTGACTAATATCTACGGAAAATATACAGTGATTTCCTATATGCCAGAGGGTTTTGTAGGTGCTTAATAAGTTTGCTTAGTTACCCCTCATAATAACCCAATGAGGTAGTTGTTATTATTATCTCTGAATCATAAATGAGGAAACTGAGATGGAGAGAATTTAAGTGCAAACTCACATGACTTCTAACTGGGGGTGTTGGAATTGGACCTTTTCAAGTAAAACTTCATTCTTAGCCACTGTCTTCTGCAGCTGTGACATAGCACTGTGCACAGTGTCTTGTGTAAGTGCTGGGGACATCTGCATCTAGTAAATGAGCCCAAGACTCACTTCTGAACTGGGGTTTACTGTCTGGGTCCATACATGGCTTTAAAGTCAACCTTGGATGACTCAGCAAAGTTGTATCAGTAATAAGATGCTTGCGTGCAGGGTAGGACATACAGTGGGTGCTCACTAAGTGCTTACTAAATGTAATGTTTTCAGAACAAAAGTTTTCTGTTTTTAATGTGTTACTTCTTTTCCTGTTCTATTTCCATTGCCTTGCATTCACATAGGCATTTCCTCGGGTACAGCCACCTCTGATAGTTCATGTCCCACTGTGCATTGTCTTTCCTCTACTTGGACTGTTCTTTACCCACCCTACTTGCCCAGAAACCCCTATTCATCCTTCAGGACACAGCTCAGAGTTAATTCCCTAACCCTTGTGTTCCTATGGGCTTCTATTCTAATGTCTCTGCTCTATGGAATCCCATTTCTGTGTCTATGGTTCAGTCTGTCTGCACACCCACCTTCTTCATGATGTGTGGCTATTTGAATGCAGAGACTGTGCCCCAATTCACTTTAATATACCTGGTACCCTGCATCCGATACTCTTAGTGATGCATAATGATTCAACGAATGAAAGGAGAAAAACAGGAAACCAGAATGCAAGATTGCTGGCATTTCACTATGATGCCCTGAAAATTCTAAATAATTTAGGGCTCTTCATAGTGGAAAACTATAAATAAGGAAAACATCAAATATATTTGAGGTCAGTACAAAAGGTAGCATCTGGGTGGAATTTGCAAGGTCAACCTATTTCATTAGAAATTACCTCATTTGCATTTCAATAAAATAAACCACAATCAAATTAGTCTTCCCACCCTCACATTCTATCCAAGGACATCCTTTCCCCTGGATCCCAGGTAAACTAGTGAACAACTTTCCTCCTAAATGGCACCAAAGTAAAGATTATGTAAAGCCAGGCCCATTTCTAACATATTTTCTCCCCTGCAAGATGCAATCTAAAAACTACTTGCTATTATGGTTTGGAATAAGATATGTTAGTAAGTGAATGACAGAAAAACAAGAAGACATCCATCAAAGTGTCTATTTCATTCCTATATACAGAGCTTTGCTATACCCAGAGGGCGTCAAGGCACAAATCATGGGTAACAATATCTTAAGTAGAAGGAATAAGAAATACAAGAAAAGACTCTTATAAATTGTGTCCTCTTGCTCTCAACTTAATTGTTTCTCCTTTGGCATTGTCTTTAAGAGGAGAAAATGAATAGTTTCCCATGGCAGGGAGAAATTAAGTATTTTGAGACTGATGCTCAGCATTGTACAAATGAGTGATAGCAAGGAGCCAGATCTAGCATGGCCACGAACTCGAGGTCCCCCAGGATCTGCTACCCTCATCAGGAAATGCCACAGGGCAACATGCATCTCATCAGAAGGCTTACTGGGAAGAGAAGAGAGAGGCTGGGAGTCAAGCTCTATCTAGCAAATATCTATTGGAAAGGGATGGTAGCTATCTCAATTCCCCTTCTCTAACAAGTACACAACAGCAGGTGTGAGAGAGAAGAAAAACAAATGTTGCACAAATGAAAATTCTCCCCTTTCTAACAGTTAAGGCTATTGAAAAAGTAGATTTCAGAGTAGCCCAGAGATCCAAACATGCCTCCTGAGGATGTCCTGAGATGACAAAGCTGACTGCAGTAGGACCAAATTGAGACCCACATTCGAGGTAGGTAAAAGCTGGGATCCAAGAACACCTTCAGCCTCTCTGTGTGTACTCAAGAGCAACTATAATTTTGGATTCTGGTTGCTTAGGAAATATAGCTTCCACATAGCATAGGCTGACATACTTTTTGTGTTAAGAAAACTTTTTAATAACCTTGAAGTAAAAATCCCAGCAAACTCATTAGGAAGGTCCTATTTGCTCTATGTTTAAGATATTCCTGGGATAGTGGGAATGGAGGGCAGTGATGGAGGAGATATACAAGAAATATGGGAATGCTAGCATATGAAAGATTCCTCGAAGCAATTACCAGGGAAGTCACGGAAGGTTTCATAGTAGAGATGGCACATTTAAATTTTAATCCTGCTTATTTCCAAAAGGAACTTGAAGGTTACTATCAATGTTGGTTGTTTATTGGGTGCCTAGTATGCACTAAGCTCTAGACCAAGCAATTCATAGATATAGTTACATGGTCTTCTTTAAGGCTCTCAACAATTCTATAAAGTAGGTATTATATATTATATTATTGATCTTAAAAATAAAAGTCAGCCGAAGCCGGTTTGGCTCAGTGGTAGAGCGTCGGTCTGCGGACTGAAAGGTCCCAGGTTCGATTCCGGTCAAGGGCATGTACATTGGTTGCGGGCACATCCCCGGTAGGGGGTGTGCAAGAGGCAGCTGGTCGATGTTTCTCTCTCATTGATGTTTCTAGCTCTCTATCTCTCTCCCTTCCTCTCTGTAAAAAATCAATAAAAATATATTAAAAAAAAAAAAGTCATTTTACCTACAAAAATGGGTTTGATCAGGAATAGCAGAGAATTACAATTCAGGACATGTGAGATATTGCTAAACCATAGGAAAGTCCTGAGGAAAAAATGATAAGAATTTTCTTTTATAGAGAAGGGAAGTTTGGAGGGGCTGTTATAATCAAAGTCCATTGGAGAAAACTGAGAGTTCAAAGTGTAGTGGCTTTTCATTGGCTAGGTTGTGACAGTCTCTCATTGGCTGGGTCATTGCTGGGGGAGGAAGATATTCCTTCTCCCTGTTGGGGTAGTAGAGTAGAAAACTTCTTTCTATTTGAGATGCAAGGCTCTTCTCTTCCTATTTGGGGTAATGGGAGAATGAGTGGTAGTGGGTAAGAGTTCCCCCTATAAGCCCTCCTGACTCTAATTTGGTTAAAGTCTATTTTATTAATTTTCACACCATTTTCATTTTATTAGAGGAGGTGACTGAGCTTAGAGAGATGCGTGGACTTGCTAAGTAGAAGAGCTGAGACTTGCACCCAAATGAGCTTTACACAGTCCTGGCACTTCTGCACTGCTCTGTAGGAAGTGTCAAGCCTCTAGGTTTAGGAAGGGGTGGCCTTCAAATTGTATAACTAAATATTTCTTCTTCTTTGTCTTCCTTTTCCTTTTGTTCTTTCTTTCCTCCTCTTTTTGTTCCTCCTCCTGCTTTCTTCATCTTCCTAGGATTTGGTGTTTTTCTTTTCCAATAATTATTTAAGAATTATGATATGGTGATTTATAATATTGCTTTTTGTCCATTTCTGACACAGAGCTCCTAAAACCTTCGGGATATTCTAAGCTATGAGCACACATGGGTGTATTTTTGTTGTTATTGTTAACAGATTGGTTGCCAGGAGAATCAATCATGTGATTTCAGGTTTAGAATTCTCAAAGTTTTCTTTTTCCCCATCTCTGCTGACCTTGGGGAAGTGGGGAGAAGGGCTGGAGGTCGATTTAATTGTCAATGGTCAATGACTTAGTCATTTATGACTATGTTATGAAGCTTCCATAAACCCCTAAAAGGATGGAGTTTGGAGAGCTTTGGGTTGGTGAGCACATGAGGATTCAGGGAGAGTGGCATGTTCAGCGAACTTGTAAGCTCCATACCCTTTCCCTGATCCTAGCACTATGGGTCTGTTTTATCTGTCTGTTCCTGAATTGTATCCTTTATAATAAACCAGGATTCCAGTAAGTAAAATGGTTGAATTCTGTGTGCTGTTCTAGCAAATTAATTGAACCCAAGAAGGGGGTCTTGGAAACCTTCAATCTATAACTAGTCTGTCAGAAGCACAGGTAACAACCTGGGTTTGAGATTGGTATCTGAAGTATGGGGGAAACAGAAGGGCAGCTTTGTTGAATTGAGCCCTTAACCTGTGGGATATGATGCTATCTCCAGGTAGATAACTTCAGAATTGAGATGAGTTGTAGGTGTCCAGCTGGTGTCAGAGAATTGTGTGGTGGTGTGGGAAAACAGCCACACATCCCTGCACAGTGTAAATGGGAGCAAAAATTGTTAATCATATTTTATGTCCTAGGCATAGCAGAGAGAATATAAAAATTAATACAATGGTGCTACACATTCAAGGACTATTTATTTTGGTAGGAGAGATGGATATATAAACAATTTACTGTAAGATGATAGCTACTAAGTATTAGATCATATGGAGGAGGAAGAAATGATTAATAAAAAATGAAGGATCTGGTAACATTTTATATGTGAGGAACATATGGAAATGGAAAGGTAAGAAGGATTCCTTCATATTGCAAATCTGGAGTAGAAAATGAGAGATACTCCATTTTCTTTGGAAAAAATTGACCCAATGAAAAACTACAGGTGCAAAGGAACTAGAATTAGAATTGTGTTCATAGAGCAAGTTCAGTGGGCATGAGGAGGAAGTGAAGTAAAAAGACAAAAAGTTGAAAAGAGAGAGGAAGTTAGATTGAAGCTACAAGATGAAGTTTTAGCCGTAAGTGGTTGAAGAGCTTTATAAAAGTGTTAAGCTAGAGATTTTAGGTGATTGAAGCCAGGATATTGGATGGGTTCTTAAATGATTTTAAAATTGTCCCGTACAATTGGAAGTGGGAATGGGGCAAGACAGAGCAAAGAGGAAAATTATGATCTAGCCCTCTAGAAACAGGGGAGTATGTTGTAAGCTCATAGAATGTGAAAAGTATCTTGAGGTTAGTAAGAACAGATAATAGCAAAGCATGGATACTAGTACTTGCTCTTCTGGAACAATTGTCTGGATATGGTGGGAGTGGGTCAGTATATTGCCTGTCTTTTTTCCTGCTCCAGTATGGAAGGTGTGGCATAGAAAGCCTCCCTCAATCAAGAAGGCTGGGGCAGCATAAGTTTCTCAAGGTTCCAATTAAGGCAAAGACATTAATGAAACAATCCAGGAAAAAGTAACTCATACAACAGTGTCTTGACAATATAATGGGCACTTCAGAGGGTACAGGGCTGGGATTAGGGGAAGGGATGTTGATGAGGGTGGGCTAAGGGAAGGCAAGGACCAAACTGGTGGGACATCATGTGTAAGGGAGGTAGCTAGCCAGAGGTTCTAGAAACAGAAAATGAAATTCAGGCAAAGAGCTGGTGTCTCTAGATCCTTGCAGAATGCATGCTAATGGTACTATATAGAAATAGTATGACTCAAAATGCAGATTGCTGGCATTTTGATCACTGGAAGTAAGGAAACCAGAAGATAGCACTAGGATGTGAGCTATACTAACTACATCATTAAAATGTACCTCTGTATTGAAATTGCTTTCAAGGTAAGATGACTGCTTTAGCTGTAGATGTGTACCATGGCATTAGAAGTGTCCCATAGCCAAAGGGGATGTTCATAAAACTCATAACCTGGGCCCAGGAGGTCCCGTGGTTGAGCACAGAGCAAGCTTAGACAATCACAGTGCATGTGGGGAGGAGGAATGTGGCATTCAGAAAAAGAAGACAGAGGATGGTGGTGCTGAATGGGGTGTCAGCAGTCACTAGCAATTGGTCAGGTGAATGAGGATATGTGGGAAAAGGCAAGCAGGGAAAAGTGACAAGAGTGTAAGAAAAGGCAGAATCACATGGGGCCAGCCTGGGTGCTCTTTCCTGGGCCCTGTGAAGGTTTGGATGGTAGGGTGGGATTTGGCAGTGAAGCCTGACACTGTAAGCTTTCCCATGACTGTCTTCCCCTGTTTCTGCATTCAGTATCATAATGTAATGTCAGAGGTGTTTTTAAATATATTCTAATATGCTTTTTTATTGGGATACAATTGGCATTTTACATGGTGTGAGTTTAGTATATAACATTTATTTGATACATTTATATTACAATAGGATTGTCATTATAGCTCTAGCTAACACCTCTATCACATCATGTCACTTAATTATAATTTCTCCTAGTGGAGGGAACAATTAAGATCTAGTCTCTTAGCAAGTTAGATGTTTATAATACAGTTTTGTTGTCTTTAATCAGTGTACTGTATATTAGACCTCCAGGATTTACCAACTAGTTGCAAAAATGTACCCTTAAACAGCACTCCCCTTTCCCCATTCCCAGACCCTAGTAACACTATTCTTTTCTCTGTTGTTATTTTTTTTAATTTAATATATTTTTACTGATTTCAGAGAGGAAGGGAGAAGGAGAGATAGAAATAGCAATGATGAGAGAAAATCATTGATTGGCTGCCTCCTCCATACCCCCTACTGGGAATCTGGGAATCCAGCCTACAACCCTGACCAGGTATCAAACCATGTCCTTCTGGTTTATAAGTCAATGCTCAACCACTGGGCAATGCTGGACTTCTCTCTCTCTCTCTCTCTCTCTCTCTCTCTCTCTCTCTCTCTCTCTCTCTGGTTTTTTTTTTTTTTTTTTGAGTTTGTTTTTTTTTTAGATTCCACATATAAGGGATTTCATACAGTATTTGTGTTTCACTTATATAATACCCTCAAATCCTCATACAATATTTGTATTTCTTTGTCTGATTTATCTCACTTTGATAATGTCCTCAAGATTCGTCCATGTTGTCACAAATGGAAGGATTTCTTTTTTTTCTCATGGCTAAATAGAATTCCAGTGTGAGTGTGTGAGAGTGTGTGTGTGTGTGTGTGTGTGTGTGTGTGTGTGAGACATAATCTTCTTTATCAATTTTTCCATTAATGGACATTTAGACACTTAGATAGTTTCCATATTTTGACTACTGTGAGTATCGCTGCACCAGACATGGGAGTGCATATCTGTCTTCAATAACCAGTTTTCATTTCCTTTGAATAAATACCCAGAAGTTGGATTGCTGGATCTTATGTTAAATCTATTTCTAATCTTTTGAGGAACCTCCATACTCTTTTCCATAGTCCCACCAACAGTGTATGAGGGTTCCCTTTTCTCCACATCCTTGCCACCACTTATCTCTTGCCTTCTTGATGACAGCCATTCTGACAGCTGTGAGGTGACATTTCATTGTTTTATGGTTTTGATGATTAGTGTTGATGAGCACCATATGTTTAAAAAATCTTAAATTTTGTGTGATCTTTAGGGCTGTGTGTGTGTGTAGTAATCAAAGGAGAAACTGAAAGAAACCCTGTCAGCTAAAAACCTGAGAAGAAGGGTAATGAGGCTTTCCTATGGACTTGTTTCGAGTGCCAGAAAATACCAAATTAAAGAGGAGCTTAAGAAATTTATTTTATAAAACTTCCAAGCTCAGCCTTTGTAGGTCCCTGTGCTCACAGAAACAAGACTCTTCATCTGAATTTCATCAGAGAGTAGACATCACTGCTTCAGAGTGTTGGTAAGAACGAACTCAGTAGGAGCGATACTTTGGTCCTCACCAGTGGTGGCAGCCAGTGTGACTGAGGCTGCCTTGATTCCCACCAACTAAGTAGGTGGGCGTTGACTGCTATTTTCTACCTGTAAGATACCAAATCACCCATGTGTCAGAGTTTTTCCCTTTCCAGCTAGAACTTTGGTGTGATATATAGTATATCAGTTATAAACTAGAATGAGTTTTCATGTCAAATAGTTCAGAAATGATAACTTCAGTAGGATTACATTTTGGTATTTATCAACCACCACCTTTGTGTCAGATTCTGTTAAATGTTTTCACATAGTTCTGAATGTTAATATTTATGCAACCTGTCATGTGGGTTTTTTTTTTTTTTTAATCTCCATTGCACAGATAAGAACATTAAGGCTCGAAGAGATGAAGAGATATGTAGGAGATGGCACCTCCGAGCCGGAGCCTAACCCTTAACCCACAAGCCTTCTCTCCTTGTCTGGCAATAACTAAAATCCAACAACAAATGGCCTTCCCAACACATGCAGCTGGTTTTTTCCACTGTGCTGTGTTTATGGCTTGAGTTTCAAATTAAAATGACTTGAATGCGGAAAATGAGATGGTTGCGGGAGAGCCGGCTTTTCTCCCAGGAGGCTATGAATAATGAGGGGTGTTCTTGCTTATCTGGTTCCATCATCATTTCACTTCCATATATAATAAGGGATATCGTTACTCTGACTCACTTGGAGTGTTTGTGGATGGGGATGGAGTGACTGCCATTGATGACAGCCAGCATGACAGACGTCAGTGGGCACGACAGTTCTGCTGTGGGGCAAAGATCCTGGCTCTCCCATGCCACACAGAGGCCAGGCCGGCTGATGTGCTAGCCAACTACTATCCATGAGTTTCCTGTTAAGAGAGGCTCTGGAATTCTTTTGGGTTGTTTCCCCCTACCCCATTTCTATGTTTAGGGGGAAAAAGTGACTCATACATTAAAGCTAAATTTACTTTAAAAAAATTCAAGTCAGTGTCTACTCTCCCCTGTTATTATCAGGGAAGGAGTTTGTAAAAAGTTAACGCAGGCAGTTTTGCATAAATCCATCCCAGCTTAGCAAATTCCCCGGCTGGTCGTCTGTGCTTAATGCAGCACGTCTCATCAAAACTAGCCTGTTCCAACAGTCTTAACTAAAGGCTGCTGCTCACGATCTGAGGGGGCTGAGAATTCATTCTCATCTACTCAGAAGTGGAACTACAGACGCTTGGATAAATATTTCACGCTACTCAACAATGCTTCATTACCTTTTCATCTGTTCTTGGGTGAATTTATGAATGCAAGTAAATGGTGATCACATCTTTAACCCAAGTAAATGGAAGGTTTTCAAATAAATTCCAACATGTTAGAAATCCTATTTAAATCATATATACAGGGTGTCCCCAAAATGTATACACACTTTGAATAATTATTAATTCCAGTGGGTTAAATCTGAAAATAAAGAAACATCAATTGAGCTATTAATTGTTAGAGTGAATATACATTTTTTGGAATATATATATATATATATATATATATATATATATATGCAATGATATAAGCAATGAATTGTCCCCTTTATATAAGTGTGTTTAATATGTTTTTGATTCTATTAGATCCATGGTATTATGCCAGGCATGTTACAGTTATACTAGCCCTTGGCATTGGAGGACTATGACTTTTGTGATTTTGAATACTTTCCACTGAGCCTGATGCACCACGATGGCGAGGCTTGGATTTGTATATTGCATTCTGTGAATGAGCAGGAATGGAGCAATTCATCCAGCTAGTGAGTGCCTCTGGCCCTTAGCACCAGCATCAGCGGCACCAGCACCAGCAGCACCAGCACCAGCACCAGCAGCACCAGCAGCACCAGCAGCACCAGCACCATCACCATCACCAGCACCAGCACCAGCACCAGTACTAGCACCAGCACTAGCAGCACCAGCACCAGGACCAGCACTTCCCTGTAGCTTTGCTATTCTTTCCTCCCTTTACCATATACTGGTAACTGTGTCCTGCAACATTTTTTTTTAATTTTATTTTTTCAATTATAGTTTGCATTCAATATTATTTTATATTAGTTTCAGGTGTACAACGAAGTGGTCAGACAATCACTTTTACGAAGTGATTCCCCCCATGTTTCAAGTACCCACTTAGCACTGCACAGTTATTATAGTGTTACTGACTATATTCCCCATGCTGTACTTTACGTCACAGGCACTATTTTGTGACTAGCATTTTGACCCTTTTAAACTTGTCCCCTTTTTCACCACTCTCCGAACTCCCACTCTTCTGGAAAGCACCATTCTATTCTCTCTGTATCTATAAGTTTGTTTCTATTTTGTTTGTTAGAAACCTGAAATATTTTGTAAAATATTTTTGTGGGGGAAAAAAATGGTCCTGAAAAAAATGTTACCATTTTTCGTGGTACAAATAGTATGCCATCGATAAATGGCCAATTGTGACATTGGCCAATTGAGGAATTGGTAGAGCCTCTAGCATCGCCACCTGAGCTTTTCAAGGGTTTGAAGATTTTCATCTAAAATATGTCTAAACTTATAAATAAAAAGTACACATATCCATCTCAAGATTTTAACTGTGAGAACCACATATTCACTATTTTCATTACTGTTCCTATCTAGTCATCCAACCATTTGTTCATTCAACACATATTTGTTCAGCTAGCAGGGGAATTGAGATCTGTTGCAATTACAACAATGGTGACTATTATTTATGATTACTGAAAATGAAATAGGTCCTGTGTGGATGCTTTCAATGCATCATCTCATTTTTAATCAACACATCAGCATGTGGCATAAAATGGTGTTTTGGGACTTCAGGAGAGATATAGGTTATTGGCCAGTGCGGTGAGGACCAGCTTTGAAAGACAGAGCCTCTTATCTTGAGGTGGCTAAGCTGTCAGGCACATTGGGAGTTCAGCAGAAGGTGGAAGAGAGGAATGGGAACTAGGGAGCAAGCAGGGCTGGAGCTAGGATCACTCTCTGCAAGAGGTGACCCCTGTCATCTAAAAGGGGCTTCCGGTAACCTGCTGTCTACCCTGCTGATTAGAGAAGGAAGGCACTGACAAGTAGGAGATGAATATATTAGGGAATGCAGGATGTTATTTATTCTAGGCAGAGGAAACCACGCAATAGAAGCTCAGGGATGGGAAGGCATAGAGAGTATTTATGGGAAGGAATATCAACCAGTTTATTTGGAATGCATGGTTCAAGCAAGAAGGTGGGAGGGTTGACTCAGGTTGCAGAGGGTAGCTTGATTTCCAGCAAATAAGATTAATTTCTTAATAGTCCACAAACATGTTTGAGTAAAGAAATGGCTGGATCTAAGTGAGATTTTCAGATCCTTTCTCTGGTAGGAATTTTTCCCTTAATAACTGAGCCCAGGATTGAAAAGTAATAAGCTTCACCATTCATCTGGTGGTGAGTGCTTTTGTATGGTTTCAAACAAAAAGATAGAGATAGAGATAGACAGCACCCTTCTTCTTTTTGGGTGCACACCTGCATTTTAATGTGGGTGGGGGTTGCTTATCACTCACTCTCTCTCTTGAATGACAGGGGTGAGTATGTAACTCAGTTGGGTTAATCGCAATATTTTATTGCCATGGTCATAGTCATTAGTCTGAGCAGTGAGCAAATGATCCAAACCAGGATATTCTAAATCCTTCCCTGGGGAAAGAAAATACTGTGGGAGGTAAGCCCCTGTCTCTAGAGCACAAAAGACATGGCACAGAGTGACTGGTGCCATATGTATTTTGTGTAGTAGGGAGAGATGGGAGAGGAGAGAGACAGAGATAGAGAGCTAGACACAGAGAAAGACAGAGACAGAGAGGGACAGAAAGCTATTGACTTCTGATGCTCTTTGGATCTTGGAACTGGCCCTCTCTAAGCCAGCATTAATCACCCTGGCCTGCGTGTAGTTTTGGTAAATAAGTCAATGCAATCTTTCCCTTCTGCTTAAGGAAGTTTGAATTGGTTTCCATCATTAACAAGATGGCACATTTTATTCGCTTGGAAAATTGTCTTGAGAATTAACATTCACACACACAACAGTAAGAGAGAGAAGGGCAACATTATGGAGCCTGGTCACACCTCTTTCACTGGAGAGTGAAGGGGCATCTTTAGACTCCTTGTCTCATGATCTCTAGATCCTAACCTGGTGTGGGTGGCACACGGGAGTGGATGTCACGCAGGGGACTTCTGGTGCCAAGGAAGTGTCTCAGGGGCAGGGAAAAAGAAGATGGGTAGAGCAGATAGTAGCCGAGTGGTGAGGGCCAAGCACCAATATTCTCTCTGGGCTTTGAAAAAGCTATGTGCTTTTGCTTTGTTTTCCCTGGGTGAAGAGCTTGAGCAGTTGAAAGGCATGAGGGAATTAGAAATGAGTTTTTAAAGTTTATAGTGAGTTATGCCTTATGAATTCTTCCAGTTTCCTTAAGAGAAGCATGTAGAGGTTGAAATCTAATGAATATCTTTGGCTTCTGAACTATGTCTCTTTGAGCAGGACGGCATATAGAAATGGGCCATGGGACTCATTTGGTCACCTGTTAGTTGTCACAGAAAGGATCCTGATTAATGCCACTGCATAATGCAACTAATGTAACTCTTTAAAAGTATTGGCTTTGAGTTAGCTTCCAATTGATCTTTACCATTTTAATTTATTAGACCTCACCCTTCTCTGTGCTGTCCCAGAAGTCAGTACGAGACAGTCAGTAGGAGAACATAGAGAAAATTGGAATGTAATTATCAGGACAGAGCGATCCTTCCTGAGTCTGCATCTGTACTTCTGTGTGCTCACCCTCAGCCTGTGGACGGTGCCAACAACAGCATCTGCTTGGCCATGCCAACATCACTTAGGACTGAAAGTTTGACCCTAGTCGCTGCCTGCTTTGCATTCAGCCTTTTAATGTCTTCCTGCATTTTCCTGCTTCCTAGACTCTTGCTTTATCTTCTGTTTTGAGCCTGCCCTAATCCTGGAACAAGGCAGCATGGTGCAGGGTGAAGGTCAGCTAGAGGCCGCATGGTTTCATGGGACAGGCAGGAACTTGAAGCGGCACAGTCATTAAACAAGAATTTACTCTGTACGCAACACACTGATCACTGTTTGGAGAATTTGAATTCCCACACTGCACTTTTAGCTCTGTGAGATTCCACGCTACTTCAGCTCTCCGAGTCTCAGTTTACTCATCTGTAAAATGGGGTGATAACTCTCTTGTACAGGTTATTGCAAAGTTTAATGTGACAACATAAGTTAAGTACTTGACATGGACCCTGGTCCCATGGTAAGCAGCAAGGGATGGGCTTTATAATCAATCTGTTTTGAATGCTGCATGTTTTCTGCTGGATTTTGGAATATGTCTCTCTCCCGGTTTTTGTCTTTGGAGGACTTCGAGCTGCGACAGGTAATCACCCAGCATGCCCAGATGTGGAGTAACTCTGCACAGTGGGCACTTCTGGGGTTGCCCTAGCTCTCTGTGAAAGGAGCTGGGTTTTCCTTTTGCTGTTGCTGTTAATGAGTCATCGCTGTGGGAGAGGGAAGGGATGTAAGAGAAATAATAGATCGCCTCCCCTAAGAGCCTTCATTGAATGAAGGACAACACACGTGCACGCGCGCGCGCGCACACACACACACACACACACACACACACACACACACACCACATGCATTGAACAGCAATATACTGTTTCAAAGGAAGCCTACTGCAAGGTCCACTGGATGGAAGCACGAATGGTTCTAATTGGCTGGTGTGTGACTTTGGTTCCCTTGACTAGCCATCTACAAGCAGAGCCAAAGGCAGCAGCTCTTAACCACTGTGATGTGTACCAGCAGAGGGATGAGGGGATATTTAGTTAAAACATAGGGTTTTATCACCATTACATTTGCTCCCTCAATTCCAATGTGCACTTAAATATAATGTGCTTATTTCTGTTGATGCTTAAGCTTAGATTATCCATGGGCATTTACTCAAGGGATCCATTCTACTCCACCATTCACGGTGTTGGGTGTGCTCCTTCCTGCCGGCTCATTTGCCAGGGACCCGTCACATTTCTGGCCTTCCCTTCGTCTGCTGTGCCACAGCCCTGTGACTGGCAATGACTGGGAAGGAGGGATGATCGTGTCTCCATCACAAAGCTCACTTGGCATAAAGCCAGCAAAGACTAACGCCAGCTAGTGGGCACATCCTTGGGAGATTTGAGCTGCCCTGGTTCCTTATTTGCAAGGCACAAAAACAATTTTAAAATCTGCTTTATTTCCTTTCTCTACCACAACCACCATAAAATAAAAATATTGCTCGGCAAGGCTTCAGATGGCAGGTTAAGAACTGCTAGTCACAAAGGCAGTGCTATGACGAGCAGTCCCAGGGAGAGGGCAATTCCCCATCTTGACAACTTGAGAAGTTGTTTTCGGGCTGGTTCTAGAATCTTTTTGCCCTGTTGCATAGGTGAGTACAGTTGAAGTAACTAACAAAAACAATAATAAGCATTTATTGAGCAAATATTTTTATATAAAGGCCCTTTCAGGTAAATCCTCAAATATTATCAATTGAATCTTCACAACAGTGGTCTGAGTTAAGTGTCATTTCTATTAAAAAATATAGTAGAGCCGAGGCTGGTTTGGCTCAGTGGATGGAGCGTCGGCCTGTGGACTGCGGGGTCCCGGGTTCGATTTCGATCGGGGGCATGTGCTTTGGTTGCGGGCATGTCCCCGGTGGGGGGTGTGCAGGAGGAAGCTGATCAATGTTTCTCTCTCATCGATGTTTCTAACTCTGTCCCTCTCTCTTCCTCTCTGTTGAGAAATCAATAAAATATATTTTAAAAAATTAAAAAGAGAAAGATAGTAGAGCATCATGTTAGGAGAGCAGGGTCCTCAAACTTTTTAAAGTGGGGGCCAGATCACGGTCCCTCAGAGAGCTGGAGGGCCGGACTATATGAACTACTAATTCCTACTGTAACACCTTGGCTGCGCTCACTGCCCAAAAAACCTGGCGGGCAGGATCAGACTCCCCTGGGGGCTGTATGTGGCCCGAGGGCCGTAGTTTGAAGACCCCTGGATAGACTATCCAGTATTGAGCTCATGGTCTCTCAATGAATAGACACGGGCTGGGGAAATGCCATAACCTTCTGTGCTTTAGCTCCTTCATCACTAATGTGTTGGACAAACTATATGCCAGGTACCTCACTAGGCCGGTGTGAGGATTAAGCAATCTAATAATGTTAATATTAGCTATACATATTAGTTATTACCATCAATGTTGTATGACAAAGATGAACCTCAGAGAAGTTATTTGACTTTCCCAAGATCACACAGCTAGTGAGACACAGAATCAAAATTCATCCCAGCTCCATTGGCTCTAATGAATGGCTGCTCAACTTGGTGAAGGAAGATCTTTGGTAGTGGTAGTGGGGTGGGGGTGGGGAGTGGTCTGGCTAGAGGAGGTGAATGTCAGCAAGAGATGGCGCACCCTAGGCTCTTTAACAGGGATCTTCTGAAATGGCCCCATCCTCTCTCGCAAGGGCTATTCCTCTGTCATTGTAGAGCAGATCCCCTCCGAAGGAAGCCTGTGTGGAGTGAAATAATTGATGCGAGGCCACGTGTCCCTGTGGTTACCATAATAACACATTGTGTCTGCAGAGAAGTCCGGAAAGCCATTTCCACAGAGCAGCCCATTAAGCAATTGTGACAGGGAGCAAAGTGCAGCTGTCCACAAGCTGGGCCCTGCTGCCAGAGTGGTGCCGGACCAGGGAATTGCTAATGGTTCTGCAGGTGATTAGCAGCTGGAGGCATAAAAGAGGGGCTGCTTTTTCCTGTTCTCCCCACTGCACAGAATCCTGTTCCTACCGTCCCCACTGGGCTCAGCAGGGCAGGCTGCTTGGTCTAGGGTTTCACCCCTCATTCCTTTCTTTCTTTCTTTCTTTCTTTCTTTCTTTCTTTCTTTCTTTCTTTCTTCCTTTTTTTCTTTTTTTTCAATTGAATTAAGTTTATTATGGTGATATTGCTCAATAATATTATACAAGTTCCCGATGAATAATTCTATAATATAGCATCTGTATATTGCATTGTGTGTTTACCATGCAAATTCAAATCTCCTGTCACTGTATGTTTAACTTAACCTTTTAACCTTTACTACCCACCACACACCCCTTCCCTCCTGGTAACCACCATACTACTGTCTCTAGTCTATAAGTTTTTGTTTGTTTGTTTTTCTTATTTGTTCATTTGTTGCTTTCAGTTTTATATCCCACATATGAGTGAAATATATGGTTCTTGACTTTGCTGTCTGATTTCACTTAGCATGATATTCTCAAGATCCAGCCATGTTTGTTGTTGCAAATGGAAATATTTCATCTTTTCCTATGTCTGAGTAGTATTCCCTTGTTTGTATATATGTACCACATCTTCTTTATCCAAGCATCCCATAGAAGGACATCTCAGTTGTTTCCATGTCCTGGCCACCATTAATAGTGCTGCAAGGAACACAGGGGTCCATATGTCTTCACAAATATATGTTTTCAAATTTTCCCTGTAGATACCTAGAGAATGGTTTCTGTGTCATATGGTAATTATATTCTTAATTTTTTGAGGAACCTCTATAAAATTGTAGCTGTCCCAGTTTACATTTTTCATAATGTTGGTACCAGTATACATTCCCACGAGCGGTGAATGAGGGTTCCTTTTTCTCTACAACCACTCCAATGCTTGATATTACTTATTTCTTGTAATTCCATTTCATTACAGTGAAATGTGGGTGGCAAAGGGTGTCAATACCAATCACCAGCTAGCAGCAGCCCTCATAAAACCTTCATCTCTAGGCCACGCTAGCTTCCCCATTTTGGTCCCCAAAACAGGCAGAGGACTGTTTCAAAAAGCTGCAAAAATGGGCGTTTTTCTTCCTTCCTGGGGAACGAGCACAGTGAGGCACTTTTTAAGATAACTTGTCAATATTACTATGCACAAAGTAGAAATATTTTTTATGGAACCCAAATAAATTGTAAACAAGCAGAAGAAAACTTTTATTAGCTATAATCTCGTGATCTAAAGATAAGCATACTAATGTTTTGCTACCTACATGTGCAGAATGCTTATCTATGCATATATTGTCTTTTTAAAGAAAATGTAAATGCAGTCATTCTATGTTTATCTGTAGTCGGTTTATTTCACTTGCTGGTATGCCGAGGGTGCTTTTCTATGTTATTAAGTGTTCTTCCTCATTATCATTTAAAGTAAGTGAATAGTGATTTATTGCATGGTTATCCCTTAATTGCAGGGCTAGTCCTCTGTTGAACAATATTTAGGTTGTTTTTAGGGTTTCACTCTTTGCTCCAGAATAAAAGAACAATATTTGACTTCTGTATTCCCAAACTGAATTGTAGACTCGTGGTAACAACACTGTTGGAAAGAGGCTGTTTGATTCTGGCGCAGTGAATTAAAGGAACTGGTATGTGGAAGTCAGGCTGATTAGACAATGTTCCGATCTCTTGCCCAGTCACCCTCATGAAGTTTATCATTCCTGGTGGCAGGTGTTTCCTGCCCAAATGGCAGCCTAAAGTTGACTCCCGGTGTCCTCCAGATGGGAAAGACTTAATGGCAGTAGGACACACATGGCTTCTTGGTGTGCCACGTCAGGCTGCAATTATTCTTTCCTTTATTCATATAGTTAGCAAGCACATTCAGAGCCTGCAAGATGCTAGGCCCTGGGAATTTAGAGAGAAACACAAAGAATATTTTTATTTCAAGAGAAACTTGGGGTCATGTTTGGGTGACACATTCCTTTTCTTGAGGAGTTGCTGACTGCTTGTTCATAACATTGGAACATCTAATGTGGCCCAGACCAACATTCACCTCTGTTGTCACGGAGTAGCTTGCCTCAGACCAAGAATAACTGTAACAGATGACAAAATACCAAAAGCAAACAATCAAGCAAAAGCCCCCAAAGCTGTTTGAAGGCATTGGAGAGGACCAAGGAAGCATGACCAGAGGGAAGCAAAACCCATTTCCTGCTGTTTCTCTCCTTGAGGTATACGCCCATTTCAGAGTGACTATTTTGTCAAAATACTCCAAACCCATTTGCACAAAAAAAGAGCTGCTAGGCCATGTTTCTTCACATACCATCTTCTCAGACATCCCTGACAGGTCTAAGGTTTAGAAACAAATAGAGAATATGATGAAACACATTAAAAAATTTCCCCTCACTGTTTGGACTAATTCACCAGAAACTTTCAAAATATTGCTTGCAAAGTATTTCTAACAGTTGGTAATGGCCATTACATATTCAGAATCAATTTGTGATCATTTTAATCCATTTTTGTTTTTTGTGAAGAAAAATGATCAATTTAAGTTTTTTTCCTCACTTAATAGACTAGAGCAGCCTTAACATTTCTTTCACAAGCCACAGAGGGGATGTGCTCAGCACGGCACCAATCAATCTGTCCCATGGTGCCCTGTTATTGCACACCAAACCATGGCCAGGTCAGTCATTTCTTTTTCTTGCAACAAACTTTAGGGTACTAGAAATGTAGGTTTTTGTCTAAATACTGAAGTTACGGGAAAATAAAAAACAGATTATTTTTTATGTGTAATTCTAAATCTCAGCCACATAAAAAACAAATGACTTCCCAGTTTTTCTTATCTGCCCACCTCCCCATTCTGTGGAGTTAAAATGTTGACTCCTGACACTGTATCTTCATGGAGTCTAATAGCCTAATTTTTAGACTGCACAAATCACCAATCAGCGTGTCCCAATGTCCTGTTTTCTGGGAGGCATTTTTGCTTTATGTCTTTTTTCTGGTAATAATTATTAATAGTGTCCTCTCTATCAAATATGTGTATTTTGCTGATAAGTTACATAAACAGTTAATGAAAATGAAAATAGCTTTTCTTCTTTAAAAGAAGAGCCCTGAGAGACTGATGCTTCACTACCATGTTGATGGAATCTATAATAATAAAAGTGTAATATGCTAATTAGACCCCACATCCTTCCAGATGTCCTTCTGGATGAAGCTGGGGCTGTGAGGGAAGCCCGGGGCCCGGGTGCCAGAGGGAAGCCCGTGTTGGCAGCCGGAGGAAGGAAGGCCTACTCTTGCATGAATTTCGTTCATCGGGCCTCTGGTTCTATACAAAAGCCATAGACTGCATTGAATGCACTTTATCAGCTCCTTCTGTGTTTACTTTGTATTTTTAATTTAATTTACTGGGGTGATATTGGTTAATAAAATTATACAGGTTTCAGGTATACAATTCTACAATACATCATCTGTATATTATATTGTGTGTTTACCGCCCCAAGTCTTCTTTCCTTCACCATTTGTCCCCCCTTTATCTTCTACCTCTCTGCATCTGCCTCCCTTTGGCAATCACCATATTGTTGTTTGTGACGATGAGTCTTTCTTTTTCCCCCTTTGCTTAATGAGTCAGTCTCTTCTCTGTATCCATGAGCTTGTTTCTTTTTTATTTTTTTTAATATATTTTTTATTGATTTTTTTTTTTTAACAGAGAGGGAGAGGGATAGAGAGTTAGAAGCATCGACCAGCTGCCTCCTGTACACCCCCTACTGGGGATGTGCCTGCCACCAGGGTACCTGCCTTTGACTGGAATCAAACCAGGGACCTTTCATTCCACAGGCTGACGCTCTATCCACTGAGCCAAACCGGTTTCAGCATGAGCTTGTTTCTTTTGGGCAGTTCTGATGGCCTCAGGGAGTATTCAGATTGCATGGTGTTAATCAGGGTGGGATCCGGGTGTGGCTATATTGGTTGCCTGGAGACTGGAGGGTGGGGCTATCTCTTAGGAGAAAATGGCGACTGGGGACCTGATGTGACTCAGCACCAGAAGGCTTCCACCTCTCCTGGACCTTCCGCCGCCCACTCTCCCCAGACTCCACAACGCCCCCGCTTCTCCTGCACCTCAGCCACGGGTGAGTGTCTGTATCCAAAAGGTCCTCCGAACCAGGTTCAGTGGAGAAAGACGAGGCCGCAGCGCCAGGAGGGACCGCGGCTTAGTCTACAGGCGCCTCTCTCGCCAGCACTGCGCGGCCCGGCAGCTAGCTCTTCGGGGCTGCCTTTCAGCTCATATCCTTAATCCAGACTCCAAGGTCTAAAATCCACTACCTTGCCGAAACCGGTGTTGCTCAGTGGATAGAGCGTAGGCCTGTGGACTGAAAGGTCTCGGGTTCCATTCCGGTCAAGGGCATGTACCTTGGTTGCGGGCACATCCCCGGTAAGGGGTGTGCAGGAGGCAGCTGGTCGATGTTTCTCTCTCATCGATGTTTCTCTCTCACTGATGTTTCTAGCTCTCTATCCCTCTCTCTTCCTCTCTGAAAAAAATCAATAAAATATATTTTTTAAAATCCATTACCTCCTGCAGTCCCGTGGACCCTTCTTCCCATAGTCAGATGCTTTGCCTGTCCTCAGCAATGCGGTTTTAGCACCTTGTAGTCTCCCCTTACCCCCCCCCCCCCTCCCTCACACACACACACACACACACACACACACACACACACACACACCCCTTCTGGACTTAGAGATCTGGCAGATTCTATTGCCCAGATCCCCGATTTTACCCTTTTCCCAAGAGATCTCTGCCCTTCCCAGTTGCAAACTGTCTCACCATCTGCGTCTCCTTTGCCAATTCGGGCTGGATTCCTCTCATTTTCCCTGCTCTCTCTATCTGCTCCGGGACAAGGCTCAGGACACGTCTGCCTACTCAGCCGCCATCTTGTCTCTTGCCTCCATGAGCTTGTTTCCATTTTGTTTAGTTTATTTTGTTCATTAGATTTTACATATAAATGAAATCATAGGGTACTTGTCTTTCTCTGACTGGCTTATTTTACTTAGCATCATGCTCTCTGGGCCCATCCATGCTGTCTCCAAAGAGGACATACAGATGGCCAATAGGCATGTGAAAGAATGCTCAATGTCACTAATAATCAGAGAGATGCAAACTAAAACGACAAGGAGATATCATCTCATACCTGCCAGAATAGCTACTATCAATAAATTGGCAAACAAGTATTGGCGAGGATGTGGAGAAAAGGGAACCAACCCTTGTTCTCTGTCGGTGGGAATGGAGACTGGTTCAGCCCCTGTGGAAAGCAGCATGGAGTTTCCTCAGAAAAATTAAAACTGGAACTGCCTTACGACCCAGCAATCCTGCTTCTGGGAATATATCCAAAGAAACATTAATTTAAAAAAAGATATGCACACCTATGTTCATTGTAGCGTTATTTATCATAGCCAAGATTTGGAAGCAGCCCAAGTGCCTATCAGCCCCTTATGTGTCCAAATAATTGGATTTTTCATTTTCCAGTTTGGCAGTTACTTGTGTCCTTATTTGATTAATCCCTCAACTGGATTAGAAGCTCTAAGAGAAGAGGCAGCACATCTATTTCTGAACACAAGTTCTATAGCTAGCACAGTGCTGATCAATAGAAATACTTGATATTTAATTGTATACTTAATGAATAAGTAACTTTTTAAAAAATATATATTTTATTGATTTTTTACAGAGAGGAAGAGTGAGATAGAGAGTTAGAAACACCGATGAGAGAGAAACATCTATCAGCTGCCTCCTGCACACCCCCTACTGGGGATGTGCCCTCAACCAAGGTACATGCCCTTGACCAAAATCGAACCTGGGACCTTTCAGTCCACAGGCCGATGCTCTATCCACTTTTGAGCCAAACTGGTTTTGGCAATAAGTAACTCTTTATTGGGTTTTCAATTTTTCAAGGAACATTATATCATTTGATTCTTCATCTACATTTTTAAGTCTGTTAAGGGTTAGTAGTATCAGCTTTGTTTACCAAATGTTGAAAATGTAACCTGTATCCTGTGGTATTTAATGACTTATCTATTATTGTTTACAAAGCTGGAGGCAGAACTGAGAGTCTGTTTTAGGAATTCTGGTCTTTAGATGAGTACATACACAGCTGCAGTCTATAAAGCTTCACCTAATAGTGGGTTAAATTACAAGAACAATTATTGTTTACTTAACAAGAAGTTTAAAGGTTGGCAGTTTCAGAGTGTTGTAAGTTACTCTTTGGACATCTCTATCATTTTGGTCTCTTCCCCCATGGTGGCAAGGTAGCTGCTTTAGTTTCTTACATCATATTTTGTACCAACATCCCAGGCCCAAAGAAAGAGGATGACTAATACAAGAACAACAACAACAAAACTATGTTACTCTAGCGATGCCAAATGTTATGGGTTAAACCGAGTCCTGCAAAAATGAAAATGTAATCTTTTTTTTTTTTTTAACACTTCTTTTTTAATTTTTTTTATTTAATATATTTTATTGATTTTGTACAGAGAGGAAGGGAGAGAGATAGAGAGTCAGAAACATCGATGAGAGAGAGTCATTGATCAGCTGCCTCTTGCACACCCCCTACTGGGGATATGCTCGCAACCAAGGTACATGCCCTTGATCGGAATCGAACCTAGGACCTTTCAGTCCCCAAGCCGATGCTCTATCCACTGAGCCAAACCGGTCCCGGGGAAAATGTAATCTTAACCCCCAGTAACTCAAAGTGTGACCTTACGGAGATAGGTTCATTACCAAAGTAATTAAGTTAAAAAAGAGGTCATTAGGGTGGACCCTAATCCATATGACTGGTGTCCTTATGCAAGGGGAAATTTGGACACAGAGACAGACATGAACAGAGAGAAGACAATTTGAAGAAACGAAGGGGAAGACAGCATCTACAAGCCAAGAAGGGAGCCCTCTGAGGGAATCCACTGTGCTGACACCTCAGTTTTGGACTCTGTTGTTTCAACGTTAAGTCTGCGGGACTTCATTGTAGCAGTCTTAGCAAACTAATATGCACCCCGAAGGTGCAGATTTTTCCACTATGTCTTCTTAGATGAAAGACTTACAAAGGGTTTCGGAGAAATGCAAGTCTGTCATAAAGGAATGAGATAGCCATACGGTGGAGTTGGTTACCTCTGGGTTGAACAAACATCTCCTGGGTTTGGAAAGATCATTATCCTGAAGAGAACCTCATTTCTATTGGCAATAAAGAAAGGCATTATGACTATAAACAATGCATCAATGTGTCTGCCACAGCCTGGTCCACTTACAGCAGCATGTAAATCACATGAGATTGGTTATTAAGAAAAAAAAAAAAGTGACAACTATATGCACTGTTTGGCATAGCTAGATTAACAAACCATCCCCAAATCTTAGTGATTTATACAACAAAATTTTGATTTCTAATTCATGCTACATGCCCCACATAGATTGAAAGATTCTGCTTACACTCTTGAGGATATAGGTCGAGGCTTGAATGCTGGGCTCCCTTGGTTGTCACTGCAAGAAAAAAGACCACTGAAGGCTCACACGCTTGCAATTAAATGCTTGACTCAGAAGTGACACATGCCCTATACACTCATTGAGCAGTATAGTCACATGACCCCACCTAACTCCAAGGCAGCAGGACAGTAAAGAAAAGCCAGATACAGGTAAGCACCAAAAGACTAGTGCAAAATGCTAGCGATGCACCTACACTACCATGTATTAAAGTACAACTATCTTCATCAGTTAGAAATGCTTTGGGCTGCAAGTAACAGAAAACCTTGCCAGCAGTAGACTCAGTTGTAAAGATATTTAACTTTCTCACAGAACAAGAATGGTGCACAGTTTCAGGATGGGTGTAGCTGCTCCACCATATCATCAAGGACACATGATCACTTTTCATTCTCAAGATAGTTTTTTTTTATGAGCTTAAGAAGGATGCTGCAGCTCCAAGCGGTAGGTACTCACTCAGTCTGCTCATTGCAGGATGAAGGGACAGGTGGAAAAGCAAAGCGTCTCCTTTCCTCAAAGAGGATAATTCGTTCTAGGCATCTCACCTGACATTCTTTTATGTCTCAATGGCCAGTATAAGGACCACTCTTCGAAATCATATAGCTGCCGCCCTGCCCCCAAATATAGGATAGTATTTCTTGTCCTAGACTAATCACAATTCACCATTGGAGCTGCCGTGCCACCCCATTTGAAGTTAAGAGTTCTAGCAACAAGGAAGGAAGAGTGCTTTCGTATCTTGGCTAGGGTAAATAATAGTGCAACACACGGGTATGTAAAATGCCCATTTGATAGTCAAATGGAAAAAGAAGATTTGGTGCATACACACAATGGAATAGTACATGGCCATAAAAAGAATGAAATCTTACTATTTGCAACATGGATAGACCTAGAGGATATTATGTTAAGTGAAATAAATCAGACAGAAAGACAAATATAATATTTCACTTACATGTGGAATCTAAAAAACAAACAACAAAACAGAAACAAACTCATAGATACAGAGAACAGACTGATGGTTGCCAGATGGTAAGGGGTTTGGGGCCTGGGTGAAAAAGGCAAAGGGATTGAGAAGTACAGATTGGCGATTACAAAATAGTCATGGGTATGTAAAATGCAGCTCACAGAATATAGTCAATAATATTGTAATAACAATGTCTGGTGTCAGGTGACTTATTGGTAGGATCACTTAATAAGTTAAATAAATATTTAACCACTGTGCTGTCCACATGTAACTAAAACATACCAATGCAAACTCTTAATTTAAAAAAAAATTAAAGGAAGAGTGGATGTCTCTAGGCAGTGGTTCTCAACCTTTCTAATGCTGCGACTCTTTAATACAGTTCCTCATGTGGAGACCCACAACCATAAAATTACTTTCATTGCTACTTAATAACTGTAATTTTGCTATTGTTATAAATCGTAATGTAAATATCTGTGTTTTCCAATGGTCTTAGGCGACCCTGCTAGGGGTTCTTAACCTTTGGGTCATGACCCACAGTTTGAGAACCGCTGCTGTAGAGCCTAAGACCATTGGAAAACACAGATATTTACATTACGATTGTCTTGGGTGTAAGATTGGTGGTTGCCTCAGGAGTATGACCGGCCCCACAGAGCCATTGGTACAATGAATCCCTGGACATTCAAGTCAAATTCATCTGCCATCTATCTTCTCCATGGCTATTGGGCACAATCTACCTCTCCTCTGGATACACCTTAGGTATGGTTGGGAATCCCATTGGATTGGACACACATGCTGTCAATAAACAGAAAACTTTAGGGGCAGAGCCGGGACATAATTTGCAGCAGTGCACTGTCAGCTGTTGCAGGGACCTATTTTCCCTCCATGTTCTCTCAGTAATAACAATAATAAAATGATATGCCAACATGGTCCTGCAAGATGCTCTTATCTATTAATATATCTCCAATCAGAACTGGTATCACATCACATTCTGAATGTCTTCGGGGGCTGACAAAGGAAGCGCTGTCTGTAAGACATGAGTCCCTGACCCTCATATCAAAACCTCAGGAGCAGATGCTTGTTCTGGTCTAAATTTGATAACGATGTTGGAGCTCCATTTTGTTTCTCCCTCGCGCAGCACTGCTTTGGCAAGATGAATGAGCTGAGCTCAACTTATATTAAAAATAATGACAAGGCAGAGGTTATTTCTTCCCTCATCAAATCTGAAGCATCTGGAATTCTAGCTGCCATGGAAGAATTTTCATATTTAGTCTGCAGTGCAACATGGTGACTCTGGTTAATGCCAAAAACAGTTTAATCAGTGAAAGTTTTAATGAAAAAGATCTTAATGAAAAAGATAGAGATATCTGTGGCTTTGGTGTGTATTGTGCATTTAACTTTTTAAAACCAATTTTACACACTTCTATTTAATGTGACATGACCAACACACTAATATATAATTAGTAGAGATATTTTTCTATATAATTTGTACTCACCATTGAATTGAATAGTCTGTATCATAGTATCAGGAGTTGTTCCAACTTGAACCCAACAAAGGCTTCCAAACCACATCCGAGGACACATGAGAGGTACAGATTTGGAAACATGATCAGATTTTGTTTACAAAAGATTAGTGATTTCTGTTTGGGAAATAAAATAGGAGGCAGCAGAGAAACAGGCACCTGAATCAAGGAAGTGTAAGTGGAAGGATGGTTACAGAGAGACAGGAGAGATGGACAGAGATGTGGGTTAACAGGTGTAGTATGAGGTTCATTGTTATATCCAGGTGGTGGGTACATGGCTGTTCAAGGCATAGTGTTTTTAACTTTTTCTGTTTTTAGAAATAAAAGAAATGAATAAGAAGCATGGATATGAGTAGACCAGTTAGGGCATTAACAGTAGCCTAGGAAACAAATGAAAGGTTTAGTTTATGTTTTAAAAATGGTAAAAATTTAAACCAAGAGGTAACAAGGGTGGCAAGAGATGAGTTGGACTAAATTAACTTGTGACAGCTGCAAATCATTCCCTTTCTGGCCATCCAGAGGACATGTGCATCTTGCTTTAATGCCACAATCCCTTGATTGTTTGATTTTTGACTCTTCTCATTTCAATCTCAATATGTATTCTTTCCCCCCACTTTCCCCGCTCCTATTCCCAAATATACGTAGGGAATAAAAGAAACAACTCTTTATAAATAGACTAGAGGCCCAGTGCATGAAATTCATGCATGGGGGAGGGGAATCCCTCAGTTTGGCCTGCACCCTCTCTAATCCAGGACTGCTGGCTCCTAACCGCTTGCCTGCCTGCCTGATCACCCCTAACCACCTCTGCCTGCCCACCTGATGCCCCTAACTGCTCCTCTGCCAGCCTGATCACCCCCAACTGCCTTCCCCTGCCAGCCTGATTACCCCTACTGCCATCCTCTGCTGGCCTGATCGCCCCCTACTGCTCTCCCCTGCTGGTCTGATTGCCCCCTAATACTCCCCCCTGCCAGCCTGATCACCCCTAACCGCCTCTGCCTCGACCCCTGCCACCATGGCTTTGTCTGGAAGAACATCCGGAAGATGTCCGGTCTAATTAGCATATTACCCTTTTATTAGTATAGATGCTTTTTTTCTTTAGGCCAGTGGTTATCACATTTTTAAAAAAGATATCAGGCTTCAAAAAGCCAAGAAAATATTCTTGGAACTCACCAGATAAATGCATATATGTACTTATAAGAAAATTTGCATACCCTGGGGGCTCTGGGCTTTTGGGAACCCTTCATTCTCACTATACAGGGACTTAGGTTGAGAACTCCTGCCGAGGTCTGAAGGAACGTGGGACAGGTCATCCACCTGCAGACATCATTGTGGTTCCTCCCTGCCTGGGGTATCTGTGCAGGCTGCTGCCTGATACAGAATGCTTTGTGAGCAATGAAAGAATAAGTAGAGCAAGGCAAGTGCAGGGGCTTCTGTCATTTCATCTCAGGAAATGGCACCATCCCGCAAGCCTGAAGGTAGCCCAATTAGCATACAGTAATTAGAATCACAGCAATAATGCCGCCTGCTCATTTTCTTTTGTGGGTACCATGGAGGTAATGGAGGCTTTGCAGACTGGGCTGTGAGAGGCAGCAGATAAAGCTGTCTGCTTGCACCCCTTATCTGGATGATGCATGGAGAGACTAGAGATCAGCTTCTGTGAGAACAGACTGAGATAGAATGAGGCTGGGAGGGAGGAAAGGCAGGAAGCAAATGTTAGCAGGAGAGGGCTGTGCCAAGCACGAAGGGGGCTCTGCTCTGCTCTCCTCTGGAGTTTACTTTGCTACCTCCTCTGTTATGTAAATAGAACAACAAACAACCTTAACCTTCTTCCCTTGGAGCTATAGTGTGGTCTCCAAAAGGACAGGGCCAGGAGGTCAAGCAGTGTGTAGGAGGGGAGCAGAGGTGGGCGGGGATGTGGAGGTGGGGCCTTGGGCATGTCCTTTCTAGAAGGTGCTTTTGTTTTGGCTTTCTCCTTACCCAGAACAGAAGCAAATGTCCTCTGAAGTAGACACAAAGTCTAAGTGACATTGACATGAGAATAGACAGCTGGTGCGCGTGTAGGTGTTGAAGGGGGAGGTTTCAGACACCAACACATCCCGGAAGGAATGAGCTAACAAAACCAATTGAAATAAGACATGTGGCTTAGATTGCCTGTATCCTAACGGCATGACCGAGGTTGGGTTCTACATGTGATCTTTCTTGGTTATGACTTGGGAAAGCTTGTATTCAGGGCTTGGCAAACTGCCATCCAGGTGAGCCTCTTGTGCGGCCTCTTACTAAATGGGCTGGCAGCATTCCAGAATCCGGGACTCATCCTCTCACCTCAGCCCTCAGATATTATGTGCTTTGTTTTCATTGCCTACACAGTGGCTTAGCAGGTTTGGTAAATCGCTGGTGCCAACAGTTGCTAATGGATTATCTGCAGCTATAGTGCTTCTAACATGTGTGTTGTAAGAGAAGATTTAATGTCTTAACCCCCAAAACACGATGTGTGAACGTGTGCTGCTAAAACAAAACAAAGACATAAAACCCTTGGGTAGCTCCTATTGATTTGTGTGTTTTATATTTCAATTTCCTTAACAGGACATTTGGGACCCTGGGTGACAAGCATTGGAGGCCCATCTTTCCCAGCTTTTCCCCTATGTGATCTCTCATGCATCTTATACCCACCTGCTGAGGAATCCTTTGCTGCTCTGCACATTCTTCCCATTGCATCTTTCCTCCTTGTGTCTGCTGCTATAGGGCCCTTCTTCACCTTCTCTGGCTCCTGAAATTCTACTTTTTCTTAAAGACTCTCCTTTTCCAGCACCTCCTTGATCAGACACCTCAACGACTCTTCATTCCAGGTGTCAGTGGTGACCTTTTTCTCTTTTGTTAATCTCTTTCTTACAATGCCTCCTTTATTCATCCATCCATCCATCCATCCATCAAACTGTTCACTCATCCACCCACTCATCATCTACCCATCATCCCTCTATTTATCCATTCATTCATCCATCTATCCATCCACCCATCCATCCATTTGTCCAGTCATTGAGAAAATAAATGCCATGTTAAGCCGGGTTCTGGGGATAAACCGACAATCAGACACAGCTCCTGCCTCCATATAGTGCTTATAGTCTAGTGAGGGGTGGGAAAAGGGAAAACAAAAGTAATTAGATTGTCATGCAAAGACATCATACTTAAAATTGAAGATAAAGAGACAATTAAACTATGCCTTTGACCTCAAAGAGATCCAAATCTGATGGGGCCAATGTGTTGAGGGGAGAGACCAGAGGTTTGCTGTGGCTGGGGATGGGGAGTGTGAGTACAGGTGCTGTTTGCTCAGTCTGACCATCAGTCAGCATCTCTCCTTCAGTCCATGTCCCAGTTTGTCCTGACATCTAGTATTTGTGCTGACTGTGTCAGCCAGCTCTGCCATGGGGTTGGAGGTCCCCTCTGGCCAGTTTGAGTTTGATTCTGGAGGCTGCCTGAGTCCTTCCCATGCACTGGGGGCACTGAGCATTGCTACTGCAGCCCTGTCACCCACACCTTCACGGTGAGGTCCTTTCTGTGGAGCCGCACAGCTTTGGGCAGTGAAACAGCTTCTAATGTGCGTGGAGCGTCTGTTGGCTGTTTGTCTCCATTGCCTTTTTTGTGGGGGGACACGGAAACTGTTCTGATGACCTGGAGTGTGAGATCAAGAAAAGTGGCTAGATTCTCAACAGTGCACTTGCAAAGCCTGAGCCACATGTTGGGGTCCTGCAGTTTAGAGGGCCTGCCACCAAATGGGCTGATCCCATCCAAAGTGGTCCATTTTTGACAGGTGGAGCAGAAAGCTTTTATTCCAATGTGAATGATTTTTAGACAAAAATCTATGTTTTAGGAAGTACACACTGATTTAAAGGGCTAGACTGAGGCATTTTTTGTAGTAATATGGGTCTATGCTGGAGGAAGAGAGTGGAAGGACACATGCCTGGTCAGTATTGATTGAAAAGAGCAGTGGCTGTTTCCTTATATAACCCAGTGAAAGAGCAGGTAGGAAAAAAAAAAAAATCAAGTGCATTATCCCACAGCTAGCCTTGCTGTTATTTTTGTTACTTTTCAGAATATCTGTTCTGAAATTAGTCCTGAGGGGAAATCTCGTCTTACACCATTGTCCCTTTCTCCCTCTTGAAGTCTAAGAATGCTGCCTTGTAATGACCAAAAGATTAATTACAGTGGTTCAGACGCTGGCTAAGCTATAAGCATTTCCGTATATTATCTCATTTAGTCATCATAGCAATGCGAGAAGGTAGGGGCTAATGCTATCCTGTTAATAGCAACTGGTCTAAGAGGTCACATTGCATATAGGGATTTGCCTGTAATTTCCAGTTTAGTTCTATCCTTTGACAAATAAATAAAGAGGCTGCTTTCTCCAGCTAAGACATGCCATTGAATAGTTGAAGACAGACATCACAGGCCTGCCTAGTTTCTCGTTAAGTTCATTTTGGTCTTGGCCCCTATTGTCAAATAGTTCATATTTAGCTAGGTTGTCCCTTTCTTCTGGATGTTAAGGATCTTCTCCCTTATTCTGAGTATCATGCTCCTATTCATGCAGCCATACCTGCAGTTTAGCAGTCTTGTCACTAACAGGGAAGGGTTGCAATATAGGGATTTCTGGTAGGAGGGAAGAAGAGGGTTTCCAGGAGCTTGGCTGTCTGGACTGCGGCTGCCTGTGTCTGCTAGCTGCTCTTCTCACAATCAGGGAGTCCATCGTGCCCTGACTTTCCTGGGGAATGTCTGTGGACTATGGATTGTGGAAGCTCTGAATGGCTCTACCCTTTACTAAGCCATGGATGTGGGCAAGTTTAAACCTCAGCTATTTGCTTTGTGTTACATTTGGTCAGTCTTGGGTAAGGATGTTGGTTCAAGTGTATAAAACCCTGACAAATTGCCAGCTGCAGAGTAGGTATTTGACAAAGCATGAAAATAGTTACCATTCATTCTTTTCTTGGTTCAGAATGGGCGAGAGACATATGACCTTTGATTCAAGGGTCAAAACAGCTAATGGCATGGCCTTTGGTGACTTAGTATCCAAGGGGAGTGAAGCCAATCCTCTCGCTGGATCCTTGTCATGTGGGAAGGCAAGTGTACTGTGGTGAGGGCAGTTGGGCAATGCATTTCCCCTGGAGGGAGTGTGAATAGTGACTTCGGTCTTAGCCAGGAGAGCAGAGCATGCAAAGCAATGCAAACGTGCTCTGTAAACTGTAAAGTGCAGGGCACATGTTTATTGTTACTTTCACACGGGTCCCTCTCTCTATCATATAAGAACCTATTAGATTAATACTAAGAATTTCTTATAGAAGGCTATCTTATGCTGGCCAGGATGCCAGAAGCAATAGAGACATTTTTCTCAGGAAAAAAAAAAAAAAAAAAGTGGCTGAAATCCCATGGTCTTTATTGATTTACATTTGCAAGCCATAACTCCTTATCTCTTTTGTACTCCTGATATAATGATGGTCGTTTGTGTAATATACTAGTCTGGCTAGCATTGATGCCAAGTCCTAAATAACTGGAGAGAGAGTGTTGATTTGTGTTGAAAAGCCGGTTGGGAATGCAGCTTATTGGGTTCAGTCTCCCTTTTCACCGTCCCTGCAGAGAAAGAGAGGACAGCCTTGCTTCTCTGTGGGGGCCCAAGGATGAATCATTTGTGCTATCAAAGTTCTTTGCGATCCTTGGATACTACATAAATGCGAAGCATAATTATTATGAATTATAACTGAAGCAGACGGAGGTTTTAAATTAAATAGCACCATTGTGTTATTTTTCATCAGGATTCAGAGCAGCTGACCTTCCCAGCAGAAGTAACTTAGATAATTTGATTCTCTCACTTAACCAGGACTGATCACTGCAGGGATAGAAATTAATTTCTTGAAAAACAGCTGTGGGTTTTCCTCCCCACCAGTCTCTCTGTGAGCTCTGCAGATGCGGTCATAATGAGATCTTGGTGGAGGTGCCACTGGACGACTTGTTAATTCAACAGGAGCCTGATAAGTAGTTCTCCAATTTTTGGTTTACCTGGAAAATGGTCATGTGAGTGTCCTGTGACAATGACCATCGCAATCATGTCTGCTCACATCAGCTTGAATCTTTAATGGGAATAGCTGTGCACAAACCAAATGCTTTGGAGCTTTAGTGAAAGGAGACTCAGTCTAGCTGATGATTTGTCTAAATTCAAGTCTTCCAATGACCCTGGAATGGGATAGATTTGGCACTGCCAGGACCCACTGTTTAGCCACTTGCCAGGGAAATTGAAAGGAGGGTATGTGTGAGTTGAGCTAAACGTTTACACTTCTGTTGCTAGTTTCAATGGCAGCTTGGCATTGCAGAATTGGTTGCCAGGCTGGATAAAAAGCAGAAGATATGAACCAGGACAGAGAGAAGTCTGGACAGATCCAGGGAAGATAGACATTAATATTTGCTGAATACACAGCCTATGCTGGGAACATCCTATGGTTTGCTCATCTTTGGGTTCTGCCACTCATTGGATGTGCATCTCAGGAAAGTCACTTAACTCCTCTGAGCCACAGTTTCCTCATCTATCAGATAAAGGCATTGGAGTAGGTGACTGCAAAGATACTCTTTGCCCCTAGAATTGTCTAACGCAGTCTGCAGGTTTTATTCAAGAAGAAGGAGGGGTCTGAAGTTCTTCCAAAGGCTGAACTGTGCACATCAATCAGCCTCAGTTCCTGTTGGGTTCTGGCTATTAAAATCAGGCCTCCTTGCACATTTCTGGGTTCCTAGATCTCAGGGCTCCAAGCATTAAGCTAGAAATCAGATGTTCTCAAACAGGGATGAATTTGAAAAGTAAAATGAAAAATAGCATTAGTGGCTAGATGAGTGGGGAATTTCCCCCCAAATTCAAAATTTAGGCCTGCCTTTACTTCTGGCTCTCAGAGAAGTAGGTCAGAAGGCAGCTTATAAATAAGTTGCTCTGTCAACTCTAGCCATGAGGTACAGTCACATGAAAACAATTAAACATTAAGGTTAATAAACCTCAATTCCTTCAATCTGCCTCCAAACACCTGTGCACAAAACAAATACTGTACATGGTCATATGGTCCTTCCTTATGTGATGTCTTCCCACATTCCAGATTTCCTTGAAGTGAGTGCTCCATATCTGAATATGATATTTTGGTACAGTTTTGTGGGGTAAAGGAGAGAGGGTGTGGCAGAGATAATTAACTTTCCCACCAACATTTGTATTTCTTCTACCAGGACGAAGAGTTGTTCCTGGGAAGTGACTTCCCAGAAGGGCTACATGGCCCAGCCTGAGTGTCTTGGTGTTGCCATAAGGTGAATCTAGCTCCCCAATAAAATGTGAACAGAGGTGACTGATGTCACATAAGAAACAGATGCACATTCTCAAATGCATTCTTTCCTTTTCTGCTGGTTGGATATGAATGATGACAGGAACTTAGGAATTGGAAGAACCACAAGGTACTAGGAGCCTGGCTCCCTGAATCACAGCATGGAGGAAAGCCACTGGCCAACCAGGAACATCTGTCAAAAATAAATTTATTTTTATTAAACTATGAAAAAAACATTTATTTTTCTGCTGCAGTAGCCAGCAGTAACCTAACTAAATCCAAAGTGTGATTTGTCTCGAGTCTTATGAAAAAGAGAGGTTCTATTCCCCCCACCACCACCTTGTTAACTGAAAAAATGGACATGTTAAGTATGATCCCAAATAAGTCTAATTTTCTTTCTAATCTTGTTTTCTTGCATTTATACTTGGAGCAAATGCGTTTTCAGCTTGCCATTGCTTCTTTGGGGAAGTAGCCAGTTGGATAAGATTGTAAAGTCCATAGGAATAGGGACAGTGTCTTTTTGGTGTTCATCCATATTGTCAGCAAGCCAACACCCAATGGGCCTTCAATAAATATTTGTTGAATGGATGATGTATCAAAGTTCCAACTATATTTGACATACAGGCACTCCACAATTTGGTCCTGATGTCTATTTCCAACCATGTTTGCCTGTACGGCTCCCTTCCCAGGAAGACTACTCTGCTCAGAGAGTCCATTAGGTGTGGTGGCTAAGAGGCTGGCTGTGGCATCCACCTGCCTGTGTGCACTTGTGGCTCTACCTCCCTTACTTTACCACCAGATGTGGGACTTGGGCAATCTGTTAATTAGTTTGTGCCTCCTTTCACATATAATATGAGAATAAAGATATCTATTTATCTATGCCATAGGGTTGGAGCGAGGTTAAAATGCAAAGCCTTAGAATACATTGGAATAGTACTTTCTGAGTAATAAGCCATTGATCAGTGGTTTTCTTTCCTCTTGTCCTATCTTTGCTTATGTTCTTCTTTAATGGTTTATTTTATATTTCACTTTGACTGGGCCATGGCATGGCCAGCTTTCTGGTTAAACATGATTTCTGGCTATGTCTTTGAGGGTGTTTCCAGAAGAGATTCGTATTTGGATAGTGGATTGAGTAAAGCACATGGCTCTCCCTAATGTGGGTGAGTGTCATGCAATTCATTAAGGGCCTGAATAGAATTAAAAGGCAGAGGAAAGATTAATTTGCTACCTGTCTGCCTGCTTGAGCTTTGTACATCGATCTTCTCTTACCCTGGGCACTTCTGGTTCCAAGCCCTAGGAATCAGGTGGAATCTCTGCCGTTAGCTCTCTGGCTCTCAGGTCTTTGAACTACACTACTGGCTCTCCTGGTTCTCGAGCTTAGAGATGGTAGGTCACTGGACTTCTCTGCTTTCATGACCACTGGCTCTAATTCATATACATATATACATATATATATATATATATATATATATATATATATGTGTGTGTGTGTGTGTGTGTGTGTGTGTGTGTGTGTGTGTGTGTGTTACCTATTGTTTCTTTTTTTTCTGGAAAAACCTGATTAATATACCTCATTTTATTAAATTTGGAGTGCTTCCTTCAAGGCTGTTTTCAGATTTCACCATCTACATGAAAACTCTGCTTGTCAGCTCCTCTATAAAAGAATTTTCTTTCTTCTGAACCCATTTTGTATTTATCATCTACCTAGATTCTGTGAGTTTGACCCTCTACTCGCAGTACCTGGACTATCCTTTCCTGTGCAGTGCCTTCTTGTTTCTCCCGTGCTGGACCCTTTATCCTCACCCACAAGGCTCATTTCCTTTGAAGTCACAGCATCTCGCCAAGTGGAGCAAGAAGCATTAGTTATAATAACATCCTTAGGAGCCCCAAAAGCAAACCCTAACTTAAAAGACTGTGTGCACATGATTTATTGGGGACAAGATCCTGGGGAATTCAGTAAGGGAACAGGAGCACCAGAGCAGAGCAGAGGAAAGAATCACACCAGGGTGTGATTTCAAGCAAAGTCCCATCCTGATTCTTCAGGGGAGCTCTGGAGTATAAAATATACCTGACTTTGCCCTGACTTGAAGTTTTGTGATAAATTTTAATAATGAGCCTTTAATTGCATTCATTTGAAGCAAGACAAACTGTTAACTTAGCATGCAACCTTTCCCAGTGCCCTCACACTTCTATCATGCTAGATGAATAAATGAATATGCACATTGAATTGTTCTGACATTATGTGGGCCCAGACTTAGGCTTTTCAAAGGTTCTGTTAGCACGGGGGATTTTGAAGCTGTCTGGGAACATGGCTTTTCTGATTCTTCCTTCCTGGTTTATAGTTATAATTTGGCAAAGAATCCTATTTCAGTTTGTTAGAGCACGAAGTACTAGATGGTAATGGAGGCAGGAAGCTGATTCAGGTGGGGACTCAGAGCCAATGTTTAACCCTAGAAGGAATGTCTTTCAAGTGGAGATTTTAACATGTAGCCACCTGTGCCAACAACAGGATGCCCTTGTCTTTGACCTGCATGCTATCTGTCCCTTACAGCCACTGATATCTCTGAAGATAAAATTTCTTGGCTGATCCCTTGGTTTTTACAGGCAATTAGCCTGGAAAAGAACTATGGACACTTACAGCTTGACCAAGACTTTCTACTACTCTTTCTGTCTTTGCGTTCTTGATCTACTCCACTTTCTCCTTTTAAGATGCTTTAAAGACAGGCTTTGCTAAAATAATAGCCTGTCTTAAGGAGTGAGGTGTCATACCTGGAGCTGAGTAATGGGACTGTGCTATACAGAGAGAAGATGAATGATGTGGATTGTAGGGCACAGGGGACTATGACAGGTCACTGAAGCTCAATCAGGTGGGATCAGAGGGGTTGGAGATGGCAGAGCAGAACACTCTGAGGTTAAGGAGAAAGTAATGAAAGGCAACTTGGAAGACTAAGTGAGAAACAAAGCATTCAATTGAAATGGGCACCTTTTGAAAGTCCATTCCTTTATTTCTCTACTTTGTAATACACTCATTGCCCCCCCTCAGCCCCGTGCCCCCCCCGCCCTCCCCCCCCCCCCCCCCGGCTCCAATCCTGCCAATTTTTGACACTCTTCCTATTGAGAAATGGGATCTAAGTCCCCTTACCATGACTCTAGAAATGTTTATGCAACCAAGACATTACTTCAACCAACAGGATGCAGTGGCAATGATACTGTAAACTTCTGAGGCTAGCTCACAAAAGGCCAAGAAGTTTCTGCCTGGTTCTCTGAAGAAAACCATCTGTCACATAAGAAGTCTGACTACACTGAGACCCTCATGCCAGAGAGGCCATGTGCAGGCATTTAGGTCAATGGCCCCCATTGTGACTCCAGTGGCCATTGGCATCAGCCATCAGCCACATGTGTGCGCCATCTTGAATTTACAGCCTAAGCAAGCCTTTTATGACAGCGGCCTCAGTCAGCATCTGACTGCAACAGCATGAGAAGTCCCAAGCAAGAACTTTTTAGTTGAACCTTCCCCAAATTCTTGATCCTCAAACTTAAGAGCAGAATAAAATGATTGTTTTAAGCTGTTGATTTTTGGGGTAATTTGTTACTCAGCAATGATAATCAAAACACAGAAAGTGACATCAAATATTGTAGTGGTGAGGTAGAACCCTTAGGTAGAATAGACATCCTCTAAGGTGTCTCACAGGAGAGGGTATTCTGTGCTTAATGTTCTCTTCGTGCCTAGCCAGGAGGTGAGCACTGACCTTCTCCTATCTGGGTGACCTTGGTAGTTGTGATTTAGATTTTTCTCCTATTGGCATCTGCACTTGAGGTTAGGTTTAAGAGGTTTGATTGACATCTTGTTTATTTCCACTACAAAATAAGCTAATTTCTTTAGTCTCACACAAAATCTCTCTGAAAAAAAAGTTATTGATTGTCACAATTCTCTAGACTGGGCAATCAATGCACACCTGTTTAAAGGAAAAGGAATGATGGATGGGGATACCATTGAGTGCTATTCTACTTGACAATATGCTGTGATAATTCAGCTTTCAGAAAGCTGTGCTTTGCTAAGAAACCAAATGCAAAAGCATTAGGGGATTTAGTGTCAAGATGAGTGGTGATGTGTTTGTGGGTTGACATTTGAAGCTTCTTATTACAAGAGGCACTGGTAAACAGAAGACCTGCTGTGAGAGAAGACCAGGGTTCTATTCTTGTGGAGTCTTGGCCAAGAAACTTAACCTCTTTGCTCTTAATTTTCCTTGATGGTTGGTTATTGCCAAGGATAAAATGAGGAAGAGCACACTGGAATTCTAGAATATCTAAGTTAGACGGCACATTTGAAGTTATCATCCACATCATTTAGGAACAGAGCTGGATGCAGATAACGCAAATGTCCAACATTCGAGTGCCTTGAGCAAACTAGAATGTTTTTTCTTATACGTAAAGGTAGTCTAAATATGGGAGTCGGGACTGGAGTGTCAGGTTCTCCAAGTTATGAGGCTCCAGACTCCTCTTGCTACCTCTAATCTGTGATCATTTTCCTCATGTTCTGATATGGCAGCCAGAGCTTCAGATATCACATCTGCATTGTAGATAACACAATGAAAACGTAGGTTCTTAGGAAAGAAGAAGGAGAGAAAGGATATTGGGAGCCATCCGGAAGCTTCTGCCACCAGAAAGTAACAGAAAGCCAAACATCCAATTTGATTTTTGAGTTACCGAAACAGCTTAAAAAACTTTAAATATCTGGGATTCAGAAAGAGTGTAGGAAGTTATATGGTATGTTAACTGAACTCTGAAATCTTGTGTGCTCCTGAAAAAAATAAGCATTCTTTCAATGAAAATGTTTAATTTGGTTAAAGTGACAGAGCCTATTAAAAATAGCAATGGAATGAATTCAGAATACTAGCTACCAACTGAACTCATTTGCAAAAGTAATTTAAGACTCTTCAGGTTACTTTGTACCAATTGATATAACTGCGATTCCTAAATTTAATTTCTATTTTGACCATTACAGGAATGAAGTGTCAACTCTCTCCTTGTTGGTTAATAATGACCACTGGCATGATTCTAGAATAATCTACTTGGTAGTGTATGTGTACCTGGAGTGGGGTAGGGTTCCCTGGGAATGACTCAGAATCACCTAGAAATTTTACAAAAAAGCGATTATCTCTGTATAAATCTCTCAAATTGGGTTATATTGGAAACAGTGGGGGTAGGAAACCCATAGTTTGAGAATGCTTGCTAGAATAGTCTCATGGACCTCTTTGAGTTCTTGCCTCTCATATAAGATCTGCTGATGTAGAATAAAGAATCAGCAGATGTAGAATCATAAACACATTAATACTTTAATAGTTCTCATGAGGCTGATGTGCCATCATGGCCACTGTCCAATAATAGGGATTAACTGGATGGAGAGGAGACTTGGGTTTCATGGCTCTGGGCCCCACAGAGCAATCAGATGGTTCCATCTAGACATATGTTATTACAGTTGCCAAAAACAGGGCATGCAGCAATGGATGGTCTGTGTCCCTTGAGAAAAATAACCTACCAATTACAAGTTTTTATTAAGCCCCTGTTAAGTCAGATACTAAGAAAGAATAAAGAAAAGCAGGGCCAAGCACCTGTCCTCAGGGAGCTTTCATCTCAGGCCCAGGCAGGTGGGCAATTAATAGGGCAGCAGTTCACTAGCACTGGGTTGTCCTTAAACAACACAAGGCTTATTTCTAACTATATTCTACTTGCTTTACACTGGGGTCCTAAGAAAGATGGTGACCCCAGAGGTTCTGGAGAAAGCACTTGACCACACTGTTTCCTGACAGTCCCCACCTTCTGTGTGTGGTTGAGGCACATATACTATTGGCTGGCAAAGTCCATATTCCCTCTTGTATGCTTATCTTTGCTCTCATTAGCAGGGTTCATGTGGGGTGACACTCACAGCTGGGCTTTGTTTAAGAGTGGGTGACCAGATCTCTCTGTACTTTTCCTGGTTGGAAACTCTGGGAGTGGGAGGTGGGAGGAGGAGGAATCTCTGATAACTGCATTTGGAGAAAAGGCTGAGTATGTGAGAACTTCCCCCAACTCCCAGGGCTTTTGAGAACATTCTGTGAACTCTCTGATTTCTGTAAGGAAAATCTATCCACATGGGAGAAACTGCCCTACTTAGTGAAGTCAACAGCAGATCCACAAATGTAAGCACGCTCTGGTGCCCCTTCACCTGTGAGGACCTTGGCTATGAGCTCAGAAGCTAGCAATTTCTAAAGACCTTGGTTCTGGAGTCACATGACCTGCCTTTTAATCCTGGCTCTGCCCCATAATTAAGAGCAATTGTGTTACCTAACTTCCCCATGCCTCGGGTTGCTCATTGGTAAAACTAGGATAGTATTAATATCCTAGTGGGAGGATATTAATATTGGTGGGAGGCATGTTTCTTACAACAGTAAATGGTTCTCAATAAAACTTGGCTCTTAATATTACTAGGTTCCTACCTGGGTGGTGGGTACTGCTATGAACAGTGATAGAAAACTCAGGGGGAGATTTGGATGGGAAATGGGTTGGCAGGGAGAAATGCAAATGTTGGGTTTGGATTTTTTTTTTTTTTTTTAAGAAGTTTTATGGTTCACTTAAGAAAGGAAATAGACCTTACATAATAGGTGAGAGTAAAGCGCAGTGAAGCATGGTCCAGGCAGTTGATATATGGTAATGTGGTTGTGGTAGTCAGAATTCCAAGGAGGTTCTCCAAGATTTTCACCCTCTGGTACAAAATTCCCTCTCTTTGGTATATAATTCCCTCCTCTTCAGTGTGGGTGGAACTTGAGTGTGATGGGGTATCGGTCCCACAATTATGCTACTTTATCTGGCAAAGGGGTTTTGCAGATGTAATTTGGACTCCTACTCAGCTAAGTTCAAGTTAATCAGGAGGAGGATTGTTTGGGTGGGCCTGACCTAATTTGGTGAGCCCTTCCAGAAGTGAGAAGAATTCCGTGCCAGGCAGCTTCTCTGTTGCTGGCATTGATGAAGGAAGGGGCCATAGCAAGGAGTGCAGGTGGCCCCCAGGAGCTGAGTGTGGCCCTCGGCAGCCAGTTAGTGAGGAAATGAGAATCTCAGTCCTACAACTGTCAGGATCTGGGCATCAGCCAACAACCTGAGTGAGCTGGACTGTAGATTCTTTTCTAGAGCTCCCAGAAAGGAACAGAGTCAGCCAACACCTTGTTTGACCTTATAAAATCCTGAGCAGAGAACCCAACCATGCTGTGCCTAGTCTTGTGACCTAAAACAAACAAACAAACAAGCGAGCAAAACCTGGGAGCTAATGCAGTTGTGCTATTTTCAGGCTGCCAAGTTTGTGGTAACTTGTCATGCAGTCATACAAAACTAACGGTGGTCATAACGAATGGAACAAGACTTTAACTTCGATGGTGATTTTAGTCTCCTGTGGCTGCTGTGACAAGTCATCATAAACTTAGTAACTTCAAAACAGAAATTTATTATCTTACCATTTTGGAGGTCAGTGTCCAGAATGGGTCTTCAGTCAGGTATCTGCTGAGCTTTGCTCCTTCTGGAGGCCTCAGGAGAGAAACGGTTTTCTTGCCTTTTCCAGATTTCAGAGGCTACCTGCCTTCCTTTCCTCCATCTTCAATGCCAGAAATGGCTGATTGAGTCTTTCTCACCTCTTATCACTCTGACATTGACTCTTCTGCTCCCCTCTTCTGTATCTCAGGGCCATGTGATTTTATAGGACTCACTTGGATAAATCATATCAATGTCCTTCTCTGAAGGGCATCTCATTTGCAGCCTTAATTCTATCTGCTTTCTACATTTCCCTTTGCTACCGGAATATAGTCGCAGGTTTCAGGGACTAGCATGTGTATATCTTTGAGGGACATTATTCTGTCTAACACAATAATCAGGGGTTAAAAAACTCAGTTCAGCCATTTATTGACTGTGCCATCCGGTGCAAATTGTTTAACTTCCCTGAACCTAGTTTCCTTATCTATAAAGTCAGAACATTGAAAGTTACTTGTATACTCCAGTCAATTAGAGATCAATTATAAGTGGTCTAGCCTAGTGCATGATGATCACTGCCATTTATTTTATTTTTACTTATTTTTAGAGGGAGAGGAAGAGAGAGGGAGAAAGATAGAGGAACATTGCTATGAGGGAGAAACATCAGTTGGCTACCTCCTGCACAGCCCCCCCCCCCCCCCCATGAGGGATCAAGCCTGAAACCTGGGCATATGTCCTGACTGGACAGCAATCTTGGTGCATGAGGCAACATCCAAGCAACTGAGTCACACCAGCCAGGATGATCACTACCATTTATTGAGTGGTTACTCCAATGGCCCTCAACTTTCTATGACAATGGGTAACTTTAGGTAATAATTCTTTGTTTTATCTTGGAATAAAATTCTATTCTAGATAGATAGTGTTTGTAAAGGGAGGGTAAAATCCTTGCACATTCTTCTTTTAAAATGACACGTGGTCTCAAATGACCACATCATCTGGGGAAGTTTCTACCATCCATCTGCATATCCTGCATCAGTTGGTATAACAGCCATATAAAAGGCCAATTGATTTTTGTCTTTCAGGTTTTCTCCAACCCCTCCCTGCTAGTGGGGGCAAGCCAGCTCAAACTGTGGGTGCCTGGGCTGAGCTACAGCCCAACGGCTCTGGTCTCTGGGCCAGGCTGCCTTGTGTATTTATTCAGGCTTGGTGTTGTGAACACTGTGGGCATTGTTGAGGTTAATGACTGAAGGATAAGCACCTGGGAACAGGATTGCACTAAAGAGTGTGTTGACTGCTTCAGTGATGAATGTGGACAGGGTCCTGGAGAGATATGTCAAACATCTCTGAGTGGCTGCCCTGCTACCGCTTGGTGATAAGGAACAGGATTTGGGAAATACTGTCCATCATTGGGAGAAGAATGGAGAGATTTCTATGGAGATTTACTTTGATGAAGAGTGCAGATGTTCAATGTGTGAAATCCAGACACACTTCATAGCTCTGTCAAACATAGTGAGGACATCGTGTGTGTGTGTGTGTGTGTGTGTGTGTGTGTGTGTGTGTGTGTATGTGTGTGTGTTAGAAAGTAGAAAGAAGCTCTGGGTCACTACACGCTAAGGTAGGAAAGTTTCACCAATTGTGGTGGGTGAATCAGACTCAAAGAGACTATTGTTTTCCCATTGGCCATTTTAGTGATGGCATCTTACCCCAGGGGCTGGCACAGATAGGCCACCATGAACAGTGATGTCCTTGTGGCTGGCTCACTGTCACCCAGAGGCTCTTGCTCTCATCTCCATGGTTCCAGACTCTGGCTTTCAAATCTTGCCCCTGGCCCCTGGATTGGAAGCCCTTTCTGCATTCTTTTCTGGCTTCCTTAACGGGCACACTTGCTTTCTTCTGCTCATTCTTCTTTTCTCCTTTTCCCCCTGCAGTGTTCTGTAAGAAATTGCCTTTTCGAACTTGGATGCAGGTAACTCACTGCCGCCTGCACTAGCCTTAACTTCACTCTAGAAGTGACCATGAATGGACCCAGCCCTAAAATTAGGTTTCTTTATCAGACAAAACTAGCACCAGAAAAAGCTAGATCCATTAGCAGTCACAAAGTTCAGTTCCTCTGATAGGATATAGATATATGTAAAATACACATTATGATGGCTCAGACAATAATTGGTTGAAAATCTAAAGTTTTCCAAATAAGTGGCTAGAGAAAAAAATGGGAAATCTAGTAGCAAGAACTGTAAGTGATCCAAGCAGGGTCTGTATTGTATCTTATCATTGATATCACACCATATCACCATTTATTATCCTATATAGTAAAGATGTAATATGCAAATGTTTATTACACCATGAAGCATAAGGACCCACCATGTAAAGACTGGATCACGGATCAGCAGGAGAGTAGGGCAGTGAGCTACCAGAGGGCAACGGAGAGCTACAGCAGGGGCCGTGGCAGCAAGCTATGCAGGGAAGGTGGGGGGAGGGGGACAGGGGAAGCTACAGGAAGGCAGGGCAGTGGGGGAAGAGCTATTGGAGTATGGCAGTGGGGTACTGGTGAGCTACGGTGCATGGATTCGTGTGCAGGGCTACTACATATAATGTGGTCATTTTCTCATTTATTATTTTTTCACTTACTTGGTACTTTTGATTTTCAGGATGGGACTTCTGTTCCTGGTTAGAACTGGAGTGGGACACTTGCCTAACAGGAAAGAGCAGGGGTGCCCCTTCCATCTCCCCATCCTTGAGAAAGGGTGTTATTGGGTTGCTTATGGATAGTTAAGGCAGTTCTTGAGGTTAAATTGGGGAGGGGATTCCTGTGCCTGCAAAATCTGACCCTGTTTCTCCAGTCAAGTTTATTTCTGGAACCTTGGTGTTTGAGGTCTGCACTGATGGCCAGCCAGCCTCTGTGGTGGGGAGAGTCTGGCTTCAGAGTGTGGGACTTTGGCCAGACCTGGCAAGGAGCGAATGTGGAGCTAGCATGTTGAATTGCATTCTTCACGTCACCAACCATATGTCAGGGCAAAATCTCTCCATCCTATTGGGAATGGCAATGCTCTATCATTTAAGTTGGTGAACTGGCCTCACCATGAAGAGGTAAAATGGTGATAAGTGCTTTCTGATATGTATTTTGCAAAAAATAGTAACGGCCCTATACTACCCACAGGGTTCTTGCTTATGTGGCTAGAGCTACATATTTTTCTTTTGTCTTGAGGTCAGGTAGGAGTTTGGAAGGACTTCAGGGATGTGGGGACGGACTATGGGGAGGGGCTGCAGTTTTGTGGTTTGATGTCCTAATTGGGGAGGAAACTGGGTATTGGAGTCATAGTGGGGATGGCACTTGGTCACTTGTCGTCTCAGTGATGTTTTATAACAAGCCAGCTGAAATGAAAAAGCAAACGAAACTCTCATGATGTGGCTCACCCCGTTATCCCACAGAGAGGCAGTTACACCCATGGGGCACCAGAGCAAACCCCTGAAAGGTGAAGAATTGATTCTTTTAGGAGGGGGTGGAATAAAATAAATTAAAAATCACAGGAAAGAAAACTCCGTTCTTTGAAAAATTGGTGAGCATGCAGAGTTGTGAGTGAGTGTGCCTGAGAATGTGTGTGGATTATGTCTAGATGAACAACAGTTGAAGAGGGAGAAATTGGCTTATACCATTGTTTGTCAGGAGCTGGGAGAAATAGCAGAATGCTCTGAGGCTCCCATGAACGACACAGCACCTCCAAGGCATTTGCCAGAAAATTTGAGATTTATGTGAGGGAGAGGGGGAATGGAGAGTGGGAAGGGAGGGGAGAGAAGGGGAGCCAGGAGGGAGCATGATGTCACTCCTCCATCTTCGGCTTAGTCTTCTCAGACTGCCATAACAACATACCACAGACTTGTCGGCTTAAACAACAAGTATTTCTTTCTTACCGCTCAGGGGTCTGGGAAGGCCAAGACCAGGAAGCTGGAAGAGAGAGAGAGAGTGGAAGAGCTCTCTGTGCATCTTAAAGGCACTAATCCCATCCTGGGGGCTTCTCTTTGTGCCTCATGTAATTACCCCCACCGACCCCACCTCCTAATCCAGGCATATTGGGTGTCTGGGGCTTCAATATGTACATTCTAAGGGGGACACAGACATCCAGTCCATAACACCCTCCAACCCTCCAAGTTGAAAGCCACTGTTCCACGTGGGCTGGGTGGATGTTTTACTTTCGCACTGAATTGACTAAACCATTCATGGTTTGGCTGCTTGTAGACAGAGCCTGGGCTTGCTTTCTAAGTGGAGCAAGTGGCTTCATCTCACCTCTCAGGGGCTGCAAGGCACCGAGTTCAGAGGTTTCCGGCAGTGATTCCCACATGGGAACTTTAAAACATTATTTACAATTCAGAACAGGCCATACTATTAGGAACTGACTTCTAAATTTCAAGATGATTCATGTAATTTGAAACAGTATTCTTTCAAATCACGTTAAAACAAACAAACAAACAAAAAAAAAACAACAACAGCAACCCACAACGGGTGGCTGTTAGTGTGAAAACATGGTTTGCTTTCTTCTGGAAGGCGACAGAACTTTAGAACATGGTGGCTGCCCATTCAGGGCAGAGGGAGGACACGGGAGTTTGCTGAGATGATACAGGTTTGGGGCAACCAGGCCGGCTCACCTTGACCTCCACATACTTTATATTCAGTTCTCTGTAGGTGTAGGGCACATGTGTCAAACACAAGGCCCGCGGGCCAAATCCAGCCCGCCAGGCCTTGCAATGTGGCCCGCACCGCGCTGTCATCACTGCACTCCGCTGTCAGTTTATGACATTGTCAGTTTATGACTGTTCAGTAAACCATTCGGCCCGCGATTCAGGCTGGATTTTAGATTTTGGCCCCTTCTCTGATTGAGTTCGACACCCCTAGTGTAGGGTGTCTCTAGGATCCTGTGAATCCACTGCAGGAGGGTGTTATTAGAATGAAGATACTTGAAAGGGAGGAAAGGTATACAGGATGATGGGTGGAGGGTTTATCTGACTTTTTATTGGCAATGAGATGGTGACAGAGGTGTCAATCAAACATGCTCTGTCCTTTGGCACATCTTCCTTTTAAGTGTCTGGGTTATATTCTGTTTTTTTTGGCTGGTTTGCATTTTGTATATTTGAAATGCTAGAGGTAGGGCTGAGTAAGGATAGTGGCACCTTCATGGCAGGATGAAAGAACTAGGAACTGATGGGCTCCAACTTAGTGCTCGTGCCATCCCCCCCGTCACAGTTCACAACATGCCAAGTGCCTTTTCGGCCGTGTCTAGATACACCAGAGCCAGAGATGGTCTCTGTTTTAGGACTGGTCCTCCACCAGGGGTGCCTTTAAAAACCACCAGGAGAGCATTTCCAAAGATTCATACCTCCGTCGCACCCTTGAGGATTGGAATTAATGTTTGAGTGGAAAATCCACAGCCATAAAGGATTGGCCACTGGAGGCAATTGATCACAGGAGGCAATTTGCTGCAATCTGAGAGGCTATCATTACTCTGAATGATGTGGGTGGTTCCGGGGTGATGGCCGAGTCTAACCCTCTACTTGAAGAGTAAATTATTTCTAAAGCATCGCTGCCATGGGCTTGCCTCGCATCTGCATGAATATGTATGCACTGAAGAGGAACACGGTGTCAGGAGGAAATTCAGTCCTTGGCGTGAGAGGAGAAAACTTCCTCCATGTGGACCTGGTCTCCTGTATGTAACCTACATCCACCTGCAGGAGTGGCGACATATGTGTGGAGTTCAGTGCAAAATGAAAATAGGGGGCCTTTTGTTCAAAATCCTTTAGAGCACATGTGTCAAACACAAGGCCCGCGGGCCAAATCCAGCCCGCCAGGCCTTGCAATGTGGCCCGCACCGCGCTGTCATCACTGCACTCCGCTGTCAGTTTATGACATTGTCAGTTTATGACTGTTCAGTAAACCATTCGGCCCGCGATTTAGGCTGGATTTTAGATTTTGGCCCCTTCTCTGATTGAGTTCGACACCCCTACTAGAGTCTCAAAACAGTGACAGCAGAGCGTCCAACTAAGGCCCGCTCTGCAGCGCCTCAGGTTGCAGGCTCGTGAAGCTGGGGCTGCCCGCTGGTTCCAATCCTGTCCATCCTTCAGATCCAGGTTCCCTTCTCCTGTCTTTTAAGCTTCTTCCTACAGCATCGGTGTCATACAGCAACGGGTTGTGTTCCCTTTAAGAAGCAGGAGGCGTAACTGGAAGTCAATGCGGTAGTACAGCTTTCCAGTTAGAACATGAGTATTTAGTAGGTAGACTGCGTATAATCACTGTATCCGTCAGGTAGACTAGGTAGACTGTGTATAATCACTGTACCTGTCAGGTAGTGTTGGTTTGGGAATTCAAGTAGCTAATTTTTTTAAAGTCACCGAGAACTGTGCATGGTACCTAGCAAGTGCGCAATAAGTGTCAGCTGTTTCCACTCAATGGGAACCATTTCTATTTTATTCAGTGGTTTATGGCATCCCCCATCTCCAATCTTTTGTTAATAGATTTTTATTCATTTCAGAGAGGAAGGGAGAGGGAGAGAGAGATAGAAACATCAATGATGAGAGAGAATCATTGATCGGCTGCCTTCTGCATGCTCCACACTGGGAATTGAGCCCATAATCCCAGGCATGTGCCCTGACTGGGAATTGAACCCTGATATCCTGGTTCAAAGGTCATTGCTCAACCACTGAGCCATGCCAACCAGGCCACCATCTTTAATCTTTAAAAGCTAAGCTCTGATGGTACTCACCCATTTCCATAGTTTTAGAGTTACCCATCCTTCATAATCTTGCAAGGTATCCAACTGGTGCCACCCCTCCTCTCTCACTCTGCTCCTGTCTGTTCTTTTCATAGCAGCCAGAGTAAACTTTACAAAGTGAACACCAGACTATGTCTGTCCCCACTTCAAACTGCTTTCCTTCCAGACAAAGCCAACCTTCCTCAGCTGGCCCATGGATTTGGACTCCAATACCCTCCAATGTTGTCTTGCCCTCTTGCTATTTGCTCACTCATTTAGTATTTATTTATTGAACACTTTCTAGCAAAAATTTGTATCAATGTTAGCTATTATTTTTGTTGTTGCTGTTGTTGTTATTCAATAGCAGGTATGTATCGGGCACTGAGGATGCAGAGGTGAATGAGAGCAGAGATTCTGCCCTATAGCTCTTGCTGCATAGAGAGAAAGACAGACATTTAGCACGTTTTCTGAGCCAATTAATTCTGCAAACAGGCATGGTCGTGTTGTTATGGTCCCAGATTCCCCAGACCACATGCTGTTTTATCTGGGGGATTACTCTCTCCCACGATTTATCTTACCTGCTAAATCGACTTCCAGCTGTTTTCAGCTGGAATGGGAAGCCCTTCCTGATGCCATAAGTGCCAGGTAAGGTGCTGCTTCTCTGCGGCTCTGCCTCCTGGGACCTCTGCTCAGTTACAGATCAGTTTCCATCTGAGACTGTCAGCTGCTCACCGGGGCCCTAAGTCTCAGTGTATCTGGGTCCTCAGCACTGAGCTACGTGAACAGACTCCACTACCTGTCAGAGACGCTTGGAAATGTGAATGTCCTAGAAGAAGCCCGTGTGTGTCTGCGCTCCCACATCTCTTGTGCTTTGGCTCTTCCCTTTTCTGCCTGATAATTATTCTCCTCTTCCAATGAATAACTGTGGGACCTGGGACGTTGTCTCCCTGAGGCCCAGTCGTTCCATCTTTAAAATGGGCTAATAACACGTCCCTGCCTGTTTCGTGAGGCCCTGGTGGGGACTGGGTGGAGACATTTGTGGAAAGAGCTGGTTTGAGGCAGAATGGCAGAAGCACTGACAGGAGATGGAAGCAGATTGCAATCAGGTCCATCTCAGTCTCTCCGGCATCTGCCATGCTGCTCCTTGCACCGCCTGTAGGAGACACACTTTCCACGTTGTTCTGACACCTCAGATACACGCCCTTTCCTCCCTCCTCCCTGAGCTCACATGGGAGTCCTGTAACCACACAAACCCATCTTTATTTGACATTTCTTTTCCCCCTCATGGGCATCTTTCAAAGGTGAGTAAATCACCATCTTTAGAGCCCCCTGAGCCCCTTGCAACACATTTCATTGCAGAATCTCTCAAGCTTTTGCTGTTATACTCCCATTCCTGTCCCCCCCACCCACTCACCCCAGTCTAAGTCTTTTGAAATCTATGTTCTAGAATCGCAGGTACTCTCTTAATGTGACATATAATGAAACCAATTTTCCCCATAGGCTAAAACTGCTATAAACAAGAGTTAAATTCCTACGCATCTCATCAGATGACCTGCTGTACACACCTGACTCTCCTCAGCCCACTTTGCCAGGTGGTGGAGGACTGGAGCATGACATGGGAACTGTGTGCCAAGGCCCAGTGTTGGCACCAAGGATCAATGGTAGTGAAATTGGGTCTAGGGCAGCAGTTTCAATTCTTATTTATTTATTTATTTATTTATTTTTTTTAACCTTCCTCGGCCAGATAAACTTGGATTATCTATCAATAAAAGATAAATAAATAGTTTCAGTGTTTGAACTCTGATTTGCCCTTTTTACAGACTGCATATTTACCCTAAGAAGAGTGCAGGATGGGGAATTAGTCACTGATTTAGTCATTCAGTCAAAATGTACGAAATGCCTGTGTGCCAGGGAGTCTGAGGTAGTAACAGTCGCAGACACATCTGGCTCTTATCATATGCTGTGCCACGCCAGCCACAGATTACCCCATTCGGTACTCAGAGAATCCCTGTGAGGCACCTTATTCTTTCTGTCCCCATTTCACAGGTGGATAAACTTAGACAGAGAGAGGCTAACTTGCTTCAGGTGAATGGGCCATTCAGTGAATCTAAAGCCACACAGTTTTAACTCTACTTCCTCTCTCCATGTATCATTACATCCCACAGCCCTGAAGGCCATAGGGCAAGACAGAGAAAGTCCCTGTTCTACTGCATCTGTCATTTCTGGAGGTGAAGAGGGTCACAGACCAGAGCAATGAATACAGACAAACTGGCCAATCCCAGATAGTGGCAAGGAAATGGAGACACATAAGAAAATATGCCATAACCAGTTTGGCTCAGTGGATAGAGCATTGGCCTGCAGACTGAAGGGTCCTGGGTTCGATTCTGGTCAGGGGCATATACCTTGGTTGCAGGCACATCCCCAGTAGGAGGTGTGCAGGAGGCAGCTGATCGATGTTTCTCTCTCATCAATGTTTCTAACTCTCTATTCCTCTCCCTTCCTCTCTGTAAAAAATAAATAAAATACATTTTTAAAAAAGAAAACACTATATAAAATAAGACGGGATTGATGGGGCTGGGAGGGGTCTGGTAGCTGGTCTAGTAAGACCTCACTAAGGAGATGACATTTGAGGCAGGACCTGTTGAGAACGGGGCGGGGGGGGGGGGGAAATATGCTAAGCGGAAGGGATGCAAATGTGAGATCCTATAGAGGCAAAGGTTTACTATGTATCGAGAACAGAAAGGTGGGCAAAGTGTCCGGAGCAGGCTGCAGGGGAAGCATGGGTGCAGGAGGTGAGATGGTGAGGTGGGTCATTGAGGCATCCAGGGCCATGAGCAGGACTGGATTCTAGTCTCCGTGTGATGATAAACGCGAAAGGTTTGGAGCAGGAGACTGATTTGCTTGAAGATGTATTCAGAGCCTGGGGTGAAGAATGAACTATCAATAACTAAGAGGAGAAGCAGTTAGGAGGCAAGTGCACTGAGCCAGGAGAGATATTGCTTGAACTATGGAGATGAAGGTGGAGGAGGTGAGACGCCGCAGGCCACAGGAGGTTGTTGCTTGGGAATGAAGGGGTTAGCACTTGCTGATAGATGAATGCAGGAGGTGAAGAAAAGTGAGAAGTAAAGGATGACTCCGGTGTATGTCCTAAGCAATGGGGTGAATTCTGCTTTCACATTTGGAGACCAGGGTCTGACCCCTGACCTGGCTCCAGATGTCCCCTCTGAGGGACCTTATCCATTAAATTGAGCTTTTGAATCCATGATCTCTGGAGTGCATTAAATGGGGCCTCTCAAAAACTATGTGGAAGTTCTAACACCTGGACCCTGGGAATGTTACTCTATGTAGAAAAAAGAGTCTTTGCAGATGTAATTAAATTCAGGGCCTTGCAAGGAGATCGCCTTGGATTACCCAGGGGGCACTAAACCCAATGACAGGTGTCCCTATAAGGTGGAGGCAGAGACAGTTAGACAGATGGAAGAGGAGGAGGCAATATGAAGACAGAGGCAGCAGAGTGATGTGGCCACAGGCCAAGGAACAATGGTCTGGAGCCCCCAGAGCTGGAAGAGTTGAGGAATATATTCTCCTGTTGAGCCTCAGAGGGAGCAGTGTGTCTGCCAACACCTACATTTTGGATGTCTGGCCCCAGAACTTCGAGAGAATAAGTGTCTGTTGTTTGTGGTTTGTGGTCATTTGTTATGACAGCCCTAGGACACAAATACCATCTCCAAAATCACTTTCAGATGAAATATTCCAGGGCAGCTGGGAAAGTGCTGCTGTCGCCAAGCCCAAGCCCCCTACTCTGAGCCCACGTGCAGCGCCCGTGGAGAGTCTGTGTGTGATGACATCCTCCCACTTCAGCACGCTCAGCTCTTAGGTGCTGTCCCCGGGGCCCTGGGGGCTTGTCTGTTCTGCACCTGGGCAGCCCATGGATGCCAGGCATTTGGCACCTGCAGGGACAACCCTCCACTAGCGAGAAACGAGACTTTGAGTAGATAAACACCCAGCTTTGGTGGGTAGATATTACTTGGCAGGCTGATTCTGAGGAGTGTTCTAGGTGGCCTCTTAGAAGGTCATGGCTATACTGAGCCCAGGCAGCCCTCAGAGGCAACCTGCTCAGGAGTATGCGCTTCACTGGCTTTTCTCTGCTGCCTACCTCCCTTTACTTGTCCCCACAGTTGTTTCCCGGAGACTTCCAAACAAAGGGGCTGCCTCCAACTCCTTGTTTCGGAATCTTCTTTGGGGGTGGAGCGGGGGGTGGGGAGTGAATCCTAACAAAGACCCCGGCCACCATTATTCTTAACAACTCCAATGAAGGTACAGATTAGTAAGGTGCATACTTAAGGCGCCTATGAATGTGTGTGGCATTATGTTCTCATACACAATCTGTGATAATGGAGACAAATAACCACGTGGAAAGTACATTAGCTTTATTCCCTCCTCTCTCTCTAAGCAGAGCAACATTGTTCACCCATTTGGAATTCTAGGAAAATGATTTGGACCGAAGACAGATCATTCCAGGCCCTTTTGGCAGAAATATTAATGCTTATAGCCAAAATGCAAGTAATGGAAACTTTGAGACTTAAAATAACCAAAGTTCCATGTGATAAACGTTTCAAAGTGCCCATCCAGTTAATTTACGAGGCTTTCTGAGATAATCAGCTTTAAACATCAACCTAGAGAACTGGACACTCTCTGGAGACACTGCAGAGCTATCCGCTCGAGCATCCCATTAGTAGTTTGCACTCTATCAGAGGCCTGGGAATCGGAGGGCTAAGATCCCAGGGGCTGTGAGAATAGACTCCTTTGAAGGCTAAGCCAGATGTGTCTCCAGAGAGAAAGGTGCCGCTCCCACAGGCTGGCAGATGAGAAAACTAAGCTGCCTATGGTAACAAATGGGGTGAATGAGTTACTCAAGTGCAGACTTCAAGATCAGGTCACGCTAGCTTATTGAAATAGGAAGTGAGCCCAGCCAAGTCTCAGAAACCATTTGTGGTTTACTCACAAAAACTAGGTATTCGAAATTGAGAAAGCAGATTCCTGCCTCTCTTTAGTTTCCACCAATCGTTTATTTTCCTGCGTTTTAATGGCTCATGTGTTGAGCCTATAAAGTACCAAACAGAACCTGGGATTGGGCACAGGGAGAAGACTCCCTCCTGCACATGAGCAGCCCCTGATCCTATTCGACCTGCAGACATGGATTCCCTGCAGTTCAGAGTCCTGAGTCATCACTGGGGCTGAGTCTTTGCAGCACCTCTTATCTGACTCCCAGTTCTGCAGGGGAAATCTCTGAGGATGTTTGCTTGGTAGAGCTGGGCTTTAGTCTTTGACTGCAAATCACTTAACCTCCAACACCTCTAACCCCCTCCTGATAGGAAGGATGGATATACTTTCTATCCAAGAGAAAAGCACTAATTCCATGGGGGTAATAGCTGTGAGATGGTTTGGAAGCACCTACCTAAAGCACCACAACCACAACATAGATGACCTTAAATATCTTATTTTCACGTTGAGGATTATGTTGTTGTTGTTGTTGCTGCTGCTGTTGTTACTCCACAGCACCTCCAGGATACCTGTGATTGACTGATGTCTCCATGTGTGTTGTGAAGAAACACACATTTTATTTAACTTCTCGGCATTTAAAAGGGGTGACAGAATGAAATGTATGTAAATAAAAAATCACTCTTTGCTGTAGAAATTGCGAATGTGGTCTGACAAGACAGACAGCCGTCACTAGCTATGTGTCAAAATCAGTAGCATGGGTGAGTGGAGTGGGAGGAAGTGATTGGTATTTTTTAGACTAAGTGGCCTGGCTACTTCAGGGGGTGTCCCTCTCACTTCTACCAGCAGCTTCCCCCACCCCCCCAACCCTTTCTGCCTGGAGAAGTCTTTTCCTGATGCTGGGATCCAGGCCCTTACATCCACTCCCTCTCTCTCCCTCGCCCCTCTGCAGAGGACTTGATACTTTATCTCCAGCTAGAAATGCTGGTCAAGCAAGACGTGTCAGGCCCTAAAGTATTAGCACTTAATGGAGGTTAGCATGCAGGCTGAGAGAATGAATCTTTGGTGTACATTCAGGCAAAGCCCCGGAGAAGCCTTTGCTTTTGGTCCATTTGTCTGGCGGGTGAGACAGGCCAGCAGCACCGCACAGAAGGGACCACACCCCCTGGCTGCTTCGATTAGAATTTGTGCATCGCTTTCCCATCAAATCCTTACCGGAATCACTCTCCGAATGGGACTTGGTCTATGGCTCTCCCACGGACAAATCAAACACACGGTCAAAGAGAATCGCTTGCCGATGTTATCTGGGGCTGCATGCATCACAGGAATGAGAGGGACTAAACTGTTTTACAGTCTGGGAACTCCCAGAAGCCTGACTCATGGTCATGAATTCTCGATTGCCTTGTTGGCAGTTCCATAGCTCAGCCGGCGGGAGCAGCTGTTCGGGGCTTAACGAAGATGAATGGCGTTCATCTGAGGATGCGGAGGTGATGGGAACCTGTGGGGAGGTGACCACGCCGCCTTGTCGTTTGTAATGGCGAAGGCACGGAGGCGCTTGCTGGGGCGTATGGCGGGCTCAGGAGAGCAGGTTTCAATAAACCTTAAGAAATGACAGGCAGGAGTTAATGACCAAAACCTCTGCGAGTGGTTTTATTGTGAAGTATGGCAATCACAGAGGTGACCGCTCCTACTGAGAGGGAAGTGGGGGAGTCGTTTGACAGGATTAATGTTTTTTCTCCGGGCATCCCTTCATTGTTCCATAGCTTATCTATTCATTTCGTCTAGGAAATACTTAGCTAATGATACACAGATGTGGGGTCTGCTTCTCCAAATGGGAGTCTGGTTAGCATCATGTGGACCCAGTGGCTGGCCACACACTGCATAGAAGTGGAAGGACCTAAAACGTGTGACAGGTTCTTTACCTTCGTTATCCATTTATTTCTGGAAACAGTGCTGAGGGAGGGGGTCCTTACCCCCCAGCATTTTGTAAATGAGGAAACTAGGGTTCCACGTGATTAAGTGGCTTGCTGAGAACAAAACAGATAGAGACATCAACACATATGCCTTTGAAGTTCCATCCGTTTTCTGGTGTCCCAGTGTCTATGGGTGAGCTATGCCCGGAGAGGCATCCCTTACTGCACCCAGCCCTTCTGGCTGTCACTCGGCCTGAGGAGGCTGACGGGTCCTGGCTTCCTCCTTTCCTGGTCACAGTCAGTGTGGCTGCTGCTTACTGCTGCCACCTTCTCTGCTCTCCAGTGCACAAGCCATGGCTACCCAGGGCAGGCGGCTATTGCTTTACTCTAAATAGCTTGAGAGATGGTGTTATTTGTACTGGCACTGATGTTTGTTAGTGGCACAGGTTTCAAAGTCCAAAGACTCCAGTTCAAGTCCTGACTATGCCACTGTGAGTTGTGTGACCTTGGGTACATTGCTGAACCTCTCCGAGGCACAGGATTCTTTTTTTTTTTGTGCAAAATGGGGTTGAAACATAAATGTACCTCTCAGGGTTGCTGGGAAGATTAAATAAGGTAATGTATGTAACAAGGTTACCACAGCACCTACACCAGAGTAATTGCTCACTAGACAGACGTTATCATTATCCTCATTAATATTATCAGTTGTCCAGTACTCCATATCTGTGTCTAGATGCAGAAGAGCAGGGACAAAGCTTACTCACGGAGAAAACGGTGGACAGGATGAAGAAATTTTGTACCCTGTCATGTGTACCTTTGGGAATGTTTGTAAGAAATTATTTCACTAAAATTCAAATGTGATCATCTAACCTTTTCTTGTGGTCACTCAGGGCTGAATCAGAACCATGGGGAGAGAAGCCTTACAAAAGCAAATCTAGGTCAACAGCACTTCAGCTGTGGGAGAGTTTACAAGATAATAGTTGACCTTGTAGAACTAAGATAACAATGGACCCCAGCTCCCTGGGTTCCTCAGGGATTTGGTGGGGAGCAGATAGAGGCTCCTGCCACTTTGCTATTGCTTAGGAAATGTTAGCTGCTGTGATCATTAGGTGTGCCATGCTTTAAATTTTATTAAATGGCCTGAAGTGAAGTGCTGGGCTGTTGGAGCAGGGATGCTGAGGTGTTGTGAAGATGGTTGGCCCAACAATCCCTCCTGAGGATACCACAACCGGGGCATTGACAGTGAGCCCTCTAGAGAAAACTACTGGAGTTCCCTGGCATTTTCTCTTTCCTCCTTATGATAGCTGAGTGAAGGGCCATCACTTTGAGAGAGATTGACCTGCGTCCTCAGATAGTGAGAAACAAAGGGCCTGGCATGTGATTCCTACCCACAGAGGCTGAAGGCACCATGCCATGGCTGGCACTGCCCCCCCCTGTATCTTCTCTGAAGTCAGGGCAAAGATGAAGGTATGCCATGAATTCTAGAGCCAAAAGGAAGCCTGAGCTCGGTGTGGCCAGACATGGGCTAACGGGAGGGGTGAAGAGGTCCTAACAGTGAGAATCTTAGAGAAGGCAGCCAGAGGTTGAGGGACTGGGGGAGAACTGGAAATTGCCCCAGGAAAGGCTCATCTCTGAGGAGGGAGCTAAGGTCCACAGTGGTGAAGCTCTGAAAAAACAAAACAAAATAAAACAAAACATAAAACCTCAAGACAAGTCAGCACTGGGCATCCTGCACCTGCAGAGAGCCAATACCACAGCATAGCTGGAGCTGCCTCTAAGACATTCCAATCCCCTTTCTTTCTGGGCTGGACACCAAACAGGTCAGAAGTGAGGTGACCATATTGCTTATTGTCTAAACTGGCACATATAATAGTTTGAGAGATGAGGGGCATTAAAAAAAAAGTCTGGCCAACCCACATAAATTGGGGCTCTTCTGGGCAAGCTGGGCAAACAGCACAGGAGACAGAGGGAGGAGGAGGCGCTAGGAGGTTTATACTTTGGCTACTACTCCTATGTATGTATCCAGGTTTAAAACAGGCCACCACCTTCCCAGGGAGGAGGGGAGAAGCTTCTGATAAATAAAACACAGAATCTTATTATGCTAAAATGCTGTTCTCATGACTAATATTGTTCAGTCCAGAAAAGCATGGGAGCCTCCTGAGATTTTTATCCATTGATAGGAAAGATTAATTCTGGGAGGGGGTGGATGCAGAGAAATGTAGGGAAAAAGTTGCTTTATGAATTCACCGTATCAAGAATAGAACCTTCAAAAAAAAATAAAAAAATAAAAGAAGTATGGTGTTTGATTACCATACCGATGGCGTCCACTCCATAGACGAGGTTACATGGGAGAAGACTAAGAGGTTCCAGCACCTGTGTTCTTCCTGCCATGCGTACAGCTTCAGTTTCCCATCAATCCCAGCTGCCATTCGGTAAGTACTCCAGTGCACAGGTGCTGTCCAGGCTCGGAGACAGGTACCAGGATCTGCTTGAAAGGGATGTCAGGGAGACAAGCCAGCCCCGAGTGGAAGATTGGCTTGGTCTGTGCTGATGGTTTCCATCCACTTATCACTGGATCAGTTGCTTTCATTATCCCCAGTTCTCAAACAGCCCTAGGAAGCAGATATTATGATCTCTTTTGTAGATAAAAGGATTTGAGGCCAAGAGATAGTAAGTGTGCCCATGAGCCAGCTTCCACAGCAGCAGGCCTGGAAAGTGAACCCATATCTTTAGATTAGGAAATCCATGGACTTTTCATTCCTCTGTCAGGCCTCTCTGCATTAACCTTTAGAGTCTCTTCCAGTTCTCTGTGAATGTGGTTTTGAAGGAGACATGTTTAGGGTAGCCAATGTTCTACTGGCCCAACACCATTTGTTGAAATGCTTTAAAGCCAACTGTCTTTGTCACCAAAGGAAAGTAGGCAGCTGGGAGTGCTTGGAGGGTCGGGGACACGTGTCATTTGCTTTGCTAATGAGGCTGCTATATTCTGGGGACTGCTTCACCCTGAAATAATAGACAAGAGATTGAAATTGATGTCTAACCCAACACTGTTCAGGGAACATCTCTGAACTGACTTTTGGGATCTGAGCTCTCTTGTCTAATTCTGCAGAGAGGCTGGGTGTCATTTAAAAATATGTCAACACGTTTGTCCTTGGTAGTTTAACCCACTTAACAAAAATCTCAAGGTCAATATAGGCGATGGGGTGCTCAGTTTCTGAAGAAACCCATGCCGCCACTCTGACCAAATTAATAGGAGCACAGTGCCAGGGAGGTGGTGTCAGCTGGACTCATGAGCCCACTTTAGCTGGTGGCCACTTGAAGATGTGAACAAAATAAAGTTCATTTAGAAGAGTGTAACCAGTATTGCAAAGAGTCTGGAATTTGAGAGGTATGATAAATGTTTGAAAGTTAATTAATGAGTTTCCATTGGGGAGGAAAGAAGATCAAGAGTGTTTTCTTCAACGTTTGGAAGGATAGTCTAGGTGCATCCTGGATTCCACGTACTTCTCGCCATCTCTTTTGCCTCTGTCCTCATTCATACCACCTTCATCTCTGGGCCTGGATTACTGGAAAAACACGATCATGTCCCTCTCCTGCTGAAGCAGGAAACAGTGTGCTTAAAACTGGCTCTCTCTCTTGGGCTTGCCCTGCAGTGCTCCTCAGGAGCACACCTTGTTGACTCTTCCATCTGAATCTTCTTCCCTCCCCCCCCTCTCCCTCCACATCTCCAGCTGCTCTGCATGCCTTTCCGGCTTTTGCTTCCTGTTGTCTCTGGAAGTCACCACTTGCTTTTCCTTTGTGTGTGCCACCTCCTCCCTTGGTGCGTGCCTTTCCTCTTTTTGTCTGACTCAGTTCTATTGCTCAGTATTCAGGTATCCCTGTGAAACTCACTTTCAATTTTTTCCTCAGCTAATGTGTATTGAACATTTACTGTAGATAGCGGAGTGGTTAGCCTCTTATATGGATTATCTCATTTTATTCTCCGGGATCTAAAGAGATGGGAGCTATTGTTATTTTTACTTTACATATGTAGAAACTTGACACATAGCTCATGTGGATGGTAAGTGGCACATCCAGAATCAAACCCAGGTCTGTCATCAAGCCCTGTCCTGAACACTCTGGTAGATTACCGCGCCTCCCAGGAAGCTCTCTGCTACTTCTTCTTCCATAGGCTTTCTGCTAGGTGTTTGCGATGTGACCCCGAGGCGTCCTGATGCATTGCTCCCTCTGTCAGACATCTTCATACTCCCTGGGTCCCGATGGGCTCCTTCCACCCCTGCTAGTCAGCATCATGCAACCTCTGGTTCTCAAAGCATCCTGCCCTGTTACAGAGCTGTCTTTGGAGATCAGACAGCCTGGAATTTTACCTGCATCCCACTATTTACTGTGACATTAGGCAATTACTTAATCTCTCTATGAAGTGTAAAATGAAGCCTAATGCTATCTTTTTATACTAAGTCATTATGAAGAATCAATCAAGTAATGCTATCCACTGAGTGTTTGTTCCCCTCCCCTTGGGCACACCTCACCACTAACGTGATGGTATTGGGTAGTGGGACCTTTAGGAAGTGATTAGCCTTTATGAATGACACAAGTGCTGTCCCTGTCCCTCTGCAATGTGAGGATACAAGAAGGCAAGGAGAAGGCAGCCATTTGAAAGGCAGGAGGCAGGCTCTGACCAGACAGCCCATCTGTCTGCTCCTTGATCTTGGACTCCCCAGCCTTCAGATCTGTGAGAAATAAGTGTTTGTTGTTTAAAGCCACCAAGTCTGTTACGGCAGCCTGAACTGACCTAGACAAGTAATAAATGTAAAGCATCTGATACAGCACCCAGTTCTTGGTAAGTTCTCCAAGGTTAGTGGCTGTTATTTTCCCTGTTATTATTATAACCAGGGGCCACAGTGCCTCTAATGCTCTTGTGCAGTGATTCATTTACATGCCCGTCTTTGTCAATAGGCTGTTGTCTTCCTGAAGGCAGGCACCACGTGAAGCCAGCTTTGGTTCTCAGGCCATAGTGGACTGCTGCATAGCAGTTTGTGGGAGGAACAGACAGTGACTTGTCAACCCTGAAGCCCTTTCTAAAGGAGAAGGAGCTGAAAGTCAGGTTGAGAGGAGATGAGCGGCACAGGTTGACTTGACTCGGGAAAGGTCACAGCTGGAAAGCCCAGCCATTTGGACCTCTTCCCTGTGTGGCTGGCTCTGCGTTTGCTCTGATTTCCAGAACAACAAACGAGCAACTTCTTTCCGGCAAAAGGTCTTGGAGGGTGTTCAGGCCATTACTCTGAGAGGCAGAGATGAAGGTGTACTGGTAAATTGCATTTTCTGTGCCTGTGCCATTGTTCAGTTGTCTGAGAGAGCCTGTCTGTGAGACGGCTTACAATGCAGTGGTTAGGCACTGGACTCCAGAAGTCCACGGTTCAATCTGAATTCCACTGCAAAGCACCCACGTGACCCAGGGCTAGCTATTTAACAACTTTCAGCCTCGGTTTCCTCCATTAAGGAGGGCTAATTATTGTTATTGGGACTAATTATCATCATTATAGAACCTCGTTCCTGGAGGTATTGTGAGAATTAAAAGAAATGTCTGAAAAGCACTTCGCACAATTTTTAGCTGGTAAAATTTATGAAATGACGCCAGTTGTTTTCATGACCTGTAACCTCCTTCTAAAAGGGTTTCTCAGTCTGAATGTTAGGGCACAAGCCAAGAGATTAGCGTCAGGCTAATCACTCATTCATTCTGATTTTAACCAATTATTCAGTAATTGCAAGGCCTTGCACTAAATTCTTTAGGGGTTTGAGTCAAATAAGAATGACACCCTCAATAAGCTTCCACTTTTACCCAAGAAGATAAGACAGATTCATATATGAGAGCAGATGACTAAGCCTGCCTGGACCATATTGTTTCACTTATGAAATGGAAGACTGACCAAGAGCTAAAACTCATTGAACAGAGCTACAGTGTTTAGAGGATGCAGGTAACAGTGACAGATGGCTAGAAAGGGGATGGTTTGAAGTAAATGAAGTAGAATTCTAGAGAGTGGAGAATGTTGAAAGATGATGACAGCTGAAACTGGTTTGGCTCTGTGGATGGGTTGTCAGCCTGCGGATTGAAGGGTCCTAGGTTCAATTCCGGTCAAGGGCATGTAGCTTGGTTGTGGGCACATCCCCAGTAGGGGTGTGCAGGAGGCAGCTGATTGATGATTCTCTCTCATGGATGTTTCTGGCTCTCTATCCCTCTCTCTTCCTCTCTGTTTAAAAAAAGGAAGAAAAAAGAAAGAAAGATGATGACAGAGCAGCTCTCCATCATATCACTCTTAGAGGCTTTGCACATGCTATACCCTCCCCAGTGGAATGCATCCCCCTTTGAACTTCTGTCGCTTTCTACATTATAACTTCTGTTTACCCTATAGGTCTCAACCCAAGCATTATTTCCACTGGGGAGGTCTTCCCTGATCTACCTGTACTTTATTTTTATCAGCCTTTTGTGCATACCTCTAATTATAGAAGTTACTATTCAGTACTTTAATTTTCTGCTGATAGCCAGACTTTGAATTCTTCAAGAACCAAAATTGTCTTATTCATTAGTTTTTTCCTGACACCTGACAGGCAGGTATTTAATATTTAAGTAAAGGACTAAATGTTATCTCAATGAACTAATAAATAACTGAATGGAAGAAGTATTCCATCATAAACTGCCCTTTTAGTTGAGGAGTAGATGTCTGCTGTTTGGAGCTTCTAGATATCTATTCCTCCTTCCCTTTGTGACAGCGTGCTGTTTTCACGTGTGTGTGTGTGTGTGTGTGTGTGTGTGTGTGTGTGTATGTGTATGATACACCATCTTCCCCCCCCCCCCCCATGTGACCCATGTCTTCTAGGATAAAAAATGACACCATGCTCTTCTGCGTTAGTTACTGAGTAAAATCCCACCCCATACGAGCAGAGAACTGGTTTAGGAAAAGACATGTGACTGCAGTTGTCTGTCCAACCAGACTACATCTCAGGACATTTGATGGAGGAAGTGTTCTTAGTTGGATTAAGAAGACCATGGAAGGACAAGGTTGCAGCTCAAGTTCGGTGATCACTGGAGCCAGGGATTCAAATTGTGTCAGATTTCTCCTGTCTGTCATCTTTGTTTTTCTCTGCTGTTCACTTTGTTCTCTCAGATCAGCTTTTTGCACACGTCAGGAGACATGGTGACCACCGACCTTGTGCTTCCCACCTAGAGGAAGGAATCAAAGTGCTGGGCTGCAGCCTCGCAGCTGCAAGACAGCTGGTCTGAATGAAGTATTCCAGGCCTTCTTGTCTAGGAGGAGTCTAGAGAAATGTATTAATTTTATCTTGTTTAGCCAAATAGGGGAGTTAAAATTTTGAGGATGGCCACTAAACAATTAGAAACTGAATATGTCACTTTTAAGCAGTAGAGGGAAATAAAGTTATAAAGGAAAAGGTATAAATTAAAATTAATCCAAGGTCAAAGGAAAGAAAACATAAAAAAAAAAACAACCCATAAAACTAATGGTGAGAAAGCACAAAATAGAATGATAAAAATGAATACATAAAATTAGTTTTCACACTTGATGGAAATGAACTCAACTCATAAATTGAAAGGCATATATTGTGAGATTGATTGAAAAAAGAAGCACTCCATCTCAGTGCACATTACAAGTGGCATATTCAAAACCTTAATGCACACAGAGGTTGAAAGTATTAGATGAAAAAGTTAGACGAGGCATCTACTGACTAAGATAAAGCTGTTATATTAACATTGGACAAATGCTTTCTAAGGAAGGGGACTACTCAGGCATAATGATGGAATCTATATGATGATAAAGCAACAATTTTAGACATATGCAACAATTTTAAACTTTAAGTAGTGTTATAGGCTCAAAATTACATGAAAGCAAAATATGACTGAATTATAAGGAGAATTGGACAAATCCATAATGATTACAGGGGATTTTACATCACTAACAGTATTAGATGGAGCAGCCAAACATTCATAAGGACATAGGTTATTTAAATACCTTGTAAAGTGCTCTAAGATAAAAAAAGGCATACTCTTTATCCAATAATTGGCAAGTTTATTTATTTTTAGCATACGTGTCACATTTGCAAAAAGGACCATGTATTAGGCTGTAAAATAAATTTCAGAAAATATCAAATATCAAATAGATCACATTCTCTGCCTATAGTACAATTATTAGATAACAGTTTTTAAAACTTGAAGAAATTCCATGCATTTGCATTTTAAAATGGTACTTTGAAATATTTCATGGGTCAAAGAAGAAATCTTAGTGGAAATTAGGATATATTTAGAACTGACCGATCGCACAATTATTATATGCAAACACTTGTGGATTCAATTTGGGGAAAACTGGGTACAGGTACATGGGCTATATCTGTTCTATCTTTACAATGTCCTGCGAATCTATAATTATTTCAATATAAAAAGTTCAAGAGTAGCTCAGTACATACACTTCTTGTGTCCACATGCTCTCAATGTGACACTTTTGTGGGATGTAAATTTGTATTTTTTACCTGAATGTGAGGCATCTCAGGTTCATGACTTGACGGATGCAGGGAAACAACCACAGGGAGTCAAGAGAAGGGGAAGGCCTAACACCTCTCTTGTGAGAAGAGACTTCTCACAGTAAGTATGTCCAACAACAAGGGTCAGGCGAATGCAGCTCCCTAAACTTCACTGAGACTCAGTGTCCTCAGCTGTGACAGAGATTGCTTGGCACAACTCATTTGGTTGTTGCCAGATCTAAGGAGAATAAGGTTTATTCAAATATCTAGCATGTAGTAGATGCTCAGCACACTGCAGACTGCCTCCCCTTCCCCTGCCATGACCACACTCCATGCTAGATTATCAGGGCCCATTCCCCAGAGTCCCTCAGTCCTCTCAGCCCCCCAGCCACCCAGGGCTGGCCTGAGGTGCAGGCAAGCCTTGGATGGTGGCTGCCCAGCTGCTCAGGGCCTCCCGAGGCTCAGGTAACCAGGGCCAGCCGAGGCTTGTGCTGCAGGCAGTGGCAGCAGCAGAGGGGTGATGGGGGCATGGCTTTCCCCTGATCACCGGGTCACCTCCCACCTCTGAGGGCTCCCAGACTGTGAGAGGGAGCAGGCCGGGCTGAGGGACACTTCAATGTATGAATTTTCATGCACTGGGCCTCTAGTTTTAAATAATTTGTAAAGATGAAGTCCACAAAAACAATTTGATGCCACCTTGTCACCAAGGTTGTCTAGCACCATTTGGAAGGAATCTGAATAGGAGGCAGGACCTGGAACATGAAGTCCAGTGTAGGAAGCACAGAAGGGTTTTCTCTGGCCTGGAGGCTGGAGGTGTTGCAGGAAAGCTGGCCTTACTTTTCCTTGGGGGAAGGGACAAGGCAATGCTGAACTAGCTGCTGCAGGGCCCAGGATTCAGGACTTGCTGAAAAATGAAAGCCTTGAGCAGCTTCCCTTCCACAGAGGCATGAAGCTGAGTAATTATAGCAAAGTGGTTTAAAAAAATGAAGCCTTAATTTTAACTCATCATGTAAAGATACTTTATTTTCATGCATAATATCACCTATCACTATGCACAAGCTGACATGCTCTGAGAAGATGTGTTACTGGAAAAGTGAGGTTTTGTGATCCCAGTTTTATGATTTGTGTGTGTGTAAAATTGTACTTTCCTTACAGCTTTGCATTTCCACCAAGCAGGGTGTGCTTTATATGCGTAAATCTCCACTCTTGGGCGGAGGTTCATGGGCTTTGCTGGGTTTTCCTAAAGCTCAGGGAAAGGAAAAATGATTTATTTGATCATGGATGAAGCCAAATATTTGCACACCTTGCAGTTCACCTATTGCTCACCTGGTGGTTTGGCCACGACTGAGGAAGCCTGCAGCCCATGGGGAGTAGATTAGCTGAGCCAGCCTGGTGAGCCAGTTCAACTCCACCACTGTTCAAACATCTCTGACCTCCGGGGGCCCTGGAGAGATTAATGAAAGTCAGCACAGATCATTTCACCAAGCACAATGCTTCTGTGGCTGCCGCTGCTCCGGGCCCAGCTCATGGCTGTTGGCACTTTTCCCTGCCCACCCTGTCAGGCAGCTGCCAGGGCGCTGCAGGTAATTGCTTGATGCCTCCAGCCCAGGGTGAAAGGTGGGAGCTCAATCAGCCCTCGGCAGCAGGCGGGGCCAGTGTTTGCTACTTGGTGATTCCTGAAAGGAAGGAAGCCCTGCATTTCTGGCAGCATGAGGCACGCAATTTGGAATTCAATAATACGGGTGATTGGAAAGCTGGCTGACGGCATACTGCTTCACTAGCTTATACAAGCAGACAATGTTTTTCTTTTGGAGGTGTCAAAGAAAGGTGGAAGCCCTGGTTTAGAAGCATAGACATTTAGAGTAGAAAGGACCATGAAACCCAAGCACTTGGTCAAGGTCAAAGCCAGGTGCACAACCTAACTGAGAGAAAAAAAACCTTGTCTGTCTGTACCCAGTTCACATGGTGCCCTTCCCTGTACTCCAGCCTGTTCTCCAGTATCACTTCGATTTCAAGGCACAGCTGGGTTGAACTCTGCCAACCTGCAGCCTCCCAGACATAACCGGGCTGTCACTGGGCTCCCCAGCCCTCAGGTCTGGACAAGAGTGCTTCTCCCTCCTGGTTCCAGCTTTGGGAAAATCGAAAGCCTTTCTAGGATTTTCGTGACTTCTCTGAGACTTGGACTCTTCTGGTCCCCTCTGTTTCCAAGATTCTGGAATTGTGAGGACTATCTTTGTACCTAAAATGTAGTCTTTTCACTGGTTTCTCACACAATAAAAAAAAAAAATCATGTATGCTGTCAATGACCTCGGTATATTGTGATGAATCTTGGAGGCCAAAGGTTGGGGCAAAATTGAGCAGAAAGAGTTCCCGTATATCCCCCTACCTCCACCCTACACACATGTAGCCGCCCCCATGATGAACATCCCCCACCAGAGTGGTACATTTATTGCAGTTGACGAATGGACATTGGCACATCATTATCACCCAAGTTCCATAGTTTACATTATAGTTCACTCTTCGTATTGTACATTCTATGGGTTTAGATAGATGTGTAATGACATCTACCTATCACTGCAGTATTGTAAAGCAGAGTTTCACTGCCTTAAAAATCTTCTGTGCTCGGCCTATTCATCTCCAGTCCCCACCAAAATCTCACAACCATAGATCTTTGTACTGTTTCCTTTCGTAGCCTCTTCCAGAATGTTGTATATTGAAATCATATAGTTTATAGCTTTTTAGATTGGCTGCTTTCACTTAGTAATACTAATATGTTTTTAAGTTTTCTCCAAGTAGTATCAATTCTTTAAATGTCCTTTGGCCTACTCCTCAGACTTACTGCAGCATATAGATTCCTTGTCCTCATTCCCACTCTCATCTCAGGACCCAAGAGTTTCTCATTATTTCCCTTCTGTGGTGCAGAGCAGCTCTGTCTACCCTCTGGTCTTCCTACCAGTTTGTTTGTGCGTGTTCTCTGCAGCACCTCATCTAGTGTCTGTGGGCTCACTGAGATCTTCCAATGACACCTTCCTACTCTGTGCTGGTGCCATATGTCAGCTGAGGTGAGCCCACCTTCCATCTCTTCGTACTCTCTAAAGCTGCTCTATGAGCGGCCAGCAAAGATTCTGGAAAAGATGAGACTTTTATTTGAATTAGAGCCAGGCTGAGCTTCTCAAGAGAGGTGGTTGGGCTGCCTGTCCCCAGAGCTGTGGGAAAAGGCACTATTTCTAAATTAAAGTGAAGACATGACTGGAACTAAGCCCACCAACCATGACCTCTCCTAGAGTCCCTTTGCTTCCCGCACTTCCATGATGCTCACTCCCTGACCATGTGTCTACAATGTTTTCTGGCTGGTTTTTCCCCTCCGGCTCCATCCGTGTAACTTCCTCTAAGGTCCCGTGAATGGCACCCATTCCTTCTCTTGCAACACTCTTACAATTGTGTTCAATCCCAAAGCATCTGCTGCCTTGCAGTATGTTCCAGCCCCACTCTCCTCTCTATTTGGGCCCAGACACATCTCCTGGTCATTCCCAAAGAGTCGGAATCTCAGTATCTGGCAAAATAAATTCACAGTCTTCCCACACAACTCAGTCTTCTTTCAGACTTCCCCTTTGTATGCCAACAAGTATTTGATCCTTTGTCTCACTTTTATGTTTCTTGCCTCCATATGTTGTCACAGCCTAGTCCTGTTGATTCTTGATTCTGTATTTTGACCTCCATTTTCTTGGCTGCTCCTTGAGTTTCAAATCTTACGCTCCCTCACCAGGCCACTTAAAGAGATCTTTGTAGCTGTTACCTCCTTCCCATGTTTCTGCTTCATCCTCCCAAACATAGCTCCTGGATTAAACTTCTAAAGAAAATTTTTATCAGACCTGCTCCTTCTCCCACCACCCTTGCCCCGTGATCTTCAATAGCTCTATTGAAAAAAAGCATTGCCTATTGAAAAAAAAAAAATCCTTATTTAGGCCTTTCAGGCACTTCATCATAGGGTTTCAGCCAACCTTGCTAACCCATCCATTGCTTCTTTTTGGGAGCAGGAAATAATTAGAGCATATACTGTTAGCTCTGGTGGGTGATATAAGGTAAGTGAATAAATTTACCTTGGCAGGGGGGCATTTCCAGGGAAAGAGGAGATAGTGATAGCATCTTTCTCCAGTTTTACAATGTTGCCTCTAGCTGGTCCCAAGTGGACATGGGTAGGGCTCAGATAGAGCATGTGTTGTATTGGATTATTCATTACACTCAGAACAATAGGGAATTCTGCTGGGGAGAGCAGGAGAGTCTGCTGGAAGCCTGTGTTACTGCTCATAATATTACATCCAAGTCTTTTGTGAAATGTAACCCATTATCATATCCCTTGGGTGGCTCAAAGTCACAGAATCATAGAATGGAAGGAAATTCAAAGAGGATCTTGTCAAATCTCCCAGTTTTATGGGTAGAGAAATTCAGACCCAGAAAGGTTAAATAACTCTCTCAAGGTTACACAGAGGTAATAACAGAGCCAGGAAGAGAACTCAAGGGAGAAAAGAATAAACGTTTATCAAGTGCCTACTCTGTGCTGGTGCCATATGTCAGCTGAGGTGAGCCCCCCTTTCCTACTTGCAGGCAAGGAAGTTGCAGCTCAGAAAAGAGAAATATCACAGGTAAGTGATGGACCCATGATTTGGTTGCAGAATCCGACTGACTTCGAAGAGATGGTCTTTTACTATTTGTGTCCCTTATTACAAGATAAGTAGATGAAAGGGAGTACTCGGGGGTTCTTCCTAAGGATCCTGAGAGGCAATCATTATTTCCCTCATGTTGCTGAAGAGTAAATATAAAGTTAGAATGGCCATGGTTGTCCTTCTCATGAGCTATGAGCATTGTCTTTTTAAGATCTGTGCTGGAAGGAGGGGGAAGCATTGCTGGGGACCATGATTTCTTTCTTGGATAGGAAACTGAGGACCAGGAGGTGGTGTTTTCAAGAATTATTTTTATTGATAAATGAGCACCAGGGGAAAGGAGGATGTGGATACTGTCTAGGCATGTGGCGTCCATGACTATAATTTGGGTTTATGGCTCATTCTGAAGGCCTCTTGGCTTGGCATGGAGAACATTCCATGACGATTTCATAAGGGCTGATGAAGACTCCATGTAAATGAATGTGGAGGGGGTGGGAGGGAGGAAAACTACAGTGAATATTATTCTCATGGAAACATTAATTTTGGCCTTGGATCTTGAGCATACATAGGTAATTAAGTGAATTTGAAGTTAAAATACAATCTCACATATATCAATTGATGAGTGGGAAGGAGGTGGTGTTTTCAGAATTAGAATGTGGTCATGGCATAGATGTAATAAAAAAGATAAACACTGTGTGAACTAGATGAGTTCTAAGGCTACTTTGAGAGTCAGTTATTCTTAAACCCTTCCCTAGGATTTCCCATCTCTTAACACAAATACACAACCCCAGTGTGTTCACTGAGTTTTGCCAAACTCCCCATTTATCTGCTGATGAGTATTGGGTATAATTGATTTCTCACACCCCAGATTTTTCTCGCTAACTAGAGAATGGATCATATGCACTCTCTTAAAACTAACAGACACCAGCTATTTAGAACTTTTGGTTTGATTTACAAGTAGCTTCCTGGTTGGGGTCTGGGGCATTGTTCTGTATGCCAACCCTCAGATCACTTCTGAAAGAAAACTAAAATTGATATACCCACTTTCAAACCAAACTGATATAAAAAAAAAAATGTAAGTTACATGAAACTGAAAATACTTGCTATAAAATGCCCATCTACCACCATTTTAAAATATGTAATTTGGACTTTGAATTCAGCTGGTATAAAACTGATCTCAATCACATTGTTGAACTAGAATGGTGAGTAGAAATCCACCATTAGTGGGTTCTAGTTCTAACTGGTTCAAATGGTACAAATTAAAAAACACACACAAAAATAGAAATTTAAAAAAATCTGTCTGAATGAATTGATTGGCAAAATGTGAACAAATTCTACTTTCTGAGCTTCCATTTTTGAAAAATATGTAAGTTTTTACATCTTCTGTAGAAGCCACAAAGACCTTGATTGTAATAAGAATTTCATTAGTGAATGCTATTTATGGAAACATGCACAAGTGAAAACAAGCTTCTGAGTTTCCAGGGATGTTTTTGAGACTTGCATTTCCTGGTTTTCAGAATGTCTTTTTTGATTTAAAAAATAGGTATTTTTATTTTATTTTATTTTAATGTGGCTTGGGTCTCCCTGAGCCCTAAAAAGGATGTTCCATTTGAAAGCTGACAGGTATGTTTTGGCTCAAGACACCCTGTCCCCAACATCTCTCTTCCTGAACCAGCTTTGGCTCCCCACCACCCTCTATCCCTTTTTAGTAGAATATTGCCTACAGCCTTCAGGCTTCCTCCCACATCTTCCCCCATTACATTTACATACTGTTTATAGGAAGAGTTGCTTCTAAATTCAGACAAAAAAACACAAGCTGCTCAACTTCCTTGACATTATAACAGCAGCAGAGCATGTAAGAACTAAAAATGCTCAGCCTCCTTACCTTTCCTCCTTTTTGTCTGATTCTCATCCCATCATTGTCATTGTCCGTACTGATCTTGACTGCTCATCCCAGGTTGCCCTCATTTATTAAATATTCTGCCTGGAGTCACACCATGCAGCCATGCGTTGTTTAGGCTGTGCAATTTTTTAGACATGGAGCTATATCAATAGAATTTCAAATTTAAGACTTTTCTTTTAAACATATGAAGGTTTGGTTCCTCATTGTTAGCCCTTACTTGTGGACTAACTTCTTAGCATCTGTGTAGTAAAGAAACATGGTAAAACAGACTCTGAGAACCAAATGCCTGGGTGTGAATCCTGGTCTGCCCCTGCTAGCTGTGTGACTTGGAAAAAAGTTCTTTAAACATTCCCATGACTCAGTTTCCTCATCTGTAAAATGGGATGATTTTTGTAACTATCATACAGGTTTGTTAAGATCTAGTTCTAGAGTCGTCCCTGGTTTTGCTGGCCCCCTTACCCACTTCCCTGGTCTGTGTTTGGGGAAAGTATTTTCCCTCCATGTAGCCCATGAAGATTGTGATTGAAGTGAATATGTATGGAATGCATAGAATATATTGAAAATCCTTTTGACTTCCTGTGACAAAGTTATAAAGGAGTTATTTTTATTTATTTATTTTTGGTGATGGTGCGGGGGGGGGGGGACTTTGAGAAATTGAGGAGTAATTTGGTGTTGGCAGAATTAAGATGGAAAGTGATCAGCACCTACTTTGAATTTATTCAAAGGCCAAATACTCAGCTGCTTCCTGTGTCTGCCTCACACACTCTCACTTCCACTATTTCCTACTAATCAGATAAAATAGCAGGCTGCCTATGTAGCAGGCACTGTGCGGAAAGCTCTACAGTCTCAGGAGTGTAAGTCAATCTCCTGTGGTGAGTGGGCATTATGGAGGAGAAGCCTGCCAGCCCCTGAAATTGTGCTTCTTGGACTGTGGAGGCTGCCACCACCACAGCTGTGACTTTGACGAGCACACAGTCAAGTGGAGGCTGCATGTTTGAAAACGTAGAAAAAACGGGTCTGGCTGGGCTCTGTCTGACACTTAGGAAGTTATAGGAGTGGGCAAGGTCAACCAAATATGCCCAAAGACAAGATGTCTGCCCATCACCCTCCCTTCTAGTCCTGTCTCCACTCCTTTATGGTCCTCCATGATTTCCTCTCAGATTTCTGGCGCCTCGGTAGGAATCTCTCACTTGTGTTACTGTGCTCAGCACAGGATCAGATCCCTGCCTCACCTCTCTCAGAATGAATACGTTTCAGGAGGTCTTGCTGTCCACCTCAGGTCTCTCATTGTGGAACTGAAGTGTGTCCTCCGTGGAAAACAATTCCAGGCTCCCAAGGACAGGATGTGGTGCAATCATTGGAGAGGGGCCCTCTCAGGTCCCTCCAGGATCCAGAACACACACCAAGTGGGGGCTATTTACTTCCTCTAGAAGGAAGAGGGACCTCTTCCTCCCTTCCTGCCAAAATTCATTTCCCCTTTTCATTTCCTACCCTACATCCTCCTTCTATGGGCTCTTGAGTTTCCAGCTCCTCCCAAGACTGGCCTTGAGCTTGGAGTAGGGTGAGGAATGGAGTGATTAAAACCCTCAGTGTGGAAGCCAGACAATCAGGTGTTCATTCTCTCATGGCACCGGAATACAGAAATACGACATTCATATGTTTTAAATTTGCAGAGAATTTCACTTTAATATAATTATTTCTGAAAGATTCTTCATCGGAAAGGTTAAATAAGAGCAACATAGGTTAATAACAGCACCAAAGCAGCCAATATCCTGTGATAATTGACCTTATTGATGTGTAGAGTGCCCTGTGCTTCACCTTGGGATGTGTGGCCACTCTCCCCAGTCAACTACTGCCTTCTCTGCAGTTCCCTCCCTCCTCCTCAAGTCAGGACCATGGAAAAGTGAAGCAAAGGGAGGTGACATTTATTAAGCACGTCCCATTTGTTGGCCTGGGCTGACTTTTTGACACGCCTGCATCTGTTTAGACCTTATAGCCAGTCAATCTGTAGAGAGGATATGTTTGTCCCACTTTAAAGATGGGGAAATGGAGGTGTTGAGAAGAAAAGTGACCTGCTAAAGTTACAGTTGGAAGCAACTTTGCTGCTTACTGATTTCAGCCTCTGCTGAGGCAGCTGCCTCTCCACCAGGTGGCTGTTAGTGCCCCAGGAAACCTCGGGGCCACAGAGGAGGAGGTGAGGACAGGCCTCTTGGGTCACCATCAGATACTGGGTTCCGAGTGGTGCATCTCGAAGATGGGTGGAGGCAGATGCTGAGATGCAGGGCTGCTGGCTTTCCCAAAGGATCCTAACATTGTCCACGGAAATCCATCTAAAATCCGAGCATCAGCCTTGACTTCTTGCTACCTCCTTTGGCCCTGAATCTGATCTTCTTTGTGAACACTGGTGCTGACAGCCTGACAGGCCCCAAGTGGCTGGTGGGGTACAATTGGTCTGCCCTACACAAAGCAGGGTGCATGACAAAGTGATGACACTAAGCAAAATCACCACCACTGCCTGCCCAGTTTGCATCTTGGAAATTGACCCCCAAGAACTCTTAGACCTCAGTTATCAATTTATAACAATGGGTTACTGATCAGGACCTCGGTAACGAACCTACTGAAGAGAGTACCAGGGCTCCCAGGCCTGTCTGTCCCCCATTGCAGGGGGAGATCAGGGAGCCTGGTTGAGATTACAGGGGTACTCTCTCTTCTCATTTCTGGACCTGGCAGGAGGCAGAGAGATGTCCATGTCTTGGGTCCTGTAAGGGAGAAGAGCAATTTTTTACTAATTAAAACATTTTAGAGTCAATTTAGTACAAATCCAGGTGACCTGTAACCTTGGAGGCAGGGATGGGCTGGTAGGAGGGGTTGCTCTTAGGAATGGAATGCTTGTTTTCTCCTTCCTGGCCTCTGAAATGGGTGTTCACTAGCTTGACCTTCACCCCTCTACTACCATGGTCAGTTAGTTCACCAGTGTTTACTTAGCACCTGTATGGGTGTGGTATAGGGAGACATCAGGAAAGAGGAGGCCAGGTGTGTGAAAACCATGTCAGACTGGGCCCCAGATACTAAGTTGTTATCCTGAATGTCACATTTTTCATCTGTGTGAGTTGGAACAAATTACTTCATCTCAAGAGTTGATCAAAATAAATACATCTAATATTCAAGAAAGGGCTTCACACATGCTGGTTAAATACCTTTCTTGCTTTTGAAGTTTCTAATTTCTAAGTTTGGGAAATAATCTAATTAAGAACCTCCTCCCCCTCATTATTCATATATTATTAAAATGACAGAAAAAAAAGGAGGGCATAGATTGATTCAAAATAGTGTAACATTTGATAAAGCTGAGATTATAGACTGGTTAGTTTGGGGACGATCGTTCAAATAGACTTCCTGGAAGAGGTGAGTTTAAAAAACAATAGAAGCTTAGACTGATGAAGAGGTAAAGTTTCTTGGGAAGGCAGTTGGTGGCTAAACTCCCTGTGAGTTTTTCGGTTGATAAGTCTTCTCTAAAGACAGGAGCCTTCCTCTCCCCAAGCTGGTGCAAAGCAGAGCATCTGAGTGTACACTCAGGCAGCTTGCACTGCACATTTCTAAACTGCCGAACCCTGTTCCTCCCCATTCTCCCCATTCCTGGACACCCGCCCGGATTGGGGGGTGTCACCTCATTCCCACTAACAGTGGAAACACTCCACCAGGGATCAGATGTTAAATGAGGCTATTGCTAACTAGATGGCCTGATTTGATTAAAATAAGAACATCATATGGATTTGGGGGGAGGGGCGGATAGGGTTTGCTGCTGCTGCCATGGACCTACAGTTATTCCAATGCTACTGTGAAAATAAAAACCACAGAACATGGGAGAGAGGGTTAGTGTCCAGGGGTATTTCCAAAATCATGTTCTCTAACTGACGTGGGGCAGGCTAAATTCAGGCTTTGAGGGTAAAATATCTCACTGGTTCAGATCACTGGGCCTGCTCATGCCCCCATGAGCCTGAGGCCCTGTCTCTGTGTCATTGCAGTTCCCCTGGGCATGGGGACGATCCGGCTCTGTAACTGCTGCGAAGCTTAGATTTGGTTTAACTGTACAATGAAGGTGTGCGTTCATCCCATGCCTAATAAAGTTGCTGCTGAATATGCTCTTCATGCTTCATCCCCTGGGAGGCTTTTGCTGCCATGAAAGTGTCTTATGCTAGCCCTGAAGTCCATGGTGGGTATTTGGGGCAGGTGAGGTTTGTGCCCAAGGTCAACATGGCATGACTCCATCCCTGTACTGATGTAGTTGCTGAGGCTGGGATGGAGGGGAAGCTCAGGAAGATTTGATTGGTCTAGCAGTGGCAGTGGGCAGCTGTCATATAATTAGAAATATATGTTTGGCCTCTTGCTGTGGTTCCTGGCACACAGCTTCTAAAACCTTGTCGTTTGCTGAGTGTTAGAGGTCATAGGCTCCTATCCTTATTATAATATTTGGTTGTAGACCTTGGTTCCTGACATAAGACCCTTGGGATCTTTGGAGTGACAAGTGTTTTTCATATGCTAATGAGACGACAAATGCCTGGTGTCCCTAGATAGCTTCAGGATGAGGGTTAGTCATCAGAAAGACCAAGAAGTGATTAGAGGGTTGGAACTTTCAGCCCCTCCTCCTTAACCTCTGGGTATGGGCGAGGGGCTGGAGATTGATTTAATCACCGATGGTTAATGATTTAATCAATCATGCCTAAACCATGGGGTTTGGAGACCTTCAGGAATGTTGGATATATTGAGATTCTGGGAGGGTGGTGCTCCCAGAGAGGACCCCAAAGCTCCATGCACCCCCAATCCCATACCTTTCCCTAAGCATCTCTTCCATTTGGCTGTTCCTTAGTTGTATCTGTTATAATCCAGCATCGGTACCTAAAGTGTTTCCCTGAGTTCTGTGAGCCATTATTGCCAATTATCAAACATCAGAAGAGTGTCATGGGCATTTCAATTTGTAGCCAAGCCAGACAAAAGTGTGGGTAACCTGGGGCCCACACTTATAATTGTAGGGTGGCGATCTTAGGGGCCGGAGCCTTTAACCTATGGGCTCGCACTAACTCTAGGTAGTTAGTGTCAGAATGGCTACTGTGAGGGGGAAACCCACACATGTGGTGTCAGGGTCAGGAGTGCTGTGAGTAGAGGAAAGGTTTTTCCTTTGAGCAGGAAGCAGCGTGCTCCATGTGGACTCTTGCATCCAAGCTTTGCACTTGCTGTGCCATTATCTGGAATTCTCTTTCTCAGTGCTTAAGTCTTAGCCCAAATTTTACTTCCTCACAGAGAGCTTCCCTAACTATCCTAACTAATTCCACCTTGCTCCTATCTAGCGTATTATTCTGGTTTATTGTCCTGAGCAAGCTTCACTATTTGAGTGTATTTATTTACTTTCCTATTCACTGAGTTGTCTATAGATATAGTGACTATTTCTCTGATTGGAATGGAAGCTCCACGAGAACAGAAGTTTGTAGTCGTTAACCCCCCATAATATCAGTTTCTCTGTGATCAGCAAACCATTAGCCTTTGACTCAGCCCTTCCCCTTTGCCCCCTCCCATGCTAGCTATTACACTCCCAAGTCCTGGGGCTGGGCAGGCTGCTCTTACTTCACTGGGACAAATGTGCATTGTGCTGGCATAGGTTTGGAAAGGAAGCAGCTGTGTTTGTGCAATTCCTGCAGAAGCAATTGGCTTTGACTATTTGGATGGATTTTGATGCTTTTTCAAAAACCTGTTAGAGACTCCTTTTACTCAGATAAGCCCAAAAGACAAAAATAACACTAGCTTAAGATCTACATAATATATGCTAGTGGTGGAATTAATTATCATAAGGTGAGTAATTAAAAAAAAAATTACTGAGGTGAAATTCACCTAACATAAAATTAAACACTTGAAAGTGGATAGTTTAATGGTAATAAGTACATTCACAGTGTTATGAAACCACCACTTCTATCTAGTTCCAAAACATTTCTATCACTCCAAAGTAAAAACCTGTACTTATTAAGCAAAGTTTTTCTTACCCCATTCCCTTCCTCCCTTAATTCCCTGGCACTATCAATCTATTTTCTGCTTCTATGGATGTATCTATTCTCAATGTATATGTAGTACATGTACATGGAATTGTATAATATGTGACATCTGTCACTTAGCATGATGTTTAAAAGTTCACTCATATTCTAACATGTATCAATACTTTATTCCTTTTTTTTAAAAAAATACTTTGTTCCTTTTTATGGCTGCAAAATATTCTATTACAAGGATTTGCCACCATTTGTTTAGACACTCATCTGTTGATAGACACTTGGGCTATTTCCACCTCTTGGCCATTGTGAATATGCCTGTGCATGTATTGGTTTGAGTATCTGTTTTCAATTCTTTTTTTTTAAACTGTTATGTATGTAGGAGTGGAATTGCTAAGTCGTATGTGATTCTATGTTTAACTTTTTAAGGAGCTTCCAAAATGTTGTCCACAGAAGAATGAAACATTTTTGTTTGTTTGTTTCCATCAGTTGTGTACAAAGGGTTCCAATTTCCCCATACTCTTACCAACATTTGTTATTTTCTATTATTTATTTATTTATTATTATTACTACTACTGCTACTACTACTCCTACTGCCATCCTACTGGGTGTGACATGGTTTTGATTTGCATTTCTTACCTATTGCTTAATTGAGCAAACTCGCATTTGAATTATTTTCAGCTGGTTAGAAGTACTATTTTTAAGGCAGATGTTGATAATACTACATAGCTAACTTGTTGTCTAGTAGAAAAATAAGCTTCCATTTTGCTACCATAGCAGAACTAGATCTGAGGGTGATGCTAGGGAGCAGGAAATGGTGGGTATTTGTTTATTTGTTTAGTCAGTTAATAGACATTAACTGAGCACATCAGGTACTCATGGCTTTGTGCTAGGCCCTGGGCGTGCAAACGGTAAGTTATGGTCCCTGACCTCAAGGTGTTGAAAGTCTAGTGAAAGGATTAAGCTGTGAGCTGAGGCCAAACTGCAGAGAAGAGTGGTGTATGTCCCACGCCTCCCAGGCCTCAGACTGAGACTCATGCAATCCCATCTGATGATTTCTGGTTCCCTCTTCGACTCCAAGAGTCAGGATAGACCATGTAGAAGCCCTCAATTTAGAGTTGAAAGATGGGATCCATGCAGGCAGGACTGAAGACCATCGATCGCACTCTGGGCTGGAAGAGTCTGAATTCCTATGACAAGTGTCGAAGGCAGCGTGAGGAACTGAGGGTGAGTTTAACTAGCTTTGCTCTCTGGTTCTGAAAAGATCACATCTAGTGGGTAGAGCGTGGCGAGAGATGCTAGGTCGTTGGAGGAAAGGAACATTACATTTTCAGTCAGAGAGAGGTGCTAGCACCTGGGAGACAGGTGGGACAAAGTCTGGTCCCAGAACAGAGGGGTGACAAACCAAGTTACCATGGCAGGATTTTAGCGCTGTCTACAGCTCAGAGCAGGGCTTTTCAGTCCCAGCAGAGAACTACTGTGTAAGCCACAAAACAAGGAGGAAGTTACTGCTCAGAGGACAGGGTGGGTTCTGAGATGCTGCCTGGGGTCAACCTCTTGGTGCTTCAAGCTTCAACCTTGGGTATGGGAAAGATGAGCAAAGAGCTACATAAAAGCAGGAGTTATTCACTCTGTTGCTTTCAATGTGTATTGGGTTGTATGGGTGCCTTGAGGTTTTTAAATGTTAGCCACCTTTAAATCAAGCTGGGCACCTTATAAATCAAAATGATAAATGATTGATAAATAAACCGTCATTGCTACAATTAGATTTTCCATTACACTTGTATGCTATAATTTAAAATGTAATTTCCCTTGAAGCTCATAAGGCACTGTAGTAATAGGGTGTCACAATGTATTAGGGGCATGTGCAAGCATGGTGGCTGAGCACGCACCTCGAAGTGCAGAATTGAGCTGTAGGGTTTAATGCAGAAGCACATGTTCTGCTTCGGGTTCAGGAGCAGATTATATGACATTCAAGGAACTGAGTGTTTCAGTTAGACAAGCAGGAGATTTAAGAGGGAAGAAATCCTTCAAATGGACAAATAAAACGAGTTCGCACAGGAAAGAGCATTGGAGTGGCGGTCGAAGATCTCACTTCCAATCAGGGCTCAGTCTTGAACCAGATGCATCATTTTACATGCACTTTTACCCTTTCTTTCTCAACAAGAATGTAATAGGATTTATCGTGAAAGATAAATATATTTTTCACAACTCAGTTCCCCCAACTGAGCTGTGAGAGGTCTGATCTACTGATGACTCACTAAACACATCTTTGGAAATGGGGTTTTAGAATCTGTTCTGATAAATGTCCCCAGTGGTTCAGATGCAGCCACATCTACACAGTCTTCAAACATTGGGAAGAGCTGATATAATAGTTTAGAATATTAAGATGAATTCTACAAAGAGAAGGCTCAATGACTTTGTCTCCAAATGAACTTATATTTGAATATCCATGAAAACATTTAGTCCTGACTAGGAGATAGATTTTCCCTCCTTACACTCAAAAGGGTTGTGACTTCCCTTAATCATTAACACGGAGAAGCACAATGTGTCAATACACACATAGAGACCATTTCTGTCTTCTGGTTCCTCAGGCACTTTCCTCTGGTCACTTCCCCAAAGTGACTCCATGGATAATTCCCAAATCTTCATGAGGACCATCCACTCATGCCTCCATCAGTTATGAATGTCGGAGTACCTAGAGTGTTATTTCTAAATCAGGATGGATGTTTCACAATTGAAAATGGAGCCCTGGCCTGTCAGAAAATGGTTAGGCTCTACAAACACATTAAATCTCGATTTTCCTTCTCACAGCTTATTAGTGCCACATCTCCACATTACATGTCCACCCACGGAGTAAACTGAATGGATGTCACCAGGCTGGTATTAAATCAACAGTCCCTGTGCTCACAGAGCCCTGTTGACCTGAGCTTTCTGGAATGACCCGAGATCATTATAGACTTAGTCGAGTGTGGCTGTGAGGGTCTGGTTTGTGTCAGAAACCCTGTGGCCATTTATAATTCCTCATGTAGTTCTTTCCTTGTCCCCAAATTGGCCATCAAGAGGTTCAATTGACCTTGAAATGTAGATTGTAAATTGTGATTTGAGAAAACTAGAGATTCCAAAGTGATTTTCGCCCCAATTTGGCCTTAACATGCCATGCATTTATTTTTTATTTTGTAAATTTTTTTGGTTTCATAAAGACTTTTTTCCCTGTTCAGAAGGATGCATGGTATCTTACTCAGGAAGGCCTCATTAGCAAGTGTTCTTGTTCAGAGTGTTCTAGCAACTCATTAAATTTAATGACTCCAGCTTCCTAGATTTTGATGAAAAGTGCATACTGTGCAAGAGAAAGTTGATCAGAATTGTTATTGGAATGGGAGAATTTTCTTAACCTCCCCAGAGTGGTAAAAACCTATGGGTGATATATTCCCTAGACTCATCAGCAGGTACATTTTGTGAGGCTGAAGACAGTGGTCGGCAAACTCATTAGTCAACAGAGCCAAATATCAATAGTACAATGATTGAAATTTCTTTTGAGAGCCAAATTTTTTAAGCTTAAACTTCTCCTAATGCCACTTCTTCAAAATAGACTCACCCAGGCAGTGGTATTTTGTGGAAGAGCCACACTCAAGAGGCCAAAGAGCCGCATGTGGCTTGTGAGCTGCAGTTTCCTGACAATGGGTACAGGGAGACATTAGGAAAGAGGAGGCTAGACTGGGCCCCAGATACCTGAGTTGTTATCCTCCATGTGTTATCCTCCATGAGCAGCAGTTTGCCGACCACTGACCCAGGACAGTGAATTAGTTAACACTTGAGCAGAGCTAATACTATGTTTAAGGTTTTTAGTAGACTGTGCCAAACCTCCCTACCCTTTACCATGCCATTCATTGTCTTCCTTGATGCAAGAATTAGCTCAGACACCTTGGCCAGGTGGCTCAGTTGGTTGGAACATTGTCCCATACACCAAAAGGTTATGGGTTTGATCCCCAGTTGGGGAGCATCAGGAGGCAACTGATTGATATTTCTTTCTTACATCGGTGTTTTTCTCTTTCTTTCTCTCAAATCAATAATAATAATAATAATAATAATAATAATAATAAAGTAACTAGTTCAGATGTTTTCTGAAGTACTTTGTTATCACCTAGATAAAGATAGAGAATTGGGGGCAAATTCTATTGAATGGAGACACCCGAAGGGCATTCAGTTCTTCTGGATTAATCTAAAAGACTGAAAATAACAAATAGAAACTTGAATAATGATTCATTGATTCCTGGGCCTGAAAAATCCAGAGAAGAGATTTAGCCCTGCCTCATCATGTTGTAGGTAAAAAGACTGATGCATACAGTAGAGATATTATTTGCCCAAGGCCTCATGAGTTGATGTCATGACGGCCTATTGATCTAGTTCTTTCTCCATCTTTTAATTTAATGTATGAATCCCATGACATTGTGATTTGAACCCTGAAGCACTGAAGTTTACAAATTCAGGCAACTTGTAATTCAACAGAGATACTGGAAAAATCTCGTTATACTTGTACTTGATTTTTTAAAATTATTTTTTGCATTGAATTTAAAGATAGTTTTCTGCTCAGCTGAGGGAGGGAAAGGGTTATAGATCCCGGCCACTGGGACTGGGCAAAGTGCCAAGTTCCCTGGAAGTATTCAGCAAATACTTATTAGTGCTGCTGTAGCTGCTGGTCCAGAAAATTCAGATCCACCTCCAGAAAATTTCAGAACCAGCATATATTAAGAAGTTCTTTATGCAAAATGCTTTACTGAGGCTTCTCTCCTGGATTCATAATTTTTTCCTTCCTTGCATTCTGGATGTCTTAGGCCAGCATATTCTCCTGAGGATATCTGTCTGGCTTCATCACATCCAAAGACCATGAAATGTGGCAAAACTCATGCCATGTGTGCATGGGCAGAACCACTCACCCAGGAGTGATGGCAGGACCTATGTGTAAATGGATCAGGCAGATGTAAAATTATTAGCAATTTTCTCAGTTCCAAACTCCCAGTGGCCTGATATGAAACTCTTTCCTTTATTTGTGCTGGAGTCTCTTCCTTCTTTTCTTTCCTCTTCCCCATCTTCTACTCCTCAATATCATCCACTTCACCTACAATATATTCTATTCCACACTCTCCCCCATGACAGTGGACTCAAAACTAACAGTGCTTCAAGGTGAAATGAACTGGGCCTGGGATGATGCAGACCATGTGATGCCAATATCCACTATATCAGGGCAGACCTGCATGAGCCATTCAATAACATCCAGTAATGGTTGGGTGCTTACTGGGTGAGGACCACATTGAGAAGGGCATGGTCTGGTCATGCTGGCATTCATTTAAAGATTCCAATCAGGGAACAATTTGATGGAAACTATGGGCTGAATAATGGATGGTTGACTGTATTTTTTACATTCTTTGAAACACACTGTGCTCCAACTCTTTAAAACATGTGCATGCTGCTGGGTTTTCTCTAGTTTCTAAGTATGGTTTCAGTGTGCAACCTGCTAGAAAACATGCCATTGCATGATTGTTCTATCATTTAGAGTTTAATTGTTTCTTTTATTCATTAAGAGCTTATTCATTAAGGGAAAGAGTAGCCTTTGATCTATGGACTCAATTGCTTTTCAAAAAGCAGAAACTCTCTGTGACTTGGAGTGCATCTTTAAGTGATTTGGAGCAGAGCTATCTCTGCACTGAACTGGTAATGCACCTGCAAATGGTTGAGGGCTCTGCCCCTTTGGCCTGTGCCTGTTGGTTTATTTAGTCTTTGATCATCTCTACTGCTCTGATGCTGAGTTCTACTAAGGCCGGCAGCACAACAAGATGCTCTTACAGGGATGCAAACTTCCAGGAACATTCTTCTATAGGGATATTTTTCCTTGGATTGTTTAACAGAGATTCTCAAATCTTGTCCAGGCCCTAGAGAAAACTCATCTTACAAGGAGCTGTAAATACAGAAGTCTGCCCTTCTCAGAACCAGGTGCCAAGCGCAGGGATGGGGAGGCTGGAGGGGTGCATCTGGGCTCTTGGGCTCTGCAGGGTTATAGAGGAAGGGAGGCCAGCACCAGGTGAGCATCAGGGATAAAGTTTAGAAGCCAAGCTTAGATCCCAGGGAGAGCTGGGGAGAACTGAGCAGAGTCCTATGTAGACAGGTTGGGCCAATGGACTTTTAAAGACAGAAAATCCAGGCAGGCAAGCAAGCAGAAATGCTCAGCAAGGCAGTCATAAGCTGTCACCTACCAAGAGAGTAAACCGTGTTCAGAGCAGAACTAGATGTCCATTGGCAAGATGCTCAACTGCTGTGCCAGGTTTATAATTCCCTGAGTTTCCTCTGACCCAGAGCAGGTCTGGTTCTCAAACCTGAATTAGTGTAGAGTAGGACATTGATTTTTAAGCTTGTTTATGATGCTAAATATATATTTGAGAGATGTGGAGAAAGGGAAGGACGACGAGGGTACTAATTATTGAGTATCTGTCATGATCCACACACTGGTTTTAAATACATGTCCTCTTTTACTCTTGCAAAGACCTGCAAGCTGTGTGCTATTGTTCCTATGGAATAAATAAGTAAACAGAGGCTCAGAGAAGCTAAATGACTTGCTGAAGGTCACAGACAGTGAAGGATAGAGTTGGGATGTTCTTTTCAACATTTCATCCTTTCAACAAACAATAACATAAAATAAAAAGTAGATATAAAAAGGCATGACTTTTTCCTGATCTTGTGGTGGTGACAATAACTAATTTATCTTGAGCACATACAGTATTCCAGGAATTGTGCTAACCTCTTTCTATACTTTATTTAATTTTACCATAACTCATGGCCAGAGGCAAACCAGGACTGGAACCCAAACAACCCAACTCAAGAGCTCAGATTCCTAAACACCATGCAATAAGCACACATTTATTGTATGTTTACTGTGATAAATACAAAGATAAATACTTGCTTTTGAGAGCTCACAACCAGTCAAAGGGAAGGGCATGCAACATGTTACAATTATATCCTTTCTATATGTATGTCCAGTTTTTTCAACATCACTTATTTACAAAACCATATTTTCCTTAGAGATTTGAAATTTGTCTTTATCATTTACTGAATTTCCATATGTACCCGGTTTTATTTATAGGCTTTTTATTCTGGTGTATTGACCTGTATATTTATTTGTGAGAACCATGCCGTTTTAACACACAAGCCTTGCATTATGTTTTAATATAACATAGTCATTCTGAGCTAAAATTAGGTTAGGTGATTAGGAAAGGTGCCTCTAAAGAGTGTGTTATTTAACTTGAATTATGAATAGAAAAAATGAGTCAGACACATGAAGAACATTCTATACAGAAGGAAGAGATGGTGTAGATAGGAAGAAGAGAAAAAGCTCAGAAATGATAGCAGGGTTGAAGCCATGGTCAAATATTCTAGGGACTTGGAGACCTGCACAGAGTTTATTAGTAGATTTTATTTCAAATTCAAGAAGTCATTTGAATGTTTTAAACAAGGGAGTTGGGTTAGGAAAGGAGGTGGGGAGTGATTCAACCTAACTTATGTTTCTAAAAAGTCCTTTAGGTTAAAGGCTGAGAATGGACTCTAGGAAAGATAAGATCAGGGAAGCCAGTGAGGAAGCCATTGCCATAGTCCCTGGTGGGACTGGGACAAAGGATTCAGCATTGGAAATGAGGATGTATGGCAGACAGACAGAAGGGCACTGTAGTGGATATGGGGCATGAGAAAAAGAGAGGAACTGAGGATGGCTCCTAGTTTTTTTGGTTGAGCAACTAGGGAAGATGAGGGGAGAGCAGGTTTGAGAATAAAAATCAAGACTTCTGTTTTTATTATGCAGAAGTGGAAATCTCAAGTGGGCAGTGGGGAACACATGTTTTGAACTTAAAGGGAAGAGCATGAAAACATAAATTTGGAAGTCATGGTCATCATGTAAATGAAATTTGAGCCATGAGGTGTGAGTTTACCTAGGGAGACTTTAGAAGTTGGAAGCTATTTTAATGTTCTTATTGATATAGCCCAAGACCATTTAACTAAATAGTCAACCCATTCATTCAACATAATTCAACGTATTTTAATGGGGTATAGATTTTTCAGCAAATATTTATTTAAAACCTACTTTTTAAGAGACTGTATGTATTCCTAAATGTCTGGTACTCTGCTAACCCTTGAGAGCAGGAGTAGAATGAAGATACAAAAGAATTTTAAATATGTATTCCTATCTTTAAGAACTTATATTCTATTTTTTAAAATGTAAAAAAAAAAAAAAAAGATATGGAAAAGCTCAGTAACAGTGTCTTTTTCTATGTAAGTTCAGTGCTTAGAAAAATATTATAATAAGTTCTAGATACAGAGGAACATGTCTTGCCCCAACTCTTGAGTTTGCCTAGGCAAGTCCACATGTGCAAACCATTCCCATAGTTATAATATAGTCAAGGGTCTCAGAAGTGGCTTCCTGTCCTGGGTTAATGAGCTGCCCTGACTCACTCAGTTCAAGCAAGAGGCATTCAGCCCTGTAGTGGGAGGAATGATTCAATTGAGTATGTGTCAACATGTAGACTAAACAATGCTTAGTTTCAGGACAAAACATTGTTGAGTTCCAGGATTGTGTTCTTGGCTCCAAATTTTATTTTCCCTCTGTGATTGCAATCCATTCTCATGGTTTTCATTATTCTCTGTACAGAAATGATTCTCCGCGTGCAACCTATACATGACTAAATGAATCATCACCTTCCGAATGAACAATCTGTCTACCTCCTCAACTCCAAGATTTAGTTTGTGTAGTCACCAGCTACTCTTGCCATGGACAAAGCCTGGAGTCCTACCTCACTATCCCATATCCAATTATCACCAAGCCCTGACAATTTTTATCCCCTAGACATTTTTTGAATTTTTGGATTCTATTGCTCACTCTGAATTTGCATCACTGATGTAATTTAAGCTTTTATGACTCTTACTTGGTCTATTGTTGTCACTGACTAACTGGTTTTCTGATGTTAATTTTGTTGCCTTTAAACCCATTCTTCCCACTGTAGCTAGAGGGAATGGTCTCAATTTCAATTTTGATCACGTACTCCTCTGCACAATGCCTTTTGTGACTGTCCATTTTGCTCAAGATCATCCCTAGGCTTTTTGGCATAGGATTCAAGACCTCACTGTTAGGTTCCTGCCTGCCACTCTTGACTCATATTTTGTCTGTTCACAGTAACACCAAATAGTTTGATGACTGCCTTGAACACATCATGCTTGCACACTGATGCCGTTCCTTCTGCTGCAACCTGCTCCCCACCTTCCTCCCAAGCTCATGCCCATCTTCTGTGACTAGATGGGCCAGGGGGAAACCAGTTTTGGAAGTTACCTAGAGCTACTGGACTCAACTTGTTACACTATTTGTATCTTAGCCATCTGCCATAATGTGTTGAAATTTGCCTTTCATATGCCTTGTGAACTCCTGTAGACCTGTGCTGTCCAACGCATAACGCATGCCTCACAGCCATTTTAATGGTCTGGTAACCACATTTTAAAGATAAAAAAGAAAAAATTGGAATTAATTTCAGTGGTATGTTTTATTTAACCAAATAGATCGAAATATTATTTCAACATGTGTTATCAGCCACATTTCAAGTGCTGACTAACTGTTATTGCGTGGGACAGCTCAGCTCTAGATAGGAAATTCACAAGTGCTGGCATGTAGTCTCTTCATCTTAGTGCCCTAGATTCTAGGGACAATATTTTCCACTTGCACTTCCCTGACTACCTGCTTCAGAATGACTTCCTCAATCAGCTTCCCAAATGTTTTAAAAATGCTGATACCTGCATCACAGCCCACACCTACTGAATCTAAAGCCCTAGCAGTGAGGTATGGAAGTGTGTTCTTTAAACTAGCAAGTCAAGATTCTGCTGCACACCCGGATTTGAGAGCCATAGATCTTTTGAGCTATAAGTTTATGGGTTGGAGTTCTCGCTTAGCTTTTGATCTTTGAGGCTCAGAGGTGAAGTGACTTGTCCAGTTTACTCAAAACAGGGATAATATTTGCTCAGCTTGTCTCAAGAGATTATTGTGAAGATTAAGGGAGGCAGTTGGATATGAAAGCTCTTTGTATGGTACAGAGTATTTTGTTAAAGGTAGTCTTCTGAGACTGCCAGCTCCTAGCAGCAGAAGTTTAGCACTTGCTATTGATTTACCCCATGCGTGAGCCTATTGTGAAGATAAAAGAAAAGGTAGGATGGCAAGTGAGTGGTATTTTGTGTGCCAACTCCCCATAAAGGGTCTTTCCACAATTTTTTGAGGTTTCCTGTTTCTTGGGACCTGAGGGCACACCTTGCACCATGTGGGCTGCCCTCAGGTCAGTAGCTGCTGTCCTCTGTCCTTTGAGGACTGGGTTTCACCAGCTTCCTCTAGTCCAGAGTCTTAGTCCTGTGGTAGTGCAGTGGGGACAGCAGAGATGCTGAGTTGCTGCCACCGGATGACAAGCTCAGAGTGCGTAGCACTCAGCAGGGCTGGCAATCTGCCAGCTCCTGGTTCCCTGTGTTTTGTGTTCCTCACTCATAACTGTTTATTGTGACAGGTAAACACTTGTTTTGAAAGCTTGCAGGCATACTATTAAAATACAAGTGTTCTTGACACAGTCAAGCTGGGCTGTAAAATGTTTATCTTTCTGAATGACAAATGCTGACTTTTCTTCTTTCTTTGCTTTCTTCTCTCCTTTATCTTTTTCCTTTCCCTCTTCTCCCCCTTCTACCTTTTCTTCTCTGCTTGATCTATTTCCCTTTTCTCTCTCCATGCCTTCCCTCCTCCGGAGGGGTGGCGACTGGCAAGATGTTTGGGTCTGTGACTCTGGACCTCCCCCCCAGGTTGCTGTGTGTGTGTGTGTGTGTGTGTGTGTGTGTGTGTGTGTGTGTGTTTAGAATCAAGGGGTTCTTTAAAGCACCTCCTCTTGAAAGGGAAGCGGATATGGCAGAAGGCTCTCTTTTCTGTAAATGGGACTTTAAAGGAAGAATGTTCATGGGTCTTTCTCATTGAATGTGTTACTTCCATGCCACCCTCCCCTCCGAATTCCACTTGGCAGATTCCTCTAAGTCCCACTTAGTTAGGGATTAGCTTTCTGGTTTCATAGGTGAAAGTTGTTTGTGAAACAAATCTGTGCAAATGTGTGAGTAGGAACTAAAGCTTTTTAGGTGTTATCCTTTTCAGATAATCATTAACAGGACACCTCTGGCAAAGCTGGTCTTATCCTGGAAGAATGACATGAATGGTGATGACTTCAAGGAACTAGAAAACGACTGGGGACGTATTTAAAGCAGGCAAGTCCTAATGAGACTCCAGTCTTTTTTATATAGAGCCAAATGGCCCATTGGCTGACATCCATCACCCATCTCAGCTTTAATTTCTGTAGATTGATTTCATCTCACTTTCACATGACAACCCTTGAAATATGAGAAGACCGCTCCAAAGCCCCATTCACATCTCTGTTTCTCCAGACTAAATATTTCCACACCAGTTCCTCAAGGTGAGAAATCTTGTCATTCTCCTTGGTTTTAGCTTCTGTTAATCGATGTCCTTCTTAAACTATGGTGCCCCAAATTGAGGAGAATGATTGTGCAAATGTTGCCTGGCTAGTCTGGATATAAACAGGCCACCTTGTTCTGGATGAGCCTTGTTTGTTCTATACAAGCTCTTTTGGCAGCCATCTAACACTGTCACTCAGGTGTGACTCCAACCCCTCAGAATCACACCTATCCACTTTACATAGGGCCCTGTTAAATTTTACCTTGTAAGATGTCATCCCTTGCTCCAAACTTTTGTAATGCCTTTCCATTATATTTCATGGAATTTAATTATGGGACTTCATTGTGGTAGTAACTGTAGGAGTAATTAGTAGAACATAATTTAAATAAGACAATAGTATGCCATTATTTCTCTCATGTAGTAGAGCAATGCATCATTGTGTGTGTGTAATTGACCCAAAATAACTGAGTACATTTCTTGTTTGTTTGTGTTTTGGCTTAACACAGCAGAGATTTATTCTCTCATAATTCTGGAGGCTGGAAGTCTGAAACCAAGGTGTTGTCATGGAAGCCTCCCCATGAAGGATTTAGGGGAGTGTCTATTCCCTACCCTTTTCTTAGCTCTGGGGTTGCTGCAGCCCTCGGCCTTTGTTGGCTTGCAGATGTATTGCTCTAACCTCTGCCTCCTTTGTCATTTGCTCTTCTCCCATGTGCATGCCTATCTGGGCGTTTCTTTGCCTCTTTGCCCCCCAAAAGATGTTCAAGTCCTAACTCATAATCTCAGAACGTGATTTTATTTGGATATTGATTCATTGTAGATGTAGTGATTTAAGATGAGGTCTTATTGCTCAAACCAGTTTGGCTCAGTGGATAGAGCGTCAGCCTATGGACTCAAGGGTCCCAGGTTCCATTCCAGGCACATATCCAGTAGGGAGTATGTAGGAAGCAGCTAATCGATGTTTCTCTCTCATCGATGTTTCTAACTCTCTATCTCTCTCCCTTCCTCTCTGTAAAAAAATCAATAAAATATATTTTTTCAAAAAGATGAGGTCTTACTAAAGTAGAGGATGGTCAATATTATTGATGTTCTTGTTAGAAAAGTTCATTATTTCATTAAAAAACTTAAACATTCTTCTGATAAATTAGATTTCTAAAACTTTAGATTCAATTAATGTCAAGTCTTTTTGAACTTATTTTATTTTTAATTTATCTTTACTGTTGAAAGTATTACAAGTGTCCCCTTTTTTCCCATTAACCCTCTCATACTGCACCCCTTCGCCCTCCATGCCTTTGTCTGTTATCCATGGGCTATACATATAAGTTTCCCAGTATTTATATTTTAAATATTTATAAATACACAGGAAGATGTAAAACATAGTATGGAGGGGTTTCATGTACCCACTTTCCCCCAATGGTAGCATCTCACAGGACTAGGGCATCATATCACAATCAGAAAACTGACATTAAAACAGGCCTTATTAAGATTTCACCAATTTTACATGCAAGCATTTGTGTACATGTGTAAAAAGTGAAATGTTTTTACACTTGATATTAGGTTGAGTGTGGATACCTTTCAGATGTTAGCTCTGCCTGATATGATGGCATCCTGGTGTTACAATCTCACCAGGACTTGCTGTGAATGACCTCATCTGTAAAATAACCATCATTCCATTGGCTCTGAGTTTTCACAGGGCTGGGATCATGACTAGAAGAGCACGTTGTAAAATGTGAAGCTCAGTATACAATTAGTCCTTATTACTAGACTATATCCTCTTAAAAGACACACCTTCTCTTCACATCACACATAATACATTATACTTGTATTTAGTGTAAGCGAGCTTGTCACATTTGATGCTGCTGTGAAAGCAATAGCATTTTCAGCCCGTTTTTCCATTTTCTTTCATGTACAAAAGCCTTCATCTGGTAATTAAAATAAAACACTCAAAGGAATAGAAAATAAAAGTGCCCTGTTAACATTAAAGAGTAACATGAAGAAGTTCAGGCAAGGTAGAGTTCTGAAGCTCTTGTTAAGATGAATAAAGCCTTTATGGTGGAGATGTTCTCATAGCAATTAAACTAGAATATCAAGTCGGGTTCAATGTCCACTCTAGGGAGACAATAGGAAGAAATCTCTCCAATATTGCATTTTGATTTGATAATGTCTTTTCATATTAGACATTCTGTTGGATGAGAGGAGTAATTAGAGGTAAGTCAGAAGGGGGAGCTGAAAAGGACCTGCTCTGAATGGGATAAGGTTCTCCTTCTGCTTATAATGGAGGAACGGGGCTCAAGTTAGGGCCTGGTGAAAGGGTCTTCAAAGTTGCTGGCACTTTGAGACATTGTTGGACTCTGTTGAAGTCCCAAGATGGAATTATTTGGCTAAGGACTTTGTATAGTAGTCCAAACTACCTTCATAATTAATTGTCTTCTGAGAAATATGACCACATTAGAGGTTGAAGTAAAATGAGCTTCAAGAAAAGGTTTAGATACACTAATAAATAATAGATATAGTACATGCTATTAAGGAGAATTTTCAGAGTGCTATCTTTGAGGTTGACAGGACCCCCCTCCCCCCACCCCGTACCCCACCAGAGAAGTTGTGTGAGAACATGCAGTAGTAACTTGATCACAAGCCCCCATTCTGTGGCATGGCAGGGATGTAATCAATTCACCTTTATCCCAGTCAATTCTAGGATGTGTGTATGTGAAGAGGGTCCTTGGAGGTGCCAGCCCTGGTGGTGGAGGACCTTGTTTGTTATCTATCTAGACTGGAAACCTTGAAATCATCCCTCTGTGGAGAGTGGCTGCAGCGTTTGGACAGGTTCAAGTCTGAGACTAAAGAGAGGGCACGATCCTCTTGTGGCAAAGCCTTGTGTAAGTCCCAGCACAATTATAGCCAAAGGCTATAGTTGTAAGCTTGACCTTATGGTCCAAACCTATGGCCCCAGATGGCTGAGTGATAGGGCTGGGGGAGGTGCAGCAAATAAACAAAGATGATCAGGCACATGTAACTGAGGAGATTTGTAACCATTCCCTTACTTTGCCTAATGGAATCTGGCTATAAAATACAGATCAGCTTACAGGCCGTGGTGCTGTCTCTCAATCAGAGAGGGCAGTGTCCCACCTAAGACCCAGCTTTCTTCTCTTGTCTGTCTGTTCTTAATCCTTCACCACCTCCTCTCAGGTTCACCCATGGCTTGCTGGCTTGGCACATCCCTCTATATGTCTGGACTTTGATATTTGGTTCTTATAGGTCACTCTATAGCATCTCCTTATCTAAACTATACAGAGCCTGCATGTTGAGAATCCCCAAGATTAATCTTCGGTTCAATAGTTCACTGACAATACTCAGAATATAGCTGTTCTCATAGCTATGATTTATTATAGTGAATGAATACAAGGCACAAGTATCTAAAGGCAAATGGGGCAAATTCTAAGGAAACCAAACTCAGGATTCCAAGAACCTTTCTCAATGGACTCTCACAGAACATGTTTATTTCTTCCAACAACAAGTTATGATAGCACATGTGAAATGCTGTAAACCAGGACACCTCACAGAGACTCAGTGTCTAAGGTTTTTGTTGGGGGCTAGCCATGTAGGCACTCTCTGCTTACAACATAACAAAATTCCATACTCTTGGAAGGAAAGCAAGGGGTTAGCATAAACCACATTGTACAAACATCGTAGGTATATTGAGCTACTCTTGCTAATTAAAGAGTGGTGAGAATCCTCCCCAAATCCAAGTTCCCAGATGCCAGCCAAGGCCAACCTTGCAAGGAAGCCTTGCTAAGGAAAGCCATCTCAGGCCTGCTAGGTTAATTCTTTTCTGTACAGCCTCTTAATGTCTCAGAGCATTTTGTACCAAGTTTGTGCTGCTGTTGGACACCCAGGAAACATACCCTTCATGTAAAAGGTTCTGAGAGGTGGGAAAGCCACAAGGCTACTTTGACCCATGGGCCAGTTACATCATATAGCCGTTTGTTTGCTTTGGTCTTGTTGGTGTTCTGAGCTCTGCCTGGGACTGGGCAGCCAAGGTCTCTGATTCCCTAATCCACCTGCTGATTTTGTTGTTGATCTTATTCCATTTCTGGTATGTGGTCAAGGGAGAAAGATTGCAGAGCTCTCTCCTAGGAACCCACCAATGTCAAAGGGTTCTTTCCACCCCTCAGCTATGCTCTTTTTCTTGTTTATATATATATATATATATATATATATATATATATATATATATATATATATATTAAAATCCAGGAATAGCAATGACCAGTACTACAAAGGAAGAATTAGGGAAGGTTTCCTCTTTACCTCCAGCACTATTCCATTATCTCCTTCCCAGCATCTGACAGCATAGGCAGTTGCAGAGGAGCATGTGAGGTGGAGAAAGTGCTACTTTTGAAAACTGCCTGTGGAAGATGATCAGATAGGAGAAGAAGCAACAGGCTAGATTTTCCAATACCAGGATCTCTCCCCTCTCTGACTCTCTCTGGAACCTTCACTCTCATGCCTCAGGCTTTGCAGAATACTAGTACATTTTGCAACCCACTGTTCTCGTTCACTTATCTTCGAGGAGGGAGTGGGCATGGAGAAGACAATTTCCCTTGAAAACCCAAAGCAAAAAATCTGCAAATGACATTGTGTGCTCATACACACACACACACACACACACACACACACACACACACCAAAACAAAAAAACAACACACATACACAAAACAAAACAAAAAAGCAAAACACACATACACACACACACACATACACACACACACCTACCTCTTTTCAGAGGTTGTACAGAGAGAGCCTTACCTTGGGGGAAGTCTCATCTAGAATTCAGTGTTTCATCTTCTCATTATTACATTGGAAACTTAGATAAATTAAAGCAGCTTGAAGACATGGTCCCTGGATTTGCTCCTCAAATACCCTTTTGATTCCGCTGATAGCATGCATAAGATGTTGACAAGGAAAACTAGTGAAATGTGTCCCCATATTGGTAAACATCAAGGTGCAGAATGATGATGCTTCTACAAATACCATGGTTTGATTTGATGGGAAAATAACTCAGTTTTAGAATTTGGTATGCATATGAGAATATGGAATAAAATATCCATGTCTGAGCATGATAAACTATAGTTTGGCATGATTATCAGGGACATTAAACATGTGATGGATATTTAATTTATTGATTAAAAATCCTCTCAACCTTGTAAACATATTTCTTGAAGCATGGGTATTTTGAATTCTTTACCATGTTTTAGATTAAATTTTTATTTTTAATTAAATGATATTTTTTTCCATTGCTTTAGCTCAGTATTTTCATTTTTAAAGGAGTCCATGGCAAGGGTAAATTGCATGATAGTTGCTGAAAAACAGAACAGCTGTGATTAATTCAAGTTGGTTTGTTCAAGCACAGCATATTCATGGTCTTCATCAGAATGTGGTGAATCTTGTAGCAAAACTTCAGTAAAGATGAAAGTATTGCCTCTTTCCTTGAATGCTGTTAAAGATTTAGAAAACATAATAACCAAGATCAGATACCTCAAGCCACAAGGTACCATATTCGAGGTAGCTGGATCTTTCAAGTTTGATAAACGTAAGAGCTGGCGTTTATTAAACACTTGTGTGGGTCATGTCCCAAGCACTGGATATGACAATAATCTGCCTTCCCACACCATTCTCATTCCTTGTGACATGGGCCAGATTCTGAGGAAATCAGAAGAACTCTACTATACCCAATTAGGACCAATAATGCCAGTGGCTCTGGGACTATAGTGATAAGAACTGGAGCCAAATTAGGATCATACCAGTCCAGAGAAAGTTTGGGGGGACCAAACACTTGTGTTGTGTCTTATTCTAGCCACTCCCAATCTCTACCTTCTGTCTGTGTGAAAGCTGCAATTCTCTGAGCATGAGAGCCACAGGTGACCAAACCATCAAGTGGTTAGCATGCACCCACTGATGTCCTCCTTTCTGTCTATGACTCAGTCTTTGGCATCTATCTGTGATCAGGGCTTGCTCTGAGCTGTGCATATACCCATATCATTTTTGTATATGCATGTGTACATGGATGCATGTCTTTTAAGTTGGAAGAAATACCATCCCAGAGATGGAGGCAAAAAACACAGCAAAGAAAAAATAACCTTCATGGCAAATTGTGACATTGAATAAATTATCCCTAGTGATCTCAGATATATTTTAATTCTTCCTCTTTAGAGTCATAAAGATCTTACACAAGTCATTTGAATATTAGTATGAATTTTAGTCCCCAGGAAGTACCTACAATTCCAGTTACAATGGTCACAACTCCCCCTTTCTCTTTTACTCAAGAAAGCAAGTAGGATGGCTAAAGAGCAGAGATATTATCACAGAGATAGTTCATTTAATTCATATTTTTTAAAGCATAATAATTCCTGAGTTTTAAATTTATTTTAAATAACAAATTACCTGCAACTGAACTCATAGTTCATCAGAACACACCAACATGTTGGGCAGTTGCCGAGGAGACTGCTGGTTTAGAGTGTAAAACATAGGGGTCAAGGTCCTGAGACCCAATTTTAAGTGTCCTGGTAAGAGCCACTGGGTTGAGTTTCTTCCTTCACAAAATAAGATAGCTGGACTGTTGAGTTACTTTAGTTAGAGGAGTATAGGACTCTGGTAAGGACCAGAATGATGGCAATCCTAGGTATCTGTGCATACATTGCATTTGCCACTTGCCATGGAGAGTGAATTTCACTGCAGAATGTCCTGGTGATTCTCCATGGTTGTAGAGCCTCAGCCTGGCTTCCAGGCATTTAAACCAGCAGGTTGCCCGGTAGGCATGTCCTCAAAGAGGAGCCCAAGGGATGGTTTGTTGACTGTGAGTTCTTTTCCTTCTTTTGTGGATCAATCTTATCAAAGACATAGCATCTTGGAGCTGTCAAAGAAATGGGCAGACCATATTCTAGATCAGCAGTCACCAACCTTTCAGACCTCATGGACCACCAGTGGTTGGCAATCGCTATTCCAGATAATTGGTTATACCTTTGAGCCTAAACACATTTATTTTCCCTTTCCCAACCAATGGGACAATGTCAAAACCAAAGTCACAAGGCCACAGCAAAAGCAAATTATGCCTCAGCAATTCTGTCAACATGCTGGGTTAATTGCTTTTGCAGACCTCTGTTTGATGCAGAGCAAAAGGAGAAAAAAATGATTTAGACTTTCAGTAATCTCTTGGGGGTGACGCCTTCAGCCACTTAAAGAGTATAAAAAAAATTCTAGAAATTTAGGTCTCTTTTTAAATTCTTCCCAGGCTTGCTCCATCTATCATCCAAGCTGAAACTGCTCTTATGATATATTGTAGATGGAAACCACACTACATCATCGGAGTTCTGACATTGCCACGGTTCTGTAGTAGGTTATAATGTAACGTAACAAATTACAATGGTGGACAGTGACAAATTCAGTTTTTGGGGAGTTTAAATTAATTTTGAGCTGCTTCAAGTTGGTTTAGAAAGTAATTTTTAAATAAATCAGAGGTGGATGGTGGAAAGAGAGCTTCAAAGACTAACATGTGCATAGGAAGTTCAGGGCCAAATCTTGCATTAGTCCTTAAGAGGAGCGGAAGCATCAATTAGACCGAGACACCTTGCCTTCTGTTCTAAGAACAGAGCCAGCAGAGGGAGGAAGGGTTGACCTTACAGGCAAGATGTCAACGTCAAATAATGGAGTTTCCTCTAGAATCCTATTGGCAGCATTAGTACATCTCACTTTCTGGAGACAAAATTATATTTCTTGGAGTGCACTCAACAGAATTCTATAGCATAGTGTCTGAAATAGTAGATAATCCTGAAAATAACACAGTTTTTGAGTGCATGACAGATCATGGAAGTGGTATGGTAAAGTAGGAAGAGCACAGAATCACTCCTGCTTTTATGTGAACCTGATATTTCTGGGCCTCCATTTCTTCACCCCCTACAGAGGAGAATAAATTAAGTGTCCTATGTGCTTCACGGGACTCTTAGAAAGATGCAGAAATGCCTGTGAAATGCATTGTCCTTTTGAAACCACACAGAGAGCAAGGCATTATTAGTATTTAGGTTGTTGTAATTACTTTTGGTATATTTTAGAAGGTGAGCCACTCTGGTTGGATTAGAATTGTGCTAGAGCGATGTAAAAATATATATCCATAACCCCCAATTTTGTGCTGAACAAGCAATGGTGGGAGCAGTGACTGGGTGTATTATTGGGGGGAAAGGAAGATGCTGAGATGGAACCCAGTGGGACATTCTCACAGGAATAACTGAATGGATTCCATAGTTCCCTAAAAAGGGGAAAGATTGTTCACCATCTTGGAGAGATGCTGCTCCTTTTACAAAAACAGAGCAAAGAGAATCCAAATCAAGGAAGCTTTTTATTCCCCACAAAGAAATGCTAATTTCTCAGAGCATGGGGCAATCAATTAGCCACAGTGCCATGTTCAGGTAGACTTTAGATTAGCTTGAGACCACTCCACTATAGATAATTAACCTTCGTACCCAAATTAGCAACGAAATAAGCCAGTTATTAGTTTTCATAATGAACAAAATTGAGTATTTGGGAAAGTTAAACCCCTAGAGCTTAAATTAAAATAAGCATCTGAGAGAAATCCCTAAAGTATACTTCAATTCATTAATACTACAAATTCCACAGTAGATTGAACTGACAATGTGCCTTCTCTAAAGGAAATTGAGTCTCTCAAATAATCATTTGAATTGACCTCAGAGAGTGATTCTACTTGATGCCTGGAATGTCAAAGACCAGCTGAATCACTGAGCTGATGTCCTTTTCTTGCTAAGAGGCAAGCAGCAGGCAGAGAAGGAGAGAAGCTACGTGTGGGACTAAAACAAATAAATGGTATTATTAAAGGTCTAAAAGGAAATCGTCCTAACTTCAGCCCAGAGGACATGCTCTTGTTGACTTGCCTTTCACTGTGAGAGTCAGTAGACGATGGATCATTGGGCTAAGCGTCAGAAGGATCAGTGCTCTTGCTTATGGGCTGTGACTTTGGAAAAGCCACTGAACTTCTCCATGTCTCAATTGCCTCCTCGATAAACTGGGAGCAGTAATGACTGCCTTAGTCATCTCACAGTTTTGAGGATCAATGTACACAAAACTCTGAAAATGCAGAGTTGCTATGAACATTAACCTAGTCTTCCCTTTTAGCTGGAAAAACTGTATTTATTCCCCATCCCATCCTCCTAGAAAAATATGTTAAAATAATCAAGGTCTTAGATTTTAATAAATGTGTAAATAAAATATTTGCTACATACTTCACATGAATTATATTTTTAATCCTTACAAAATCCTGTCTTTCCTATTATGCTCATTGCCCACCTAAGACTATTCAGAAATTTGAACCCAGGCAGTCCCACTCCAGAAGCAAGTGCCTCACCCCAGATTCATGTCTGTGTGCAGACTGGCCTCCCCCAAGTCCAGGATGCCTAGAGAATTCTCTCCTCTGGTGAAAATCCCACAAAATCACCAGCTACAATCCCAAAAATCCGAAAGTCATTACCAGATCAGAAGCCAGACACCATGATGAAAAAACATCCTCTCATTTCATTGCAAAACAATCTAGTCACATGGTATCACTGCATTTTACAAAATAGGATGTGGCAGTTCAGGGAAATTGAATAACTTGCCCCAGACTATGCAGCTAGGAGAGGTGGAGCCTTTGCAAACACAAGGTTCGTGGTGCTTCTTGATCTTTTAGCCACCCAGTTAAGGGCTCTGGGGATCCTCCCAGTTGTCCTGGTGAGGGTTTCCCTGATACCATGCCATAGAGAAATGCTCTTCAGTTGAGATAAGGACAAGAAAATTTCCCCTTACCTTCAGTCCTATGTGGACTGACAAATGATGAAACCCCCCTTTTGGCATCTTTGGATTGCTTGGGGTCTTGTGGAGAGTGAGTGGGGTTTGCCTTAGGGGTAATGCCTGACATTTGAACAATGCTTACATTTTCTCTTCCAAGTACGTTATACTATGTAATATTAATATTACCTTTTGTATTTTTTAAAATTGATTTTAGAAAGGGAGAAGGCGACAGAGATATAAACATGAATGAAGAGAGAGAATCAATGATTGGCTGCCTCCTGCATGCCCATATTGAGGATAGAGCCTACAACCCAGGCATATGCTCTTGACCAGAATTAAATCCTAGGCTTTTCAGTCTGCAGGCCGATGCTCTATCCACTGAACCAAACCAGCTAGGGCTATCGAATGGTCCTGGGTGTATAAACAGGTTTCCCCATCAGCCTCGGGCTTATGAAACCCATTTTGAGACTGGAAAGTTCTTGGTGTAGACATGATGCCTGGGGCCACAAGGGGCCAATCCACCATTCTGCTCAGCTTTGAAGTCAGTCTTCTTGATGTGAGCAAAAAGAGGCTGGAGTTGCCCTGGCTGATGTCACTCAGTGGTTGAGCTTTGACCTCTGAACCAGGAGATCATGGTTCAATTTCTGGTTAGGGCATATGCCGGCTTGTGGACTTGAGTCCCAATAGGAGGTGTGCAGGAGGCAGCAGATCAACTATTTCTCTCATCATTGATGTTTCTATCTCTCTCCCTTTTTCTCTGACAAATATATTTTTAAAAAAGAAATGGGTGAGTTTGTGAGGCAGGTAACGTTGTGTGGCACAGGCTTCTGGGGGCTGGAAAGCCTGAGGGATCTATGCTTGGGCAGTTGCCTTGTTCCCCATAGTTACTCACTCAGGAATTCGATCAGCACAGACAAGGAAAGAACAAAGTTAGCAAGCTTTTCTGTAGGCTGTGTAGTGCATTAATATCAGATAGCGGCAAAAGTATGCAGACTATAGAAAACAGTCAAGGTGAGGTGGCACTGGAGATGAAGATAAATTCAGAGGGATTTTGCATGCACATGCAAAGCCTGGAATTCAGTAAGGAGACATGGTGGCCTCCAAGAGGAGACAGGATAATTTATTGCAAGAGGAGGAAAACAATGCTACGGAAATTCAATGAATATTTACCTGAGTGTTCAAAAGGAGGCTGTAAGCAGATGCTTGGATTGAACACACATTCTCAAGGGAGAAAGCACTACAGAAAGAAATCAAGACCAAATCGGAAAAAGATGATGAAGAAATTAGAAATTCTAAAGACAAACAGGACTCGGACACTCATAGAATCTGGATGAGAATCCAGTGTCCGGGAAAAGGACAAGAATGGAAGTTCTTCCCCCTGTGACAGGCTGGCGGCTGGTCCTCCAGACTGGATTGAGGTGTAGGTTCCAATTAGCTCTCATTTCAGTGTGTGAAGTCAGGGGCAGACAGGAGCCAGAGGCTGGCAGGAGGCTTTAGGACCATGTCCAGCCTGGAAGACCAAAGAGGCCACACAGAGTGCAGGGCAACTTGCACAAGGCAAGACAGAGATCACAAAACCAGGTGTTTGCCAGAGGGATTTGACCTTTGATTTAGGAGTGCGCCCAAATTCATTAGTAAGGTCAGGTCAGGTCAGAACAAACAAATGGCATTATTCATGGCCAATTTCTGCTTTGCTGAGGGCCCTTTAGGAAAGCGCAGAGAACCAAAAAAGTGGTCCATAGCTGTGATCCTCATATGGTTGAGAACAAAAAAAATGGAAGCTGACGTCTATAAAAGCCACTTCTAGTAGTCTCTCTCAAACTGTGGGAATTGTGGTTCTGCCCATCCAGTCCCCAACGTCGCCACCATGGCTGACTTACAGTGGAGGGTTCTAAATCTCACGGGAAATGTAGATCAAGATCAGTAGCAAGCATCTGAAAGTCCCTGGGAACATGTTTTTAAAAAGGAAAAAAAAAAATAGCATTTTGAATATAGAAAATAACAATCTAATTTTATGTCATAATTTAGCAGTATTGCACTGTTTCATTTATCACCCTTCTGTGTCCTAGAAATGTATTACACTCTCCCTTCTTTACACTCTTAAATGAATTTGCTTTGCTTTGCTGCAGTGAATGTACATGCTAAAAGGGACTTACTCTGAATCTGATCCTCCACCCAAGGATTCAATGTGTTTCCGATTTTTCTCTCTTTGATTCTATCTTCTTGGCTCTCACCGTAGCCCCCTGAGTCAGTTGGATGCTTGAGATAGGCAACATTTTGTCCAAAGCTTTTTAAGGTTTTCTAAAACCCTCTCTCCTCATATGCAGGCTTACATGGCAACTTGGAGCCAAAACACCAGCTGGCAGGCCCTTTATTCCCATCTCAGCTCATTCTCCCCTGCAAGACAGCATTTCTAAAGCCTGGGTTTATTTCCTCTCCATTTTCTCTATGTCTTGCTCAGATTATTGCCACACACTCCACAGCTTCCACGCCATCTGCTTTGCTACACAGCTCTGTTCTGGCCTTCAGTGTTCTCATTTTGAGTTCTCTCCAGTGTAAATCGTTATTATACAGTGTTCCTGGGTATGGACTTTTGAAACAGACAGACTTGGTTTGAATCCTGGATCTTCATTCCAATAGATATTTGTCTTGGCTTCTCAGCACCCCACCTGCCATATTAGCTCTCTATGGCTGCTATAACAAATCACCACAAATTTATTATCTTACCTTTCTGGAGGTCAGAAGTGCAAATTGGGTCTCACTAGGTTAAATCAGGGTCAGTAGGCATGTGTTCATTCGTGTAGACCCTACAGACAAATCTGTTTCTTGTCTTTTCCAGCTTCAGAGGCCACCCACTTTCTTTGGCTTGTGGCCCCTTCCTCCATGTTTGAGACCAGCAATGGCCAATTGAGCCTTCCTCACACTCCATCACTCTGACACTGACTTTTCTGTATTCCTCTTCCATGTATGAGGACCCCTTGAACAATCCACGATGACCTATCTATTTCAAGGTCAACTGATTGTAATCTTAATTCCATCTGCTGCCTTAATTTCCCTTTGCCATATAACCTAACATATTCATAGGTTCTATGGACATATTTGGGATGAAGGACATTTTTCTGCCTTCCACAATTGCTTATATTTCAGAAAGTTCTACTCCTGAGACTTGGTGATGTTCAAAGACTGCCTTCTACTCCAAGGGCTGAAAATGCTGGACGCTTGTTTTCTCAGACTTGGTCCAGTCCATCAGAGGTACACACACTGGTCTTGGTCTTGGGACACACAAGAACAAATGAGGGAACTTCTGAGTGAAGCACTGGGCATTCTCCCAGCTGCATAGACTCAAGACTGGTGCTTCCACCCTCTCAATTATTCTGTTTGCCTCCCAACATTGTTCCCTAAATTATTTTCTGATATTTTTTCAATATATTTTTAATCAATCCTTTTTCTGTTCACTCACAGTAGTCATTAGGTGCTTAAAACTAAGTCTCAAGTGATACAATCCTACTAGCTGTGTGACATTGGGCAAGACTCTGACCTTCTCTGGTGCCATTTTCTTCATGCAACACCTACCTCAAGAGTTTTGGGAAGTGTAAATTAGGGTGTAAAGATTTTGGTACAGGGCTTGGCACCTGAAATCATCTAATATTGGGTCGGCAGCTAAGTAATTGCGGATTTTTTAAAGAAAATCAAAGACAATTTTTTCATGGAACTAAATAACTTTATTCTGTAATGTATTGCCCATTTTGATCAATGACCTTTTGCCATCTTTCAGGAAGCATCATAATCCCACGTTCAAAAAACTTCTGGTTTTTATTAGCAAAAAACTGAATCAGGTACGATTTGACATCATCATCATTATTGAAATTTTTACCATTCAAGGAGTTTTGTAAAGATCGAAACAAAAAGTAATCAGATGGTGCAAGGTCAGGACTATATGGTGGATGTGGCAAAACATCCCAACCAAGCTCCATTAATTTTTGCCGAGTGACCAAAGATGTGTGTGGCCTTGCATTGTCATGATGGAATACAACACCTTTTCGATTTGTCAATTCGGGCCGCTTTTCTTCAACTGCATTGTTTAATTTCGTTAGTTGTTCAATGTAGACATCAGAATTGATCGTTCGGTTGGGTGGTAAGAGTTCAAAGTAGACAATTCCTTTGTAATCCCACCAAACTGATAACAAAACCTTCTTTTGATGAATATCAGCTTTTGATGTTGTTTGAGTTGGTTCACCTGGCCTGCTCCACGATCTTTTCCGCTTGATATTGTTGTAAACAACCCATTTTTCATCGCCAGTTATCAGTCGTTTTAAAAATGGATCATTTTCATTACGTTTCTTTAGCAAATCGCAGCTGCTAATGCGTTGCGTTAACTGTGATTCTTTCAGTTCGTGAGGAACCCATGTATCGAGTTTTTAAACATAGCCAAGTTGTTTTAAGTGATTTTCAATGCATGTATGTGATACATGAAGCTTCTCTGCAATCTCACGTGTTGTACTGTGACAGTCCGAATTGATTATTGCTTTGATTAGAGCGTCATCAACTTCAACTGGACGACCAGAGCGTTTTTCATCTTTGAGTGAAAAATCACCAGAACGAAATTTGGCAAACCAATTTTGACACTGCCGTTCTTTTAAGGCTTCGTCACCATAAACAGCACATAACTTTTTATGATCTTGAGATGCGTTTTTCCCTTTGAGGAAATAAAAAAGCAAAATATGCCGAAAATGTTCCTTTTGATTTTCCATTTTTCAACGAATGCCAAACGAAAACTACAAAACAGATCAAAAAACTTTTTTTACTGATTAACAGCTGAATAGCCAACTATCAAATAACAAAATGTGTTTTACATTTGTACTACGTCTGCAAACCTAAAAATTCAACTGAAGCCATATGTGTGTGAAACCGCAATTACTTAGTTGCCGACCCAATAAATAGTGGGAAAAGAAGGAGAATGAAATAATTTCTATGTCCTGCATTGAGGAATTAAAATCTAAAAATGGCCAAATGCATACAGAACTAAATTGGCACATGAAAGCAGCAATAGAACATTTCATTTCTGAGTTGTTCATATATTTGGAAAGCACAAAGTGCCATTCAGAAGTTATATACAAACTCTTGCTATAAAGACAACTGATTGAGACACAGCTGTAAAACACATAAACCTAGTCAGTTGAGACTTAGTGAAATACGCCCAACAGACAGGTTACTGTCATGTAGACAAAGAGTCTGGGGAGAGCTCATGGGATTTCTGCCTCTTTGGGGACCACAGTGCAGATAATCTGGAGAACCCGTCCCAGTGGAGCCAGGGCTCCTCAAACACCTGATTCTCATACAAGCCGAGTGCCATCTGGAGAAAGAAACACTAGAGAGTGGTCCGGGTATTTTTGGCTATGACTGACACACAGATCAGATAATGTGGCTGTCAAGAGGTCTCCTTTGAGATTGCATCGTGTAAAATCTTTGACCAGTAGAGAAAAGTTAGTTTAGTTGGTTAATCACTTAACAATACTGCTTCAACTCTTCCAAACACAAAGCAGGATAAGGATACAACAATAGCTAATATTTATTGAGTACTTACTATGGGCCAACTCTGTGCTAAGTACCTCATCTACATGAACTTCTCGAGGTCCTTCCAGTTAAGTACTATTAGCGGGTAGGCTCCTGAGCTCTTTGTAAGCAAATGCTGAGATAGAATTAGGAATGCAAAAGGTTTAGAGGGAGAGCACCTGTGAAAGGTAAAGTGGAAGGAAGCAGGATGGGCAAGGGAAGCTGTGGAGACAAGGCAGAGGTGATACAGTCTCCACCAGCCCAGTGGGGGGTTCCAGGGCACAGATGACCCTAGGAGTCCTTCATGGGGTGGAAGTGGCCTAGCCTGAGTCCTATGCCTTACTTAACCATTGGTCAACCGAGAACAGTGTGACCGCAGCCCCCTAAGCTGAGGGGGACCCTGGAGGCATTAATAACTGGAGGCTGTCAGCTAAGCAACTATACTCTTCACTGCATAGCCCAGTCTACCACAGTGCTGTTATTCCCCTTGTCCAGGTGATGCCAGGGATGGGTGTATTAGTTAAGGAACTTACCTGTAGGTGCCTAGTCAGGAGTAGAAGAGTCTAACCCTCAGGCCCTTAACCACCTACTGTACCTGTAGTCCCCTCAAGAATTTCAGAGAGGCCTCACAAAGATGAAATAAGATAAGGTATTCCAAAGTTCTTTGAAAAGAAAAAAGCCCATCATGTTCAAAGAATTAAATGAGTGGATATTAAAGAACAATAACCAATATCCAATTTATTAATTTTCCTCAATTTTCCCTGCCTGCTTTTTGAAACGTTTTGCTCCAGTTCCCAGAGAGGTATGAAGAAAGACTTTTTTTTTTTCAGTATATGAAAAATATTAATAATTTGGCATGGTCTTAATTCATTTCATGATTCAGTTCTGCCGATTCTACAGAGACTGCTTCCAGCCTAGCAATTATAAAGGTGCTTCCAAATCAGTTCTGACTTGATCTTACACTGTTTGATCATTTTATTATTCCATTTTACTTTATTATTCAGTTTGATTTGGTTCTGTTAAGAAACCTAAGGCTGCATAAACTGTATATTTTATGTCTTTAAAAGTTCTCTTGAGATAAAATTCCATATAAAAAGGCTCTAATGATAAATCAATGTCATTTATTTTTAAATGCAAATATATTGCTCCAAGAGCAGAAATATTTGATACCTGTTATAGGAACACATGTCCATACTGTACATACAATGGGCATGATTGAATTTGAGTTATGTTTTTAATCACAGATAAATGAATCAGCAATTCTCAAAACATAGGTTACTTTGTGCTGATGTCAAATTTGTGTCTAAGATACAAGTTTGTTCTATAGCTGTTTTATATATATATATATATATATATATATATATATATATATATATATATATTATTGATTTTTCACAGAGAGGAAGAGAGAGGGATAGAGAGCCAGAAACACCGATGAGAGAGAATCATCGATCAGCTGCCTCCTGCATATCCCCCATTGGGGATGTGCCCGCAACCAAGGTACATGTCCCTGACCAGAATCAAACCTGGGACCCCTCAGTCTGCAGGCCGACACTCTATCCACTGAGCCAAAGCGGTTTTGGCCAGAAATACTATTTTTAATTGCTGATATGGGCCCAGATGAAATTCACACTGGGTCACCTGGAGCTGCAGATGTTCCCATTAACCACCATCCTCTCCTGCCTTTGATGAGTAAAGATACCACCAGAGATGTCTTGCAACTGACTGAATAGTCAAATAATATTTTAAAAATAGATTGACATATCAGGTCATTTTACTGGTTCTGTTAAGAAGCCTAAGGCTACATAAACTGTATATTTATGTCTCTAAAAGTTCTCTTGAGATAAATTCTCTTTATTCTAAAGCAAGAATGTCTTAGCAGCTCTGCAACACATACATGAGCATGTGCGTGCATGCACTCGCGCGCGCGCACGCACACACACACACACACACACACACACACACACACACATTTGTTGCCATTGCATCACTAGCGGTCCTGGTTCATCTGGAAGTCACATGAGAACTATTCACTCATTCCATCATTCATTTATTCATTCCTTCAATAGTGTAGAAAACTGTTTGAGTTCATCCAGTCTACAAAATATAATGCTGAGTACTATAAGGAACAGAGGTAGGTAAGACCTATTTTTTGCCTTCAAGGTAATTATAAACAAACTAAGAAATAATTCAATACATTTTACAATCTGATATCTTTCAGTCTAATAAGTACTTAACAAATTTAGTCTATCCACTTCAAAATAACAGGGGTCAGTTAGGCCCATTAGGTCAAGTCACCATTTGAATTACATAATTCTACTGAATGAGGTTAAGTCAAACGCAGGTCAGTTAAAACTGCCATCAGTGATTAGACTTGGAGTTGCAGTGAAGGGGGAGGGAGAGGCAGAGAGGTTGATGTTTACAAAAGCTATTTGAGAACCAGCCACACTTTCTTTCTGAATGCTCTGTGTGTGAATAAGCCTCTGCTCTGATAACAAAAGAAGTCTTGATATCATTATGACAAGAAAGGCTCAGTGTTTTGAATTCTGTATTAGTACATGTACATATTTGGATACCTGCTCAAGCACCTGTACTCTTGGAAAATACCTCTAATGTTTGATAGTATACTGACAATAGAGTACTTATTTTAAAAAAATAAATAAGCATTTCCAAAGCTTCTTCCAATTCATAAATGCATTTGCATCTCAAAACACTCCCATGCAGATATTATGTTCTTATTTGGTAAACAGGTAACGGCACTCAAGGAGGTAAGCAAATTTCTCAAGGTAGTAACTGTTTTTGGTGGAGCCACCACTAAACTCCCAGTTTTCAGTCTCTGCCCTCTGGTCATTTCCCTTATAATACTCTAATATAAAGCTGATTTATCAACTAGACCAGTGTTTCCCAAACTTTTGACATATGTGTACCCCTTCTATAATTTTCGTAACTCTGAGTACCCCTCGTACTCATGAGAACATAGAATTAGGCGGAGCTAAGCACGGTGCAGTGCATATCCCCACCAAACTCCGGTGCAACGTGTACCCCCACCAAACTCTTCCCGTACACCTGGGGGTACGCGTACCACACTTTGGGTAACACTGAACTAGACCAATCTTCATAAACAAAAGTCAATTAGATGGAATTCAGAGTAGATAGCTCTGACCAGGAATGGCAAGTACATATGGACATGTCTCCCTTACCTATGCCCAGGGCAAAGTGCACTAATTAACCCGTCTCTCTCTTCCGCTGAATATAGATGCAGCCTCAGAAACCCTCTCAGTATTGGGGTCCAGGCAGCCACCACTGACTGGGGCTGAGCCACTGATCTTCTTTCTGGGAATGTTCAAGCAGAGACTGGATGCCCGTTGGTCACTCAAGTTATGTAGGGGATTTGTGCCTTGAGGAGGTGGTTTAGGATACCAGTGGTACCCAAATATGCTTGTTCCACAGAATCTTCTGGTGGCATTCATAAAGATATATATATATATATATATATATATATATATATATATATATATATATATATATATATTTTTTTTTTTTTTTGAGATATCAGAGATCCAACTAAAACCTGTGAAATCAGGATCTCTGAGGATGCAACCAAGGAAACTACCATTTGTAAATTGTCTTGAGCTGATTATAATGCTACAGGTCCATGAGCCATTGCTTAGGGACAGGACTAAATGACCTATAAGATCAATTCTGAATTTAAAATCTGAATTTCATGACCACACACCAGCACTGGGGATTTGATGCATTGTGAGCACCATATCATAGGCATGGAGTTTCTAAATCACACCGAAAACAATTAGCCAGAGCAGGTGAAAGTACCAACTAGTCTGCCATCTGCATATTAGTGGCAAATTAAACTTCCCCCGTTAGCCGTGTTCTTGGCGATATTAGTGTTACAAGCCCTAATGTATTGTATTTTATACTTCAGAGAGCTGGAAGAGAGTGCTAATTACATGCAAGTTTTCCAAGATTTCAGCTGGGAGTATTTCACATAAAAGTTAATTGTTCTTTTGGGGTTTTACTACTGGTTTATCCAATTAGCGTGGAGTTTGCCTATATATCATGGTTTTGCTTACGGAAGGGAAACCATGCTATTCGCTTGGATAAAATGGAGCTTGTTCTGAGGGTATTTTGAAATCAGCTGGAGAGCTTCTGGATCAAATACACAGCGTGTTCACCTGCGGCCTCCTGAGCAGAACAGCGAGCAGAACAGCAAAGCGGCGGATGAAACATCGCGATAAAGAGGCCAAGCAGATTTGCTTCCAGGGCTTTCCCCTTATTGTAATCTCTATAAACTTGGAAAAGGCCTTAGGTCAAGTGCAGGAATAGTACAAACAATCCTCCACTGATATTATATACTATTCAGCTCACAGACAGTTTGTGCTTTCAACTCCTCTTACCTCAGAGAAGACTGTGCAGCAGGCATTATTACACCCAGATCTCTGTGTACTCAGTATTTACCCATGTTTGTCCTTGTGGATTTGGCCTCATATTTTTTAGAGAACTCCAGGCATTGGTGTACTGTATTTTCTTTTAAATGGCCCTATTGTTTCTCAGAGAGAGTAGTGAGTATGGTTGGTATGGAGTTGAGATTGAGGTTACCCATCTTACCAATTCTATCTCTGGTTGGCTGTAGTCAGAACTGTGAATCTGCCCAATTCTCTTTTTCTTTATGGAGGCTTTTGCACCAGGGTGGGCATCAGGAAGAGTTCAAAGTTAGAGTTAACAGGGTCAGGACTAGTTATCCATCCATTCAAGCACATCCATTCCACCATCTGAGTATAGGATCAAGGCTAAGATTAAGGGAAGGGAAACCAGGAGGCTAAGCATTGAGAACTGGGGGTTACTATAGCATCTCATGACAAGAATCTATGGTCATTCCTGGGAGAGTCAACCCAGTTCTTCATGTGGGATTCCTTCTTGCCCAAACTGTTTTTATTGCATAAGCATTACTCACCATCTGATACCTTCAGGGAGGTCTAGGTGAGGGTCAGGGAGATCCAGGTGGGGATGTGCAGTGATAATGCCCTGAAAGGGAGAATTGTTGATAGCATTAGCCCCAGGAGCCTCCAGTTGTGTCTTGTCTGCTGAGCACCATTCTCAATTCATATTCCGCCAGCTGTAAACATCTGTGATTCTGCAGGTCAGGTATCGAGGTATCAGTGGGTGTGAGTGGGAGTCCTGAATGGTGTGGTAATAGTTAAGTTCTTGCTGTTCACCTCCAAACTCACCCTGTGATCTTTTTTGCCACGTTGGGGCTGGGACTCTGCTACCACACATTTCTTTGCCAGTTGACTCCATGTGAGGTCTGCCAGTAGGGGGCACTGCAGGGAGATTGGAAACCTCAGCAGGAGCAGTAGGGTCTGTTGCCTCCTCCTTGTTTTCCTGTTGTTCCTGCCAGGAATGTCACGACTTTCTAAGGAATTGCTAAGGAAGTAATATCCTCTCTGGCCTCTCGTGGAGTCATGAGCTTTGAGAGGGAGCAGTGATGCTCAGCAAGAGCACTGAGCTGGATACATGAACTCCTGTGGTACCTCCTCCAGGGCACCCCTCCTGGGCCTCAAACACTTCCATAGGGACCACTGTCACCCTGGGATACTGAGGTCCACTGGCACATGTCAGGGTTTTGGGGCAGTGCTAGTGGCATAAATATGATAGAGGCTTTTATAGCTGGTCCTTCCTTTGTTGGTAAGTGGTCCCACCACCATTCAGTTATGAAAGCTGATAATCTGAGTCTTAACTCTCTCCTGTCCCTCTTGCTCCATCTGTGAACAATTAACAGACAATTCTAACACAAATAAACCCATGCATCTGGTCACGTCTGCCCACTAACAGCCATCTCTGCTGCCTTCGTCCTGCTGCAGCCACAGTGTTGGGAATGACCGTTCCAGGTCAAGCTGATCACTTTTTCTCTCAGATCTTCAGCGTCCCTTGGAGTCGGCCTCTGTATATAAGCCCCCATCACACTGAATGACATTTATTTGTTTCTATTTTTGACTCTGCAGCTGTGCTTCTCCGTCCCATCTTTGGCTCTGTCCAAATGATAGAAGGGCAAACACTACTGCCTTTCTCCTGGTGAATTGCTTTGCGCTCGCTCAGGGCAGAGACAATCTTATTTTGCCAATTCCTCCGGGTCCTGCCAATGTTGGGTGCATGGTGAGTGCTGGATCAGTGCCTGAAGGATTGGACACAATGAAGCAGAGTGGTGAGGTCTGATGCACAGCAGTGCAGAAGGCCGTGGAGGAAGGGGCCCGTTGGAGTTGCCCTGGTAGGCTCTGGGCCTGAGGGAAAGAGGTGCAGGGCTCGTCATCCTTAGACATGCAGTCTCATCCAAGTTTGGTTATGAGCTGTGATTAACGACCTCTTAGTTTAGGGTAATTTTACAGGAGTGCTAGGAGGGAGCTGCCTAGATTTCTCTTAGCACCAGGCCTTTCTGGGCAGAGCAGCTGCCTAACTCTTTTGAGTCCTTGAAAGACCCTGTATCACAGGAAAGTTCCCACCCTTCTAAGGCCTTGGCTTTCCTCCTAAATTCTTTACTGCTAGACTGCAGTGTGCATCGATGATAAACAGATCACACAATCATCCTTAACATCAGAAGCCCAGATAGCACCAAAGGTTAACTTTTCTTTTGAACCATGTTCCATCCTCATTTAGCCAGGAAAGGGTCCCAATGGCTGGTGTTATCTCCTCTCTAGAGCCTGGATGGCCGGAGGGTCTCTCTGGGAGGATGACAACAGCAGAGACTGTTGCTGCGATTTTGGAAGTCACCACGAAGAAGTCGGTGTTTGCCAACAAGAACCGGCTGTTCATTATCAGACTGACTGAAAGCCAGCTTCCACTTTGTGACTGCCAGTGGGAGGGACGGGCAGAGACGGATAAAGGGAGGGTCAGGGGAAGCAAGGATGCTTTCTCAACCTCCTCATAAAGGTTTTCTTCCATGTTTGGCAAGGAATGAGGGGCATGGTGGCCGAGACAGTGCTGGGCACATGGTTTGCCATTGTGTTACTGATGCATAACTTGGGAATAATTCAAACTGTCAGCTCCATAAATGTGGCTGCAAAGTGCCAACAACAGGTTTAATTTGGGAGATTCTGTTCTTGCCACAGCCATTGTAGTCTGATGAGGACCTCGAGGCCTGATACTAACCCCCAGTTGTCTGCATAAAACCAGCTGGTTTCAAAGACCCCTATTGCTTTCGCTTTTTCAGTAGATTTGATGCTCAGCTGGGAGAAATGACACACTGGGCTCCATGGCATCGCTGCCCTTGTTCCAACAACATACATCTCAGTTCCCTGGAGGCGCCTTCCACATGTGTCAGGCCGATGGTGTAAGGAAGCAAAGATAGAGTGTTAGAACTTGGGGGGATGTTAATCTAGTCCCTTTCCTTTACAAAGGAAGAGAGGAAGTACTTGAAAGGCTAACCAACTTAGCTAATGCCACACTGGTTTTGGTAACATTTCCAACACTCCACAGCTCAATTTTACACCATCAGCAGAAGATCCCCCTCTCAATTGTGTGAATATGTGGCTAGGTTTAGAAATAAAAGGGAGAAAGTGCTCAAAAATGATATTATCTGTTTTGAATAAGCCTAACACAGAGCCTAGAATTATCATTACATTTTAATAACACGCATTGTTTGTTATTATTATAAAGACATTTTCCCATTGTTAGATATTTGAGGAATACAGAAAAAGTATAAAGGAGAAATGAAATGTCCCCTGGAATTTCATCATTAAGAGATAAACACTGTTAACCTTTAATGTCTTTCTTCCTAGTCTGATCCCCTAATGCTTATGGGGCACAATATCATCCTCATCTGACAGAGGGTCAGGTGAGAGCTAAAAGGCTAAGGACACAGAGAGCACATTGTGGCACAAAGACTAGAAATGGTTTCCTGGATTCTCATTTGTTTTGTTTCTGATCGACTAGGCTGCATAGAAGATCTTTCAGACTCTCCTCTGACCTGGGCAGGGAGTAACAAGGAAGAGGCCCAGGTTTTCTCCTGTATCTGTTGGACCTGCCAGTGATGGAGTTTTGCAAAGGGCTGCAAAGGTGAGGCTACCCCTCTCAGATCCCAGGTACCTCCCCTACATTATGCAACACTAGGCTCTGGGCTAGCAGGATGGACAAATCAGACAGAGGCAAGTTGTGCAGAGCTCACATGGAAATGTGTGTGTGTATGTGTAAGAGAGAGAGACAGAGAGAGAGAGAGAGAGAGAGAGAGAGAGAGAGAGAGAGAGAGAGACACCATGTTCTTCTGGTATATGCACCTCCTTTCCTCCTGACCTACCTTTTCCTGTGCACCTGGAAGAATGCAGCAGGTACAAGATCTGCTGGGAACGGAGCCAGGTGGAGCATTTGTGTGTATACTCTGGCCTCTTCCCTTCCGTCCCTGGCTATGATAAAGTGGAGCCACAATGGGAAGTGTTAGCTGAAAGGTTTTTGCGATGATGATCTAGGTCAATCCTTTTGTTTCTCAGGTAAGGAAACCACAACCCACAGCCTCCTCACTAAGTGACTTACCTAGAGAGAGGGCAACATAGACAAGCCTAGAACTTGATGCCTTTTGATGTTCTTACAATTCTTGAATCAGGGCAAGCAAATAAGTTATGACTGTGCTATTAGCAAAGGAGGTCAGCGAGCTGTGTCTGAATAATAAAAACTGGTGGGTATTGAGGGCGTCCAGTGTGTCAGGCACTGTTGCCAATGTCTTACATTAAATAATCCATTTCGCACAATTGAGGCAAGCCCACTATCATCCTCATCTTGCAAACGAAGTACACATGGTGCTCAGAGGGTTAAGGCAGCCACACAGGTCACTCCGGAGGGGTCAGATGTGGAAGTCAGGGGCCTATGTTAAACCATGAGCTTACCTTTCAAAAGATAAGCTCACAGCAGCAGAGAAAAGGCTTAGAACACTGTTTCTGAACCATGTGGACACCAGTTCAGAGGGACTTGTTTACTCTTTATCCTCCCCCACCAGCAGGCCTGTTGGGAGGCTAGAGGCAAGTAGCCATGTGGGCATAGAGTTACCAGTGTTTACAGTGATATTGAGATCAAAGTAGCACAAGGTCATTCACATTCCTCCACAATAATTAAAAAAGACGATTAAAAAAAAATGGATGGAGACTGGACCTAGAATGCTATAAAAAGGGAGATTCAAGTGGCCAATACACAGATGAATAGGTGCTCATACTTATTAGTGATCAGAAATACAAATTAAAACTATTATGTCATTTCCCTAAACATCCACCAGAATGGCTACAATGTAAAGAACAAGTTCTGGCAAGGATTTCGAGCACCTGAAAAAACCACACACATTTCTGGTGGGAATGTAAATTGGTTCATCCACTTTGAAAATCTGTTTGGCAGTGTCTACTAACATCATACTGAATATACGCACATCTTATTAACCAGACATTCCATGCCTAGGTAATTAACCAACAGAAATGCATACATATATTCACAAAAGTCAGCCAGACAGAGAGATGGGTTGTTTGCCAATAAGCAGAGTCCCAGTGGTACCCAGAAATAGTCAGAAAGGCCAGACAAGGATATGTGTTATCAGAGTCCAGTGAGAGGGTACAGGCCCCCTGTGAAGAGTTGGGTAAAGCAACTTACTCAGGTACTACTAGTCCTGGATTAACATAGCTGTGAACAGGTCCTCGACACATCAAATTGTACCTGAGCCCTGCACTCCTGGGAAACAGCAAGGATTAAGGGATGTGCTCAGCCTATGTGTTCTGGAAAACATCCACCTGCAGAGAACCACTGGTCTCCATATGCCTTAGATATGACCCAAAGATGCCCTCCTTGCTTACTTGTGACAAGGCCAGACACAGACCTTCCAAATTCCCATTCCTTGCCCCATAATCGATTAGCTGAACTGTATTTTCCACACTGATCAATTGGAACAAAATGCATGTTCCCCAAATTTGCTTAAGCTTCTCTCCTTCCTCCAGGGCCCTGATCTTTGACCCACCCTCAGCCTGAGCCAGCAGGCAGCCCCTCCTGAGAGCAGGCTAGCAGGCTGGCCTCCAGGTAAAACAGTCTCTGATTTACTGTACAGTCATGTACACACCCCCACATCTGGTTCTTTCTGGCCTTGCCTACTCCTCTCTATTAAAGAAAGTCCCATTCCGCCTAACTCTGAGCTATTGCAGATGTTAGGGTCAGAGTCCAGATTTGCTTTTGTTGGACAGGCCTTGAATATCGGGGCATCTGAGAAGGCTGAGGCGGGTTCATCAACGAGAAAGGCCGGGGACAGATTTTTCTTTGCTTCTATTTGCTGGGAAAAGCTGAGTCCCTGGTCTCCCACGTGGTCAGTGCTCTCCTGTGACTCTTCTGTTTCCTAAAGACCCATGGGCGTGGAGGGGAAATTGGCACAAGGCCTTTGAATGGCCTCGATGGTTATAAAGCGCTAGCACTGTAGAGCCCAAATTTCCACAGAGCTGCTGCTGTGGGTACAAGAGCCCTTTCTGCCAAACAGTTGGGGACCTGGGTAAGCAAGGTTAGCCAGCCCCCTCCCCTGCAGGATTTTCCATGGGCATTTTGTGAAACTCAAGAATACCACAGGATATATGCACAGCTTCCCTAAATTATTTGACCACAAAAGGCTTTTGTTTGCCCAACACTTAAGAATATCGAGTCGAACAGCTTGAGAAATGCTGTTTTAAAGCCTTTCAGATCTTTTCCTGCAGTTGCCCAGAGCTCTGCGTGGAAAATAAGCTTTGCTTGGAGCTACTGGCTCGTAGAGGGCTGGCCACAGATGCAGCTGGCGTCACGTGCGTCTGAGTGTTAGGTAGGAGGTGTCCTAAGTAGCGTTTGTCCTGGAGGAAACACGGTGAGTGGGTAGATTTCCCAACAGGATGCTGCTGTGCTTAAGACACGTTTGATTTACAGCAGCTTTTGCTGCGACCTTGGCTTTCCAGTTTGCAAGTCATGTCACCAGGGTATCTGACTAATGCGTGATTGTAAATTTTTCATGGCAAGGCGTGTATTTGTGCTATTGGCCTCCTGGGCAAGGGGAAAAAGCATGGCATGTCAAAAGCAACATAAATTGTTAGGAAATCTTTATTCCCCCCAGACCTCCCTGCGAAGTTCCCATTATCTGTGTCCCACTCAACCGTTGTTCATTCATTCACAGACATTTATTGAGCAGTTTCCACTTCTAAGGACTGTGGTGGCGCAGAGGCGTGGAAACTGAGGAGCAGACGTAAGCGTGCTGGCAGCAGGTGTGAAGGTGCAGAGAAGTAAAAAGGGCTTTGAGTGTGGATTCCTCATTCGAGTGAGTAGTCAGGCCTCTTGAGAGCTTGCAATGAACATGCTTATCTTGTAAATCTAAGTCTTTTCACTCTTGTAAGATCCACCCCGAGGGATCAAAGGCCAGGTGTTTTGTTGGGTTCAGATCCCAGGTATGTCACCTTAAGTGAGTCTCTGAAAGCTTTAGGATTTTCCCTTTTTATGTAAAAGGAGGTGGTTGAACAGATAATTCATAAAGTTTCTTCAACTCACAAAAATATAGAGATATGGATACATACATATTCAAGATAGAATATAATATACATATGATGCATACACACACACACACACACACATATGTGCATATTTAAACATTGAGATAATAGAGGGCTGGAGTGTGTAGGTTAGACTTGGTGCTGTTGAAAGACAGGCCTTCATGTGGACTTTTAAAGAGGAACAAGTGTTGGATTTGAAGAGGAGGAAATGATAGAGTGGCTCCATTCAGGTTGAAGTACAGGCTCAAAAGCACTGGGGCAGGAAGGAGTGGAGGACAAGTCAGGGTGTCTGCTAGGTGAGGGTGCAGGGTTACAGCTGAGGACCAGCTGCTGAGGCTGGAGGCTGGATCCTAGGGGACCTTGATGTCTTGGCAGCAGAGCCAACTCCCCCTGCTCAGCGGGCTCCCTTCCTCAGGCTGTTTGCTTCACTGTCTGCCTGCTTGCTCTTCCTCATCTCCTGGCTTGAACGTCCTCTGAAGCCTCCAGGTGCCCTCCCTCACAAGAGAGTCCCTCAGAGCCCTCCCTATCCCTGCCTACCACACACCCGGTATCTGTTTATCCCCTCCAGTGTGCTTCTCGATATTTATAATAACCTCGTCACCACCTTCTTTGTCATCTGTGTCCTTGGGAATGGAAGCAGCAGGAGGCAGGGACGGTGCTTGCCTAGTTTATTTTAGGGTTCCCAGTGCCCAGCACCGGGCTGGCATGTGCTCAACAAACCCTGAATGAGTGAATAAATGAATGTGCTGAAATTCACACAGTTGTAAAACACAGGGACATCTGGACTCTCTATTTCTCCACTGTACAGAACTTATATGTGCTCAGTGGAATAGTAGTCAGCTATAAATAAGAAGGTGATTCTGCTGTCTACAACAACAGGAATGGACTTTGAGGACATTATGTTAAGTGAAAAGAATCAGACAGAAAAAGACAAATACTTATAATTTCATATACACGTGAAATCTAAAAAAAAAAAACTGGACTCATAGGAACAGAAAACAGATTGGTGGTTGTCAGAGGCAGAAGGTGGGGGTATTACCTCACATAGTTACAAGGAAAGAAATTGTAACTATGTGAGGTAATGGATGCTAATTAAACTTATTGTGGCGATCATTTATATATATACCTATCAGTGCACTGGTGGGGATGTAGCCTGTAGGGATAGATACTGCTCATCTAGGTCAGCCAAGCGGCTGTGGATAGGCCCTCTGAGCAGCTGCTCCTTGGTCCGGCATCTTCTGTGGAGCTGGAGCATTTGTCTCTCCGGGGGATCCAGTCAAGGCTGGGCCTAGGGAAAAGAGCACTGAGATGCGGTGGAGTAGGCCTCAGTCCCTCTGCAACCATGAACCTGCCTCCCAACCTCCGGGGTCAACTCTGTGAGCCCAGCTACAGCTCTGTGTGGCCTGCAGGCATCTGGAGGAGGTGGCAGGGAGCAAGGAGGAAGAGCCTGGGGTTAGAAGGCTATGATTGCAGATTGCAGCCTGGGTTTCTTCCTGTGGGCCCAGGGTTTGCAGCAGGAGTAGCTGCTCAAACCAGTCAGCCAAGCGATGCTCCTATTGTGGTAGCGCACTAACCATCAGGAGGCAGCTTCTGCATTGAGTGTCTGCACCCCTGGTAGTCAGTGTATGTCATAGTGACTGGTTGACCAATCGTTCTAGTTGTTGTACCGTTTGGTAGCTGGGCTTTTAATATATATATATATATATATATATATATATATATATATAGAGAGAGAGAGAGAGAGAGAGAGAGAGAGAGAGAGAGAGAGAGAGAGAGAGTCATTATGCTGTATCCTGTAAAAATATACAATGTTATATATTAATTGCATATCAATAAAACTGGGCAAAAAGGGGTTCAGAATGATTTAAGATAGTGTCTGTAGAGCCTTTTGGTCTGACAAGAGGGCTTCTAGGAATTTTAAGGGTGTGGCCTTAAAGCAGACTCCCCTGTAGCCCAAGGTAGGCAGAGACCGCACTCGGAATAATTATGGGGCAGGGAGTCAACTGCCATCAGATTCATAGGAATGACATCAAGTTTTCAGGACTGTTGTATTGGTCGCTGGCAGTGAACTGGGACATGAACCAAGTTTTCTTCTATAAAAAATAACTGATATATATACTAAGCGCTTGCCTATGCCAGGGCCGGTGCTAAGCATTTGACACAGATTGCTGCATTTCATCCTCACACCACTGCATCGCCGTGAGGCAGGTACCACTGCTGTTTCTGTTTTATGCCTCAGGAATCAGGCTCAGGGGGTTGTCTGCCCAATGGCACCAGCTGGGAAGTGGCAGCTCCAGCTTGAAGCCAGTGGTCCACACAGTGCTACTTGTTTGGCTCTCACTGGAATTCCACTCCACTAACAGGTGCTGGAGAAAAGTTAAGACTCACCTCCTCCATCAGCCAAGAGTGATAAGCTCCCCTGGGTCTCCCGTGTGCGTGTGCTGTTGTCCTCACCTCCTGGGTGCCCTCCAACTCCTGATGCAAATTTCAGACAGCTTTTTTTTTTTTTCCACCTTCCTGGCTTCTGTGAGCATCTAAAAAAAGGCACGCTTGGCTGGTTTACAGCACCCTGTTCAGACCTGTTAACTGTCTTCGTGCCCTAACCAGCCCCTGCCAATAATAGTTGTGTGTGATTCAAATGGTGTGAAAGACCTCGTGTGTTTGAGAGGATAATTTGTCCCTGTGAAATTGAACTCTCTCTCACCCTCAGGGTTTCGGCGTCAAACTGCCTTTCTGTTGTTGTTGGTTGTTTTTTATTTTTCCCCCTTTCTTCTATATACTGAGGTGGTATTATTTGCTTGTTTTTTTTTTTTTGTTTGTTTGTTTTCTCTTCCCTGGGGAATAGAAACTTGAATTGCTTTGTATAGCAAAGCAAATTATTGAATTACAAAACCATCCCCAAACTATTACTCCTTCAGAACGAAGACAAATGTACAGCTTGTGGTATAATACATCAATTTGAGTAGTAAATACAGAAAACAGAAATGATCTTTATATAGAGGGAAGGAATAGAGATATCACATGACCATAAAGAACAATAAAGATGAGGAAGCCAGGCGGAGGATATATCTGATAAAATTAAACCTGGGCCAGGCCAGTCCAACTCAGGGACCGGATGGGTGAATTTCTACATGATAGGAATGGAGAGCTTTGGGGTTTGTGCTTCTGCTCAGCACCATCAGTCACTCAGTCATTTCAGTGCATGGAATTCAACTCCTGGAAACTCAGTCCTTTAGACAAAGTTTTTCCAATTTATTCAGCACTTATGACGGAAGAAATTTATATATATTTTGAATTTAATCTTCACAACAGGCTAAGGAAGTGGGTACTATTATCGTCACAACTATTTTGTTGATGCGAAAAAAAATGCACAGAGAAGTAAAGTGACTTGTCCAAAGTCACACAGCAGAAAATGCCTTAACCATAATACTTCTATGAGTGTCAACTGGCGCTCTCTCTGGCTCCTCACAGACATGTGCTTAGCAGAGACATAGAAGGGCATGTTCACATGCATGGGCAGGGCACAGTCCTTGAATCCCACAGGAGAGTGATCATGAGGACCACCAAGTACTAACTTCTCCAAATTTACCATATTGTCTAATATTGACTGGGTGTAGAGGATGCCAGGTTCAGACAGAAACTAATTTTTAAAAAAATATATTTTATTGATTTTATACCGAGAGGAATTGAGAGGGACAGAGAGTTAGAAAGGTCAATGAGAGAGAAACATCAACCAGCTGCCTCTTGCACACCCCCACTGGGGATGTGCCCGCAACCAAGGTACATGCCCTTGACCGGAATCGAACCCGGGACCTTTCAGTCTGCAGGCCGACGCTCTACCACTGAGCCAAACCGGTCCCGGCAGAAACTAATTTTTGAAGACACTCTGGAAGACCTGCATCTGATCTACTAAACTATGGCTGCAGATCACCCCACTCTGACCACTGCATGTCAGGGACTGAAGGCATCTGATTATTTAAAGCATTCTTTTTCCTGCTTGGTGTCTATAAAAGGAAGAGGACAGTATTGTTGGGACTTTGGCAGGAATCATTTTACTGGGGCCCGGGCCCAGAGAAAGATAAGGACTGAGATTCCCTGTGGGCTGCAAAAGCACATCATTGCCCTCAGAGGAACTAACCCAGGCGGGAAGTCCTGGAGATGGAGGCAGACTTTGTCTGAAGATGAATGGGGCTTCTCCCTGTGCTCCTTCGTGAGTCCCTCACCAGCTACTGTAATTGAAACCTTCCTGCCTTGTCCTTTAAGACTTCAATGTCTGACCCCTGGCATTGGCTTTTGCTGCTCTGTCCTTGCACATCTGCTTCATCCCTCCAGTCTTGCTGGAGACCCTGGACACCCATTCTGTCTTTTCCCACCCTGTAGAAGCTCTTACACTGGGTTGACACCAGATTGTTTAGGCCAATTTGTGAAATGGATGTGATTACCTACCTCAGACCCCACCCACCTCCTTCCTTCCCTCGACGGTGCTTTATGGAGCTCCTCTGGCCGCCCATTCCAGATGTTAACTTCCACCTTCCTGACCCTTTTCTCTCTCATATGAACGGAACCATCCTGTACCACATCCCTTTGGGGAGATATGTCGATGCTTTCCAAGTGGACAGTTTCTAAAAAAAACACCAAACAAACAAACAAAAAAACCAATAAGTATCTGTACTGATAGAATGACCCTTGGATGGTTTTACAGTGGCCTCTGGATACACTGTAGGTTTGTGATCAGCACCTCTCCTGGTTTATTAGTTGGACTTCTGGACCTTGTATAAGGAATCTATGTCAGAATTCCTTATGCTTCACTCATGCACACATTACTCATACATCTACCAAACATTTACTCCACTTTGTTAGTTGCTGAGTTTGATTGCATATTTGTTTATCAGACTCAACAGATTATGAACTCCTTAAAGGGTGGGATTATGTCTTCAAATCTCTGTAGGGTAGAGATAGTACAGTAACTTGCTTGTCCTTAGTAGGTGATCAATAAAATATCTAACTGTCAAATTTTCATAAACTACTGAAATGTCAACTAGAAGTGAAAGGGCAATGTGTCCATGCTAACTCTGTGCAGCAAGTGGCCACATGCTCCTGAGGGAAAGGCAGGGTCTTGAATTGTGGAGTCCTGCATTGACTGTGAAGTAAGCTAGGCATGAGCATGTCTCTGAAAGAAGTAGAGAAGACAGGAAAAGAAAGGCCATTACAGGCAGGAGGAATTGTGCTAATAAACATATCTAGGAAGGAACCCGTGCATCACTCACCACCATTCTCAGTTGCACCCATTTTTTTTTTAAAAGGTTTTTAATTGATTTTTAGAGAGAGGGGAAGGGAGAGGGAGAGAAACATCAACGAGAGAGTAAAACATTGATCAGCCAACTCCCATATGCCCCCCACTGGGGATTGAGCCCCAAACAAAGGTATGTGCTCTGATGGGGAGTTGAACCCTCAATCTTTCAGTGCATGGACAACACTGAGCCACACTGGCCAGGACAGTTGCATTCATTATTGACTCTCAGCCAGCTGCCTGGCTCCCTCCCTGAGACCACCACATCTCTGAGTCTGGGATCAGTTCTGAGGGGCTAGGATAATGCTTGGGATGGAATACAGTTGAGGTGTGGAGTGAGAGAAACTGGCATGCACAGAGCATAGGGAAAAAAATAAAACCTTGTCATTTTAATGACTTTTTGTTCCAACTGCATTAAATAGTTGCCAAGACAAAATGGTAGGATCAAAATCGCACCTCCATGGTAACCGAGCCTCCCCTGGCAGAAGGCAGCGTGCCTTACATGTGGAAGACACTCATGTTTGCCAGACGAATTACTCCTCCTTTATTATGAAGTTTTGATCCCTATGTTCTTAAAAAGCTTTGATTTGTAATTAATAAAGCTCCTGTTAAAATAGAATATGGACATTGCAGGAAGCTGTAGAATCTGACTAGTCCAACCATCCCATTTTGTAGATGGGGTCCAGAGGGTGTGCCCACGAGTCGTTGAGAGCAGGTGGCTGTGTGCTACTCCCAATCCCCATCACATTTCTGGCCTGGACAGCCAGGGGTGATGGGGTTGATGGCTGATTTGGTGCTGTTTGTTTGGAGACAGATGCCAGCTCAGAGGGATGAAGGAGCCAACAGAATCCTTCTCTCCTACTGTGTTTTTCACTATTGCATTCACCCATACAAATGGCCTCTTGGAATGGTACATTTTTGCATATGGTGACTTGTATGTCAACAGCAAGTTGTTTCCCTCATGCCCGTGCCAGAGAAATTGACTATCTCAGCAGTAATGTTTCGGAACCCACCTCTGGTGCCAAGAAATCCTCAAATGGGCTCACCATTCAGCTGTCCAAATGCAGTGTGATTAATCTGGCCTGCTGGGGAGAAGAAAGAGGGTTAGGACTATGGGAAGGGACAACAGGGAAATTGCTATGTTACCATGCCAATGACTGCCCAATAAGCTTCAAATATGAAATAAGTCCTGCACTGGCCCCTACCGACAGAGGCATAGTTATGCTCAGTCAGTGTTGGAATTTGGAGACATCCTGCTCTAAAGCCCCTTTCTAGGGAAATTGTGGCTTACTTTGCAAGCAGAAGGGCTAGACGGGGCCTTCCTAAAACTTTTCCCTGTGGCCCAGAATGTAAAAAGTCTCACTGGTACCAAACATAACATTAGATATGTAGTTATGAGAAGGGCTCATTTGCCACAGGCAGAAATCAGTCTAGTTTCATTGCTCTTGTCAGTCCTTGGGGTCTAAAGTGAGCCACTGCTTAAGAACTGAGAAATGAGAGAAATAGGATTTCTTCTGAGCGATAAACTTTAATATAGATACATAATAGATCAGAGCAGAAGACCTTAAAGAGACGGTAAGAATAGGTCACCACCTTACAGCTATTCACATATGCAAAGAAAGACCTTGGCAGTCAGGAGAATCCCTACACAAATGTAGGTCTCCTCAGGGGAAGGACTCTTAGTGAAGGTATTTAAATGTTTCTGGTGCTGGAGAAATGGGCACCACCAACATGGGATAGATGTGAAAGTTTGGGTTAACCAACTCCAAGTGTTTTGGTCCCATTTTTAAGGCTAACTGTGCTTTATCATAAGGCTCTCAAACAGTCCATCAAACAAATTCTTTTCGCTCTGATGAGATGTTCTTCAAATATTCTTTTCATGTGGCGGTTACATTTTTTCACTGTAAAATGAGAAACCACTCTTTGGTGTTGACATCAGGCCTACAAGCTAGGTTAATGTGCGTTTTCCCCTGGGAGAGGAACATGCTCTGCATGAACTAACAGTACCACATTTCTGGGCAGCAGGGCAGCAGAGCAGAAGGGCAGAAGGGCAAAGGCAAGGTCTTGGGTGGTGGTATATGAAACAAGGTCAGGATAGCCAAGTCAAGGGGCACTGCATGGAGGAGATCCACCTTGGCTTCCACAGGATGGAGCATATTCCAACCCATTCCATTGGAGGCAAAGAGTGCAACATCTTTTACCTTTTAAAGCCTTGCCTTATAGCAATATACCCAAAGATATTCTTTGAAGGGGCAGCTGTGGTGAAATGCATGTAAAAAGTGCTGAGGAACTTCTAAGTTGAACCCAACTAGAGATAGCTCAGTGCAGTCTGGGGATGGATGAAGGCGAGCTCTGGAGGCAAGGGCTCAGCACCACCTCTGAGAGGACGCTCATCCTGGGCCCACGTGTTAGTTAGTAGAGGCAAATCCACATCATTTCATTTCCCCTAGAAGGCAAGAGTGATTTAAAAGTGAAACCTGCCAAGCTGCTAAATTGCATGGTTCTATGGTTCTATTCAATGGCAAGTGATAAAAGCCAAAGGAAAATAATACACATCCCTCTCTACCCGAGACCAGAATAGAATGATCCTTTATGTTATAAAAATTACAGGGTTAGCTCTTTCTACAACCTGCTCCTTGTTTGGCAGGCATGTCAGCTGCTCAGGGCTAGCACTGTAGTTGTGTGGGGTCATCAGAAACCAAGTACTTTGGTTTAGCTGTGGACTCAATACGGCCCGGCATGCCCCCTCCCAGCTTCCTTCTTTGTCCATGTTCCAGGTAGAAAGAAAGAAGAAGGGTGAGATGAGATGGTGTGTCTCAGCTGAATGAGCCCTTTTAAGGAACTTCCAGAAAGTGCCACTGGACACATGTCTCGTTGGTTGGAATGGTGTTGCACAATTACCTGTATCCACAGGGAATTCTGGGAATTTGTTTTAATATGAGCACAAAGTAGCAGGGTGTCTGATGGGAATGAAAAAAAGGAGAATGAAGAAGTGCTGGTGAGTGGAGATTTATACTACTGTGCTCCCTGGCTACAAACCTGGAAGTTCATCTGGGCTCCTCTATTTCCTCACCTTTTCCATTCAAGCAACCAACAATTCACTCTGACACACCAGCAAGTCACTCACATATCTCTGCTCCTGTCTATTCCTACTGGGCTTGCCTCAGTTTAGGTCCCATTGTGTTTCACACAAACTATTATGTAAGAATATCTGCTGGTTCCACTGTACTTGGGCTCATCCTCAAGTCAGCACTCCTCTGCTCTCAGCCCTTCAATGGCTCCCCATTGTCCTCAGAGTAAAGAATAAAGTTCTCATGCCCAGTTTTCCTCGTGCTCTGTACTTTGTCTATGTCTTCAGCTTTGTGTTCCTCTTGTTCTGTCCTATAGTGAACAGAACTATGTGCTGATGATCAGTGTTGACTTCTTACTTTCAGACCCCACATCTGATCCATCCATATATTCTATTGGCTCCACCATCAAAACGTATGCAGAATGTGATCTTCTTCAATAATACTTGTTGAGTGAACGAACTCTGGAAACATGATAAGTGCTCCACAAATATGAATTCACTTAAAGGTAGCATGATACATGGTGGGGATATTAATCACGGCTAGCACTTTTATGTTTATTTAGTGCCAGGAGTGGCATATATATTATGTCTAATCCTCATAATAATACTTCAAAGTAGATTTTTAAACTTATGATAATAATAACTCATAATCGTTAACACTTCTTTAATGCTTACTATGGAGCAGACACTAAACTAAGTGCTTGACACGTGCTACCTTGTTTAATGCTCACTATCACCCGATGAGGCAAGACTTGGTTCTTACTCCTGCTTCTTTAGATGAGGAAACAGAAGCTAAGCGAGGTTTAATGACTTGTCTAAAATCACAGATGGGTTGGAAAATGCTTCTGATTTGCTGCAAGTATAATATATCTTATGGATGGGGGCTGGAAATTATTGGCTGACAAATTTCCTAGGCTTCTGCTATGAAGCAGGCATTTGGGGATCTCCAGTGATTCTTCAGGTTGTGGTGGATCATTTCATGTCCTCTTCCCCTGGGGATTTATATTTTCTCTGTAAAAACAAATAAAGTCTTAGTGAATACCAGAAGTTTAAAACTTGGGAAGGAGACAAGGAAATTAGTTATAATCATCTTAAATAAGAATGTCTAGATGTTTCTTCTCAGGCTTTTTTCTAGTCCCCAAAGGAGTCAGACAGTACAGGGCAATAATCATGACAGTGGACACTGGAGTCAGACCATCTGATTTCAAATTCTGGTTCTATTTCCTGACCTTGGCAATGCCACTTATCTTCTCTGTGCTTCAGTTTCCTAAATGTGCAGGAGATAATACTGCTTCTCTCCGAGGTTGTTTTAAGGCAAATTTGTTGTTGTTGTTGTTAATCCTCACCGGAGGATATTTTCCCATTGATTCTTAAAGAGAGTGGTAGGGAAGGGGAGGGACACAGAGAAACATTGATGTGAGACACATTGATTGGTTGCCTTCTACAGGAGCTCTGACTGGGGCCAGGGATCAAGCCTTGCCTGGAATTGAACCCAGAACCCTTCAGTCTGACACTCTATCCACTGAGCTAAATTGGCTAGGGCAAAGGACAAAATTTTAAGTGCTTATGACAGCATCTGGTATAGTGGCAACAGTGGCAGCCATGGTGGCTACTATTGTCTTGCACTAGTAATATTATAGTATTCACCAGGAGATATTTCTAATAATTTTTAAAATGTTTTTAAATTGATTTCAGAGAGAGGAAGGGAGAGTGAGAAATATCATTAATGATGATAACGGTGTCCTGCATGCCCGCTATTGGGGATGGAGCCTGCAACTCAGGCATGTGCTCTGACTGGAAATCAAACTATGATCTCCTTGGGTCATGAGGTGACACTCAACCACCGTACAACACCGGCGTGGCATATTTCTATCCTGGCCTTTTTTGACCTCTATCAGAAGCTATATGGTTAATTTTGAGATTAAAGAAGATTTTTGTCACTGTGACCATTTCCCTGCATCAGAGGGAAAACTGGGCACGCACAGTGTGAGTTGTTAATTTCAGGAGGATCAGGCTCTGTTTCAGGTAGTCAATATTTACTTGTTGCTGGTCCCTCAAAATCCAGTCCTTTTTCTTCTTTTGGTAGCGGTAGGCAGAACTTCCTTTGGGAATGTGAAAAAATGCAAATTCTTAGGCCTCCCCGTGGACCTACTATGTCAGCAATTCTGGGGGTGGGGCCTGGCAAGCTAACAAGGTTTTCCAGGTGATTCTGATGCACTCTAAACTAGTCTTAGGCCCACCACGCTGAGGCCTTGCTATTTCAAGTGTGGCTGGTCAGAGCCCAGGAACTTCTTAAAATGCAGAATGCCAGGCCCTTTCCCAGAGTGACAGACTCCGAGTCTGCATTTTAACCATATCTCCAGGGATATTCACATTTGAAAACACTGATCTGGGCCACTGGTTCTCAAACTTGACTGAAAATTGAACTTTAAGAACTACTGAATGGGACTCACTCCCAGAGATTCTGGTGTTTTTGATCTGGGGAGCAGCTTAGATAATGGGATTTTTTTCCTCACTCTCCAGGTAACTCCAATATGTAGCAAAATTTGAGGACCACTGAGCTAGGGGCAGGGTTCTCAAAGTGTGGTCCCTGGTCCAGCAGCACCAGTCTCTCTGGGGAACTTGTTAAAAATGTAAATTCCTAGGCCCCACCTCAGACCTACTGAATCAGACACTCTGGACAGGGGCCCTGCAATCAGACACTCTGGGCAGGGTGTTTTCACAAACCCTGCAGGTGATGGTGATGTTTGCCAGAGTGTGGGAACTATGATCCAGGGCCTGGGAGCCTCTCTGTATAGCTGGCAGGTGACGAGGGCAGGGAACCACTAGGATGACTAAACGTTGTTGTTTGCCAGGCACTGAAAGATTTCCCAGGATGCAGAGCTTTTCAAGCTAAAATGGGAACAATCCTGGGCAAATCTGGATGATCGGTCACCATAGATCTTGGAAGATTCCATGTTAATGGAAGTGGCACATAGCCCATTCCATTAACCAAAACTCAGTTATTGGCTACACCTTACTGCAGGGAATGCGGACACTAATGTGGTCTGACTGTAGGACCAAGAGAAGGAGCAAAGTGTGTTGGTGATGAGCTAGCCAGTCTCTGCCGGAGCTCGAAATCACTCAGTAATGATCTCATTCTTTAAGTATGCACAGGGGTTGCAACAGTCTAGAGATACCTCTAAAGCGTGCTTGTTAGGGAAGGGTAGGTTCTTGCTCTCTGGGGATGCTCTGCTTGCTGCTGACTTTTCTCTGCCACTTCTTGGATTGTGACATCAGCATCTGGCATTAGCAGTTCAACAGGAAGGAAAAAACACACACCAAAGTTTCCCTTAGCAAGTCTGCTCCCTGTTCGCAGGAGGGCTGCAGCTGGGATGTGATAGAGTGAGCATATGGCTTTAGGGAGGCCCATTTGGTTCACTTAGCAGAGTTCTGTGGCCTGTGAATGTTCAACACATTTTAACATTAAAGTCGTCAGGCAGCTGGCCCAATTCCTGCCTCCCTGCGCTGCCTCTGAGGCTGGCTGTGCGGAAACGGAGGCGTCGGCCAGATGATCTCCAGCGAGGCTGATGGACAGGAACAGAGCAAGGGGCTTTCTGAATGCATCGCCAGCTTCAGAGCATCTCAATTCAGGCTTTATGCAAACGTTATGTCATTGCTGAGGCAGGGAGTTTGCACTCCTTTGAATAGGAGAACCGGCCCCGTTAGGTCAGGGGGCTCCTTTGAGGCAGAGAGAAATTAGGACACATGCCAGGCAGACCTGGGTCTGCAATGAGGGAGAAAAGACAAGCTCTGGAATACATTTGAGTGGAATGTGCAGGTGGTAATACATTGGGTCTCTCTGGTTGGAAAAGTTTTAGTGTCATTTTTTTTTCTTCTTAGATCGAGCCTCAAAGCATCCTGATCCTTCTGGCCTGTAGACAGGGAGCCATGGTAGGTGGTGGACAGATCATGGGACAAGGACCTAGAAGACATGGGCTCCAAATGTTGCCTCCCACCACCACTAATGGATGTAGCTCAGGTGTCACAGGGGGTTCTGATTCCCTTTGTGTTACCAGGTTTTAGGCAGTCACCAGGAGTAGAGGGGGTGTGTGGGTAGCATCAGCGTCTGGAGGCAGCTTCCTGGGCCCCTGATCGCTTCCATGAATCACTCCAACCTCTTGCTTCCATCGTCATATCTCCTACTTCCTCCTTTGACCTCCTTGCCTCCCTCATGTAAGCACCTTGTCATCTCATTGGACTCACCTGGATAATCTGGGCAAATCTTCACATCCCAAGATCCTTAACTTAATCACATCTGTAAATCCTCCTTGCTGTAAAAGAGACTGTGCACACATTCTGGGGATTAAGACATGAATACATTTTGAGCAGCTATTATTCCGTCCACCATACCATTCTTTCTTCTTTTCATTCACAAATACTCACTGGGGCCTTTTTATGTGTCAGGCCTTGTGCCTGATGCTGGGGCTTCAGTGATGAGCAGAAACAGACACCATCCCTGCCATCTGAGCTTACACGTTAGAAAGAAAGACATAAATCAGAGTCACACCTGTACACATAAAATGACATAATCATGGAAATGGCACAGAGGGCTACAAGACTGTTATACAGAGGTTTGCTTGATTTAGTCTGGGGTGGGGAGTTCAGGGACCGGTAAGTGGTTTCTAAAGGTTCTACAGAATGCCACCAGATCCTGTTGGGAATTTTGGTCTTTTCCCAAGAACAAAATGGAGCTATTGCAGTGTTTTAAGGAAGTGAGCATAATGACAAGATTTACATTCAAAAGCTCAAGGTAGCTACTGTGTGGAGAATAGGCTGGAGGCAGGCTTTTGCAGTTGTCTGGTTAGAGCTGAGGGTGGCCTGGATGAGCTGTTGGCACTGGGAATGCACGCAGCTGGGAGATGGGTACCTGAGAGACACTTAGTCTCTCTCTTCTCTCTCTCTCTCTCTCTCTCTCTCTCTCTCTCTCTCTCTCTCTCTCTCTCTCTCTCTCTCTCTCTCTCATGCATACACAGGCACTAATAGATTATCTCAAGGTAGGGTGAAGAGGATTATTATAAAATTGAACACATTTATATGAATGCACTTTGAATATTAACTAAGACCTCTGTGACAACTGACAGGATGGCTAGACAGGGACTGCTCAATCTCCAGCAAGGGAGCCAGTTCTAGCATCTATAGAGCGAGCCCAGGAATGCACTGATTCAGAGCTGGTCTGGAAGAAAGTGGTCTGGTAGTCCACATTGTTCAGAAGAGATGAAAACTTCAGGTAAGATTAGAGACTAGGAGAGAATTAAGTTATCTAACATGAGTTTCAAGAGCATACAACAATGACCAAACATATATAAATACCTAGGAATAATTTTAAATGTCAGGCATAATTTAAATAGAAGCCCAGTAGATGTGGAGGGTAGAATGGACACTCATCACACAGAGCCAATGTGATGGACATTATAAAGAACTCAAAGTGTAAAAGGTATAGCTGAGAGAAAAGGAGACTTGGGCATAATCTATACCTCTATTCAAATAAGTATTGCCACATGAAAGAAGGAATAGAACTATTTTGTGTGCCTCCAGAAAATGACCCAAGACAAATTGATGAGCATACTAAGATTTTAAGTCAAAAGAAGAGAAAATACAAAATCTTATCTAACAATAGGATAGTTTAGGGGGAAATCTTTGGAGAAAAACCACATCATTTGTCAGAGTTATTTATTCAGATAATTGGGCTCCTAGGGTAAGGCAAACACTGTTGGAGATACAGAGGTGAGGAAAACATAATTCCTGTTCTTGGTATGTAACTTTGTAAGTCAAATTAGACCTATCGTCATAATTATGGCAGAGTATTTTGCATAAAGAAAGTTTAAATAAGTTACTTCAAGGCCTTGGAGGTGTGTCAGTTGTGTTATATTGACTTGGGGCTTAGGACAGAACAATGAAATTTGGGTACCAGTCTGAGCCTTGGAAGCAGCTTGGGAATGTTCATTCCTTAGGGAGGAACATATCATCAAATTCTTGTGAATGGGGATGTGCAGGATATAGTCAGAACACTGAATTGTCTTCTGCAACCATGGAAACAATGTTGAGAGGGCCTGCATGTGGGTTGTGAGGGGCTGTAGTGAATACACCTCATTTCATTCCCCAGTCCTGCTATGCTAACATTCTGGAAGTGTTGCCTTCTGAGAGTTAAGTCATATAGCAACATCTACACTAATAAAAGAGAAACATGAAAATTAACCATCTCTCCAATATACCCACAAGCCACGCCCACCAGCCAATCAAGAGCAAGTATGCAAATTAACCCAACCAAGATGGCGGCCGGCCACAGAACTGGAGCAAGCAGGAGGCTTGGGTTGCCCCAGCAATGGAGGAAGCCAAACTTCCCGCCTGTCCTGGCCAGCTCTGGCCTCCACTCAAGGCTACAAAGTTTTAATTATTAGAAGATAAATAAATCCTAGATACCAGCTTCCAGCCGGCCCTGGCCTGTGCTCAAGGAGGTGCTGAAAATAAAAAAGAGAAAAAAAAAAAAAGAGGGGCCGGGACCTTGGGTTGCCTGGAAGGGTGTGTGTGTGTGTGTGTGTGTGTGTGTGTGTGTGTGTGTGTGAGATCAGGCCAGGATGGGATGGCAGGTGCTGTTGGGGTAAGCAGACCAGCAGGGGGGCCATTTGGGAGTGAGCAGGCCATCAGTTGGAGGTGATTAGGACAGTGGGGGGAAGTTGGGAGTGAGCAGGCCAGTGGGGAGGGAGAGTGGGGGTGAGCAGGCAAGCAGGCAGAGTGATTAGGGGCACTCAGGCAGGTAGGAAGGCAGGTGAGCAGCTGGATCCAGCAGTCCCAGATTGTAAGAGGGATGTCTGACTGCCGGTTTAGGCTTGATCCTTGTAAACTGGCAGTAGGACATCCTTCAAGGGGTCCCAGATTGGAGAGGGTGCAAGCCAGACTGAGGAACACCCCCCTACCCAGTGCATGAATTTTGTGCACCAGGCCACTAGTATAATGAATAAAAGCAAAGGTGTGTCTTCTCAAAGAGGAAGAATGTTCCCCAGGCCAGATTAAGATGTGATTGATTATGTTATTCTATTTAAATAAAGAGTTGTCCATTAGCCAGTCATGAGGGGTTAGTCACTAAGCAAATGCCTACACTGTTTCTGTCAGCACAGTTCTGTGGAGAGGGCTTTGATCCAAAGATAATATGGATTTGGTTTTGATTGGATGTATATCCTTACTGTGGAGATGATCGCTAAGCCTTTGGGAACCTACTGCCTGAAAATGTACTGATGATAAAACAAATGCCCCTAGTCTGCCTCTCCGCTCCAAAGAGTCTGGATGATTTGGATTCCCTTGCAGTTTTCATAAAGGGAACTAATGTTCAGGCCTCCCAATAGCTCATCAGCTATCCAGTTACTCTGGTGTATGATGCATCAACTTTTTAGATGAATTTCATCAGAGTGAATGTTCATAGAAGCAATAATTTGTGGTCAGAGGGCAACTCTGGGTTGTAGCTCTGAGGACCAAATCTTGCACTGTACTGAGTTCACTGAGGCTCTGTCACTCTCTGTGGGTTCTTGATGGCCATGTAGTTGAACTTTTTCTAGTGGCAACAACCTTTCCTTATGGCCATCTGTGCCAGTCATTTGCTTATATGCTTTCAGACCCATTAAATACCCTCTCTTACTCTGTAACATGCAACAAAACTACAGTTCCCAGGCTCCCTTGCCACCTGGCTTCTATTGTAGCTAGGCTAGGCCAGTGTGTGTGTGTGTGTGTGGGGGGGGGGGGGGGGGGCGAACGGAGGGGAAGGGAGGGAGAGTTTGGCAGAGGGGGGCCCTTAGTGGAAGATTGGAGGGTAGAGGGAAGGAGAAGCCTTAGTTGCCCACTATTGCTCCTCTATCACGCCACCACAGCCCACTGTGGTTTCCAAGCTTTTGTGGGATGGACCTCAGCTTCAGGGTTCTAGTGCTCTGCCTGCTCCCTTTGTCTCCATCCTGGGTGGTTGGTGATGGGGGAGGGTAGCTGATTCCTGCTGTGTCAATCTCTCAGCTGTCTCCCTGTCCCCTCTTGATATCTTAGTTCTTCCATCCCCTTTGTAATCGATTTCCTGTGTAAAATTCCTTCTTTTTATGTTACCTGGACTGTCTACTGTCTTTCTGATTGTGCCCTGGCTAAATCAACTTCAAGTAAACTTCTAGGTTGCCTATACCATGGACTTTCAAATGCTAGACTGAAAAGTTTGGAATTTAACCCATGAGTTCATCCTTATCATTTTGGAGCACCAAACAACCATTGTCCATTTTCTTGGGTCATCTATTTCACCTGTAGATTTGGGACAAACAAAATAGCTGTGATTTTTATTACTAAGACAAACATGGGTTCAATGTAGTGCAAAAGTCACATGATTTAAAAATAAATCAGAAACTTTAAAGTATTTTTTTCACTTGTCAGAAGTCTTTTGTGTCAAAGTACTACCATGACAAGAGATTGGAAAACTTTTTCCTCTAAAGAGCCAGATAGTAAATATTTTATGCTTTGTGGGCCATGCAATCTCTGTTGCAACTATTCTGGTTAGTGGTTGAAACACCAAAGCAGCCATAGACCTTACATGCATGAATGAGGATGGCTGTGTGCCAATAAAACTTTATTATAAGAACTGGCAACAGGCTGGACCTCACCCTGACCCTTATAAAAAGGCAGTGGTGGGTTTATAGGCTGTTTAAGATTCCTAACAGGTTGAAACTGTGATAGGGGAAGGTTGATTGCCGTGAGCATGTTTACTTGGAAAAGAGAGATGCCAGAAGCAGGGGTTCAGTTAAATGACCACCTTGGTATGGCTGACAAATTTAAACCAGGTGCAGGCCATCAGGTTAGGAGATGTGGACTCATTAACCCAATGATAACTAGAATTTCCCCTCCTTTCCATGAGGGAACCCTTAGGCTGTTATGACTGCATTCTTTTTCCCTTGGTTCTTGCAACCTTTGCCAGAACCGCTCTGTTGACTCACTCTGCTCTCTGGTACACCACGTGGATTAAGCCTGGGCTCGGAGCCACTGACCTTCCTGTTGGATTGATAGAGTGGCTCAGGGCTTCTCTTCCACTCCTCAGTGCCTGCTGCATTCCACCTGGGGCCTCCCTGAACAAATGCAACTAATTAATACTTGCAAAGTGATTCCTGTGGTGGAGGTGAGAGCCACCCTGAAGGGCCAGATATAATCACTATTATATCTGTGGCTCACACAATGCGGGGTCCACCCCGGAATGATTTTTTAAGCCTTGGTAATTGGCGAATTAGAGTGTGAGTGCTGAAAACCAGCTGTGGTTTTAAGTGCCTCGTCCATTTCTGTAGGTGGTATAGAGCTGGGCGTAATGTTGATGGATGTGTTAGGGAAATTACAGTCCAGGTTCCCGTGCAGCTGCGATGAGGGAAAATCAGACAAAGGACATTTCTAAGCAGATACACGGTTAGCAATTAGATGATTTAAAACGTCGTCAAATCAATATTTAAAGCTATATAAGGGAAGGATAGTCCTTGCACTTCAGTGATCTGAGTGAAATGGGGACACCAATCTGAGCTGCCTGCATTAAGCTCTGGGTCTCAGAGTTACAGGAAGCAGGAGGAGCAAACCAGAAGTCACAATGTCTTGCACCGCTAGATAGGTGCTTAATAAGAGTTTGTGAATGGGTGAATGATACTACTGAGCCCCTATTTATTACCAACATCTCTTGCTAGGGAAAAAAGTTTTCACTGAGGAGTATTAGACACCAGCAGGGCTCCCTCACTGACTGGATGCTTGTAGATTATCAACTTCAACAACTCCAAGGCTTTTAAGAGGTCCTTTTGCCTGACTTGTTGGGGGACAGCTCCTTAACTACCATTGTCTGCATAGCACAAGTGAACTCTTCAGAGCAAAGGAACCTTATCTGCTCCTGTATGAGCCAGGAATGGTGCTGGGCTCATGACAGAAGAGCTCCTGTAACCTGATAACAGAGCGGGAAGCGAATGCTCAGAAGGCAAAGTGATGTTTCCAAAGCCAGGTGGCTCCTAAGTGTCAGAGTTGAGGATCAAAGCCCAGGTATCTGTCACACTAAACAGGTTTTCGCCACTACCCACGAACTGCTAACTAGCAGCCTCTGTAACGTGGTCTGTGGGTGGTTTTTTTCTGGATAGTAACTCGTATTCAACTTGAATTTGAAAGCCTTTTGGAGGGGTGTACAGTCCTCACTTCTGGGTCCTACCACATGTTATTTTACAAAGTTTCATTTCCTACACTGGCTGTTTCTATCCAGCCCTGAAGGTATCTTTGACCTTCTATGGAATACAATATATAAGCTTTTCACTTTCCACACAGACCTTCCTCCCCACCCCGGTGCCTTCTCTGCACACAATGGAGGAATTTTCTGTCCTCCCAGGGCCTTTTCTAAGACCTCTCTTCGAGGCCAGTGTGTCTAATAGCACCGTGAGCAGTGGGCAGGAACCTTAACCATCCACACTCCATATTTACGAAGAAAAATGATTATCCCTCAAATTAAATGGACATGGTGTTCAATCCAGTATACAACTGGGGCTGCAGTGCCAAGATATCCATCAATGCGAGAAATAAAACATTTGTTCAAGGAAAGCCAGCCAATCGAGAGTGGGCTGGGGGTGGAGGTGGGGGCCAGGAACCTGACAGGGTGAAAAAAGGATGTTGATGGATGTGACTTGTAAAGAGATGGAGAGGCAATGAGCCTGAATTTCCAGCTGGACTGTGCCAGACAGCTGGGCTCCTGACAGCACGTCCCCTGTATTCTCCCCCAGCCCTCCCTCGGGGCAGGGAGGCTGGTGCCCAGAGCTTTGACAGGTGCTGGGAAAGGGCAAGCAATGCTGGAGTTGAAGGAGAGAGCTAGCTTTTTTGGCTTGTTGGCAGTCCACACTTGGATGATTCTTGAGTTTCATGAATAAGGCAGGCTGACACTTCACATGGAATTGAAAGCCATTCACGGGCTCTCTCCTTTGGAAGGCACCATCAAGAGGACGCAATGGGAACAAACTGACAGTGTAATCATAGACCCTCTTGGCTTCTAGTCCTTGGATGTTTCTTCCCCACAAAGTGTGGTTCAGCCTTGCACTTACTCGTTCACCTGAACTATTCAGGAGCCCCCGAATAAAGCCCTGGTTAAGAGAATCAGTTTTGTTCTCTATGCAGACATTCTGGCTTAGGGCTGGACATGGACTAATGCCCATGGCAGGACAGGACAATGATGACATTCATGAGCCAGCCTCAGTTCAGTACTGCTGCTGTCAAGGCTCATTATTTGTTGCTTTAGAGAGAGATGCTTGCCTGCAGCAAAGCCGCCTACACTCTCCGTAAAGGGACATGCATGTGGATTTGCCTTGTGTGTTTGTGTTTTACCTCCTGCATTTCTTGGCAGTCTAGGCTGTAAGAATGGGGGCAGGGACTCAACCACAATGCAGCCATCTGCTGCCAAGGCAGGTGCCGAGCCCTTGCCTCAATCTGTAGAAGCAGGTACCTTCCTGTCCTCTCTTAGCCACACCAAGGAGGCTGCTTGGAGCTCAGGCAGAGAGGACACTGGTCCGGAGTCCTCATGGCTCCCGGTGCTGGCAGGAACCATTAAGGACACATCCAGCAGCACCAACATTCTTGACCTTGTAAAACAGGGTTCTGACCAGTGCGATCTTTCTAAGAACAATTTTGCAAGAAGTGTCAGATACATTTCCAATGTCAGGGCACTTGGATCCTTCAATCTAATGTCTATTAGGTAAAAAAAAGCCAAAGCTTCTTTCAAGGTGCAAGGAGGGGCGGGGGGGCCTGCTGAGTCTGCTGATCCTTTTTAGTTAATCTGTACTCTTACATTTCACAGCCGGGAGTGGTTGGCAGCACAGCCAACCTTGTGAGGTGGGTACAGCACAAGGGTTTCTTTAGCAAAAATACCAACAGTTAAGTATCCAGGTGGACTTCAAAGAGAGCTTTACCAATTTGATTTTGTAATTGCTCTTCCTCATTATCAGAAATCTCTGGTACAAAATTCTCACATCCAATCAACGAAATAAAATAAGTATTCATCAAAACCACTCTTTCCCTGTTCTATACAAGCTAGGAAAACAAAAACAATAGCAACAATCAATATAGCTGGTTCCCCTGTGATTCATGACCAAGAACAGTGCGTTCATCAATGCGTGCGCATTCAACTGGCTTTGTTCTTGAGCAGCACCCTTTTGCAGAGGGAAACATTGAGGCAGAAGAATGGCAGGCAGATCCCTGGGGCCCAGATCTGCGAAAACAACATGGGAAAGATGGAAGTCCAGGCCTCTTTGGCTCCGATCTTGGCAAACAGTTGTTTGTCAGGTGTTTACATTCTGTAGGGCCTGGAGAAACTTGAGCAATTAAAAACAAAAGCCTCTTTCCATCCGTAGCATTACTGGGGCTTAGCTGGTTTTCAGCTTATAATGTGTTATTTATTTTTGGTTTTAATTGCTGGCAGTCCCAGAAACATTAATGTTATATATAGTGCTGGGCTCAGCAGGAGTAATTAAAAGGCGGGGGCCCTCATGGTTGGTAGTAAAATACCAAGTGCAGGCTGTTTAAGAAAAAATGTGCCATTGATTTGCCATCAGCAAAACACAGGGTGGTAGGGGAGGAGAGAGGAGAGACGCCAGGCAGAAAAATCACACTGAACGGAAAGGGTTTATACACAGGCCAATGTGTGCTGAGTTTAGGGGAAAAAAATAACTGATTTGGATCAACCTTCTAAGTAGCACCATTGCTAGAAAGAAGAGCCAATGTTTATTGAATGCAATGTCAGGTACTTAAATCTACATAATCTCATTTAATACTCATGAGACCCTGTCCCGGCTGGTGTTCGCATTCCTCTTCATCTCCATAACACCAGGCACAGACCCCCAGGTCAAAGAGAAAATACAGCACCATATTTTTAGTGACCCTTTCAGGGAGGTGGGTCATGGGTGAATTTTTTTCTTCTGCTTTTGCTCTGATGCACTGGGGAGAGAGAGAGGGAAAAGAAGGGAAACCGGAGGATGAGGATGATAGAGAACGGGAGTTTGTGTAGAGACCCAGAAAGGGAGGGAAGAGCTGGCAGACACACTAAATGAATCGTCTTGTGAAGTTATTGGCCATTTCACAAATGTAGAGGTTGAGCTCAAAGAGCTCAAAAGGAGCTTTGCATAGTGTAAGAAATACGGTCCCATTTCCCTGCCCAGGTGTGATCTGTCCTGTGTATACATGACTCCACTACTGGCACTAAGGCAAAGTAGGAAGGTCTGACCCATATTCCCCACTTAAAATTATTTTGTGACTTCCAAAACTCTAATTTTGAACAACTTTCAACCACACAGGAATACTGAGGGCACATAGTTGGGCTTTAAGTATCCCTTGTTATAAAACATCTTTCATTGGATAAATATAATAACAGTTAATATTTAACAGGTAATGCGTGCTAAGTGCTAAATATTGACTGGGAACAGATACTGTTTAAGAGCTTTTCATGTGCTTAGTTAAAACTCCAAAGAATTGTGGTGAATATTACTATCCTCGCTTTATAGAGGAGATAACTGAGGCAAATATTGCTTAAAAAACTTGCTTGAGTTTGTACAACTAGAACAGGATAGAGCATAAATTGCTACGTAGTTTGGTTGCAGAACAAGGTTCTTGACCACTATATGGTATTGATTATGCACAAGTATTAACAACCTTTCCAGGATCCTGAATCTTAGCATCTTAGAGGACCAGTAGCAAGTCAGCGTGGTGGGCTTGCCCATGGGTGATGATGTTCTTCAGATAGGCCTGCCCAGGGAAGGCAATAGCTAACTGCTGAGTGGAATCCAAGGTCATTTTGGAGGCCAGGGACATCCTATTCATGGACTTAGCCATAGCAAATGTCTGAGAGAGTCTAAAAGAAGACAAGAGGGCCAGCTGTTCCCAGAAACAGGACCACTGCTTATGGTTGAACAAGTTCTCACTTGTATAAGGACACCTGGCTTAGGGGTGAGAGAAACTGAAGTCCAGTCCAGGCCCCGCTTCCTAAGGCATGTGCTTGTGTGTCTATGCTAAAGAAATCCAAAGAATGAGAGTCTGCTCAAGCTGTGGACCCTTGGAGTTCTATCTGCCTGGAGGGGGCGCCTTTTCTAGTTTGCATAATGGATCTCATGGACTAGCCCTCAGCCCACACAAACCAAAGAGAATAGTGTTCCTAACACCTATGAATTCTTTTCCCTTGATCTTGACAATTGGCTCAATCCTTCTCTAATAGTAGTTTAAGAGCCTGGCCTTGAGCCAGTGATAGACTCCTAAATAGAGCTGCGGGCATAATGGGAGAACTAAAGAGAGAGAGACTTAAAATTTGCCTAGAATTAAAAAAAAATTTTTTTTAAATTAAAAAATATATATATATGATATATATATGATATATATATGATATATATATGATGAGATTCATATATATATATCATATATAGAGAGAGATTCAACACATATATATCATATGTTGAATCTCTCTAAAGCTTGGTGACCTGTGGGAAACGCACAAAGCAGGCTTAGAGTTGGCTCCACCCAGGATCCTGAATATTAGCAAGATATACAAGCAGGTAAACATTAAGGCACTAGCACCAACTCAGCGCATCAGCAAAATAGGAATCAAATGTGCAGCCATCATATGTCAGGAAACAGGTCTCCCTACATGTTGATACAGTGCCTCAGGGGTTCCAAGGTCAGAGGCCTGCTTCTTAAAGGCCAATTCCTCAAAGAATTTAAGTGAATGGAGACCTGGATTTTAGGATTTTAGCTGGGTGGAGCACTTACTCCCCTAGCATGAGTTCTGTGTCTGTTTCATCTCTGTATCCTTTCCTTCTCTTCTTTCTCCAGCCAGTGCTTAGCTCTCTCTCACTGCCTGCTGGCTGGCTGTCTGTGGATTGTTGGTCTGTAATAATAGCCTTTTAGGGATCCACTGTTTTTGGGTCTCCCCAGTGCCAGCCCAGAAAGTGAGAGGTTTGACCAGGAAGAGCTTTGTCCACAGTTGAATATTCAAGGTTTGTTAATCTGGGTCTTTAACAACCCAGTGTGGAAAAAGCAAATGTAATTTCTCCTCTTGGTTTTGCCTCAAATGTATCACAAATTGGAATAACTTCGTGTCTGAAGGCTCATTAGAAAATGTTTCTGAAAAGCAATGCAGCCCATTAAGGCTCATTCTGAAGAGCGATTTCATGTTCTTCACATTTGTGTCTATATTTGTTAAAGATCAAGTTCAATTTTTTGAAATTGCCAGATGTCTTGGTTCAGCTACAGATCTAAGTCAGAGCTCTTAGGAGATAGCCCACTTGGTATTAGTAAGTTTCCCTCCCCTTTTAAAAGCCCACCATTTTAGCCAAGGGAATCATCAGTGCTGCTTATAAACCAGAATTGCAGATTGAATTAATTTCATCAAAATCATTTTCTGTAAAATGACTGATCTCAAATTTCAGTGACTTTTACTATCTCAGCTGCATCATTTGGTACTGTGGTAACAGGGTGACTTTCTGGATGTATGCTAATTCTTAGGGCTTATCATTGCAGTTCTCTCCTTCTTCCTCCTCCTCACCTCCCTCCCTTCCTCTTCATCACTTTCAATCACGGGTTTTTTTGTTTCGAGTTGTAAATCTCAGAGATTTGATCTTTCAAACAAACTAAGATGATACATTACAGTGTCCATTTTTTTCTATGAGGAAACTAAAGCAGAGTTAAGAAATAAGCCAAGTCCTCCTTAAGTCCATTAAGTCCTCACCTCTCTTGTAATGGGCTAGGTCAGATTCTCAGGCCTGGTACAAGTGGTCTCCTGGGGGTCTAAGGCCACAAGAGGGTGTGTGGCTGCTTGGAATGGTCAGAGGAGATGAAGCCAAGGGGTCAAGTGGAAATTGTGTGCAAGAAACAGTTCTGAGGGTCAGAAATATAGAGGGGTAAGGCATGCTCAGGACAAATGGCAGGTGAGAGTCTGGGGAAGGATTACCCAGCCAAGACAGCTCAGAAAACAAAACTAGCACCGGAAGGAAGAGAGGGATGCAAGGAGTAGGATAAAACATTGCCTTCTGTGTAAGGATGTTGGGCTAGAACTGTGTGAGGGTATCCACAGCAATTTTTTTTTTTCCAGTCCTGGCTTTGGTGATGGGTCTGCCTGGTTTAAATGCTCTTGCTAGATGACAGGCATCACAGTTATAGCATTCAGAATAGAAATGAGACTTTCAGGCCCTTAAAGTTTGGGTGCTATAGAGCAGTGATAGCATATATTATATATGAACTATTCTCCAGTGTTTCATTCAGTTGGTGGATGTATCTATTTGCTATTAGCAGTTGAAATTTCCAAGAAAGGTAATCCCAGAGGCCTTTGAATCAAACCAACCAAATAAATGAACAAGTGAACAAAGAAAAGGAACAAGCAACATTGCCCGTTTTGTGAACAGAAATTCTAAGTATCATAGAGTGTAATTGGGCCTGTAGAAATTACTTCCTCCAATTAAGCTCATTTTAATCAATGGAAGTAACCAAGAGACTCAGTGACACCAGCCAATTGGTGATGCTTCCTGGACCCAAGACAAGCTCTGCTGCCTATTTTAGATTTCTCAATCGCTGCCTCTTTTAACACAGTTTTAACCCTTATGCCCCTTACATTCTGATGGCATTTGTTTTCAACGAAAGTCTCAGTGAAAATGCTCATCGGAAATTCTGTACATTTGGAACACTATTCTGTAACCACCTGTGACGCAGGCAGAATGACCCTTCCTATCCTTTCCAAGTCACAGTCTGAATGCTCACCTGCGTTTGCATGTACCTTCCTTGGAGTTTGGATCTGGTGCCAGAAATGTGTGCCTGAGCTAAATAGAGCAGAAGGGCCCAGTGGGCGGCGGTCTTAGAGACAGCTATTTCTTGGCTACATATTTGAGATGTGGCTGACCCCTTTTGTGAACTATGGATGATTTTCGTAACCTTTCTTCAGTCAGTGCAATATAAGGAAACAGTCAGTGACCACATCTAAGTGTTTGGGAGAGGTTTCAATGTAAAACATGCAAAAATCCCTGTCAATGTGACTGGTACCTAACGACTGTTTAGAAGTATTGACTAATCCATGTTGTTGTTGTGATTTGTTCAATGGGGGACATTTAAATTTAAGAATTAGTGAGAATATGAAAAAATTGTTTCAAAGTGGTTTCCTTGGAAGGCAAAGTTGCAATAGCACCTCATTTGTTCACAGCTTGCTAGCTGCATAACTTAAGCAAATGTCTTATTCTATCTGAGCCTCAGTTTTCTCAACAGTACAATAGGGAAAAGGCTTTCTCTAGATGGTGAGAAGTTTCAATGCTTACTCTGGAGACACAAGAGTTTTCCTCCCTCCCTTACCTCCTTAAACTCCAAAAATGATTCCCCAAGTGATTTCCAACCCCCATGACCTCAAAAGATCCCCTCCTAGAAATTTGTCTTTCTCCCTCCCTACTAATGGCCCTGACTTCAGGACAGCCCTATCTGTCTGCTTCATGACCTCTTGCCTTCTGGGTTGGTCCAGGTTGTTCTCCTCTGCTGTGGCCCAGACCCGCTATCTTTTGGGAGAGACCCCAGGAAAGCATTGCTATCCCATTACTGAATGGGGTGAGGTGGTGGTAGCCTTGGGACTTCTGTAAAAGGGGTAGTCAGGGATGGCCTCATGGATGGGTGATACACAGAAAGGGCTCTCAATTGATATAATGTTCCATTGACAATGTCTTTAAATGCTTAACAATGTTTAACTTATATTACATGTTTAATATATTTAGGACAAGGGTGTCCACATTTTCATTTTGAACTGGGCCCACAAATTATGTAGCTGATCCTGGGGTAGGTGCAATGTGAAAACTAGATCCTGCTGAATTATTTCATCACTCCCTGCTTGAGTGGCCTATGCACAGAGATGGATTTGTTGAGGGGCAAATCACGTTTGCTGCTCTGTTGACTAATGAGTTTGCCGACAACTGTTTTAGACCATAGTTTTCTGAATCTCAGTTAATGACCACTTCATTCTTTTATTTGCTTTGGAAATAAGAAAGAGAAAAACAACCGTTTACATACTCCACTGGTAAGTCCTATTAACTCTGCCTTAAAATTGCCGCCAGAATCAATCAGTTCCCCACAGTCCTTTGCTATCTATCATCCTGAACCAAGTCACCTGCATTTTTTTTTTCTTCTGGATCATTTTATTAGCCTCCTAAATGACCTCCCTGCTTCCATTTCTGCTCCTCAATAATCTATTCTCAACATAGCACCCAGAGTGGCCCAGGTGAAACAGAACTCAGATCATATCATGTCTGCCCACCACTCCATCGGCTTCCTGTCTCATTCAGGGCCAAAGCTGGAGTCTTCAGAATAGCCCCAGAGCTCTGCATGAAGTGGCCCCTAGGACTTCTGTGTCTGACATCTGTTGCTCCCCTCTTTATTCACTTTAGCCTTGGCACTGCCTGCTCCCTTTGCCTGGAATTTTCTCCTCCAGATAGCCATATCACCCTCACCTCCTTCAGATCTCCGCTTTCTCTGTCAACTAGCAATGTCCCCTCCCCAGGCAGTCCTTTCCCACTACACTGCCATATTTTCCCCATGCTTTGCGTAGTGACCTGATATGTGGCTTATTTGTTTGTCTGTTTCATCTCACCATATGGAAACGCTGGGAGGGTAAGAACTTTAGCTATTTTGTTCATTGTGGATGCTCTAACACTCAGGACATCGCCTGGCACGTAATAGGAGATTGTTAAATGAATGACTAAGTAAGTGAATGACTGCACAGAGAAACAATATTTCCTGCCCTTGTGTTTTATATGAACTCGATTATAGCATAGCGATGCTTCTACAACTTGCTATTTTTTTCTGTTTAATAATAGATTTTGATGATCTTTCCATGACAGTACATAGAGAAACACACTATTCTCTTTTAATGGCAGTAATAGGATTTCCCAGTACTGCTATAACGAAACGTGTTCAACCAGTTTTCTACTGATGGACGCGTTTGCAATTTTTCTCTATTACTAACAATGCTGACTCTGTGTACATTCAGAATATTTCTCAGAAGTGAAATTGCTTGGTGAAAGAGGTGAAGTGAATTTTGACAACCTCATTTGCATTTCTATTCTGTTTCCCCTCCTAGGTGAGAATGTTTATAATCCTCTACTTCTTCCTTCTTGCCTTTTATCCCCCTTATCCTTCCTTGGTTGGGAGAAAATGTCAGTAACTTGCTTGTGGCAGTACAATTGGTGAGAGCACACTATTTTCATCTGCTATCTACATGTGAGGCATGAGTTTTGCAGAATTAGCTGTGATGAATTTTCTCCTTCTCTCAACTCCTTTGACATTTAAAATCTGTACTGCCCAAATTGGGGCTTGATTGTACATTCTCACATATTGTTCCATGGAAGTAATCTCATTCTTCAACAAGATGATTATCTCTTTGATGGCAGAAGCAGTGTCTGCTGCTCTTCGAACTTTTGCATTCCCCTCTGGATCTAACTCAGTGCTAATCATGCTGACAGTATTCACTGGACACTCAAACAATTGTGTCATCAATACAAATAAAGCTCTGGAACAGAGTCTTGAGGGAAGAATTGAAGATTTCCAGATAATTAAATCAGGGTAAAATGTTCCAAACAGAGGGAAAAGAATTTTCAAGCCTGTAGAGTTGAGAACAAGCATGGTGAGGTTGGGGAAACCACAGTGAACTCCACAATAAAAGCTTAAGTGGCAGGTAAGGGACTGGCTAGCAATGAGTTGGGAGGAGAAGACTGAAGCCTGCTATTATTATTAATATCATCATCATCATCATCATCATCATCACTATTTACCTCTAGGAACCAATGACCAACATAGAAAGTTTAGCAATCTCTCTATGTGAGAATAAATACTGTGATAACACTTTTCATAAACCTTGATTGGCCATGTATATTAAAAATACCTCAAAAATCATATGTGCTTCTCCTTTTTCTTTTTCCAACTGATAGTCTTAAACCTTAACTTATAATCATTCAGGACTTGTACAACTTTACGATTTTTCTCCCTTTCACAGCCAATTTTTCAAAAGAGGTTTAAATATGTAATAACTGACTCTCTAAGAGAATAGCATCTGAGTTTTCCAGTTTCTATGGTGTAAATATTCTCACCATGGCCAATTTCAAGTTCTTTCAATGATGTTTCTGATCACAGAGTTGGGAAGAGAGGAACACAATCCCCTGTGCGAACCGGCTCCAGCACACTTACTGGTTGTATAAAGCCTGCTTCTGATAAACTGTAACACAATGATAATTAGTGAGGACACTTTTGATCACAGTGCCAGACACCCAGTGCATCTGGCTGAAGTGAAATAAAAAAGTTACTTATCCATATAATCCGGAATGGCTGGAGAACAACTGGAATATCTGGATGCTGGGGCTCTAGGCCACCAAAGCCCTCTTTCCAATTCCTATCAATTTCTCAGCTTTATTCTCATCATATAAAAACTCTGTCTTGTCCCAGATTCAGGTAAATGGGTTGCAGGGAAAGAACTGACCTTGGATCATTCTCTTTGTCCATTGTTAGGGGGCTAGGTCATGAATCTTTTATTTGAGGCCTACATTTTTTTTTTGTTTGTTTTTAAATATTTTATTGATTATTCACAGAGAGGAAGAGAGAGGGATAGAGAGTTAGAAACATTGATGAGAGAGAAACACCAATCAGCTGCCTCTTGCACACCCCATCTGGGGATGTGCCTGCAACCAACGTACATGTCCTTGACAGGAATTGAACCTGGGACTCCTCAGTCTGCAGGCCAATGATCTATCCACTGAGCCAAACCGGTTTTGACCACATTTTTGTTGGAGGAAGAAGTTTCTCAAATCAAAGAGGACAAACAATGCAACCTATGAAGATCCCTAATGTTGGGTATGCTATAATTGATGATGAAAAGATTTGGCTTTCCTTCAGTGTTTTGAAGTGAAGATGCAGAAGGTCCTAACTTCTTATTCTTCCCTAGAGGACCCCAACAGCTCTAAACACTGATATTTGCAAAAATGAAGCAATTCATGAAAAAGAAGCTTTTCAGTTTCCGAATCACTAAATTAAAAGCCATTTGATATTACTTGACATTATTTTGGATTATGGAGAACTACTTCTGCCTCTGAGATGTAGGTTAGGTCTTTCTCTTTCTTACAAAGCAATTCTTCTGCCCTAGTGTTAAAGTAGGCAGCTAGTTAGATATTAACAAAAGAGAAGGGAGTGGGCATCTAATTAAGCAGGACTAACATGGAAGAAGCAGCTTCAATCATTCTAAGCAGTGGAGTGGACAGGAAAGACAGGCTTTCCAATCTTCTCAGGGACCAACTGGCCTGCTTCCCAGATTAACTGGGGGTGTCTGTGGGGGGGTGGTGGTGGAATAAGCAAGGAGGGAGAAATTCTTCTGCTGAGGTGTGTGCTGTGGGAGCCTGGTGACTAAGCAAAACTATGAGGCATGCACAATAGGAGCCACATGGCGGCCATAAAGGGGAGGAGTCTAGCCTGGGAAAATAAGTGTTATGCTGACAAGGAAGGTGCTGAAATCACCCATTAATAATTAGTCTTATCTTGTAGATTGGGAAAGAGTGTGATAGTACTTGAAGATCTTTGACTGCAGTAACCTCATGCCATCCTAATAAAATCTTGCGTGGAAAGCGGAGAAGCTGGTATCCACATTTTGTAGACAAGGCAGCATGTGAGAATTGCTTATAGCACCTTTGTTTCATTGCCTTTTACATCTGACCTGCTTAAAAGATAACTCAGTGCCCCGAAGTGTCACAGCTCCCTAGCAGCAAAATCAGTGCAGGAAGTCAGGTTTCTATCCCACATCCAGGGCATTGCATCACTGAATGCTGATGCCTTGTGGCCAATGTCTCAAGAGTTAGAAGTCAACGCCCATTGAAAGACCTGTATCTTTGGCAGGGCAGAGGGGCACAAGGAGGCAGGAGGGCGATGGTGGAACACAGCTGCCAGCTGCTGAGTTAAAAAAATAAAAAATGAAATAAGTGACAGCAGAGAACATAATGAAGTATATAAACCTGGGTAAAGCAGTGCAATGGGTAATAAAAAGTGAAATAGGGTGGAGGGGGTGAGCGGATTGCAGTCACATATATCACCAGTGCATTAAGCTGAGTCGGGGAGGCAGGAGGAGGGAGGGAGGCCATCTCCAGGAACTCATTAAAGGAGTTTCCAAGCACTCCTGGGGGGAGCCTATGGCCTGACTGTGGTGAAAGGCTGGGCAGGTTGGCCTTTCTGCTGTTTTCACAAAGCTCTCCGTGCCCTCAGGACGAAGACGAACGCCTGGCTTTATATTAAGGCTGTGTAGACATTACTTGATGTCATGGTTACTGCCAATTTGTCTGAGCTTGCTGTGCCTCCCAAGGAGGCCTCTTGGTACCCTCCACCCCGGGCCTCCATGAAACCCCAGGCATTTCCTGTGACATTAATAAGCACCAGCACACTGGGCTTAAATTTCTTGGACGTCTCAAATTTGGTACCACACAGAGTTCAACCCAAAGGCCATTTTTCAGTAGTTATTTTTAATGGTTTTTTTTGGGGGGGGAAATAATCTTTAACCAGAAGACAAAGAGCTCGCACATAAATCTTACTAAAGCAAACCCCGTGTAAAGTACTGATGCACTTTATAAGCTGTAAACTGGGCTTTTATTAGCCATTTATGAGCCATTTTTTATGATGCAAGTTTAATATTAAACTATAAAGTTCACAATGCACTTATAAAGACAGATAGACTCATTCACTTTATAATTCTTGACTTGGATGCCTGGCAGAAGCTGAGCATGTCATGTCATTTCAGCAAGCCGGCCCAGTTGGGACTTTGGAAACTGGTGTAGGATTAGGCCTGGGAATTGATAGGCACTGGGGTATGTTGTAGGCTGGAGTGGGAGGGAGCAATCAACTGCAGCCATAAAAATAAATGCACAAGCTGGGAGGTAATTTTTCTTCTGACTTTTCTGGAGCGTGGGGCCTTTATAGCCATTTAGGAAAGGAGTATTCTCTAGAGTAGCAATTCTTCTTTAGAGCAGCGGCGATATATTGCCACTTGATTTTGTGCAACCTACCTTTTTCCTAATAGATCAGCATGCCTGGTGTTTCTTAATTCAATGTGATGAAAATGAAGTTTTTTCTGAGAGCTCAATGCCATGTAACTGAAAGGATAGAACATAACTGAAAGTGGGATCAATTTAGGATTGCAAATTTTATTTTCCCTAGGAAAGGAATGTTTGGTGTATGGGAAACAGATGGCCCTTCGTGTACCTCATGCTGAATATATGAATTATCAGTGGAGGATTATTCTAATCACAGGCCACACACCGTATTAAATCTCCAGCTTCCTGTCTTTAAGCCATACTTTTGAATACTGGACAGCTTTGGAGGGGAGGAGTGGAGCATACTTAAAAGGATCAAAGACTCAAAATGACACCCAACAAATTAGCAGTAATTATAGCACTTTCACTCCCAGAAAACCACTCGATCCCTCTAGACTATTAAGTTTCCACATTGCTTCACAGTATATGTGGTGGCCCCTCCCTACTGGGTGACTTTATAACCAGAGTTTATACTTCCAACCTCTCTTGAGGTCAAGTTTTCACATATTTTAGTACCCTGCAATTTTCATTCATTCATTCATCCTTGAGCTTCTACCATGTGCCAGACTCTCTTTGAGGTACTGGAGATATATTGGGGAACTTAAATTTTTGTCTTTGTCATAATTTACTAGAAACCTTTTCTCTTAGAAGCCTGCGCTCTGCTGTGCCCAGTGTCAAATTCTGCATTCATTTTCTCACTGGACTAATACTGTGGAGGATTATTCTAATCACAATGCACATGGTCACTTACGGGAAAACTTAATTGTACCCGTTGATACGAACACAATAGCATGCTCAGCCTCTTCTCATAGACTATGGACTTTAGCCTATATTGGTTAAACACTGGACTATGTCCTATATTGATTACCTCCATATTTAAGAAGCTCTGGGGACTACTCTCGTCCTGTCTCACATTCCTGTGGCTCCTGAAAAACCAAGCTCCCCAGACATCCATCATCTCTTGGTTCTTATTTCCATATTATCCTGTGCAACTTATAATTCTCCCCATTTCCTCATGCCTCCCCCAGTTTTCTGAATTGTTTTCTGGAACACACATTGAGTGAAGGCTGATATCTGTTTGATCCTCAGTGGTGAATATGTCTACCTCCACACCATTTCTCTTGGGAAGCTCCTGCAATCTGATCAGACTCCTTCCAACCAAGCTCTCACTACCCACCATGCCCTCCCTCCCTTCTTCACTGCCTCCTTCCCAGTCAATTATTCTTGAGCATCTGATTCATTGTTTTCTTCTCATTCCTACTCTGGTCATCATTATCAGGACAACATGTCCCCCTGGAGGGTGAGTGGTCTGATTATTTGGAATCTTGGGAGCTGATTTCCTCACAAGCAATTATCCTTTCCTTCACCACACTGTAGCCACTCTCCCATGTTTGTTTATTTTTCATTAACAACGTACCACCTCCAAAATCTCAATGTCAAGGATCTGTTCCTGTACTCTAGTAACAGCTGCATTGAGAATGCCAATTCATTAATTCTAACACTCTTTTTCATGTTCTAATTCTCTGCTCTCTGGAATCTTCCTTTTCTACCAACCAAGCACGCGCACACACACACACATATATGCCTAAGCAACCGAATGACTGGTCACTATGATGCGCACTGACCACCAGGAGGCAGACACTCAATGCAGGAGTTGCCCCCTCATGGTCAGTGTTTCTCCCACAGCCAACCTCCCAAGGCTGACCAAAATACCATGGTTCCTCCCCCATCCAGCCAGCCCTGATCAATCCAATTGGGACTGGGTGAGATGGCCCTAATTGGCCCTGATGGCTGGCCAGGCCGAGGGACCCCACCCATGCATGAATTCGTGCACTGGACCTCTAGTCTATATATATAAAAGGCTAAGTGTCCATCCATCTGACTGGTAGCTATGATGCCAGGGGGGGCAGATGCTCAATGCAGGAGCTGCCATGACTCATACTGGCCATTTTAAAATAAATAAAACCATGCATCTGGTGCTGTCAAACCAACATTCTGCTTTCCCCAATTGGGACACAGGCCAGTCACCACCCCAGAATAACACCCCACCAAATCGCAGCCAGTGCTACCAAGACCCCATGGTGCAAAATGTGGCCCCCAGCCCAGCCCAACCCAGAAACGGTCTCTGTGGGCGCTGGGCAGTAACATCACATAGAAACACCCAGCTTCCTCTCCCTAGTGACTGGCCTCCTTGGAATTTTTCAGCCCAGGAACCTGACTTGCTTTATAACCATGTGCAAACAATGCTCTATCCACTGAGCCAATCCCGCTAGGGCAATTTTATATGTTTTTAACACGACAAGAGACTAAATGAAAGCACACACATATATATTTATATAGTTTGTTATATTAACCTTCATATTTAAGTTTTGGTCCTCCTCATAAGTTCCTATGGTTTTTAGAGTTACTATCTAGGATTATTTTCTTACTCAAGTACAACTTTACTCCCATCCACAACTTTTGTGCTTTTATTGCAAATATATAAAGTATCTATATGTTATAGGTCCAACAATAAATTACATGCATATTTTATACAATTGCTTTTAAAATCAGTTAAGAGAATCTATTACCTCCACAGTAGGTGGCCGCTGGTCTAGTCTCAGTTACTAAAAGTTTGTTGAATAAGTGAATAAATAAACATGCAAAAATGTCATCACTACCTAATAATTACCTTTCCCAGTGGCTTCTGTGTGTGTGTGTGTGTGTGTGTGTGTGTGTGCATGTCTGGATTACTTGCTTCCATTCTGAAGAACTCCCTTTAATATTTCTTACAAATGAGGTGGCTTAGCAACAAACTCTCTGTCTTTTGATTACCTGTAGTGTTTTTATTTATCTTTTCTTTTATAAAGATTGTCTTGTTGATATAAAATTCTTGTTTGACAGTTTTTATTTTTCTCTCTCAGTACTTTGTCTCTGGCCTTCACGATTTCTGATGAGATGTCAGCTGGGTATGATGAGTCAATTTCCTCTTCCTACTCTCAAGATTTTCTTTGTTTTTGTCTTTCTACATTTTCTCCTGTGACATGTCTGGGTGTAGATTACTTTATCATTATCCTACTTAGCGTTCTTGAAAGTTAGAATAATGGTTTCTTCAAATTTTGGAAATTCTTATCCATTACTCCTCTAAATCATGTTGCTGTTTCTTTATTAATATTTTCTATTTGATGATATATTTTCATCATGCCTTTCTTTACTCCTTTAATTATATTTTCTTTTAGTTCTTGGAACATATTTATCAAAACTAATTTTTATCTTTGCCTTTGATCCGTCTGGGACCTCTCAAAAGCTAATTCTGTTACTTGCTTATTCCCCCTGTGTATGGGTTGTACTTCCCTTTTTCTTTGTATGGCTCATAATTTTTTGTTGAAAATTGGACATTTAAATGATTGTAATAATATATTATGACAACTTTAGACTCTGATATTTCCACCCTTTCCTTCGGGCTTGTTATTTTTGTTCTTTGGGTCTTTATTTAATTTTGTGACTTAACTGGACTATTTGAGTACAATCTATTACCTCCACAGTAGGTGGCCGCTGGTCTAGTCTCAGTTACTAAAAGTTTGTTGAATAAGTGAATAAATAAAATATATTCACAACTTCTATTTGTAATTATTGTTAGAAGAAATCTCTCTTTAGATTGTACACACAAGGGGCAAAAGAAGTTTTACAGTTGTTCATATAGAACATAATACAATAATTAATAAATAACAATGCATTAATAAGCTGTTTCATGTACTCACACTGTAAACCTACTTTTGCCCAATCCTGTATATTTACTTACATTCAGATATCTTTTTTGTTTGTTTAATATGAGTTCATTAATTTGAAAATGCAGAATTGTGTGAAAGCTAAGAGATGGGATAGATGGCAGCACTATATCCTGCTCCAGTTCTAACAGAGTCTAAACTATCCTGTTTAACATTTAGCTTCATTGAAATTTTTTTTCTTCAAGGTGTATATAGTTTAGCTTTAAAAACACTATACTACCAGGTGAAAAACCTGTTTCAAATTCTGCCTCTTGAATTTATTATGTGAGTGGGGTACTAGTTGATTTATCAGCAACATAGCATAATCATATTTTTTTCTTTATGCATGCCTTAAAAGAATTTTAAGTGCTTAAAATGATGCCATCAATATACTTTGAACATATTGAAAATATATCTATATGTAAAACATATTACTATTGTTATTAATTAGTAAGTGTTAAATGTTAAATGTTAAATGTTAAAATAATAGCAATCATGTTTTTTGGATCCAAATGTAAACAAACACACATTAAAGAAAGTATCTGTCAAGAAGGATCATGACTTTCTTCTATAATTGGAATCTATACCCATATCTATTGAATCTGGGTCCTAAACAAGCCATTCATGCATGTATTGGACATTCCTAAAGTTAAAATTCATCTTTTGCCAGAAGTCTTCATTGAGATAAAGTATAATGAAAAGATACGTATTTTAGAAATTAGTAGTAATTTGAAACTAAATCCTAATCCTCCCAATCTATTCTGCCTGATCTTTCCCCAGTCACTTAATTTCTAAACTTCTCAGTCTCATTACCAGTTCAATCGGCATCTTCTTTCATGATGTTGTGAAAGAGATTAAGCAAAAAACTTCTCATTGTCATCCTGGAACATAGTCAGTGCTCACTGTTCACCATAGTTCTCATCTCTTGACATTTACCAAGGTCCTTCCTTGTGAGATAATGCATGCAGTTCATTTTCAGATTTCCCATGATTCCTAGCATATTTTGTTAATCAGCTTAATAATAACCCACAACCTTCTGACCAACTTCCTAGCATATTTTGAATAAAGACACTGATCTCAAAGATTGGTTGAATTTTATTGTATTCTCCTGATACCTTCATTGTGTTTGTGAGAATAACTAGTAGAGAACAGGACTCTAAGCATATGGCATTCTGGAATGTTAAGTATTGAAGAGAAAAATGTATGCATAATGGGGAGCCATCAGAAGGAGCAAGTTGTAAGGGGTTCCTTTGAACATTAGAGATGTTCTGAACATACTGGATATTTGAAAGTAAGTTGGGGATAAACAACAAGAATGGCACCCTAGGGGAGCAAGATAGGACTACAGGAAGTTTTGTGAAAAAGTGAGTTTTCTGATTTATTATCCAGCATCGGATCTGCTCCAGTGGTCCCTATCTGCATGGCATCAAGATGCTGTTTTGTTATTTCCTGCTTTAGAAATTATGTCTTGAAAAATGCTATCTACTAAGCATAGTACATCTAAGTGATTTATATTTTCATCATATATATATATATATATATATATATATATATATATTCATTCAGTTGCCAAAGAGAATTTCTTGTCTTTATGAGATTAAAATGTAAATGACTTCTCCATAAATGCTCCCTCTTTTCTGCCTTCCCACAGCACCCGCTCCCTCTCTTCTTTTGGAGTTTGCCTCCTTTTAACTGATCCCCATTAAAGCTGTGTTTATGAACACACTGTGCAAGGGACAGTCATTAAATGCTACTCTATCCTACTTCTCTGCCACTGGTGAGTGGTTGGCTCATGTTCTGTATCTACAGCACAGTCAATCAGCTGTGTTACTGCACCCATGAGGCTTGTGTTGTTTGTCGTGGGCAGGCACTGCTCACTGCTGGCTTCTCAATGAAGGCGGTGCTCTACACACATTAAATAATTACTGACACTGTCATTAAGGTGGTGATTTATGTGCCTCTGAGAAGAAAAATAGAGTGAATTTGGAGGGCAGTGTGCCTTCTTTTACATACATCATCATGTTGGAAGATACTTCTTTCTAAAATAAATGTTGCTATATAATCTGCAACTCTCACAATGAAGCTGTGCAGGATCATGCGACTTTCTGAGTGAAGATGAGGTATGAGTTGTGTTTTTCTCTTAGGTAGTATTTGTCCAGTAAAATGGGGAAAATGTCATCACATAAAAATGCTCTGTTGGTCATTGCTTTCATTAGCTCCTGTCAAGTGGAGTCAAAATTTTGCATAAGGAGCCTCAACTTGATCTCATCTCTGAGTTGTCTATGACTAAACTGTGGAGGGCCTCGATGGTTGGGTCTAGAATTAAAGTAACTTATGCTTCTGAGATGGGTTCTAGTCTCAAGTAATTTTTTAGCCACGTCTATTACAATGCAATTCTGATTATTTATGGTAAAATGATATTTATCACAGAGTGATTAAATAATTCACCAAAGCTCACATAGCTTGGAAAAAGAAAGAGCTGAAAGTAAAACTACAGTCTGCATGATTTCAAAGCCCATTTCTACTTTATACCTTTTCATCTACACTCTATCCTGTCTCAATTTCTCTACCATAGAGGTCCCCAAAGAGTCTAGAGCCCTAGTTGCTTATCCATTTAGCTGGAACAATAATATTCTAAGTTACAGCTGGTTCCCCGTCTTTCAAGAGTCCCTTGGGTTCTTTAACTGCATAACAGTGGCATCTGAGACCGATTTGGGTCCTGCTGCAAATAGACTCTAATTGACAAATTCTGTATATATAATAAATATATGATATGTGCATAAATATAATAAATAGATATTATATGTACTATTTTCTTCCAGTGTGTGGCTATCATTTTATTAAAAAAACAATGTTTCCTTCTGAGGCATGTTTATGGCCCAGCATGTAGTCTGATAAGTGACCCATTTGACTTGTAAAGAAAGTGTACCCTGAGGTTGTTGGATATAGTGATAACATAAACTGATGAACAAAAATAGACCCAGACACAAATAGCAGGGGAGGTAGGAGAGGTGGTTAGAGATCAACCAAAGGACTTGTATGCTTGCATATTAGCATAACCAATGGGGAGGTGGGGGCTTGCCCTCAGGGGGGTAGGGATGACTGGGAGGGGTCAATCATGGTGTACTCTGAGGTTGTTGGATGTAGTGCTCTATTGGTATCAATTAAGTCAAGGTGGTTGATAATGTTGATTTAATTATTGATATGATTAAGTATGGATTTGCCATTTTACTTTCAATTTTTTGTTTCCTTATTTTTGTTGTTGTTTTTATTTATTATTCTTTTCCTGTCATTTGGGGGAGGAGGAATATACTTTAGTTATTTTTAGAATCCCACTTTTATTTTCCCATGTCTTTTAGCTTTACGTTTTGCATTACATTATAGTGGTCCATTTAGAGATTGCAATCTAAATCCCTAAGTTTTAACACTTCTTTCACAGTTAATATTGTACTATTTTATGGAAAGTAGGTCAACTTAGCCACCATAAAGGTCCATTTTGGGTCTTATGTTTATACTACCTACATATATTACAAAGCCACAAGTTTATAATTTTTTAAAGAGTTATATGTATTGCAATAAGATTATAAGGAAAATGGTAAAAATAGTTTGCTATATATAAAAATATTTACCACTTCTAATGTTATTTCTTTCTTTCTGAGAATTTGAGTTTCAATCTGGTATAATTTCCCTTCTGTCTGAAGAGTATCCTTTAGTAATTCTTGTTCTAGTAGATCTGTTTTTATCAAATTCTCTTAAGTCTCTTTTTACCTTATTGTGACTTTATTTCCCCTTTATTTATTTTTTAAATATATGTTTGTAATGCTTTTAGAGAGTAAGGAAGGGAGAGGGATAGAAAGACCTCAGGGACATGCCTTTGCCAGGAATTGAACCAGTGACCTCTTAGTTCAGTGGATCAATGCTCAACTACTGAGCCACACCTGTGGCTCAGTATTTTAAAAGAACATTTTAAAAGAACATTTTCAGTAAAAGTAGAATTTTCCACTGACAAATTTTTCCTTTAGAATTTTAATTAAAAAATATATATGTGTATATATATATAATATATTACTTTCGTCTGGCCTCTGTGGTTTGTGACAAGGAGTTAGCTGTTAATAAAGCAATTGGCTTTCAACTATTCCACTATAATATGTGTCATATTTTTATCCTTCTTAGTGTTTTCTGAACATTTTAAATCTGTAAAAGTATGTCTTTCATCAAATTGGAATGTTTTTGCATTTTTTTCTGCCACATTTGTTGGGTGCTCTCATTTTGAGACTTCAGTTACACATTGTTAGACAGGTATATGTTACTTACTAGGTTCTATAAATCTTTTTCATTCATTTCTCTTTTTGTTCTTAACATTGAGTAATTTTTATTGATTTTTTTTCTCAAGTTCACTTACTCTTTCTTATGTCCTTGGCATTCTTTTAAATCCATCCAGTGATTGTGTAAATTTCAGATATTTTATTTTTTAAGTACAGACTTACCATTTGCTTTTTAATTGTTCTATTTGCCTACTGTCACTTCCTGTGTTTTTGTTCATCACCAGCATGTTTCCTTTTATTTCTCTAAGTATAGTTATAATAGTTGTTTTAAAATTCATTTTGCACCCTAGCTACCGTAGTTTGGCTCAGTGCATAGAGCATAGGCCTGAGGACCCAAGGATCTGGAGCTGGATTTGGTCAAGGGCACCTACCTTGTTTGCAGGCTCCTCCCTGGCCCAGGCCTTGTTCAAGGCTTTTGCAGGAGACAACCAATTGATGTGTTTCTCTCACATCAATGTTTCTCTCCATCTTTCTCTCTCTCTCTAAAAATCAATTAAAAATATCCTTGGGTGAGGATTAAAAATATAAAATAATTAAAAGTAAAATTCATTTTGCTAATTCTAATATATGAGATGTATTGAAGTTGATTTACAGGTCAATTTTCTCTTAAAAATATTTCACGTTCCTGTTTTTCTTATATTTTGAATAAATTTTGTTTTATATTCTAGACATTATGGATATTCAGTTGTGGAGACATTGAGTTATTTTATTTCTCTGATAAATGTTTGTTGGTTTTGTTTCGGTGGCAATGAACTTAGTTGGACTTGAACTGCAAACTTGATTGGTAGCGCTTTAGTTCAGGTCTTTCCTTTTTTAGTTCACTCGCTTTTATTATTTTCCATGCATACATTATTTGGAGGTGAGCCAGGGTTATGGGGAGATGGGTCTTTTTGAGTTCATCTCTGGTGTTTTGCCTTTCTCTCAGATTGCAACATTGCATTTGTCAGTGCAAAAAAAGAAAAACCCAGGTTGGATGGTTTCCCCAGACAGAAAGCTGTGGTTTTTCAAACACGGCTCACTTCAGATTGCCAGCAGTTTGACCTCAAGCTACAAGTTGTGAAAATGGAAAATAGCTCTGTACAACTCTCCTCTGGACGTTGACCCCTCAATGGAATATGCCTGCTTCTGTGTACTCTGGGAGGCTTATTGTTTTGTCTGATATCCACAGTTTATAGTTATAATCTCAGGTGGGCTTCTCTGGTTGGATCTTATTCAGCCATTAACCTCCACAAACATACTTTTTTCATATCAGGTTTGTGCTTGACAGGGCTATACTCAATGCCTTATAAATGAAATTATAATGATCTTTCCAAATTTTTGATAGACATCATTGGCAAGAAAATTTATTCACATTAGTTGGTGATGAAAATTTAAAACCATTTTTACAGCTCCCCAAACTTTGCAGTAGGTAAAAGTGTGTTTAAAGGAGCTCACAGCTTTTCTTTTTTGCACTGACAAATATAATGTTGAAATTTCTTGTGATGAGGCAAATGGGTTTCAAATCCAAGGGAATGTTTTCATATCAAGTACTTCAAAATAATGATGATGTTCTAATTAGTAGAAAACACATGCATTGTTAGAGCAATCACCCTGCAGCTAGCCTGGATGCCACTAAAAAGGCATATTAGCTGCCAAAGCATTGGATATGTGTGATGGCAGAGAGATTCAGGCCCCCTGGAGCTGCTCTGCCAGGAACACCTGGTGATACCAGCCTTTTTAACTCCAACTGCTGTTCTTTTGTCTGTGCACCTGACTGCTTAGGTATTTGGAATAAAAACTGCACTAGTGGGTCTATGGACCCCTCATTAAAAGTGTGTTGAAGTATACCATACAGCTGGCTACAATTTAGATGTTGAAGATATAGACAAGCTCATTGGCAGCTCTTAGAGAATTGTGGTCAGAACAGGTATAATTAACATGGTCAGTGCTCGCTGAGCTATTGGGATCTATTGTCAGACTTACATCTACTCAGCTCACCTTCTTAGGAACACTAGATTCATCTTTTCATGCTTCCGTAAACGGGTTTTGGGTCTCTGTTGACCTGAAGCTGCACTTGGACGCTAAAAAGGCTCAAGGGTTTGTGCCAATATAGAATGCATCTGTAACCCATTCATAGTGTTTTAGTATACTCAGAAGTTAATCTTCAGTTTATGAGTATTTACAATTGATGTTGTTGTTGAAATAGTGAAATACTTGCACAGGACTCTTATAGTAAAAGAAGATTTTTTTAATGTTGGATTAAAAAAAAGCCATGTTTTTTTTTAATCCAACATCCTAACTCCACCCCCTACTGCCCAGCCCTTTCCTGGAATCCCCCTTATGTTCCTCCTTCTGTGTGCTTATTACTAACTAGAGGCTAGTGCACAAAATTCATGCAAGGGGTTAGTGTGTGTCCCTCAGCCCAGCCTGCACCCTCTTCAATCTGGGACCCCTCGAGGGATGTCTCACTGCTCATTTAGACCCGATCCTATACCTGAACCAGGTAGGATCAGGCCTAAACGGGTGGTTGGACATCCCTCTCACAATCCAGGCCTGCTGGCTCCCAGCTGCTCACCTACCTGCCTTCCTGATTGCCCCTAACCACTTCTGCCTGCCAGCCTGATCACCCCCTAACCACTCCCCTGATAGCTTGATTGATTCCTAACTGCTCCCCTGTCAGCCAATTTGCCCCTAACTGTCCTCCCCTGCAGGCCTGAGTCCCCCTCAACTGCCCTTCCCTGCAGGCCCAGTTGCCCCTAACTTCTCTCCTCTGCCAGTCTGGTAATCCCTAACTTCTCTTCCCTGCAGGCCTGGTTCCCCTCCCTCATCCCCCCCCCCCCCCCATCTGCTCTCCCCTGCAGGCCTGGGTTCCCCCCAACTGCCCTTCTCTGCAGGCCCAGTTAAATCCAACTTCCCTCCTCTGCCAGCCTGATCACCCTCAACTGCCCCCCCCCCTCCCCGCAGACCTAGGTCCCCCCATAACTGCCCTTCCCTGATGGCCATCTTGTGGTGGCCATCTTGTGTCCACATGGGTGCAGCCATCTTGTGTGTTGGAGTGATGGTCAATTTGCATATTACTCTTTTATTAGATAGGATAGAGGCCTGGTGCACAGGTGGGGGCAGCTGGTTTGCCCTGAGGGATGTCCCAGATCAGGGTAGGGGTTTCCTTGGGGCGTGGGGTGGCCTGAGTGAGGGGTCTGTGGTGGTTTGCAGGCCAGCTACACCCCCTGGTGATCCAAGCGGAGGCCCTGGTATCTGGGATTTATTTATCTTCTATAATTGAAACTTTGTAGCCTTAAGTTGAGGCCAAGGCAGGCCAGAGCAGGTGGAAAGCTTGGCTTCCTCTATTGCCAGGGAAACCCAAGCCTCCTGTTCTCTCAGTGGCCACAGCCAACTTGGTTAATTTGCATACTCGCTCCTCATTGGCTGGTGGTCACCGCTTGTGGGTGTAGCAGAGGTGCGGTCAATTTACATATTGCTCTTTTACTAGATAGGCTACATTTTGAGTTGTGAAATCTTTCAGTGTTTCTCAAATTCAATGTGCATACTAAACTTTTGAAACCTGTTGTAAAGCAGATTGTTATGATTGGGGGATTGGAGGAGTCAAGAAGAGATTCTGAATTTTTAACAAGTATCTGGTAATGCTGAAGCCGCTGTTCAGTGGATCACTGTTAGAGTAACAGGGATATATTTTGAATATCACCACTGAATATACTACAAAGACACCATCGGAAAAGTTCTGAAATAACCTAGTGTTGGGAGTGTGGGAGATGGGACTTGACTACCTGGGTAGGCAGATTGGAGGTAGAGATGTAGAATAGTAAAGAGAGAAGAGAGGTGTAGTGATGCCTCCGACAAAGCAGGAACTGTAAAGACTTTGGCTTCTCATCTCATGAAGTTGGGGCCATTGGAAAGTTTAAATTAAAGTATGAACATGATATGGCATTCATTTTGTAAAGAGAATTCTAGATCTGTTTGGAAAGTAAAATGAAAAGGCAAAGGTGGAGGCAGGAAGACCAATTACAATGCAGAGATGATGATGATGACTCAGATCAGGTAGTAAGGAAAGGTCAGATTCTGGACATAATGAAGAGGTAGAGTCAACAGAATTTGCAAATAGTATGTTTGTGGGATGGGAGAGAAATCTAATATGTCATCAAGATTTTTGACCTGTGTGTATGATACCAATTGAAATGGAGAAGAATTCAGGTAGAATGGTTGAGGTGGGAGAGTCAGAGTCCAGCGTGAATCTATGATTATATCCAAGTAGAAATGTTGAGTAACAGTTGTATTTACAACTATGGAGTTCTTCAGTGGTAGGGATTTTTGAGTTGTTGATACATACATGGTAGTTAGAGCTCTGAGGCTGAAAAAAAAAATGTAGATAAAAGAGAGCAAAGACTGAGATTTGGTTGTGGGATACTCTAATCTTAAGAGTTTTGAAAGAAAAAGAATCCAAATCAAAGGAACCTAGAGAGTCTGGTATCCTGGAAGCCAACTGAAGAAAGTGAATTGATGAGGAGGAAGTAAATAACTGTGATAAATGCTATTGACTCAAAAAGTAGAATGTCGACTTGAGAATGGGCCATTGAATTTAGCAAGTGGAGGTTGTTAATGACTTGAACAGATTTCTGCAAAACAAGAGAGGTGGAAGCCCAATTGGGATAAGTATAAAGAGAGAAATGGCGGTGAGAAATTGCAGCCATGGAGTAAGATCAACATTTTAGGGGAGTAAGGTCAACATTTTAGGGGATAATTTGGAAGAGAGAATTCACAGTTGTGTGTATGACTTTTGGGCTCTTGATTCTCTGAGCTTATTCTGGGACATACCTGGGCCCATGGACATCATTCCACCAGGTCCAAAGAAACTCTATGGGGATCACAAGCCCCTGGATGCCCAGAAGTATCCTACAGCTAGAGTATCCTTGTCTGGGGTCTTGCTGTCTATCTATAGCAGAAACCATCCTGAGAATAAGAGAATTCATGCTACATAATGGGGGTCTTGCAAAGCGTAACTATCTATAAAGTAAGCAGATAACTTTCTAAATAAATAGCAGCCTTCTATTTAAAAACCGTTCTTCTGTGGTTGACTGATATTGGACAAACCTATTTGTAATTAGCATCGAGTCTATCAAATTTATCACAATCTTTCTGAAAACGTATTAAGCACTTGTTCTGTATAGCATTTTTTTTTAGAGAAACAAATTGCATCTGTTTATTATTGACTGTACAGTGGTGCCTCACACAACGAACTTAATTCGTTCCAGGAGCAAGTTTGTTATGCGAAAAGCTCGTTATGTGAAACGCGTTTTCCCATAACAATACATGTTAAAAAAAATAATTCGTTCTGTAGCATAAAATATGCTAAGATGACATAAAAAAAGATAAATTTTTTGTTATTATTTTTATTTAGATACATCTAAAAACATAATTTTTTAAAAAAAAAAACACACATTTTTTTAATTTTAAGACAGACTAAGTAGAGTCTACCGAATCTTGCACATCTTCATCCATTTTCTGCTTTTTGGCTGATGGTTTCATGAAAAACCTGTCCAAAGTCGTTTGTTTTTCTCTTTTCTCCAACATCTGCCGGAAATAACGGACAAGAGTATCGTAGTAAAGATCGTTGATCCTGTTTGCTTCAGCTGAATCCGGATACAGTGTATTGAGTTTAACTTAAAAGGACGACTGCCGTGATACGTGCGTGATTTAATTCGTAATGAAGAACGATTGCCGCGATACGTGCTTAAGTTAAGCGCAGTGACTAACGACTGCCTGCAGTGCCTGCGCGGAAGGATGCAATACATCGGCAGCGATCGTGGAAGCTCGGGCAAAGCGGTTGTGGAAGCTCGGGCGACTTCGTTGTGTGAAACGAAGTTCGTTGTATGAATCATGAAATGAAGTTCGTTGTGTGCAGCGTTCGCTGTGCGAGGCGTTCTTTATGCGAGGCACCACTGTATAAAGAAGTGTTGGGTTTATTTCTGAGGCCTAAGATTTTCTGGCTCCCATTTGAAAACTGGAAAGAAAAGGTGGGGATAGCTGATTTTATACTTCAGTGAATATTTCCACAATCATTCTGTGAGGCTGAGATACAGAGATTCTAGGAAGCGCCACGCTCTTTGTTCTTTGATGCATTGTTGTGAAAGGTTTCCTTCCAACAGAACATGTTGCTAACTTGGTGTGTCTATTTCCACTCTATCTCTGGAGACAGGTTGGACAAGAACTGGTTGTGAGATCAATTTTTCTGATATGACAAACAAGGTTTGTGATAAATTCTGAGATCTCTAAGAATTTGCTGAAAACAGTAATTCTGATTTTGTCCTTTTGTTTTAGACTGTTGGATGATGTCTTAAAGATACCCATTCTTCTGATGGTGAGTTAACCCTACAAAAGTAGGCCTTTCTGATCAGAGGTGGCTATTTCCCTAGCTCTACTATTTTTGGTGCTTTCAAATCTGAATATACTTTAAGGGGATTATTGGTGTAATCCGTCAGTCTATCCTTCCTCTGCACACCCCCAGCTCCTGGGTACTGTTTCACTATGAGTCAATGCTTTGTTTTGGTGTCTCTTTCTAATCTCCTGACCACGAAATCTGGGAGGTCAAGGTCAGTGACTTAATTTTTACTCATTGCTTCCAGCATCTTGTTTACTCAGAGTTCAATCCTTAAACTGTCTCAACAAATGCATGATAATAGCAGCCACTACTTTACTATGGACAAGTGAGATACTTTTTAAAAGAAAACCATGGATGTCTAAGTTGTTCAGTTTAGCGAGACTTTTATCACTTGTATGTCACATGCTATCCATCGATTCAGAATATACACCAATACTTTAGACTCTAATTGAATAGGGCTATCCAATAAGCAGTTTCTGAGAGGAGGGTTAAGGATGCATAGTTTATTTTGGAGTTGCAGAGACATGGCAGGTTAATGGGTAGGTAAAATGAGGGAAAATAGTCAAAAATCCCAGCAACCACTGTAGACAGCTAAGAAGGCATGAGGAAATGCTGTAAAATACATACTTCAGAATTATCCTAGACAAGGGGCAAAGAAACTGGGATGGTTATATTCCTTCACCCATCAGTCATTGCTTAAGGGGTGTAACCATCCTGGGAAGATGTTAATTTCCAGTCATTTCTATAATGCCTTATGTATGAGCCAAGTAGGTTCTGGCAGCCTAAGGCCAGCCAGCCAACAACCATGATGTTCTAGCTCTCAAAAGTCAGAGTAGGATACACAGAAATGGCAATGGCAAAGGGATCGGAGGGAATGTAGGAAAAGCATAGACAGGGACTGCCACAAAGACCACACAGTGCCAATTCATAAATGATCATTTGTTTTGTTTGTCCTTACTCTCAAGACCAATCTCTATTAATGTAGAAAAATGCCCTTCAATGTGTTGGGTAGCATATGTAAAAGCATCTTAGAATGCATCGTATAGACTCTAAAGTGTGATACAAGTATGTTGTTATTAACATTATTATAATCATTATTATTATGGGATTTGATTAAGTTATCAGCACTTGAAAGTGTTAGTTGAATGCATTTCTGAGAAGAAAAGTGAACTATTTAAATACAATTCCAGTTACACATGATCAATAACTGTCCAAACTAAAGCCCAGTGCCTTCAATCAATTTGGAAATGAGAGCAGAAAGTCATACATTTGTTGATTGTTTCTCCCATGGAGGAAAGTGGTTAGTCTGACCTTTGCCAGGGGCTTATAGGTATATAAAATATTTTTAATGTTGTGGTCTTGGGAAAGAAGCCATTAGATCTGAGTTTGACAATTAGCTCTTTACCTTTTTTTTCTTTAAACCTCTCTGATCCTGCTTTGCATATTTAGTCTTATTTGAATCCAAACATTGACCTCTGAACCATGGTTTTGACTTCCACTCAATGTTGAATATAACTACTATCTAGGATTATGCTTTCCTCTTTGACCCACTCATTTTCAGTTAAACCATTCAAAAAAACATGCTGGTTTTGGATTCAGTTATCTCAAATCTGTGACTTTTAGTGACTTAAACTAGTAGCACCCCATCTCTGAAAAATTTTACCTAAATGAGTTTCTGAAGCTCAAAGGGTGTAACCATCCGGGGAAAATGTTAATTACCATCTATTGCCATAATTTGTTCTTTCCTATCCACTGGAAACTCCCAAGATGCCTTTCTGTCAGGGCTGCCCACCTCTGATGGTTCTTGCTGGAATAAAGAAATGGCAGAGGAAAGGAGAAGATAAGGTGAATATAAAAGCTATGTGGGTGATAGAATTATCAGGATTTGTGATTGATTGGACATGGACGTGAGAGGGAGGTGTCAAAGATGATGGATTAGGTTGACTGCTGGTCAACCTGAGATAGAACATATTAGGAGAGAACAAGTCAGAGCAGAAAGATACCTAGAGAAACAAATGGATCCTGTCCCCCCTCTCCCCCGCCCTCCACTATTGAGTAAAATGTAGCCAAATAGCAGTTGTGGGTAAAACTGAACCTTATTATTAAGTTGCTTAAATTGATTAAAGCACAATTATGGATGAGTGATTATTACTTTTCCTGGTCATTCTGCTAATAGAGCTTAAATTTAGTAATAGTCAAATAACTAATAGAGTACATTTCCTATTGATAACATGCCTAGAGTCTTGAGAGGATTCTCATTTGGTGAAAGGCTCGGGGGAATCATTTCATTGTTGTGAACCAAACCCTATTTAATTATGAACAATATAACCTCATTGTTGAGCAGAAAAAAATACCTAGAAGTATTAGATTGGGTATAATTCAGCCCCATTTCCAAGAACTGAGCCAGGAGACTCACGGAAGGATGTCTGGTGATGCATGCTTTCCATACTAATGGCGCTGGCATTGCTGAGTCAATTTGGATTTAATTTGATTTCTGGCTTGATCCTCTGGATGGCCCATAACTGAAAACCTGGATATTTGTTCATATTACTATTGTCCTCAGACAAAGACCTCTCAAATTCAAGAGCAATCTATAATGTAGCTATCCCTTTCCTATCTGCTCAGCGTGTACCTTAACTGGCAGCTATTCAGGCATTTATTTTAGATAGCAGTGCTTGTTATGACCGAGGGCTCCTTTGAATCTGGGTTTTTGAGATCCAAATTGCTAGCCTTGGAAATTTATTACTCGACAAAGGTCTGTTTAGGGCTCTTCTCATCTGGAAGAAGAGGAAGAAAAAAGAAAGATGCACAAAACCCTCTTTTATCTACAGAATTGCTAAAAATGTTCTTGGAAGAATGGCCTGTGCAGGCTCACCTGACACTTCACTGGTATAAGTAATTTCTGATTATTTCTAGTCTCTCTGTTTGAATCAGTGTGTGACCCAACAGAATCATTTTCCACGGACTGGAGATGATGTGATTTCAAGTGAGATAACAAAAAGGGAAAATGAATACATCAGCTAAGCGCTTCAAAGAATCATCAATTCTGTCTTTGGAAAGGGCAGCTCAGGATGAGGGCAATGGCAGTGAAGACACAATCTTCAGCTATAAATGGCCAGAAAGCTGCGTGCACCATAGCTTTGAGATTAATAGCAGTGCACATTCACAGAGGGATGAATTTGTGCCAGACACAGTTGTAAGTACTCTGTCTTATGCCATGTAATGATTTATATCTTTTTATTTCAAATTTATAAACAGTATTATTAGTTGGGGTTCTTCAATTGATGTATGTGATTACGAAGGCTGAGAAATCCCAAGATCTATATAGTTGGCAAGCTGGAGCTCCAAGACAATTGATCGCAGAGTTCCAGTCTGAGGCAGAAAACCCATGCCCCAGCTTGAAGACAGTCAGGCAGGGAGGCGTGGAGACCCCTTATCCAGCCTTTTGTTTTACTCTTGCCTTCAACTGATCGGATGAGCCCACCCATGTTTGGGGAAAGCAATCTGTTTGACTCAGTCTACCAATTCAAATGGCAATTTCATCCAGAAACATCCTCATTGACAATGCAATGTCTGGGCCGAGTCAAGTTGATACATAAATTTAACCACCACAGATAGGGAAACTGGGGTAAGTAATAGAGGGGTAAGTAACTTGACTAAGGTAATATAGCAGCCACATAACCACGTATTTGAACCCAGGCTGTCTGACTCAGGTCCGAGGCTTTCACTATCATGAGACATCATTTCTCTATGCCAAGATCTAGAACACGTTCCAGAGGATATCAGACATCTCATTTTCCTCAACCCTCAATACAGGACATGGAATTGGAAACAAAAAATCTAGGAAAAGAGGAAGGCTTGGGTAACACCACAAAAATGTGAAGTGTAAAAATGGGGGAAAAATTGATCTAGTATTTAAGTATGGCAAAGTGTTTAATCAATATTTGTCAATTAATGCTTTTTGAGAGAGCAAATGTAATTACTATTGGTAACTTGTTATATTATTACTATAAAAATGCCCAACTTCCACAAATAGATGACCCGTGGGCTAAGAATCTATCTCATATTTATCTGTATTTCCAAGGCTTACATGGTTTATAGGGATTATGGAAGGAGCTCAATAAATATTGGTTGACATAGTTATATTGGTGACTAAAGGTGTTAATCAACTGATTAGTTATTACAAAGGTTAATAAGTATGCATGTTATTTTTTAAGAACAAGAAGGTATAGAAAAGATATTCAATAAATATTCTTATCAAATCAAATTTAAGTAGTTTGCAATGGAAAACATTATTTCTTTTTTTATAGCAGAAAAAAAAAGGAAGGGGAAAATGGGTTTCCTAAAATTTCATCCTGATTATGGGGATGGAGATGGGCTGAGCCAAAGCAGAATGTAATGAGGAGAATGACTTAAATGGTAGAATGGTCGGCTCTTGTCTACAGGTTTACAGAAATGAAATTAAACTTGGGCTTTCTATTGCAAAACAATAAGCAAATTGAAGGCTAATTATACCAGCTCATCAAAAAAAGCTGGCAAACTGAAGAGGATTTTGCATTTCTGAGTAGAACGAGTTTTCAGATGAAAGAATTTATTATAAGAAATTGAGAACATCTGGGCCATCAAAGGCAGAATGCAGTGAATAATTGGACAATCACAGACTAGCATCCATTTGAATAAGAGGCACTTCCTCAGTTCCCTCTAGAGGAAGTGTTCAAAGTTCCTCATCTAGGGGGAAATGAGGCTCAGCTTTTGAAATGTGATTATCCTACCTGGTTGTTATTTGGTTATGAAAGAAATCTATTTTGGAAACCTCAGTTCCAGGAAGTTATTCTTGTGATCAAAATTAGGGTAGAATGGCAGGGAAGTGGCTGGCTCCATTCCCTGTATTTCACCTACTAGCTTAAATCTTATCACCCTCATCTGGTCCTGGCAGGCAAACATCATATTCATAAGACATAACACTCTGTCTTTCCCCATTCTCTGTTTTCTCTCTCTCTGATGTCTCTGTAGCCAGGGGTTACCATGCTGGCATCATTCTGCTGCCAGACAGGGTTCTAATGAAGGGGTTCTTGATGGGGTGAGCCTCTGGGCTGTTGACAGGAGTGGGGATAAGCCAAGTTAGTCCCCATTCTACTCAGAGCAATGCTTTCTCCTTACGTGTGATAGCAGTAATGTCCTATGTTAGTACATCCTACTTTAGGTTAAACACTGAGTGAGGTATTTTACACACATACATTATTTCCATTCATTCTAATAGACTTTCTAGAGCAGGAATGGAGAAACTCTTTTCTGCCCAGGGCCAGATATTTATAATATCTTTCATTGGCCATACAAAATTATCACTTAAAAATTAGCCTACTATATTTGGTCAAACATTTAATTAACTTAACCCTAATGCCTTGGAAGGGCCAGGTCAAATTATTTCTCCAGCCTTATACAGCCAGTGGGCCAGATGTTCCCTACCTCTGCTCTAAGTAGTAGCAATTACTCAATTTTATGGTCAGGGAAACTGAAGATCAAAAAGATTATAAGATCAGTCAGATAATATAGTCCAGATTATATTGTGTATTGACAATACTCAGTGGCTTAAAACCACAAACATTTACTTTTTATTCATGGTCCATGTCCACTATGAGTGAGCAGGGGACTCTGCTCATTACAGTCATCTGGAAACTCAGGTTGGTTGAGCAACTTCCATCTCCAATAATGCCGATCTCAGTGCTTGGGGGCCTTGTGAGAGGGTCTCCCATCACAGTTAACTTACCCCCCACCTTCACCCCGCCCCCCCCCCCAAAAAAAAAAAAAAGAAAAAAAAGAACATGCAATACCTATGCTTACAGTTCATTGGCCAGGACTGGTAAGGGTGGGGGTAGAGGGAGGGATAGAAAATGCAATCATAATCTGCATGCCCAAGTTCAGAGAACTAGAAGAATTCATTGAACAGCACTGGTGAGAGAGGCATATGACATGGTGATTAAGACTAGGTTTAAATTGTGGTTCTACCAAGAACTTATTTGCTTAGCTATGGAACCTTTGACCAACTGCTGAATCTCTCCAAGCTTCAGCTCCCTCACTTCTTTAAATGAAGAAATAGTGATACCTTTATTAAGGAGCTGTTAAAAGGATCCAATAAGATAATGCACACACAGACTTAGCTAAGTAAACTTAGATACCATGAGGCCAGCCCAAATCCTGCATGCCCAGAGACCATTTGTTCATAGTTTTTGGAAATGCAATAGCCAAAACTGTGCCTGTGGAAGAATGCAGGAGGTGCTTATCTAGGTATGTCCAGGAGAACACGCTGTCCAGAGAAGAGTCAAACCTTGTTATGAAGTGGCAGTGCAGGAGAGATGGCCAAGAAGAGGAGAGGGGCAATTTTAAAACACGGCCACAAATTCTTCCATACTCTTTGTTGACTCCTCTTGAATCTGGGAAGGCCTATAACTGCTTTGATCCATAGCAGTGGAAGTACAATGGAATGACATATGTTTCTTCAATGCTAGGCCAAGTTGCTCCTAGCTTATTTGCTGAAACACTTGCTTTTGAATGTCTGAGCCACTGCTTACTACCCTGAAGTCACCATGCTGTGAGGAAGTCCAAGTACATGAGAGTCCCCAGGTGGATCCACAGATCCCACTGAAACTTGTTGGAGTCATCCAGACAAGGCACTGTGAGTGAAGAAGCTGCAGATGATTCCAGCCCCCAGACGTCACCCTCAGTCCACTGAGTCTTCTCAAGTGAGGCCCTACACATCATGGTGTAGGCATAAACCATTCCCACGGTGCTCTGCTATATTCGTGACCCACAGAATCTATGACCATAATGAAATAGTTATTGTATGTATTTTGGCATGGATCGTTATGCAGCAATAGATAACCAGAAGCATGAAAGTAAGGGAAGGGTGATTGTAGGTGAATGGGTGCTAGAAATAAAAGACTGGGTGTTTACTGGAACCTAATAATGTGCTTTTCCGGAAAAAAAAAATGGGTCCATGTAAAAGATCAAGGGCAGAGTGTCCATTTCCTTTTGACTTTGGATTTGGTCACTAAGCTGAGCTTGCTTACGCACTGTGCTGATTTGGCAGCTTCATTCATAAACCTGCCCATACCTCTGCCTGCTCTCTAACAAAATCAGAAACCTGATGTTGATAGCCTGCGGGTGTTTTTCTGCTCATAATCCGGTTTCAGCTTTTGATGGTCTCATTGTGCTAACTTGGCATAGCTGGCATAAATGTTCTCTTTCCCCTTTGCTCCCCATCCTTGTCCTCCTTTGTTTCCGAGTTGGCATCCCACAAAGCATTCACTGAACTTTCTCAATGCTACCTCTGTCACAGCCAAAGTTTTTTTCAGAATACCCAGGGAATCAGGAATATGTTTACAATCTACACTAGCACCACCCAAGTGCAACCTTCTGAGCAGCTTGGAGGCCTCCCTTCCAGGTTAAGAGAGGAGAGTTGCCTCTTCTCACAATGAAGCACATTTCTTCTCCTAAGCCTGGGGAAGCCCCTCTTCTGACTCATGAGAACATCAAAGGTTGAAACCAGAGGGTGAGCAGAAGAGCGTGGACCAGGCACATATGACTTATCATCAATGAGTGTGACCTACCACAAAGGCATGACACTCCTCTTATAAGTCATCCTCAGTAAGTGAAGGGCTATTTTTTTCCATTTTGTAGGTGATTAAGTCCTGATCTTAATATGGCATCACTATGTTATTTTCCCTCAATTCTCTCCCAGATGTAGTTTGGTTGTCAAAAGACTCAGGACTTTTCTAAAAGCTGAGCTTTCCAAGGATATGTCTATTTAATACCTGTTTCTTAATGATTTTGCCATTTTTACCACTACCTCCATGCTTGTGATAATTTCCCCACTGCATTTCCTTTTTTCCTAAAAGTCCATTTTCTCACTCCCCATCTCTCTTGAGAGTTCACACTGCATTGGGAACTCCTGGCTTCTTTCTTTATTCACTCTAAATAATATGATACCTCTTATGCAGACACTCGTAAAATGTTGCTAACCTCTGTTGAATAGTTTGCTAAATGTGATCCTCCCTAAAAGAAAAGAAAGACAAAAACTTCACTTGCATGTTTCATTAGATTCCACAACACCTGACACTTTCCTTTCTGGATAGCAACTGCTTTGATTGGGTTAAGTCAATTGAAAATCTTTCAGAAGTTATGCATCTTGCATTCTCTCTAAGCCTGTTTCTTCTACTGTACACTAGTCACTTTAAACGTGTGTTTAAATGAGAGGTTTCATGTAAAGTACAGCTATTGCATGGCATGAAGTTATCAAGAAATGCTGATTATTATTGATTGCTCCCCTAAGGACAAACAACCTGCCCTCCTTCCCTGAAGGCCTCAAAGTACCCTTGATTGTTTGGCATTATCTGAAAGTCTTCAAAAGCCATAAACTAAATTCTAAGCCCTGAAGTGACAACTGAAACTTTGTAGGGGTTGACACAGGGTGTGACATTAGGGTGGGTCTGTTTTCAAATAGAAAAATGGCCTGAGGTAGCTTCCAGAAGTTAGGTCAGGAGACACTTTTACATCTTCCTTTCTGGTGATGGGGCTGTTGTTAACCTTGTGAGAGGCTCCAGTTCAGGTGGCGTCAGCAGATTCACCAGGGGCACGTTGGAGGCTTGGGAGAATCAGCAGTTTTGCTGCACCAGAGTTTCTCTAAGAGTCTGCTTTTGGCTCATTTCACCCGAGTTCACTGGAACAGGATAATTTCAAGGAAACAGCAATTTAGACTCTTGAGTTTCTCATGGCCTTTGGACTAAATCATGAATCAACTTCTGCTCACTTGAAATGGAGCCTCCACCTACATTTTCCAGAAACTTCAGAAGAGTGTAGCAGACACTGATTAGGCCTGTGAAATTTCCAGACAGGCTGTTAGTTTCCTGCTTCTCCTTTCTCATTTAATACAGGTTAGTGAAGGCTGGGAATAATGAGGCCCTTTATATATCTGTACTTTAGAAGTGAGAAAACTGAGGTTTAGGGAAATGAATTAACTCACTTAAAATTTTAAAAATCTGTTATTGCAGTGGTCAGACCACAACCCAGATCATTTAGCTTGTCTTCCATCTTGCCATGCTTCCATTCTTTCAGTAAATACTAATGTTGCATATTATGTTACCAAGTACAGGGACTTGGAGTCTGATGGCGACAATGGAAAAACCAGAATTTAAAAATGTATATTAGAGACATATGGTTAAATAATCCCTATTTGATCAAAATAAAAGAGTTAGTACTGGATGAAGACTTGAAGGCTGTTGGGTCAAGCAGGTTGGTTCAGGCATAGGGTATAGGGACAGAAGGCAGGAAGGGAATGACAGTGAGGCTGATCAGGTGCACACAAATGGACAACATGACCAATTTCTTCGTAATGAATTGTGACAGTCTTAATGTCAGGTAATTTTTATGATCTTAATATAATATTTCCTTCAGGTAACATGGGAATCAGCTCAGGTGATTGATAGTCACTACCCTCACCAAATGCCTGTCTGTTACTATGGTTCCTCTTCTGGTTCACCTACCAGCTGCCTAGCAGCTAAAAGGTTAATATCTGGCACAGGAGGAAATGTCCAGGACCTCTTTCAGTGCTAAAAGTAGCATCTTATAGGAACGTTACCTTTTAGTATACTATTTCAATATGTGTTTTCCTTATGCTGCTTCAAGTTCCTTGTAGGATAGGGTTGTATACTAATAAATAAATAAAAATATTTTTGTCCAATTATTTCAAATTATTTCATGTAGATTATATGCTTTGGTGTAAAATACAGAAACATTAGAACCTATCATAGTCATCATCATGTCAAAAGATGTAGAAAAAGATTTTCATTACACAAATTTGGTATTTAGTTACTGTTTCTTTAACAATTACTGATAATTAAACAGCCACTCACCCTACCTTCTGCAATTCCCTCCCCCCTATTTAATTAATAAAAAGGATCAAATACTTGGAACTATTCATTGTATAGATTACACTCTAGATATCATCTATGATTTAAATATAAAGCAATTTAAGCAGAAAACATCAGACTCTTTTCATTTCAGACTCTATTCATTATCAAAGACTGATTGTGAGCACACTGTTTTTAGGGAATCTGCAATGTTACAGGGGTGGGAACCTTTTCTCGGCCAAGAGCCATTTGGTTATTTGTAACATCATTCTCACGCCATACAAAATTATTAACTTAAAAATTAGCCTGCTATATTTGGTCAAACATTTACCTAACTCTCCCAGATGCCCGGCAGGGCCAGACCAAATGATTTATCTGGCCTTTATAGCCCATGGGCTAGATGTTTCCCAATGACTAAAAGAATACAACTATCTGCTTTTTTTGTGGCTCTCAAACTGAGTGGGCATCAAAATCACCTGGAGGGCTATTAGAACACAGATTGCTGCTCCCCATCCCCAGAGTTTCTTATCAATAAGTTTGGAATGGGCCCTAAGAATTAGTGTATTTTCAACCAGAGATACAGAAACTGCTGATCCTGGGACAAAACTCGGAGAACCATTGGTTTACAGAAATGTCACTCCTGGGTGAGTTCCTTGATGGGAAATAGAAAAATCAAGTGTACCTTGAAAGGTGGAGTCTTTATTGTGGGATAGTGTGAAGATTTCTTTATTGAGGTTTTGGCCAAAGTCCAAAGTTCAGAGGAATGGTAATAAATCTAAGGGCATCTGGACAATTCTGATCCAAGTAGAGCTGGACTTCAGTGTAATACAGGTTAGCGAAGGCTGGGAATAATGAGGCCCTTTATATATCTGTATCAGGGAAAATCTAGAGGTCTAACCTGCTATCAGAGGTCAGATGTGGAAGGTAGTCACGTGTGCAACTTAGGAGAGCTATAGGCATTTGGCCCTCCTTGTTGAACACCACCACCATCCTATAACACCACAATCTTCTGGTTTCCCCTTTGGCTATACCTGGGATGTTGCCTTCTCAATCTTGTTTTAGGTTTATTCCCTAAGGATAGGTGTTTTATGGTTTAAATCATCAGTCTTTCTTATTTACTTTCATGTATTCAGTTATCACCTACCAGTAATCTCACTCTTGAACTTCAGAACAGTTTTTTCTAAGTTATTCAAATATATTTTCTTTAGGCACTAAAACTTTTATGTATCCAGTAATTAAAATGTTTAACCCACAATGTATCTTAGTTAATGGTCAGTTTATCTACCAAACTGCTCAAGCAAAAATGCTAGGCAACCTTTTGAATTATGTCCTCTCCATCCTTATGTACCATCCACCAATTCTCCAGAACCTGATAACTCAGCAATTTAATTATCTTCTGCCTCTGTCGCCTCTTCTCCAATTCCACAGCCATACCTAGCATTTAGACCCTTCTCAGTGCCTTCCTAGACTACTGAAATAACCTCTCAGCTTCTTGAGTCACCCCACCACTCTGTCTTCTATAACAGCCACACAACTGCTATCTATACTAACAAAAGGGTAATATTCTAATTAGACCAGGTAGACGAGACATCTTCCTGATGTCCAACTTCCTTCCTGACAGTTAGGGGTGACCAGGCCAGCAGGGAGGCAGTTAGGGGGCAATCAGGCCAGCAGGGGGATAGTTAGCGGGCAACCAGGCCAGCAGGGAAGCATTTAGTGGGGGGCCCAGGACAGCAGGGGACAGTTAGGGGGCGACCAGGCTGACAGAGGGGCAGTTAGGAGGCAACCAGGCCAGCAGGGGACCAGTTAGGGGGTAATCAGGCCAGCAAGCAGAGGCAGTTAGGGGCGATCAGGCAGGCAGGTGAGTGGTTAGGAGCCAGCAGTCCTGGATTGCAAGAGGGATGTCCCACTGGTGCTTTAGGCCCCATCCCACAGGCTCCAACTGGCAGTCGGACATCCTTTGAGGTCCAGATTAGAGAGGGTTCAGGCCAGGCTGAGAGGGCCATCCCCCCCACCCTGTGCATAAATTTTGTGCACCTGGCTTCGAGTTTTTATTATAAAAACACAAGCAGCCAAGTGCACAAAATTCATGCACAGATAGGGTCCCTAGGCCTGGCCAGCAATAAGGGCTGATCTGTGGGGTGACCTGCAGGGTGATTGGGGCCCCTGCTTGTTCCCACCTTGGCTGGCCTGGCACCCCCTGCTTGCCAGCCCCACCCCTGCCACCATGACAAGTCAGGGCCTGTGGGATGGAGGCAGCTCCTGCATTGAGCATCTGCCCCCTGCTGGTTAGTGTGCATCATAATGATTGGTTGTTCTGCCAGTCATTCTGCCTTTGGTTGATTTGCATATTAGGGTTTTATATAGATAGATACTGACAGCTGTCAGAGGGGAGGAGTGTTGGAGGACTGGATGAAAGATGATGAAGGGAGTAAGCAAAAAAAAAAAAAAAAAAAAAAAATATATATATATATATATATATATATATATATATATATATATATATATATATATGATATAGATAAGACTGTGGTGATAGCCAGATAGAAAGTGGGTGAGGGGTAAGTGGTTGTGGGCAAAGGTGGGGAGAATGGGGATTTTGCTTAGGGCAATGGGCACACTATGGTTATGCAGATGAGTTGTATACTTGAACCCTGTATGGTTTTGTGACCCCAATGTCTCCCAATAAATTTAATAAAAAACACACATACTTTTCATTTTTTTATCTCAAAAATTTTTCCATAACTCCTTCATGATAAACCCAAAGTTCCTTAGCAAGGCATAAAAGACCTTGCATGACATATAAACCCAAACTATTTTACCAGCCTCCTCTTCCTCATTCCACATGCCCCTAAGTTTCAGTCATAATGAACTAATATTGTTGCCAAATTTGCCATATTTTTCCATTTTACTTGCTTTGACCAGTTGATTTTTCTGCATGGAATGTCTTTCCTATCCTTATCTGCTCCATAAATCTTATTTTCCCTTTCATACCCAGCTGGCTTATCATTGCCTCTATAAACATTTCCTTAACTATGTTATGTTTACTTGGTTATTCTCCCCTCTTTGGTTTCTTGGCAAATCAGAAGTGGTTTGACTATTTTTTATGAATGCCTGTAGGGCAGTGTCCTCAGCTATTCTGTCCCCAGCATCTAGTATAATTTCTGGCATAGAGTAGATGTCAATAAATGTTGAAGGAATGCTTTCAATTTCATGTTCTAAGAAATACAAACCAAAGGGATGTCAATATTATGCCACAATAATTCTTTCTGTGAGTGAGAGACAATTCAATATATAATTTTCATGTTTTTCAGTAGCATAAAATAAGCAACGTTTGGGCATTACCTAGGAAATGTATTCAATTTTTCTCTTGTCTGGATCATTTCCAACATGTATTTGTGTCAAATAGTCCTCTTGTGTATAATCCTCCTCTTGGAATAAGATGTTCATTTCATAATTTTATTGCATGCTTGTCATGAGTTGTAAGCCCCATAAAATAAGCTCCCTGCATTTATCATAAAAATGGAAGCTGTAATTAGGAAATGCACACATGCATGTGGATAGAACCCAAGCAGGTGACCACCAAGACGCAAAATTGAGGACCTGAAGGGCATTTTGGTATGAAAGGGAAACAGACATTTCCATCTTATAGGTAGGTGGGCTCTAGCAGACAAGGGCCACTGTAAAGAACCATGGAAGACCCTAGACTGGAACTAGGTATTTATCTATAGGTAAACTTACAAACCAACCTACCTTCTTTGTGCATGACCTCTAACAAAGTAAAGACATTCTTCACAGCACCAGTACAATGAACTTTCTCAGGCATTAGATGCCTGTTACCAAAGGCTTAAAAGATGGCCAAGCAAGCAGGAATAAAGTATTTTATGACTATCTTGAGCCTAGGGGTCAACATTAAAATAAATGATTGAAATTTATTGGGAGACTAGAGGCCCCGTGCACAGAATTCGTGCATGGGGGAGGGAGAGTGTTCCTCAGCCCAGCCTGCACCCTCTCCATTCTGGGACATCCCTCTCATAACCCAGGACGGCTGGCTCCCAACAGCTTGCCCACCTGCCTTTCTGATTGCCCGTAACCGCTTCTACCTGCCAGCCTGATCATCCCCTAACTACTCCCTTGCCAGCCTGATTGATGCCTAACTGCTCCTCTGCCAGCCTGTTTGCTCATAACTTCCCTCCCCTGTAGGCCTGGTCACCCCTAACTGCCCTCCCCTGCAGGCCTGGTCTCCCCCAACTGCTCTTTCCCACAGGCCTGGGTTCCCCCAACTTCCCTCCTCTGCCAGCCTCATCACCCCTGACTGCCCTCCCCTCCAGGCTTGATTGCCCACAACTGCCCTCCCTTGCATGCCTGGTCCCTCCCAACTGCCCTCCCCTGCTAGCCATCTTGTGGTGGCCATCTTGTGTCCACATGGGGGCAGCTATTTTCGACCACATGGGGGCAGCCATCTTGTGTGTTGGAGTGATGGTCAATTTGCATATTACTCTTGTATTAGATAGGATAAGATCTGGGCTCAAGTAGGGAAGATTTTTCTGAAAACTAAACCAATTAAACTCTGCTCTGTTAGGATGCTCCCATGATTGAGAGGTAGCCCGGATGGTGATTTGACACGAATAATGTAAAGGTGACTTACATTTGGGAGGAATAAAAAGGGGGTGACCTGGAGTTTTAGGAGGCAGGTCATGCTGTACAATCCTGATCTCCTTACCCAATTTCTTTGCTTTCAGAAAAATTGTCACTTTCTGAAAGAAATAGGATGGCTGCTGACCATTTTTTGGGTAACACCATTTTGAATCATGAGCTACTATGGCAAGTCTTCCCCTTTCTCTCTCTTATATAAGGCTTTGTGTGGGTGTTACAGGGATGAGCCTCTTGTAAGAATTCTCGGCAGAGATTTGAGGGAGGCGGATTCAAAGAGCAGCAGAAATGTTCAGTTTTGTTCTGATTTTCATGGCTTGTTGCACAGCCATTCACATGTTTCTTTGTATAAGCAATATAATAACCGGCTTTCAAAAGGACAGACAGTATAATGAATGGATGGTAAAACATGCTCATAAAAACAGCAGAGTGTGTCTAGAAATGTGTGTTATCTGCTTTTGATTTACTGTGCACCCTGTTTTGCATTTCACATCATTTTGCAAGTTTTCTATTAAAAATAAGCATTTAATGGTCATGTAATTAATTTTAATTTTTCTCCCCCCCCCCAGGTTATAAAAAAAAGTATGTATGTGTGTGAGGGTGCAGTGGGGGGAGTATTTAACAGTCATGACAGAACATTGATATTATAGGCATAGAGTTCATTACAGGGTAATTAATGCATGTTAAGTATCTTGTAAATATTATGTGGTAATAGCTCTAAATAAATACACACTACACTTGGAAAGATCTGCTCCACCCCTGCCACAGGGACTGCGATGTTCCTAATTAATGCCTTTAGAAGAGGAGCCTGTGTCACCTTGAATAGTCTTGGGAAATTACAGCTTTAGTTTGTGAAAGGCAACAGTGAATGGTTAATTATGGAAATTTGACATGCCCGGTGCCTATCCCACCTGGGCTATGTGGGTTGGACAGGCCCACCTGGTTTGCTCTCTTCCTCAGCAGCCTTTGTTAGAAAGCAGGATGCACAGCTATAGTTGTATTGCTGGAAGTCATTCCAGTCCCAAGAAGAAAAGCTTTCTGGGAAAACCTGCTGGCAAGTGCTGGTTCTCCTTGGACTCTTTGCTGAGTTCCTTAAGGCAGGGCCTGTGGCTGTCTGGTAAATAAGAGGCACTGCTGTTGGTGGTATTCATAGGTGTGGGTGTAAATTATATTTCCAGTTTGACCTTCTGCTTGGTTTGCAGATGGGTTTGCAGATGGCCTCTTCCAGGTGTTGGTGTGTGGAACTTGAGATCTCTTAGCACTTGGCTGCAGTTATCATAATCAGGCCTCTAAGTGTTTCCATGGTCATTTCCCCAGAGACCTTCAGAGGATAGGAAAGTGACAGAAAGGCTCTTGCTCCTCTGATGCATTTCTTTTTTCAAGTCAGCTGGGCTCAGGCTGATGGGTCATAGACCAACGTCATGGTATCATGATAGTCCTTGGGGTAAAATTTTTAACATAAATGAATTCTTGTTTATACCTAACCACTTCTGCACAGTACATAGTGACTCCCCTTTTCCAAATGTGTTCATATCTTGACTTGTCCAACTATGACTTCTCCACTCATAGCTCTCTAATAGCACAGTAATCAGTGGTAATCACCCATACAGTGTATGTATTGGAGATCAGGTTATCACGATGGAGTGGACTTTTAAATGCCCTGGCAAGGCTTTTCTCTCCTTTCAAATAATACCTCCCCTAAACCTCTCATCTGGTACTTGGAATTCCTAAAGAAGGAAACCCAGCCTCCACACCCTCAATGAGAGAGATGGTTTCAAATGTGAACCTCTGGAGTTGAGATTCACACCTATGTAAATGCAGGCATGAAACCTGTTCTTTAGCCACAGTTCAACAGTAACGAGATCCTGAAGGCTTGGGATTCTGGGAAGCATGATACTTAGAATAGGAAATAGAAACCTGCTGGCATGGCTGACAGGACCCAAGAAAAACTTGACCCACTTCAAGTTGAGGAAGTCCAAGTGCTATGACATCGTGGACATGGATATTCACTTAGCAAGAAATGGTGATGAGTTCTCTGAGTACCGATCTCAACAGAGAAACCAAATGAGGATATTGAACTCAAGTTGCAGGCAGGCTCTCCTAAAATTCTGGGTAGAAGTATAGGGCAAGGAGATCATCCTTGTACAGTACTTAGGGCAGAGTCGGGTAAAAGTGAACATTCAATATATACTAGATTGTCATGATTAAGGAAGGTGCCCTCTTCTTCCAGTATGGTAGCGATGCTAGAAAAAGCCACACCTCTTTCTCTGATGGAAACATAAAGGAAACCTCATGGAGACAAGCAAGGGCAGATATTTTGGAGTATTGTTAAAGAAAAATCATTCTGATGCTGTTTAAAACAGCAAGAAATACTTTATTTAAAACAATTGCAATAAAGGAGAGAGATTGACCTCAACTCCAAACAGGAACAGGAATAAATGGGGATGTATAGACAATGGACTGGGTGTGGGAATGGCTGGAAAATTATTAGGAAGAACTTAATTAGGTGTCAAGAGTGAACATCTTATGCTGTGGGTGTGTTTTTTAATACAAATTAAAGTGACCATAGTCTCTGAGTCCACTGAGATGGCATCATCCAGTGATATGGGCAGGTACCTGCCAAGATGGGTCTGCACATGGAATTCCTGCTCTAGGCAAGAGGCTTGATAGCACCTCTCCCACACAAACCTCTTCTCTTGGTCTCTGGCCTGTGTAAAGAAAGCATACCATTCCACAGTGTGCATTTGCATCCCCTCCCACTCAGCTACTCACACCTACAATTGAATTGCCAAGCAATCTGAACCCCTGCTGATTCCACACAATGCAGGCAAAGCACATGGGAGCCCTTCCAAGAGCCAGACATGCTACAATCAAGCCACTCCACGCACAGGTCTCTAATAGTACAGTAATCAGTGGTAATCACCCATACAGTTTATGTACAGGAGGGCCTAATAAGATTCATGCCTCTGTGGTGAATACATTTTCATTTATAGGACTAAATGCAGGCATACATTACCTGTTTAATTAAAAACAAAATTCTCCAGCTAACAATTTGTTCCCTCTCCTGGGTATATGCTATATACATTACCGATGTTTCCTTTAAATCTACTGATTACATATGCCTCAAGTAATGTGTCATTGTGTGTGACTGCCTACCATTTGCTCCTGGTTTCTCTTTATTGAGAAATCAGGGCCCTGTTTATGTTCCCTGTGTGCAAATAAATGATGGAGGTTCAGATAGGTAGACTGGTGCTGACTCCTTCGAAGTGTATATATGTACAGAGGATGCCAGAGGGCAGTAGCTTCTAGGGCAAGCCATAACAATCACGGGCAGCTCACTATTTATAGGAGCTTTTTCATAACTCTTTCTTTTTCTCTGGTTCTCCTCTTTTTTTGTTTTTTGCCTCATCCTGGGTCCACATAGCTGCCAATGTGAGTAAGTTTGGAAGGATTCTCTTATCTAAGGAGAACAGGTCCCTCAAATGAATGGATAACTTATTGTCAGTCTTGCTGAACCCCATGCACTTGAGAAGATGGACCAGGGTTGAAGGGATTAAATTGAAAGCAGGGTCAGGTGAAGAAAATGACATCACCAGATGTCATCTGCTATCACCAAACCTTAAACCCTCCCCTACATGCTCCTCCATGTTTTCAGGGCTGTCAACTGCACTGTGTTTCTGATCGGGCCTAAACAGGCAATCGGACATCCCTCTCACAATCCAATACTGCTGACTCCAAACTGCTCGCCTGCCTACCTTCCTGATTGCCCCTAACCACTTCTGCCTGCCAACCTGATCACCCCCTAACCACTCCCCTGCCAATCTGATTGATGCGTAACTGCTCCATTGCCAGCCTATTTGCCCCTAACTGCCCTCCCCTGTAAGCCCAGTTGTCCCCAGCTTCCCTCCTCTGCTGGCCTGGTCACTGCTAACTGCCCTCTGCTGCAGGATCAATCATCCCCAACTGCCCTTCCCTGCAGGCCTGGTCCCTCCCAACTGCCTTCCTCTACTGGCCATCTAGTGGCGGCTATCTTGTGTTCATATAGGGACAGCCATCATTGGCCACATGAGGGAAGCCATCGTGTATGCTGGAGTGATGGTCAATTTGCATATTACTCTTTTATTAGATAAGATCATAGCCATTAGTATGACTATATGCTGAGTCTTATCACTGCTTCTAGTAAATCAGTGAGCCTGGAGATGGTCTTAGGGACCTTTTCCCCCAAAGTCAACTAGAATACCCTTCACCTATTTGCTCTGAGAAGGGGTGGCACAGCAAATATCAACTGTCAACTATTGGCTTTTGAGTCTCAAAAGTCTAGATTAAGAGGAGCAGGTGCATTAAATGACAAACATTCATGATCAGCCCCTTTCCCCTCCACCAAATTAATACTCAAATGTATTTCTAGAAAAAAAGGCAGAGAATAATGAAAAAGTAGACACTGAGATTAGAGTCGCTGAGGGTGCCCCTCATTTCCTGCCCTCCCTCCAAATGAGCCCTTGCTGGCAGGCAATGAGAAAACAAGTACAGTTTTGTGAGATCTGGAAGTAAAGGGACATGGGAAACCCTTCATAGAACCTGAGGAGATGCCAAAACCCAGGACAGGCTTGGGAGAATGGGAGCTTATGCAGTCTGTCCTGATGCAGTCTGGACTGAGGAAGCCTTGTGTCTGGATTGGTGACTGAAAATAACAACAAAAAAATGATTTCTTAATTGGATACCAGTTGGGACAGATGGCAGAGATCCCAACCCCAGCTCAGGCTATCTGCTAATGCTTTGGTACCAAGCAAGCCCCTCACAACAATCATAATCCTGGGGAAGCAGAGAAGACACAGTAATAAGGAACATTGTGTCTTGTGCACAGCTGAGTTTGTAGCATACAAACTTGTTGCTACTACAACATTAACTCAGTAGGTTATTTTGAATATTAGGCAGGCCTAAGGAACTAAAACAAAACCTGTTGCATTGTAAACACAACAAATGTTTACCATATTCTTCACATTAAAGAAAAGACTCAATGAACTTCAGCAAATGATAGCTGTTACAACAATGATGGCAAGCCATAGTGTTGCTGGCCCTTCCAGATCGAGGGCCCAAATGAAGGTTCTTCTGCCCAGTGCTGTTCATGCCAATACAATGGACTGAGTTCAGTAAAGCAGAGCAGAAACTTTATTCTTTGATCAAGGAATGGAGAAGGGTGAGTTTAATCACTCACTGCCTATAAATACAGAAAGTTCCTTCTCAGCCTTGTTTCTGTATTTTCTGTATTTATAGGCAATGGAGTGGGGTGATTAAGTTATTTTAAGCATGCGTGGTTTTTCTGCGTTGCACTTGGGCATTTTGCACATGGTCCGTTTTGCACAGGATGCCCCATTGCCATCTTGGTTTTTGCACTTGGCACCTTGGTCTTTTGCTCTGCACTTTGGTCTGTGTGCTTGGCCCTTCTCATTTTGGAGTCTATATCCTTTTAAGTTCTTGTAAGCAGCATAACTTGTGACATAATTTAGATATTGAGAAACGTTAGCATCTTTTGGGTGATAGCTCATTGATAGTATAATTGCTCACATGTGCCTCGATGGGATTTCAGTGTCCTTGGCAGCGCATGGAAGGGAGAATCTGATTAGCTTAAACATCTACTGGGTTCATTAACAAGTTGCACTGCAATGTTAAAGCTGTTCCTGACACTAATAAATGAAAGACATTTCTCAAAAAGATCTTCATGAAGGTAGCCCTGTTCAAAAATACGACTTCTTATAAACATATTATATCATTAGGAAACTCTTCATTGTGTCACTTGTTAGGTTCTCTTAGACCTACCAATCTTATAGACAGCAAAATTCACGTCACTGATCTGGGAAGTAGGGATGTGAGTGGATGACAGAAAAGCAAGCTAGCATTTATGCTTCTGATGATAAACTCTGTAGTGAAATTATGCCGAGGTCCTGGGAGAACAAAATGAAGTATTTAGTTTAGGCTTGGATGGTGAGAAAGTTAGGAAAGGCTTCCTGGAGAGGGTAGCTAAGTTGTGAAGGAAAAATGGGGATTATCAAGGTAGATGATTCACAGGAGAGGAAAAAATAGAAAATTGAGCAGTTTCTCCAGAGGTGACATTTATTGAATAAATATCTAGTGTGTGCCAGGCATGTGCTAATTTCTAGTGATCTAGAGGTAAATAAGATGAATTCAATTTCAAATATCTCCAAATATAAGGAGAGAGTTAGTCCTACTCAGAGATGGTGGGACAGGAACCTTTGGAGAGGAAAGGTGGCAGAGAGATGGTGATAGACAGGATTCATAACACAGAAGGCCCTGAGTGCTGGAAGAAGGAGTTTGATTAAAAGGGGGCCACTGGAAGAGAGTGATCAAGTGTGCAAAGAGTTCACTTTGGCATCTATATATAGAATGACTTCATGGGGGACAGGACTGAAAGTGGTGAAGAGTTCGAGGGTCTGATCAATGGCCACACTGATAGTGAGAAGGAGTAATATTTTAGAATGGTTAAAATGTAGATTTGACATTGATTGTTGCTAGATAGAATGGGTGTAAGGGAATGAAGATTTATTAGGTTTATTTACTGAATTACGGTTTGGATGGTCAACTGCATATATGGGGCTGCTATTGATGAAGATGCAAACACATGATCTGGTTTTGGGGGAAAATGATGAATTCAAAATGCATTAACTATATTGAGTTCCAGGTATCTCTGGGATGAGGTAATGTCAGCACAGGTGTAGAGCTCAGGGAAATGATTGAGGCTGGGAATTATTGAAATGGAAGCATTCAGAGTAAATCTGAAAGGTGAGCTTCAGCAAATGGTTATGCACTGCCAGGTCTTGAACCCACACCACTCAGAATTGATCTTTTATCTACCACTTACTCACTTTTATGGCATTGGACAGAATACGAATTTCTCTGTGCCTCTCGGTTTTCTCAGTTTGTAAAATAAGATATTGTTGGTAAATATGTACTTCTCAGGTTGAGGGTTAACACAGAAAAAGCTTTTAGAACAGTATCTCACTATCATCAAAGGTAAGTAAAGAAAGGTGAGCAAGAAATCAAATATGAACATTGGGAGTATCTTCGTCCTCAACACATGGGTGAAGGAAGGGGCAACCTAGAGTGTGAACAAGTGGCCATCTAAGAGATGATGAAACCCTGGGAGAGGGTAACACAGGAGCTAAGGAGTGAGAGAAAAAAATAAGAAGATTAAGGAAGCAAAAATAGTACCAGACATCTCAGACCAGAATAGCACATATTTATGGATTCACTGTACAAATATTCATTAACATCCAAGATGGTGGCACCGACCAAATAGACAAAAACCCCAGCTTTCATGGAGCTCACAGTCTCATCAAGGGATGCAAATGATAGAATAGAAAAGTGAATTGCATAATATGTTAGAAGTTGATAAGTGCTATGGAGACAAATAAATCAAGAGAGGGGGATGAGAATGCCCAGGAGTGAAGCAACTTGCTATTTTAAATTGCAGTAGGTTGGTATTCTAAATTGAGGGGTTAGGGAAGGTCTTCCTGAAAAGGTGGTGTTTGAGCAGGCTATTAGTGACCTTCGGTTGTAGCTCTTTTAGAGTAAATGAAAGCGAAAGACGTGAAAGCAGAAAGTGCAAAATACTATTTCCAAAACTGGACTCTAGAGAAAGAAAGAGCGATATTGAACTGTAGCTGGAAAGAGACTTGAGGTGGAAGAAGAATTTGTACTTCAGCATGAAAAGAGTTTAATTCATTTATTAAAATCCCCATTTTAGGATGAAAAATTTAGTAGGGAGATGAAATGATTTGCTCAAATATCCATTGAGCTAGGTAGTGATAGAGCCAGAATACAAAGCCAGGTCTGTAGGATACCAAAGCCTATTAGATTCAAGTGCACAACCACACCTGTTAATGTCTAAAAATGTATTGCTTTTAACCTTAGCTGAGGTGTGAATGTCATTCCACATCTTTCTCAAAGTCTGTTCAGCTACCTTTCTCATTCCCCAAGCAGTTACTCAAATCGGCACTTTTTTCTTCAAAATCATTTGTAGGGCTGTTGGAAGGCATGAATACAGAGTTAAGGAATTAGAATATATTGTCAGGAGAGGTTTTAAAGAAATGGCCCCTTGAGTGTGGGCATCATAGAGACAGTAGCACAGCCATATGCGTATGGAGGCAGTACAGGTCTCACTTGCAGTCAAGCTTGATCAAGGGCTTCTTAGAAGAGTTGGTATTAAATTGGACCATAAGGCAAAGGAAAGATATTGCTGAAATGAAATGATTAGGTAACTCTTTGCACTGTAGAGAAAGTTTTGAGCAATGGTGCAGAGGTATTAAACACTAAATTGGCATTAAGCTATTTTAGTTGCTCCCATTCTGTTTAAATTTCTCCAAAGCTTTCTCCCATTCATCATATTGCTACACCTCCATATTTTGCATCTCTAATTTCTTTTCTTCTCCTTCTTTGAGACCTGAAACTTGTCTCCTACATCTCACCTAGCCTATATCTTTAAATGTGAGGGGATTTCTTTTTCCCCCCCAACTTTAATCAGAATCAGTAAGAAGTGCCCCCAGAACTCCATTGGAATGAATGGTACAAGCTCATCTCTCCACCTGTCTGTTGGATCACATATGCAGACATAGCCTCTTTCCATTTGAACTTCATCTAAATACATCATCCTTTTTCCAAACAGAAGAGTACTGGGAAAAAACACAACTCATTAGACTAACTTAAAAAGATAAGTATAGAATTTATTTTGTTTTCTGCCATTGTAATTATTTTTTGGTTTTATGTTTGTAAGTATGTTGTTTTTTTTAACTAAAGCATCTTAATTGAACAGTTTTAAAGAATATATTTTTATTTCTAATCATAAAAGATGAAGAAACCAGAGTACCAATATTACCTTTTAACTTACTTCTTTTAGCTTTTGTTTTTTGGTTAACTATATAATTTCCAACTTGTCATTGTTTATAAAAATTTTGGATGCTTTATACTTAGTCCTGCATTACTTTGGAGTCAGTGTTTAACTCCAGTATTTTTGTCAACATTTTATTATTGCCCATTTCTTGGCTGAAGTTTATTCTGTGGCATCTTATTCAAGAAAGGCTCTTATTACCTAAGCTCTAGTAGGACCAAAGGTATTGGTGTTTTAAATACTTGAGTGGCAGTTTGGCTGGATATGGAATTCTTAAATTATACTCTGTTGATATTGCTCAAGTATTTTCTAGTGATGAATGATGGTATGGAATGATAGGAGGCCAGATGATATTTTTTTTATTTTATAAGAGAAATTTTGTATTTACCAGGTAGATTCAGGTGTTTCATTTCCTACAATTTTTCTTGAATTATTCCTTTATATTTTATGCTCTTTTGTTTAGTTCTCTTCTCTTGGGCACCAGGTGGTAATAATGAAAAGCAATGTAGCCACTTAGTAGCTACTATATGAACTTAGGCAAATTGCCTAATCTCTCAGTCCTCAGTTTCCTCGTCTGAAGTGTGGAGTACTAAACCTCAGAACGTGGTTGCAAAGATTAAATATGGTAATACATGTGAAGTGTCCAGAACTGTGTCTGGCATGTATTGTGTACTGTTATCTCTCTCTCTCTCTCTCTCTCTCTCTCTCTCTCTCTCTCTCTCTCTCACTCAGCCTGACTTCAATATCAATAATTTTCTATTTCATCCAATGGTAAATACTTTAGACCTAAATCCCAAACTGACAGTTAACAGGATATCCATTCTTGGTGGCCCCTGGACTGGACCCTAATTAATAAATAGATTCATTCTTTTTCTTTCTTTTGGCTTAATATGTATTTTCAGAAACTTTTTTTTTCCTATATGGCCCCCCAAAATTTATTCATCTTATAATTGTCAAACATCCTTCCCAGTTCAATCAACCAAGAGAGTTTATTGAGTACCTACTATGGTCCTACAATTATATTAGGTACTATTAAAAGATAAATTGACGCATATTAAAATATTTAAGAATTTATTTGAGCACAAATTGATTCAAATAAAGCAGCATCTGATCTAGCAGATAGAAAAGAATCCTGAAGAGCTGCACAAAATGACAGACTTACCAGGCAGAAGGGAACAGGAACAAGGAAACTGTATCAGGCAAGAAAAGTGTGTTGGTTATTGCAAGCTCACTTTCCTTTAGGCCTAAGCAGTGTTTCCCAAACTTTTGACATATGTGTACCCCTTCTATAATTTTCGTAACGCTGAGTACCCCTTGATCTCATGAGAACGTAGAATTAGGCGCAGCTAAGCACGGTGTGGTGCATATCCCCACCAAATCCGGTGCAACGCGTACCCCCACCAAACTCTTCCCGTACCCCTGGGGGTACACGTACCACACTTTGGGAAACACTGCTAGGGATGACAGAGGACTATCAGGCAGATTACCTAAGGAGTGGTGATCCAGTGATTCCTGATTGACTGGCTTAAGATTCCATTTCTAGGAGAATAAAACTGTAGTTAAGTCCATGTTAGGTGACATGGGGCTTAGCATAAGTGACTATTTTGGCCCTGTTGTCTTATTTCTTAAAATCACTTAAAGAGGATAAATAAGATGTAATCCCTGTTTTCAAGAAATTCTAAATCCTGTGAAGAGATATAAAGCAATAATAAATTATTATTTTAGATCATGATGCTACTCACTATAATTCAAACAAGAACATAGTTCGCCGAAACTGGTTTGGCTCAGTGGATAGAGCGTCAGTCTGCGGACTGAAAGGTCCCAGGTTCGATTCCGGTCAAGGGCATGTACATTAGTTGCGGGCACATCCCCAGTAGGTGTGTGCAGGAGGCAGCTGGTCGATGTTTCCCTCTCATTGACGTTTCTAGCTCTCTATCTCTCTCCCTTCCTCTCTGTGGAAAATCAATAAAATATATTAAAAAAAAAAAAAAGAACATAGTTGAAGAGAGAAGAGTGAGTGCAGCTTTATGGAAGCAGTAAATTAGAATTTGAACATGGAGTGTGGGTAAATGAGTAAAAGGAAAGGGAAAGAACCTTCCAGGTAAGTCACGATGAAGACAGTGAAAATACTTCTTGTATTAATTCAGCATTTGCATATGTTAAGGACACAGGGTTGGCTCTATGTGGACCATGGAGTAATATAGGAAACTTAAGAAACCAGACAAGCCAGGTAGGCAGTGGTGCCTGGTCTTCACTTGTGGACACAAGGCAAGGCAAACCTTTTTGGAACTTGCACATGAAAGAAATGAATGACAGAAAGTTCTAGATGTTGAATAAATAAGGCAGGATTGGTTCCTCAAGCTGCTACAGATGATGAAAGGCAGTAACTGAGTGACAAGAATCCTGATCATAGCAAGGAGAAGTGAGCTAAGGGCTAAGAGTTGAGGCTGTAATGAAAGTGGGAAAAGAAAAAGTTACACAGCTGGAAGGAACCAGTAGTTAAACACAAGGGGTTTATTGAGGAGAATAGATCAGAATTAGAGATAAATGTTGCATTTTCCTTTGATAACTAAGGATCAATTTTGTAGGATTTCACATATTCTTACTAAGAAAGGCATCAGGGCTGGAAATGTCACAGCAACAGCGAGTAGGGACCCACACAATCGCTCTTGCGGGATCCTCAGAAGCCACAGGTCTCCACACTACCTGCTGATTGCTGGACCGAGTTTGCAACCTAAGAACTGGTTCACTTGTTGGGATGGCATAGGTGCATTAATTGTGTTTGTTAATGAATTATTCCACTTACTTTTTTCCCCCCACTTGCTTTTGGGCACAAGTTTTCCTGGGCGATTTATTCTGAGGAATTCAAAGATGCTTTTTCTAGCTCAGCTCTCAGGCTAAGATCCACAGAGGAATCAGGAATGAGACAGGATTGAGTTCAAGGATTAGTATTATCCTTGTCTCATAGCTCTTTGCGCAGACACTGAAGGAAAATTCCTGTGGACAGATGGATTGAAAGGGAACCAATGCAAAATAAACAGTGCTTGTCATCCGCAGTCTGGTTTTTAAGGATTGTTTTTGAGATGAGAAGCCTGAGCTGATGACTTCTAGTAATTGAGGCAATACTTCAAGTGATATACGCATATTCCTACTTGATAGATCTTCCTCTCTAACTAGCCATCATCCTGTTTTATAATGTTATCATATTTTTAATTATAGTGTACATGCTTGTTTACAGCTACTTGCTATATATCCAGAGTGACAGTACAGCAAATTAGTTTTTACCTATTGCCTCTGACTGTTTTTTGCTTCAAACCAAACCATAAATACTGTACCTGAGAAAGGCTGTTCAGATTACTTGTCATGATGGCGTGTGACCACAATAGAAATGCCCTAAGGCAGAGTGTCTTGAGAGCTGAGCTACAGAAGCCCTGGGAAGGGAAATGTCTACATCCACACAGCAGCATCCCACACTAACACACACTCACAGAGCTGACTGCCTGCTCGACTATTTGGAAAGGAATTGGTTCTTCTGTGTCTTCATTGACTGTTGTGAGGTTGGGGTAGGTAGAGTGAAAAGCAGTTATGAAGCCAACAGCTCAGAAAATGAAAGTGAAAAGTACCCAGCATGATGGCTGGTGGATAGCAGATTTTAGAAAATGGGAACATCCCTTTTTCCTTCTGCATTGGCAGAAGGAATGGACCAGAAAGAGACAACGCCAGGATATTGAAATGCCTCGCCTGGACTGCGTCTTGGTGCAGCCAGAGTCTATGTTAAACACTCAGCTGGGCAGAAATCTAATTTTAATTCTCTGATTTTTCTAACTGTGGCTTCACTGTGTTAGGAACTGGACTCCTTCCTGTTCCACTGGGGCCAAGGCCCACTTTACAGCATCATTTATAATTATAAGAGCTGTTTGAATTTATTGAGTATGTTTTATGAGCCAGATGAGGTGCCAAGTGCTTTATATAAAACATGTCATGTAATCCTTATAGGAGTCTGTGTGGCTGAGACTTGGGAGGTGTTGGGTCTTTTCGCTCTAGGTCACCTGTGGAACCTGGATTAGAACCCACGTGGGAATGGCTCCAAACCCCATGCCTCTAACCACATATTACTCTTCCTGTTCTGGCTTTATTCCATGTCATAGAGTATCTGCCTGGAGATTGCCTTTCTATCCCTCAACGATAGTGTTGCTTTTCTGTTACCAATACCCATGGCTCCATCCTCAGCATTTGCAGTTTTCGCTTCCCTAGCATCCAAATGCTACTCTAGCGCTGGCATGGGGGTGAGAACACAAGAAAAGGGTGTCATGTAACTCATGTACTACTGAGAGGTGGCAGAAGGCTGCCTTATGACAGCCAAGTACGCTGGGATGATGCAACTTAGTAAAAGCATGAAAAAGAGAAACAGGGATTATAGCAATAGTAAAACTGGATGACTGGGGATCATGATTAGAGAAATGTAAATATTAGTTTCTGCCTTGGAAAAAGGAGACAGAATGAAGAGACAAAACTATATCCAGCGAGGATGTTAAAAGCCACATGGTTTAGGAGGGTTGACAACGGGGAGATCAGGAGGGATATCAGAAGCAAATGCAGGGCAGCCTATTACTTCTGGTGAATATCACGGCTCTGGCTTGGACTACTTTTATAGGACTAAGAATCTTCCCACTCATAAATGGGACAGTTTTAGGGACCCTCTCAGTATCTTAAACTCATGTAAACTGGAGGTCTGCATTATTGCCTTTTCTTGTCAAAATTTTTGAGAGCAAGAGCCTTCCACAGAGCTTACAATTACCCTAGGTGCATCGTAGGTGTTTAATAAATATGTAATTTTATGTGGATAAAGAATAGCACCGATTCCATGGTCTCTACCTCCCTCGACGGAAAATTATCAAAGGGATGTTTGAACATTTTAAGGGCTGATTTCAGATGCTCAGAGAAATCTGGTAATGCATTACTTCTCTGGCCCAGCAGTGTCTGTGATAGATTCACAGCAGGTCACCTCCTGCAAAACTCTGCCATCACCTGGGGTATGCTAGTTGAGGGAAGCAGGTAGAAATTCCAACAGAAGTTCTAGCAGAAGAGAAGTGTGGAATTCAGAAGCACTTGTTACTGAATCAAATCACACAGACAGGAAGCCACTGAAGGAAGATGCTGACCAATTACGGCAGCATCCAAGCTCAGAGATGTAGAGAGCTGGAAAGAGGCTCCTTCACACTCTTACAAAAGAAAATATCCTAAATACTGAAAATTAATTGCTTTTCTTGAACCCACCAGAATAGAGAGGTTGCAGGGCAAACTACTAATTTGAACTCTGGAGAGAGATGGATGTCTTAGGAAGAAATAGGATCTGAGCATTTGCTTAGCTGGGCAGATGTCACAAATGGGTAAGAAGATTCAGCTAGAAAATGTTGAGAACTTGATAAAACTTAGTTCAGGCTAGTGTGTGAATGGAACATGAACAATGACTCAGAAGTTTACTGATAGAAAATTGGCATTAAAAAATGACCAAGTTAACCTTTGTTTACAAGCCTTCAGCTTCTCTGATCCGTGAACCCATAAAGCAAAATTATTCACGATGTGGGACCTGAGCCACGTTTAAATCTTCATTAACCAAGTGAACCTCAGGAATACCTTAGCACGTGTAGAATTTTAATGGAATCCTCTATAAAGGCCTCCAAACTCAAAGCATTGGAGAGTGTGATGATGTTGGTTGCTAGCTTACAGCTCTGCTCTGAGTTGGTTTCACTGAACAGAAGGTTCTTCTTGGAGCTACGTTGCAATGATCAGAAAGTTGAAACTTTGACTAAAACTCTGTCAGGCCACAGACCACACCTGGATTCTTATAGGCACCTCACTGCTATGCTTCTGCATGGCTAGGTTAACTGAAGGGGTCTTTTTACTGGGGGAGCATGAGGCTTCTTTGTGTCTCTCACTTTCTGTTCTATTTTTCACTCCCCTTGCCCACCTCATCATCTGGAGCTCTAACCTCCATCAGGAAGGCAGGGTGATTAGTGGGAGCCTAGAGAATTTTCCCATCTTAATCTCCCCTTTTTAGAATCCTGGCTTGCCCTGTGCATGCTCCGTGGGACATTGAAGCATGTTAACCAGGTTGCAAGAGTGGCTTTGGAACTTGAGGATTGCAAATGTGTTTATAAGGCAGGAGCCTGATCAGATGAACACAGAGGTGGACATAGATGAACAAACAGACACATCAAGGGTAAAACTCTGCCTCACAATTACCTGTTCATACATTTTTTTTCTTCACTTGGAAGAAAATTAGTCCACAAGGGCAGAATCTGTCCTTTTTTTTTTTTTTTTTTTAAATATTTTCCCAGCTCTAGCACTTGCATAATGTTTTCTAAAGAACAAGGCTATAACAAATGGTTGTGGAATGAATATTAAATGCACTCACACATGCACACAAAGGCCACACTGCAGGGACTCTTCCTCCCAGTGGTTTAGCCCTACAGGAGGTGCGTGTGCTATTTGGCTGATTCAGCGAGCTTAGTGTAGCTATGAAGATTTGTTTATGTAGCACTCATTTTACACATTATTCTATGCATAACTTTGCTATCAAAACAAATAAAGAGCTGGGACAGCTCTTTCTCCAAAGGAGTGAACCAACTCTTCCTCTTCTTTGTCCATGTTTAGGACACGTCTAAAGTATCCTCTCGTTGTCAATCACCCCACCTGGAACTGGCTTTTCATTCTCCCGATAAAGGGCATCTGCCAGGTAAGAGGACTGAGGCTCTTTGTCACTCTTGGGCAATTGATGAAACCGTGGTCTGAAGCTTCAGTGTCACATACCTGAGGACAGATAAGCTGCAGGAGTGGTATAGCTCATCGATATGGTGGGACATCAGTGTTTAAGTTTGAAGATGGCGCCACTGCTTGAAATATTAACTTTGTGGAGTTGTTCCAGGAAGCCCCTTCTGTATTCCTACTGTGTAAATATCTGCAGTGCCACATTCTCTAGGAGGTTCACTTATTTTTAATATTGGATGCTCCTCCCTTCTTTATTGCCCCAGTGGCCATCCTCCATAATAGTAATAAACTACCTGGTTGGACCATTTCCTTTGGGACTGTGAGGCATTTGCTGTGGCAGCACATTTTATTTATTTATTTATTTATTTTTACCGAGTAGCAATGGCTGCTTTAACCCTCCTTAATGATGCTAATGCCTTGAGCTAGCTCCATAGAAGCAGGGAGGAGCCAGCTATACTGAAAAGGCTACTGCGTATAACTGGTCATTCTTGTGGCCAAAGGCATGAACCTGAATATGAGTGTGGCAGACTGCATTCATGTCACCAATCTTCATCCTTCTCTAGTGTCATGCCATTTGCCATGTGACTTTCTAGTTTGTCCCTTGAAGAGGCTGAATCTAGTCCTGGCCACTTGACTCCTGGTTTAAACTTGAGCTTTACTTTGGTCAATAGGGTGTTAGCACACATGACACAAGAGGAGGCTTTTTTAAAGTGCCTGTGTATTGCACTAAAACCTATACAGCCCTGCCATGCCCAGGAGAAGGCTATGCCTAGGCTAGCCTTCTGGTCCCAGGAGGAAGGGGAGAGTCCTGAGAGCACGGCCAAGGCATTCCATTTGAGCCCAGTTGGATGAGCCACAGATGTCAGGGAGCTCAGTCTGCAGGAGCCCACCCCTTTGTCACTCAAGTTTTAAATTGTGTATGGTTCTAAGCAGTGTGATAAAATCTTGTGCTGCTCCACTCTGTCCAGCCCAGGACTAGAGAACTGGTGTTTTAAGTCACTATATTTTGGGTTTGTTGGGTAGATAGCACCATTGTGACTTGCTATGGGCTGAATGTTTGTGACCTCCCCCCCCACCCCCAAAAAAATATTCCTATGTTAAATCCTAGTCCCAATGTGATGATGTTAGGAGGTGGGGTCTTTGGGGGAAATTATGTTATGAGGGTGAAGACTTCATGAATAGGATGAGAGCTCTTATAAAAGAGACCTCGGAGAGCTCCTTTCAATGTGTGAGGACATAGAAAACAGCCGTCTATGAACCAAAAGTGGGCCTTCATCAGACACTGAATCTTCTGGAGCCTTGATCTTGGACTTCCAGCCTCAAGAACTGTGAGAAGTACATGTTTATTATTTATAAGCCATCTTGCACTCAGTTATCATAGGCAGAATGGACTGAGACATAACCCTAGTTAACTGATACAATGAGGAATTTCAGAGCAAGTAAATGCCAAGATTAGGTCTGTAATTGGAATGTCTGAAGTCTATGGATCAACTTAGGTCTGTCTGCCTGACCAAGGTTCCCTCAGTCTGGTTACTCTGGGCATAGCGTTCATCTCTATTGCCTTATGCTGATCCAAACCATCACCATCTCATACCTGGATTTCCACAAGAGGCTCCTACCCAATCTAATCACTTTCAGGCTTGCCTTCTTATGACATGCTTACTGCACAACAACCAAAATGATCATTTAAAATCTAAAGCAGATCACGACATGTCTCTGCTTAAAATCTCTAATAAATGAATGAAACCCAAACTCCTACATAATCTGGCCTCCACCTCCCTCTTCTAATGTTCACTGACCTGGTTCTTTCCATTTGTTCCTTCTGCTGCAGGCCTTTGGCTTCCTACTTCCCACTTCCTTTCCTCGTGTGCCAAAGCAGATTTCTTCCTATTCCCCATTCTTGGAATACTCTTCTGCTAGATTTCTATCTTGCCAACTCTCCTGCCTCCATCAGTTTAAGTTCCCCTCCTCTGAATGTCCCTCCTAAACTACTTATCTATTTAACACCTCCCGACCCTCTGCCTGATAACTAGTTACTTGCTATCCTATAACACTGCTTTGGTTTCTTCAGTGTTTGCAGTAGTCCCCACTTATTTACAGTTTTGCTTTCTGTTGCATGCATCCATGGTCCGATAATAAAAATTTCAGAAGTGAACAATTCATAAGTTTTAAATTGTGTGTGTTCTAAGCAGTGTGATAAAATCTCATGCTGTTCCACTCTGTCCTGCCCAGAACATGAACCATTCCCTTGTCCAGCATCTCCACACTGTAGACTCTCACTGCCTATTAGTCACTTAATGGTGGTCTAGGTTGTTAAACTATCATAGTATTGCTATACTTGTGATCAGATAATTCTATCTTACTTAATAATATTTTACTTAAACTTTATCAAAGGCATGTATGTATAGGGGGAAAAAAACCACATAGCATATAGGGTTTGGTGGCTTTAGACATCCACGGGGGCTCTTGGAACATGTCCCCTGCAGATAAGGGGAACCGCTATCTATTTGTTTCTTATGTTTCTCCACCTGGACTATGTGTTCCTAAAAACCAGAAATCTTGTCTTGTCTTGTCTTTGTAAATTCAATGCCTAGAATAGTGTCTATTTAATGAATAAATAAAAGAAGGAATAAAACAAGAAGACAGAATTCGAATTTGGATTTGCTCTTAGCATCAAACTATGGACATTTGTTAAACATTTGTGTTGGGAAAAGCCTGAACCTGTGCCCAGAGTTTAAACAAAAGATGAGATAAGAGGGCTAAATAAAAGTTAGGTATTAATAAGCATTTCAAGCAACTTTAAGAAACTTGGGCCTTCTTTTTTAATTAAGATATAATTTACCTAATGTGCAATGCACAGATCTTAAATGTTCAATTTGATTATTGTATGTCACCCATACAAGAGGCAAAGCATTTTCATTATGCCAGAAAGTTCCCTTGATCCCCATTCTAGCCTATTTGTTACCCTTCACTGTGCCCCTTCCCAGAGTCAATTACTTGCTGATTCCCACAGACTCCTGTTCCCTGTTACTGGACTCCACGGAAACAGAATCATGCAATACACTTTCCTGAACCTTCTTATACTCAGCACAATGATATTGAAGTTCATTCAGGTCATTGCTTGTATCAAGTGTTTCTTATTGCTAAGTACTATTCCACAGTTCTGCTGTGGGTGGACGCTTATTCCCTTCCTCCTGGTTTGGAGTTATTATCTATACTAATAAAAGGGTAATATGCAAATTGGTCAGGACGCCCTCACAGTAACAGCCAAACAGCAGACTGTGTGAGGTGACCAGGCTGGCAGGGGTGTTAGTGAGAGACAACCAAACCACTTGACAGCAAGCTGTGTGAGATGACCACATTGGCAGGAGGGGCAGTGAACGGTGACCCAACGACTGAGCAGCAGGCTTTGTGGGGCGACCAGGCCAGCATGAGGGTTAGTGAAGGACGACCAAATGAATGAACAGCAGGCTGCGTGGGGTGACCAGGCTGCCAGGGAGTGGCTGTGAGGGACAACCAGGCCAGCAGGGGGCACAGTTAGGAGAAACCAGACTAGCAGGGGGGCATTTGGGGGCAACCATGCTGGAAGGGAGGCAATGAGGGGCGACCAGGCTGGTGGAGCAAGGCAGTGAGGGGCTACCAAGCCGGGGGGACGGGGAGCAGTTGGGGGTGACCAGGCCAGTTTAGGGGATCAGGCCTAAACCGGCAGTCAGACATCTCCCCAAAAGCAGTTAGGAGCCAGTGGTCTTGGATTGTGAGAGGGATGTCTGACTGCCGGTTTAGATCCGATCCCCTAAACCAGCCTAAACTGGCATTCGGACAATCCCCTGCCAGCTTGGTCACCACATGCACTCTGCTGTTCACTCGTTTGGTCGTCCTTCACTAATCCCCATGCCGGCCTGGTCACCCCATGCAGCCTGATGCTCACCCCTCACTGTCTCCCTGCCAACGTCATCACCCCACACAGCCTGCTGTTAAGTGGTTTGGTTGTCCCTCACTAACAGATTGGAGAGGGTGCAGGCTGGGCTGAGGGAACCCCCCATCCTCTTGCATGAATTTCATGCATCAGGCTTCTAGTATATAATAAATAAGGTTGCTATGACAATTTTGGTATGTCATTTTTGTGGTCATATGTTTTCTCTTTTTTTGGGTAATACCAGGAGTGAAATTGTTGAGTCATGGCCAAAAAATGTTTAACCTTTATATAATAACCAATTTAACAGTTCCTAAAAGTGATTCTACTATTAGCAATTCTACCATAGTTGCTTGAAACTAAATATGGATAAGGTTCATCCTTTTGTTAAATTTTAGTCATTCTAGCATGTGTGAAGTATCTCTGTATGTTTAATTTGCATTTCCCTGATGACTATAGACTGATTTGTCATTCTTTTATATATATATATAAAACTAGAGGCCCAGTGCACAAAATTCGTGCACTGGAGGTGTGTGTGGGGGGAATCCCTCGGCCCAGCTTGTGTTCTCTCACAGTTCGGGATCCCTTGCTCCTTACCACCCACCTGCTTCCTGCTCCTTACCACTCAGCTTGCTGCTCCTTAGTGCTGCCATGGAGGCTCCTATCACCACCACTGCACTTGCCAGCCACGAGCCCAGCTTCTGGCTGAGTGGCGAACCCCCTGTGGGAGCACACTGACCACCAGGGAGAAGCTTCTACATTGAGCATCTGCCCCCTGAAGGTCATTTATAGTGACCAGTCATTCCACCGTTCAGTCGATTTGCATATTAGGGTTTTACTATATAGGATGTTATTGATTTTTTACAGAGAGGAAGGGAGAGGAATAGAGAGAAACATTGATGAGAGAGAAACACCAATCAGCTGCCTCCTGCACACCCCCTACTGGGGATGTACATGCCCTTAACTGGAATCAAACTTGGGACCCTTGAGTCCGCTTCCGATGATCTATCCACTGAGCCAAACCCATTAGGGTTGATTGGTCATTTTTATGTCTTCCTTTGTAAAATATCTATTGAAGTCTTTTTCCCATCTCCTATTGGATTGGTTTTCGTTTCTGCTGATTTGCATTTTGGATCTGAGTAGTTTGTCAAATATGTTTTGCAAATATTCTCTCCCAGTCCATAGCTTGTTGTTATTTCATGTTTTTTAATGTCATCTTTTTATGAGCCTAATTTTTTATATTTTAATGAACTGTTACTTATAAAATCTTTCTATTATGTTTTTTGTTATCTAAGAAATCTGCCTTGCTGAAGTCATGAAGATATTCTTCTACTAAGGGAACAGCAACATTCCAGGCTATATCCACAATGTGTGTGCACAAAACATTTTATAAAAGGAGTTGCCTGGTGGGCTCCTCAGGGAATTTTCTTCACTGTCTGAGGCTTTGTTCAGAAATAAATACTTTCAATACCTACTTTGATTGAAACCACAGAGGATAAGAGACAAAGAAGAGCCTCCTAGGAGAGGGAAAAAAAAAACCAAAAAAAACACACAGGAGGAACACATTTAGGTGTGTAGTAAGTTGATTTGTTTCACTCCCAAAATATATATTCAAGTCCTAACATCTGGCACCTTAATGCAACCTTTGGTGGAAATAGGGTCTTTGCAGATGTAGTCAAGTTAGGAGGAGGTCATAGTGGATTAGGGAAAGCCATAAGTTCGATGACTGGTGTCCTTATCAGAAGAGAAGAGGACTCAGAAACACAGACACAAAAGGAGCATAGAGAGAAGAAGGCCATGTGAAGGTGGAGGGACAGATCAGAGTTATACAGCCACAAGCAAAGGGACACTGAGCAGTGCTAGAAGCCACCAGAGCTAAGAAGAGGCAAGGAAGGATTATTATTCCCCAGAGTCCTCAGAGGGGGCAAGGTCCTGTTAAATGTTGATTTCAGATTTGTCACTTCTAGAACTGTGAGAGAATAAATTTATGTTGGAGCAAGCCACTAAGTTGTTGATAATTTATGGCAGCCCAAGAAGTGGATACAAGGTGGCTTGTCCCAGAGAGAGCAGAACTAGAGTTGAAATTGTAGCCTCTTCTATAATGTACACAACTTTATTTTTTTAAACGAAGAGATCTGTTGTTTTTGAGATCTCTTTCTCTGTTCCCCAATTTTATCTGAATCTCTTTTTCCTTGCCCCAATTATCTCTGTCCTGTTTGAATTGGGTTTCACTCCCAGAAATTTCCCATCAGTAAGGAGTTTTGACCAGGAAGGGGTTTAGTTTTGAGAGTTCATCGGGCCCAACCTGCTCCAGTAGCTGCAGACCTAATCATAGGCTTCCTTCATGCACCCGTGAATTGGATCCTTACAAAACTCCCTCCACTTATAGGCATTGCTCTGAGATTAGTCTGTGGTACTTCTCAATATGTAATTGTATTTGATATTTTGAGTTTGTCCTTTTCTTGGAGTCATCTGAAGCTTTGTCACTCTATTTCTGCTTCATTTCACAAAGATGCTTAAATTATATTAGCCTGATGGCTGCCATTACTTGTATTTGGGGGGGGGCGCGGTTATGGGGGTGCTTTATCAAGGAGTCTTTAATTTGCCATCTTTAGCTGTTCTGTCTGTTTTTATGGGGGACTCGGGAATTTTAAAACTTATGTCACCACCACCACTATCTTCTCAGAATCGTTTCATGGCTTTAGATGATCAGTTTATAGAGGGGTCACTCCCTCTCGCACCACCCCGAACTCCATGGGATAAGATCACTTTCCAGCTCTGTTGATGTGGGGCTTGGCCAGGTATAATGTGCTTTGGCCAGTGCAACGTGAGTAGAGACATGACCTGGCAAGTCTGAGTGTAACTTTACATTTATGACAGTTTAACAGGCATTGCATGCTTTTTGTCACTCCTTTGGAATTCATCATGAGAGCATGCCCTAAGTAGTAGTCACTGCCTCTCTGGTTGGAATCCCAAAATGAGCCATGTGGCTCAGGGCCACCCTAGCCAATCCACAGTTTTGTGGGCATGAACACATATACCTATTGCTGCATGTCTTTGAGTTTTAGGATCATTTATTATATATGTTATTTTTGTAACTGTTGACTAACACACTCCCCTTAGTTTTGATGACTGGTGTGTGTATTACAAAATAGAAAAATGCTTGGCAAACTATAGTACCTGAACCAAACCCAATTGGCTGTCTCATTTCATAAGACCCTAAAGCTAAGAATACGTAACTCTTTACATTTTTAAAGGTTATTATTTTTAAAGAAAAATATATTGCATATGGCCCACAAAGCCTAGAATATTTTCTTCTGTCCCTTTAAAGAAAAAGTTTGCTTATCCCAGAAGCAGAGGAAAAAGCACCCAATCCATAGTGTGAGACCTGAGTTTTATGTGCACTGACTTAGCTTACTGTGTCTCAGATTCTCCTTATGCAAAATGAGCTGGTCAAACTACAGAATCCTTGCGATCCCTTCAGTTCCCAGATTTTTACATGAAATAGGAAAGATGGTTATATTTGAAATGTTTGTTTTGATGTTCTCAGCACCCTCACACTTGTGTAAACTCTAGCAATAATAATTACAGAGATGAGATAGGGTTCCTGTAATAAAAACAAAGCTCCCTGGAGGAGATGCGGTGGGAGCTGGGGGCTGGGAAGCGGGGTGAAGGGAGGGAAGCTGAGCCTGGAAAGAACCATGGGTGCTGGATACATACCATGCATTCATTAGCACCGTTCCCTGCCTGAGGGAGCTTTATGACTCAGACTACAAATTTCTCATATATGACTAACCAGCGAAGAAAGAAAGAAAGAAAGAAAAAAAACACAACACACACACACACACACACACACACACACACACACCCCATGGTGTGTATGGATGTACATGTAACATCTGATTGACTATAGCAGCAAGAAGTTGGTCTTTTGTGAATTGATGTGATTTCGCGACACCTAAAAAATTAAAGTATGGTTCTTCAGCAAGAGATGAATAAAATATCAGTATTTTATTGGAGTGGTGCTGTGCAGCTGAAAAATTATTGAGTTTTGGAAATGGAGAAATTACATCTTTCAGAGTGCCAGCCTGCCAGAGTGTACCCTGGAAGTATGCTATTTGGCTGCACTTCAGTTCCTATTAAGCATACCTAATATTTTCCTGTCTCCCCTACTCTGCTGTTGTGACTGGGAAAGGTAGTTGGGGAAAGCACTCACCAGCAGAGTTGGTGACTTGGCTCTCAGAGTAGAGCACATCCCATTTCGCCCTTGATGTGACTCCAAACATGTGATTCTATGTTCTCCCTTCCAGGAAGGGAAACTCAATCCATTTTAATTCTGTGTAAAATGTTGGATGATTGAAATGCTAGCACAGATCCTGCCCAACCAACGTGTTATATGAAGAACATCTGCGTGGATTTTTTTTTCCCCCTCCAGGTATTGAAGGGAACAAATGCCGCCTTCTCAGAGAACAAATGTTTCTTTTTGGAGAAGGTGAATAAATATGGAGATTATTAAGGAGGCTAAGGTACGTTTCCTCTTCCTGAGTGCATAACTGAGAGTAAAATTTTTTCCTCCTCTTACTGGCATTTTACATTTGTATCTGAAATAGTCAAAGTGTAATGTTCCGCGTCAAATCTGTGTGCCAACTAAATTTCTAGTGTAGAAATTACTCATACTAAGACTCAATTTTTAGTAAAAGAGCTCTTTCCAACCTACTTTTCTGATCTGGTCTAGGTCCTTTTTTGCAGCTGAGTAAGACACAATCTCATGTTATGAGGGAATAACATGTCAGAGTTACACAATGTCCCAATTATAAGTTGGGAAAGGAAAGGCATGGCCTTTTAGGGTTTCAAAGTCCCGCCGCAACTCTCCTCTCCAGTTATTTGGCTATTTCAGGAAGGGGGGAACATATTATAAATAACAACAAAAAAAAAATCTTCAATAGCACCAGACAGGCCATTTCCTTAGTGATGTTTTGGTAACTCATGGTGAACAAACAGAGACATCCTGGAGGGAATAAAAGGTGAGAGGAAATGTAATTTAAATCTGTGTCCCATGGAGAGGATGGATGAATAAAGGCTTTGCCAAGTCCTAGTCCCTTGCTCAGCCCTTCTGAGAATCGTATCATTTAGTCTGACCTCTGGTCACTCCCATGCTGCCGTCTTCAGTGAGCTGCGTTCCCACTGTGCTTGCCGCAGCCCCACAAACAGGACTCCGAAAATACAGGAGCAAGGGACATGCCTTTGAAATCTCAGTGTGGGAAGTTTAGGACCACAGACAGAAGTTCCACTTCACAGACTGAAGAACTCTACTCAAAAGAGGTAGAACTGGGGAGATACTTATAAATGTGCCTTTTATGTTTGGCTCAGGGCACTTTGCTGAGCTGGGGGCAAATTTTAAAGCAACTGAGCTTGGCTGGGCAACTTCAATAGTTGGATCATCAATATTATGGCTGGAAACAAGGAGTGGTTTCACATCCCTGCTAGCATAATACCACTTAAGGTGTGGGCTTGTGGTAGGCAGTTAGACAGGCATGAGCAGAGTAAGAACATAGGCCAGGTACAGAAGGTCAGCAGGGCAGAGAGCTGGGGTGCCTAACAAGGGGCAAAGCTACAAGCCCTTGCACGACCACTCCCTTAAGCATTAATCTCTGGAAGGTAACATCTAGGCTTCAAGCTGTGTTTCAGCTGCAGGCCCAGCAACGCAGCAAAATCAGATGGAGTGATGCCATGGGTGACATCAGGACACGCTGCATTGACTAATGAACCCTGGTGTTACCCAATCAATGGAGGCCACGAGGGGGCATGCCCCGAAAGCTGGTGAATATTCTATTGGGATTCCTCCCTAAGGCCTCCAGTTAAAAGCCCTCGGGATAGAGGACCCCACATGGCTCTCTCTACAGAGCAAACCCCTGCCTCTCCTCCCTCTTTCTCCTAAGCTCCGAGAGTCCTTCTACTACCTCTGTAATTTTCTAAGTAAACTTTCTCTTATGATTTGAGTTACTTGGCTCTGAATTATTATACACTCAAGCACTGAAGTTGCTGAATTAAGGTCGGCCTAACTTGTTACTAATGCCTGGTGCTGGTTTCCTACTGCCCACAGGCTGATTGAATTGATTCAGGAATTTTGTTGGTTGATGCATAATAGAAAACCCTTACCTACAAGAATATCCAAAATGATTAGAGAGGAAAATAGAGATTTTGCCCTCCAGAGCTGTGAGTCCTGAGGAAGTCACACAAAGACACAAAGACAATAGATACTGTACTCAGGGGATGAGAGAGCAGAGTTGAGAGAGCTTTGGTGGCATGGCAAGTGGCTAAAGGTGATGATACCAGGAGTGGTAGTAGTGAATGTCTAGGCTCAGACAAAAGTGTAGATAGAATCATCCTTTCCAATATAATCTTGGTAGACCTTGGCTGCCCTCCCTTTATCTCTGCTAATTTCTCCAAGCCTAGATCTCCAGCCTTCCAGAATTCTCTGGTTTTCCAATATCCACAATTTTTATTTCTCCTTAGGTTATTTGGAGTTGGTTTCTGTGCTCTGTAGTCATGAATCCTGACTGTTATGATACCAATTAGTGTTTAGGAATAAGAATTTGGCTATTTGTGTCAGGCAATGGCAAAGCACAACTATCACTTGTGGTCACCTAACCTAGGATATTTGGGTGACTAAACGGTTGCTACAGTGGATCCGTATGAAGAACCTGAGCAATTCAATGCTTTTTGGGAGGATGACTGCTTCTAACAACAACTTATTCCTCAAAGAGAACGTCAAGCTCAAGTCCCTAAATTCTTGGTTAAAGGACAGACTAAACAAAGGCTCCATAATGGCTGGGTTAAAGAAAAGTCAAAACAAAACCTCTAAACTCCTGCAGTTGTAGATTTAAGAGAGCCAAAAACTAGATACATATTAATTCTGTGGTTGCTGTAAGTCAGTGACATTTGAATTAATAGTCTCATGAGGTTTCTTAATGAAAGTTGCTCAATTCAGATTGGCAAGCCAAATACTGGAATATTAAATTTATGGGACAATTTGGAGTTTTCTGAGAATATGCATACTCTGTGCCCAAGCTTTCTGTCTCTGACACCCACAGAGGTCCTTTCCCCTAAGTTTGAAGAGGCTGTTCATCCTCTTAGTGATGACCCTGTAATCTCTTACTCAACTATCCTTTTTCAGTACAATAGAATCAGATCTCCCTGTGCCCTAAGGAACCAATTACAATGTCAGAACTTTAAGGAGAATGATCACACAGCAAAAGTATGACAGGAATTTGCCTCTTTATAAAAATAAAGTTGAAGAAAATATGTGCACAGAGATTCTAAGTTTGATCTATGAAGGTGGCCTGTGATATTAGATCAATCTGAATGTACTGACACAACTAAACTGGATTCAATTTGTTACTTCGAAAACCAGTCATAGTTCTAGTTTTTTTGTTCTTGTTTTTGTTGGTTGATTGAAATGTAGACCCAATATTTTCCCCTTCTGAGTGAGGTTCAGATGTGAGAAGCTACTTGATATAATGTAAAGGACTTCAGGGCATATAAATTTTGCAGTGAGTTTATCATACAGCTTCCAACTAACTCTCTAATGATATCACAAGCAAGAGAAATCTTACTTCTGGCCCTCCACAAGGAGACCTGCAACCATTTACCAAGATAAATGTGCTAGCTTTCTAGGTGTTATTAAACAGTGGCTTTGAGTTAGTACTAATCCTGGGGACATAGAATGCCAGCAGTTAGAGTGAAATTTTAACCCAAGTTCACCTTGCAAATGCTCACTGGGCTCCTAAAACGTTACTGAAGGTATTTTTTCCAATTCTTATGCGTTGGAATAGTTATCCACACATGTTGAGAAGAATTGTCTAAATAGAAGTGCCTGAAGTTTCTCTTATCTAACAAAATAGCAAATCATTTAAAAAATAAAAAAGAATAATGTCACTACCAATGCCATATAACTGTAGAGGTTTGGTATACACCAAGGACGGATGGGGTTCAAAGCATGGTGATAGATTATTATAAACTGAATCTGTTCATTCCAATTGTAGTTACTGACCCTGATGGAGTTTTCCTTGTGGACTAGCTATCGGTCTGGCAGATGTTTTATCTCTCTCTCATTAAGAAGATCTGAAGCACTTTTCTTCCCCGTGTTAGGGTCATTATGTATATCTTCATATCTTACCTCAGGTTTAAATGATCTATCTGAATCTGTGCTACACAATTTATTCTTCAAATATATTAATTATCTTACCAACTGGTTTTCTATTCTGATTAATTGAGATTGATGAAAAACTAAATACAAGGACATTTTCTTTACTAAGGCAATAAAAAAATCATTGGTAGAGTGTTCGAGGGCCTTAGAGGTGCTTGATAGTGACTGTAGGCCAGGGTGAGTAGTAGGGGAACTTGACTTCCTAATATAAAAAGGGACAATGTGATTGGGGCCATGGTTTGTTTTTCAATGGATTATTCATTTCATCTTTATTACAATGCTATGAGGTAGCATATTCTATTAGAGTCACTTTATAAGTGGGGAAAATAAGGCACAGAGTGTTTCTTAATTAAGGAATTTAGAAAATTCCCTAAGATCACACAGCTGGTGGTGCTAGATTTAAGCCCAGATACTTGGACTCTGAGCCCATGCTTGTCATTCATTACACCTGCACTTTGCTTCTCAAACTGAACATGGAGATGAATTACCTGGGGATCTTGCTAAAATTGTAAATTTTGGTTTTAACCTTTGTTACAATGTAGATGTGTGTGTGTGTGTGTGTGTGTGTGTGTGTGTGTGTGTATGCAGGCATGTGTGGGTGTACACCCAATAAAATTCAGATTCTGCATTTCTAACAAGCTTCTGGAAGAGGTTCATGGTGCTGGTCCATGGATCACACTTATGAGTAGAAGGGATCTATAGGATGAACTCTAAAGTCATATTTGCAGACATGGGTTCAGGACATTCAAACCAGCATCCAATATCGCCAGGTATTGCCTGCCACTCCTCTTTGTTTTACACCACCCATCACCAAGGTGAATTGTCATTCATACATATTTCAAACGGCTTGTGTGATTATTCCATCATGTTTTGTGCTTTTATGCATCCAAGCCTTTATCTTGCTCCTCTGCTTGAGAGGATACCATTCTCAAGATGTCACTGTGATAAATGCTTTCTGACCTTGCTCTATTCAGTGTTAGTAGTGCCTTTTTCGTTGCTCATAGAGCACCATGGACAGACTCTTGTTTTCAACACTGATCATTTTGTACTCTACTTATTTAATTGAATTTCTGCCTCTCCCACCAGATGGTAGGTATTCAAGGGCTAATACAATGTTTTATTTATCTACTTATCTTTAGTACACAGCAAGTGCTTGCCACATACAAGGTACTCAATAAATATTTGTAAAGGGAATAAATAAATGAAAGAATAATTGAATATATGAGTGAATGAACAGGCAAAAGATGTGAGACCATATCTTTTAGGCTATAACAATAATTTATAAATTTTTGGATTGTATACCCCTTCTAAAAAATGAGTATATATAATATATATAAGTATCCACATATTTTATATTATTTTTTGTTTTATTTATTTATTTATTTATTTATTTATTTATTTATTTATTATTTTTGTTTTTATTTTTATTTTTTGAGTAGAGAGGTAGGCTCAAGAGGTGAGCCTAGCCCCGAAGAGCCAAGCATAGCCCAAAACCTCTGAGCTAATCCCAAAGTCAAGTCTATCCTCGAGGACTGAGCCAAGCCCTAAGAGCTGAAGCTAGTCCTAAAGTCATGACCCTAATTCCAAAGAGCCGAGCTAACCCCAAAGAGCTGAGCCCAGCCCCAAAGATCTGAATCTAGCCCCAGAGGGCCATACCTAGCCCTAAGAGCCACACCTAGGCCCAAGAGCCTAGCCTAGTCCAAATGGCCTAGCATCTCTTACGTACATTTTAAAACAAACACAAATAATTTAAGAAAGGGCAAACTAAAATAAATAAAAGATTTATTCCAATGGAAGGCTTTGTGTGCCCTACGTTGGGGAGTATGTACCTCATCTCAGAGTCCCCTGTGCTAGAATAGTAAGTAAAGTTACTAAATGTACTAAGGGGTAGAACTCACTTTAATGGTACTCTAATAAATATGAATCAGAAGAAATAAAAAGGAATAAAAGAAATAGGTCTTTGTAAGTATAGGATTTTCAGGGCTTTTAGATTCCCCTAAGAAAGCCAAAAATTATACAGGGTCACCTAAAACCCAAAGTGAGACATTTCTGAGGCTTGATAGCTAAGGGCCTTTTCCCTGAGGACTAATGGCTGGATTAGGGCAGGGAAAGTAGAGGGATGCAAGGCACCAGGGGCCCAACAGAATAATTCACGACTCACCCAATATACTCTGGCTGAAGATTAAAACACTTTATTTAGATCAGATAATTTGAAGCCTGAGATTAATAAACCATCTTCTGTAGGTAGAAAGAGACTCCTTTCTTTCACTTTATTTTATTACTGAAATTAAGCATTTTAGTGTTAAAGATTTTTGTGTCTTTGTTGGATGAACAGTAAAACATGTCCAGGACAAGGTCCAACCCAAGAGCAGAAGCAGGAGCTCTTGATGCTGCTGAGGATGAGAAGCCAAGGCGTGGGGGCCCAATCAAAGGTTCACAGTGGAAATGAATAAGTTGTTGCTCCCCAAAGTGACTTTGCTTGCTCATGTATATTCCACATGACAGAACCTAGTTCTGTGCCTTGCCCCTTGGTAATCCACTATTTTGCTATAGTCATTCTCTCCTTCTCCCCTCCCCATTCCTCCAACTCTGGCTGTGCACCCTCTGGGAAACACATAGTTCTTTCTGGGATTATATGTACTTAACCCTGGTAAGCAGTAGCTCCTATCACAGCAGTAATTCTCTTTGGAGTACCTGTGGGTGAGTTCTTTAAAAAAAAATTAATATATATATATATATATATATATATATATATATATATATATATTGTTTAAAGTATTACAAATAGTAGTACATATGTCTCCTATCCCCTCCCCCCGCCTTTAACCTCACCCTGGCCTCCCCTACCCCCTAGCACATACCCCTCCCCCCCAGCATCTTGTGTGCATTGGTTATGCTTATATGCAGGCATACAAGTCCTTCTGTTGATCTCTCACCACCCCACCCCACCCCGCCCTGCCCCAACTCTCCATCGAACAGACTGTCAAACTACAATGGGAAGGCAAGGGAGGGTTGTGGGTAAGTTCTTGAGAAGCTATATCGTGTAGACTCCATAAGAAGGAATCCAAGGTCAACAGGTATACCTTGATTTGTTTGTGGGTCACTGAAAGAGGCTTCCCACAGGTGCCCAGTGATTGCCTTCCCCTAACCCACAGGCTTATGTATCCTTAGCTCTCTCCTAAACCAGGTCAGAAGATGCTAGACCTCTGGAAGTTTAGTCATACAAGCCCCTCTTGAAACCTTCCCTCATCCGGGAAAGCTGTGCCAGGTGGCCCAAGGTTCAGGTGTAATTTACATACTCTCTCTACTCTTTCACAGGCTGAACTGAAGGCCTGTACTTCTGCCCTCCATGTTACCTCCCTTCTCTTCCAACTCCCAGTGGGATTCTTTAAAATACATCTTTTTCTCAATGAGAGTGCTTGACTGTATCTTCTGAGCTCTTCAAGGAGGAATTGAGTTGTAATTAGTCAAAGTTAATTGTTCCAGTTAACTCTTGCTGGATTTCCCCTCTCACATTTATTTTCACACACCCCCTCCCCCATCTAATTTAGATGCCCCACTTCTGAGCTCCACAGCTCCAGAGCATACTGTGCTTCTAATAGCTGAGTGTGCTGATTAAGAGAACAAACTTGGGTTTATTCTAAAGCTTGGGTTCTAATTCTGCCCAAGCAGAATCAAAGAAACTTTAGGCAAGCTCTACATCTTCTCACCACCCTCACCCCCCAGCTCAGGTTTGTGTGTGTGTGTTTTTAAATTCATAAAATGGAGATAATAAAAATGACTGTCTTCCAGAACCATTGTGGGAATTAAGTGAGGTGTATATTAAAAGTGCTTAGGAAAGTGCCTGATAGAGAGGAAGCACTATAGTAAATATTGGCTAATGGTATAATGCTGGACACAAGGTCCTCTAGGCCTTTATTTGCTTCAGTGCCTCTCTGACCAGACCAGACTACAATTTTTCTAAGGCAGGAACTGTATCTTACGTATATTTGCATTTCCAGCCTGTGCACAGTGGCTGGCACAGAATAGATCTTCAATAAATGCTTGTGGAATAGATCAATGAAACCACAGATTGTTTAAGGAAAGGGGTCTTAAAGGAAATTTTACTTACATAGAGTAAAATATACTCTATAAGTAAATGTTATATACTTATCTGCTCTCCTCTAATCATGCCACAATTCTGATTGGTAATCAATATTAGTCATACTTACATTTCTCACAGCTAGCTTACAGATCAAATAATCTTACTTTGCTTCTTAGGTGTCTGTAAATATCCTCTAAGTTACAAAACGTTTTAAATTGCACTCCAGCTAGTGATTTTGAAGGCAAAACCAAAATGACCACTCTCCTTATTTCATTTTATCCCCATATCCTAACCCTCATATTATAGTTGTATTCAAAACTTAAAATTCCCAGGCTCTTGTCCTGCTGAGGGGTTGCGAGTCCATGGCTGTCCCATGAGTTTGGTTACCCACATTTCTCTTGCTGCTTACCCACGCTGTTTTTTTCTCTGTGTTTATCATCCATGGCTGACAACATCTTCTCAATTCTCTTCACACTTTTTCATTTCGTTATCACTTATAAAGAATGAGCACATTCTTACAGGGAAGGAGGGGCCAGGTGAACTCTCCTATGGAAACCAGGATAGACAGGATGCAGGAAAAAGTTGCAATACAACCAGGTCAACTCTATAAGCTGGAGCAGTGGGGCCACATTTCACAGGAAGATTTATATATTCAATGCGTGAGAGTCTACTACAGGATGAGGAAAACCTTCAATTTATGCAGTCAATTCCAAAGAAAAAAAATATTTAATGCTTAGAGGGTTTTTGTGTGTGTGTGTGTGTGTGTGTGTGTGTGTGTGTGTGTTTTAAGTTTCAGGACAGTGATGTTTTGTATCAATTAACTCCAAGTTAAATTACTTATGAACAAATCTATCAAATGGAAAGGTTCATTGTTTGAGTGAAAAAGTCAGTTCATTGTAATTATCCAATTCTGCTTAAAGAACATGATTAGGTACATTTTAATAGCAGTATCCAGAGGCCTGACTGTAAGCTTATTTCTCATTAACAAGACTTCATGCTTGGCTAGCAGGCCTTGAACTGTGATCATTTGCAGTAAAAACAAAACAAAACAAAAAATCCCACTGTTTTTAGATCTATTAAATCATCAAGACACCAAAATCTTAATTAGACATTTAAACTAAAGGGGGTGTTTAAACAATGAGGTTTCCCTTAACCCTTCTTATTTATTTATTTATTTATTTACTTATTTATTTATTTATTTATTTATTTTACCTATAAAACCAAGACATGATTTTTTTTTTTTTCCTCTCTCTTTTTTGCCTGAGTCAACACAAAAGGAAAAAAAGGAATTTGGAGAGAGATCTGGGTGGGGTCATTTAACTCCATCAATCTGTCTGCTATCTGCCAAACCACTGATAGAATTTAGACAAATTAAATTGATCATTAGCATCTGGCTGTTGATTGAGCAGTTTTCATTCTGTTGATCCATCAACTGACCATAAACCCCTCTTTTTTATCCTGGTTCTGCAGTATAATCCTCTGATTAAGGCACCCTTAAGGATGATCCAAGTGTTGTTTTATTTGTTGATTTTAGAGAAAGAGAGAAACATCAATTTGTTGTTCCACTTATTTATACACTAGCAGCCTGGTGCATGAAAATTGTGCAGGGTGGGGAGGGCACTCAGTCCAGCCTGCACCCTCTCCAATCAGGGACCCCTTGGGGGATCTATGATTCTCAGTTTCTATGACAGTCAGCCAGTCAATGTCAAAAGCTCCGCCTCCTATGCAGCCATTGACTCCTCACAGTTCACCCAGATTGGGTTCTGATTGGTCTGTTTTTATACCAGTCAGCATCAAAACCTCTGCCTCCTAGGAAGCCATTGATTCTTCACAGTTCACCCAGATTTGGTTCTGATTGGTCAGTTTCTATGCCAGGCAGCATCTCCGGGCCTATCTCTGGGCCTGATCAGAGAGGCAGGGCTGATCAACAGCCCCTGTGGAGACCTAGAGAGTCGTGGCTGTTGGCCAGGCCCAGAGAGAGAGAGAGAGAGAGGCAAGGGCTGATCAACAGCTGCCATGGAGGCTATGGATCAGACCCTGCTTCTTTCTCCAAGCCTCTCTTTGGGCCTGATCCACAGCCATGGCAACCCAGCACTGACTGCAGGACTGATTTCCCGTGTTCAGTCTAGCCTTGGGTTGTTACCGTCACTGCCTTTTTATATATATAAATTCACTGGTCGATTCTTATATCTTCCCTGACCTGGGATTGAACCCACAACCTTGGCATATCAGGATGATGCTCTAAACAACTGAACTACTTGTCGAGGACCAACCATAATCTTGAAAACTGAAAAACTGACCTAGTAGACTTCATAAAACCATCTATTCTTTTTATACATTTAGTAAGTATCTTATGTCACCACAGTACTCACAGATTTAATAGCAAGTCATATCTTTTTTAAATTTTGTTCTGATAGAGGAAAGTTACACAAATATTGGGATAAATTCCAAGTTTAGATTTCTTAATATTTCAGATAGGGTTTAAATTACACAAATCTAATAAAATCTATAGACACACATCTTTGCAAAATGTCTCCAAACTTAACTTTCTTTTCTCATATCAAATCTCCTTGTCTTGTTTAATTAATTTAACTAATATTTCAGGCAAATACTTAGATAACTTGTCTCTACACTATCCATTGTATGTATTTATGGGAAAAATTCTAGTGAGGGCATAAAGTTACCTGGGTTTTCTAATCACAAGATAAAAAGACATGAAAGCAAAGGGAGGAATTGTGACTAGCAGAATGGAAGACTGTTAAACTACATTCTTATAGAAGAAAATACGTGTGAGGGCTGAGAGAGAGAGAGTTATGAAAGCAAGCCAGTTCTTTCTAATGAACCCACAAAGCTTTGGAATGTGAAGTTACCAGGTGCCTCAAGAGCTGCCAGTGGGCTAGGAGAGAATCGTGTTCCTCACCCCATGGGACAGAAGAACCATATTCTGTGGAGAAACTGAATCAGAAAAGCTCTAGTATTGGATGCAGCTGTTATAGAGGAGGCATCTGGAGAACTAAGTAATCTCTAAGTAAATCCAATTGTTATCTCAATAATTTTCAGGAGGCTAGTAGCCTGACATGTAAGCCCCCAGCAAAGGAATAAGCTTCTTTCTCCAGGGAAATTGAACTTTCGCAGACAAAAAAGCCATACAGATACCAAAATGGGGAGAGGGGGATGTTTTGAACAAACATAAAAGCTGACCACTCAATGTAAAAGTCAACTAGTTGAAAAGTCTCATTCATGCTCATAGAACTTCTAATCTGCTTTCCAATCTCTCATCCTTAAGAACAGATGATCATGGATTGATAGATTTTTTTAGGGAAAGTTTACTATATGCAAAAGAGAAAAATGGGGAAAAAGGGAGGAATGAACATGCAGGGAGCAAATGAAAAGTCCAATATCACCAATGAGATGAAAAGATACAGTATCTTTGAAACCATACAAGGATGGTCTAATAAGGAACAATTAAAGAACCAAGAATGAGCTGGTAGAGATTAAAAATATAAGTAGATTTTAAAATTCTGTTTAAAAAAAGAGTTGAGCAATGTACTTTAGAGAATTCCAGGAAGGATTAAAGAAAAATAAAAAGAAAGAAAATAAGAAACAAAATATAAGAAAACAAGAAAATCAATTAGGAGATGAAATATTCAAGGCAATCAAAAAAGAAAGAATAAAGAAAACAGTGCAAGGGAAATGATTAAAGAAAAAATGTAGACAAATCTTCAGAATGTAGCGCAAATCACCATCAAGATTCAGAACAAAAAAAAAAGAGGAATATTTTTAAAGTGTCCATAAAGCAAATCAAATGTACAAGAACAAACAAAGGTACCAGACTTGTAACATGGCACCTTGGAAACTAAGAGACAATGGTATTATGCCTTCAAAAACTGGATAGAAAATTATATCCAACTTAGAATTCTATTATATATGTGGCCAAACTATTATTCAATTATGGATAACAGAGCACTCAACATGAGAGAGGTAAAGGACTTCCGGGAGAACAGCCAAGTTTAGGTCCACAATGACAGTGATGTAGGAAGTCTAAAGGAAAATGGGTTCAGTCTAGAGCTGAGGAGGCCCCAGAAGGGCTATCCCCCACCCTAACAAATGGAGCTGAGATGTTATCCAAGATGTGTAAACACTTGTTGAGAAATATATCTCAGAGGTGTAGAGTATGGAAAGACTGGACCTCAGGCTCAAGGAAAACCAAGCCAATGGCAAAAGAATAATTAAGTATGGAACAAGAGGAGTTGTTACAAGAAACACAGATGGTGACTATATACTACTCAGCTCAGCAGTGATAATTATAGACACAATAATAAAAGCACTGAATATGCATTTGGATTTCATAAAATTTTTACTATGTATTGGACAGATAAAAAGAGAATAAAGATCCTTATCTATGAAAATTGTAAGCTTTATGTTTTAAGATGAATTAATAAAGACTGATAGATATATCTTATTTAGAAAAAATTGAATTAATAAAAGAAATATTAAAAAATGTTAAAAATGGATGCTTTCATGGGGTAGAAGAGGGAAAGTTTGACAGGGATCTACCATCTACTGTTTTTAACATAAGGTTTTTAATTTTATGACTTTTAAAGCCATGCTTTACTTAATACTTTAAAACAACTTTTAAAACTTAAAAGATATAATAGTAAATGAGTATACAGTGACCCTTGTACAGTTTAGCTTCCAACTGCTTGGGTCTACTTATACATGGATTTTTATTTTTTTTTTAGTTGACTTTGATAGTTTAATTGACCTATGATATCAAATCCACCTTGTTCCAGAATCAACAGTAAATCAAAATTGTCAGGTTAAATTGGTGCTCCAGGAACACTTGTTATAATTATTCTGCAGATTCGCCCTCCTTGATGGCACATGACCAGATACAATTGGGGTCCACATACCCCAGTTTAAGAAGCTTGGTCTAGTCTTTCACAATGGGTAAATATATGGTTCCCATTCGATTTTTTGAAACACTGACAATGGCTGGAGAACACCCTTTTTGGCTCCTCAGACCCTTCTTCAATGCTAAGATGTTGTATCCTCTGTATTAATGATTCCAAGTATGGCCAGGAAGAGTCTGGAGAACCTAGAATTGATCTCATTACCCTTGTTTGTATTATACTTATAATGAAAGTGAGACTCAGGTGTGGTTAGCAATTTACTGATGTCATATGGCTAGTTCATTCCTATTCCTAGCTGGTCATTAAAGTGCTAGTTGCTATGCTGCTCGACTATAACCCAAGCCTGAGGTATATCTATTTATATGTTCTTAAAATTTTTTCTCAGCCAGACTGAGCCTATGGAGAGACTGTGGAGCACCAGCTGTCTATGGTTTATATTGTTAATTCATTAAACTTCATGCTTTATCCTCTCTGGAAATCACTGCCATCCTGCTTACCGGCAAACAATAACACTGAGAAGCTTGCTGTTGCAGTTGCTGACAATATCAATTATTTAGTTGTGTGTGTTTTTTTTTTTGCCAATTCCTATTAGACTTTTTTTTTTTTTTTTTTCTGGAGAATTTACACTGTGTTATTGAATTGAAAACAGTGGAAAGCTTTGGGGAATGTAAACTAATTAGCTAGCATTTGGAAACCCCTTTGTTAAAGATAATTTGTTTACATGACTAATTCAACCTTTTAATTATGGGGGCCTACACGGGCCATGAAAGGTGCCGCTGCAGCCATCCTTTGCTGGGCACAGGGATGCCAACATGGCAAAACTTACTCTTCTTTCTGATGAGGTATGATGCCCCAGCTCCCTGGCACCTAACCTTGCTTATAGTTACACTTGGGACCAGCTTTGTGCTTCCCAGGTTTCCAGTTGTGACTTTTTCTGAGCAATTTCTCATCTATGTTAGAAGGGCAGCTACTAACATACCTACTTCATCCATTCTCCACCCTTTTATTGTTCCTGCTCTCCCACCCCCATTTGCTCCTTTTAGATTTCTTTGTTTTTCAGAAGTCCTGATTGGATTCTTCAATGCTAAGATGTTTTAATGCTTTCTGTATTCATTATTCTACGTATGAACGATAATTATTTATTATCCAATCTTTGGGTACTCATCCCATGTTAACTTGGGGTAAATACAGCTGAATTTGCTCTGGTAAAGGGGAATAGAGCAGACTGACATCTATGTTTGTCACAGTGAACATGATAAGTTCTAGTATATCAAAAGTTAGAACATAACTAGGAAAATATTTATTGTTTCTTTCTGATCTTTTGATACTGGGATACTTAAATGCAACTTTCTTTTTTTAATTGATTTTTAGAGAGAGGAAGAGAGAAAGAGAAACATTGATTGGCTTCATCTCATACTCACCCTAATTGGGAATCGAACCCACAACCTTTTGATGTACTAAATAATATTCAAACTGACCCACACAGTCCAGGGCTAAATGCAGCTTTCTTGATAAGAATGGTTGTAATATGGACATGTATTTGTGAGAGTGATTATGAGAAATAATATCAATTTTTATGATAGCTGTATTTATTTTAATTGACTAGTAGTTAAGATTTAGGGACTGTCTTAACAAATAACTTTAACAAGAGCATTCCAAATATAACTAACTGCAGTTCATGTACATCTTGCATGAGTTTTCTTGGCTAGTGTCTACTCAGAAGCTAAACCCTGAAGAAAAGGTGAGTTGATAAATAGTTGGATGTGTAAATGAAATTTTTTTTATCTTTTTCCATTTGCTAGGTCCAATTAATAAATGATTGCTTTTAAGATATAAAGATACATCTATGCCAAGCATTTTAAAGCATTTTATGCATACTTATAGGTATGTTTTATCCTTTATTAAATAGGGACCCACCTAAGAGTTACTCAGCAACATTGTCTTCCAGGCAGCTATCTGCAAAGAGGCCATCTCCATTTTGTGGTATTTACACTGCAAGTTCTTTGTTCTGTGCTGAAGGTAGTTAAGGTCTTCTGTGTCATTCTGTAAAATGGTGGGGCTGGAAGTATGTGGAGGTCTTTAGTTAAAATTCAAGGAAGGTTCTGTTCCCTCTTCCTCCTGATCACATCCAGTGAGATTAATTTACACTTAGTTTCTGCATATTTGTGCTAATGTACACATGAGTGCTATCACTATAGCTAGCATATATGGCCTCCTTTATAGGTTTACATCATGTATTTTTCAATCATCCCTAATGGGCAGTGCAGCCAGAATTTCTGTCTGCTGCAAGGGACAAAAAGCAGCTCAAATTAATTTGAGTAAAAAGGCATTTGTGGTTCCCATAGTGGAAACATTTAGAGGTAGATTTGGCTTTAGATTTGCTGGAATCGGGTGCTCAAAAGTATTTGCATCACTGCAACTCTCAGCTGTACTTTCCTATAAATTAGCCCAATTTTGGGTAGGCTTTTTTTCTAAGGGGGAAAATAGCCCACACATAGAGGCAAAACATTGGCTGAATCCTCCTGTGAGCTGGGATTTTGTTTTGCTGTTTATTTCTATCTCCCCAGAACCTAGGGGATATAGTAGATACTTAATAATATTTATTAAATAAACAAAAAAATGGCTCTCCTTGGGTTTCATGCTCAACCTTAAAGCCTAGGGTTGGAGTAGGCTCCAACTTATTCATCTGACTAAATATGGGTGCTATGGACTGAATGTGTTTGCCCTTCCCCCAGGTAATATGTTGAAATCTATTTTCCCCCAATGTGATGGTATTTGGAAGGTGGACCTTTAGGGGATAGTCTCATGCCCTGAGCACTCTGAGAGCTCCCTTCCCCCTACCACCCTGTGAGGAGGTAGTACAAAGGCCCAGGAAGAGGGCCCTCACCAGACAGGGAATCTACTGGTGCCTTGATCTTAGACTTTGCAACCTCCAGAACAGTGTGAAATACATTTCTGTTGTTTATAAACCACCTAGTCCAGTGGTTAGCAAACTGCAGCTCGAGAGCCACATGCAGTTCTTTGGCCCCTTGAGTGTGGCTCTTCCACAAAATACCAAGTACCCTAATTAAGTTAATAACAGTGTACCTACCTATATAGTTTAAGTTTAAAAAATTTGGCTCTCAAAAGAAATTTCAATCATTGTACTATTGATATTTGGCTCTATTGACTAATGAGTTTGCCGACAACTGACCTAGTCTATGGCATTCTGTTACATCAGCCTGAACTGATTAATACAATGCAAACACATATTTCCTGAGGAAAAATCAGGAACTGTTGCCAGAATAAGGGAAAATGGATGCTGAACTGGAAGAGCATAATAGATGTCCACTTCACTCTGGTCAACAGCAATCTTCTATATGGAATTAGGGAAGCCACTAAAATATCTGGTGTCATACAATCCTGGGACTTCATTCCTCTTTTTGTATACACTGAGGAATAAGGGAGGGATGGTGCCTTAATTGAAAATCAAGGAACTGTATTATCTTCATTAGACTGAGATGCAAGCAAAAAATAAAAAGCCGTGTGTGTTCAGCCACGGACAGTTTGGGGATTATTTGAATCACCAGCTAGCATTAGTTCTTCCTGAATAATCCTATATAATAAAAGCGTAGTATGCATATTGTCCCCTCCACCGTGAGTTAGGGATTTCAGCCATGGGGTGGGGCTGGCCGGGGGAAAGGAGGGAGGTCCCGGCCAGCAGCTGCTAGGGGCCCTACCAGTGCATAAATTTCATGCACTGGGCCTCTAGTCTATATAATAAAAGCCTAAGCCACCATATAGTGGAATAACCAGAATGACCAGTGGCTATAATGCGCACTGACCACCAGAGGGCAGATGCTGAACACAGGAGCTGCTCCCTGATGGTCAATGCTCTATTAGGGGAGTGCTGCAAAGCCAGAAGTTCGGTTCATGGCTGGTGAGCACAGCAGTGGTAGTGGCAGGAGCCTCTCCCACTTTGTGGCAGCACTAAGGAGCAATGAGCCAAATGGTAAGGAGTGGGGGGGTCTCGGACTGTGAGAGGGCATGAATTTCATGCACCAAGCCTCTAGTCTATGACATAAAAGCAGAAATAGTGAGACTATACTGAGTGGCCAGATTATTATGATCTCTGAATGCATAATAATCTAGCCACTCAACATACTTCTCTTGAGTACCTCATTTATTTGATATCAATGATACTATAAATCATGCACCTGATCAGTTTTCCCCTTTGCACTGGATGATAGAAAGCTCAGGGCAAATAGGTGGTTGATCTCCAGCAAAAGTCTAGAATACTTTTGGTACAATTTGAGATACAAATACACTGAGTGGCCAGATTATTATGCATTCAGAGAACATAATAATCTGGCCACTCAGTGTAGTTTGAGGGATTTTGCCATCATGTGGACTAGAGGGGACCATGGCTAGAAAAAGCTGGTAGCACTAAAAGTGATAAAAAAAATTATTGGATTCTGAATATATTATGAAGAGAGCGCCATTAATATTTGCTGGAGGATTCAATGGGAGGATATAAGAGAAAGAGAAGCCTTAATGATGACTTGAAGATTGCTGGCCTCAGCGACTGGAAGGATGGAATTGACATTTACTTAAATGAAGAAGATTGTAAGGAAAGTAAATCTGAGGGATGGGAGAGACAAAGAAATCAGGAGTTCTATTTCAGACAGATATATTGACCTGGGCCTGTAAGTAGAGATGTCAAGGGGGTAGAGAGACATAAACTTGGAGTTCAGAAAAGATGGCTGAGCTGGAGATAAAATTTAAGGTTCATCAGTGTTTGGAAGTATTTTTCAGCCATGAACTCACTAAGGAAATGACTGTATATTGAGAAGAAAATCAGGTCTTACAGCTGAACTCTATGATAGGTGGGGAAAGTGAGGAAGAACGCACATACTTTTATTGTTATATAATGGTTTTTTAGCTTGAAAGACTTTTATTAAGTATCTTATTATTTTCCTCTGCAGCAAAAAATTGTACTGACATGCCTTGAAGCCAAAGGTCACCCAGAAAGCACCTGTAGTTGAGCTGAGTAGGTTGGGTTTACTGTTCATTGAAATGAGGGAGAACGCACACTGCGGGGACCCAGGGCCACCCTAGTGAGAGGGTTTTAGAGAGGATGTATTGTAAAATTTGAGCTTTGGTTAGGTAATTTAAGCACAGTTTATGGAAGCTTGGCTTTACTCTGGATTGAATATTGTCAGGAAGTGTGGACAATTCTATGGTTCCTTATCTTATTCCATCTTCTGTGGGAGGAATAAAGACAAGAGCACGGTGGAAGCTTAATGGTAAAGAACCAGCTGTTACTCATGTTGGCTGGGAGGGGTGGTGTTTCTGTGATTTATGCAGTGACTTTTTTTCATGCTTAGACAAAATTATGGAGTGATCTTGGTTAGTGTTTTACTCTCTCATGATCACAGAAGGCTTCATCTGATGGTGGTGCTTTCTGAGACTTGATATCCAGAGGCGAACACCATGGCCCACTCTGAGCACAGCCAGCCCCTGCCTAACACCCCCAGGGCCCAGCTAACTGGCAGACCTACCCCTGCATATCAGGATATGCTTTTATCTTTCTTGGTCCCCTGTGGTTTAAAGAACATGGGGTATTCATTCATGACATTAATTCATGACAAATTCATGAGAGTTTGTGCACCAAGATCAAGAGGGTGTCTCCTGAACCTCGGTAGTTACACTAAGGTCAACCCTCCTCCTCCTCCTTATAGAATGAATTATTGGATCATATATGTGACAATGGCTGCACAGGAATGTTTAAGACTCAGGACCTGATACATTGACCAAATGTAGCACTGGCAATTACCAGAAACCATATGATTATTAGTCCTTGTAACAGGTCTCCAAGCAACAGGCGTAGATTATAAAACCCAGGCAATGAAAACATATCCCAGAATTCAGTAGGGCCTGTTTCAGAGACCCAGGTGGCTTCTTTTGCCTGGGTTTAGGATTTTTTGCTCGCCCTATAGTATTTACATAGGTGTTGCAAGCTTAGAAGAAACCAAGTGCTATGTGATTGTCCCAGGCAATGCCAGCTAATGACTTGAAACTTGTTTATTGGGCTTTGGAGCAGATGTTGTATTATTTATGACATCTGCTAGGGTCCACTACAAGGTTCAGATCACTGTGGGAATTGCAACTTAAAGAATTCTCATGAAAAGGGCTTCATTTCTCCCTGCTGTCCTCTCCCCTGCTCGCCTTATTCCTGAGGATCCTGGGAGCAGTGGAAGTGTTAAATATCTGGGAGTCTCTAAGGATTATCCCCAAGCTTAATGGGTACATTAGTGTGAAGCAGGCCAGTATAGCCCTATAAGCACTCAAGCAGTGGAATTCGAGTGGGTACAGTGTTGGTTGGGAATGTAAGTATCATTTATCACAATAGCAGTGAGCCAATTCTATGCCCATTTTATAGGGGTTCCTGTCTTGGTCAGGAAACTTTGTTTGTTTGTTTTTAAGTCATTTAAAAGTCATGAATTAAATCCAAGCCACTTACTTCTTATAGTATACATATTTGTTCTATCACTTATGAGTTGGTAGGTATTTGGACACAGGCAATTAATTTAGGCATTTAAACTGATTGAATTTCTGCTCTGACCTAGTGGCTCAGTCGGTTGGAGTGTCATCCTGATATACCAGAAGGTTTGGGGTTTGATTCCCAGTCAGGGAACATACCTGGGTTGTGGGTTCAATTCTTAGTCAGGGCATGTATGGTTGGGGAAGGTATGGAAGGCAACCAATCAATGTTTCTGTTTCAGATCAATCCCCACCCCTTCTCTGCCACCTTCTCTCTCTAAAAATCAATTAAAAACATATTCTCAGGTAAGGATTAAACATAATAATAATAATAATAATAATAATAAGTAAACTGAATTTCTGTGGGAAGATTACATTTCAAGAGCAAATAGAAATTTGTATAACAGTCTCTTGGCAACCTTTGTTTATAAGTATGAACCATCAATAAATAATATTACTAGTATATAAGGAATATCCAAAGAAGTCTCTAGAAGCTCTGAAAAAGGTATGAATAGTTTTCTAACAGAAGTTTTTTTCCCCCTTCAGACAAAAGAGAAAACTAGAGTATAGAAAACCAAAAAACTGTTTAGCATTTTTATCATAAATACTCATATATCATTTTAATAATTTTGAAAGGAAAAATAAATGAAGAAATGTAAATATATATATATCATTAAAATTGTACAGTTTGTTAAGCTAATTTAAGAAGTAAGGATACATTTTGTTTTACATATATTTCTTTTTAAATTGATTTTTAGAGAGAGGAAGGGAGAGAAATAGAAAAATTGATGAGAAAGAAACATCATCGATCAGCTGCCTCCTGCACACCACCTGCTGTGGATTGAGCCAGCAACCCAGACATGTGCCCTGACCAGGAACTGAACCAGTGACCTCTTGGTGCATGGGTCAATGCTTACCCGCTGAGCCACACCTGCTGGGCTTATGTATGTTTCTTATTTAGAAACTGTTCAGGCATCCAAAGATCATTTATTAATTAATTTAAATATTTGTTTAAGGTCTTAAAGTTAATTATGGCTCTGATAATTATAATTTCACTGACACATTAAGTCCTTATGATTTGAAATATTATAAGAACTTCATAAAATTAAACCCTTTAAAAACAAACCCATGATTATCATTTCTTTTAGTGGGATATAATTTTATACATATAAAATCTTCTTTTTAAACAAGCCATGGAGATAGGGGAAACTTAGGTAACTCATAGAACCAATGTAGGCCATTTAGAAAACTTAAATGACGCATTTAATCCTGTACGTATACAAGAGAATTATGTTCCTCAGTATTTTTATAACGTTAACTAACTGAATCGTGTTCCCAACTCTTGTTTTCTCTTGGAGCTAAAGCCATTTTTTTTCTGACCTCAGCTATAGTAGCAAAGGCTGTTATATAAATATGTTTTTAGGATCCAGAAAAAGAAACATTGTTTAACAATTTTCTGTCTCTCTTCTTTTTTTAGACATTGCTGAGTGTTTATCTGGGCTAGATATTTATAGAGTGCTGACATAACAACTGAACTTTTAAAAACATCTTTAACCTCTCTTTCCCCAAGAAAGGAGCAGCAGGGTGGAGAGGCAGCAGGCTTTAGGCAAATATGAAATTACCGCTCTAAAAGGCTGATTGTATCTTATCTACACAATGAGAACAGTTTAGATGTAGAAAAACATTTTGACATACATGCTCACTAAAGAAAGGGGTGTGCAGCTGGTTTTGATACACACTTGATTTGTACACGCTTGACAGTTTTATCAGCCCAAACAATTAAAAAGTCAGCAATTGTTAATTCCCAGGTACTAAAACACAGGAGGAAATAGCTCCTGGGTTAAACAAAGTGTTCTCGTTTATAGACAAACAAGACAAGATAATGTACTCTTGGGGATATCTTCACTTTTTATTCAAAGGCACCTTTCAAATAAATACTCTCATTCCTCTCAAACGCTCCCCAAAGTAGCCACTGCAGTTTGGAAATGTCCCTAGTGAAAGTGTGCCAGTTCATGAGATAAGCACACAGTCAGCTTGATAGTGAGAAAACGGGGGGTGGGGTTGGGGGGGCCAGAGAGAAGAGAAGCAGCAGCATCTGGCCCAGTGGAGTCAGAGGAGAGCCTGGGAGAACGTCTATGGTCTTTGGAAGGTGCTCCTGCCAAGTCAAGGCTCTGGGTCCTGGCCAAGGGCCAGTCATCACCCAGCCATCCTCAGAGAGCAGGCAAAACCTTGTGACTCTAGGCAGACAAAAATAAACCGAGTTCTCAGGGACACCAAGACAAGACTTGGGGTACATCTTTAAAAGGTTGCAAAACGTTGAATCAAATCAAAGTTTGTCCAAAAGAAGGCCAGATTCAGGAGACACAATCAACTCATCCGGTCCCTGGGGCCTGGCTTGAGGACACATTTATCAGACCTGGTCCTCTCCTCTGCTCTGGATGGTTGATGTTCTGTGTCAACTGGCTAGTCTATAATCTAGTCCCCAGGTTATTCAGTCAAACAGGAATTATTGCTGTGATGATGTTTTGTAGATACGATTAAAGCCCATAAATTATAGATATGATTTACATCCATAATCACTTGTTTCATATACAGGAAATTATCTTAGATCAAGCATGTCAAACTCTTAAGGCTAATATGAGCCATATAAACAAAGTTTAAGTTTATGTGAGCCACAAAAAAACAAAAGCCTCGATTTTCATAGAAACGTAGTTTTATTTTGATAGAGACATGCTGAATACAAAGCGCTGAAATAAATGAGTAATCGTTAACATAAAGTAATAAAACATTTTATAAAAATTAACATTTTTTCTTGAACATTAACTTACCAGATACTGGATAACTACACAAATTAATAAGCGTAATGCAAATAAACCTATTTTTCTTGTTCTCCGAAAGCAAAATATTTCCTGTTGCGCACACCAAACGAGTCAGTTCAAGACTAATGAAGTGGCAATCGATTGCTAAAATATTCACTGCTAGTATTAGTGAAGAGGAATGGTGTGCCTGCGCGTAAGGAACGTAAAGGAAATGAATGCAATACTATTATAGTAATCAGCTATTAGTGAATGTTGTAGTTCATTTTTAACAGGATATTGTAAAAATTAAGTTACAAAATTTTTATTAAAACGTTTATTATATATTGGCTGGGCTGCAAAAATATCTATTGTGGGCTGCATGGGGCCATTAATTTGACATGATTGTCATAGACAATCTGAATGGTTCTGATGCAAAATGTTGAAAGGTGTCAAAAGCAGAGCTTAGACTTCCTTGAAGAAGAAATTCTGCCTGTGAGCAAAAGTTTTAGCTGTGCCTAAGAGTTCCAGCCTTCCTGAAGGCCAGTGGTTTTGGTTTGGAACTTGCCTAGCTAGCTGCCACAGTTGTATAAGCCAATTCATTGCAATAAATCTCTTAAAAGAGATAGCTCATACTGGTTCTGTTCCTCTGGTTCATTCTTCACTGATACATCTCTCTATGGATGTTTCCTGTTATAGACAAACAACACTCAGGACACCAGACAAGCAGACAGACCACAGGAGCAAGACTTAGAAGACTACTCAAAATTTTCATCAGAGCACACTATAAGTCTGATCAGATAAACAGAAATGTCAGATGGGAACATATTCCCAGGAACACAAAATAAAACCAATGCTGATGTATTTAACAGAATACTGAAACTTAATTTAGCATGAACTTCTCTCTCCATCACATGCAGAGAGCATATCCAACAACTAGAGACACAGATATGAACTCTAGTATTGGGTCCAGGGTTTACATCCAAGGCAATGAATGAGGTCTTCAAATGGATGAATCTTGGGGACATATCCCTTTCTGCCAAAGCCCTCCAGCCAAACACCACAGGAGCACATGATGAGATGAGAGCATAGTGAAAGCTGTAATTGATAATGAAGCAATAAGCACTCTTATTCACTAGGAGAGGATGCTGTCTGGTATTTCCATGGGTTTCACAATAAATTTGTGCTATAGATAGACTGTGTCCTCTCAAATTCTTAAACCCCAATGTGATGTTATTAAGAGGAACCTTTGGAGGGTGATTAGGTCATGAGGGTGGAGCTCTTATGAAAGGATTTGTGTCCTTATAAATGAGATCCTAGAGACCTCCCTCACCTCTCTGCCTTATCAGGATACAAGAAGATGGCTGTCTAGAAACTGAGAAGTGGGTCCTCACTAGACATCCAATCTGCCAGTCCTGTGATCTTCGACTTCTCAGAATTCAGAACTGTGAGAAACAAATGTTTAGCGTATAAGCCTTTCAGTTGGTAGTAGTTTTTGTTACAGCATCCTGAACTAAGACACCCTGTTTTTGTCTGTGCTTTGTCTTGTTTGTTATTTGTTGTTTTGCCTCATTCATCATAGTCACAGAACACAGAGCACCAGACCTTCAGTGTGACATCTGTGTCAGTGAGACTGTAGATACCCAACAGGAGGATACCACGATCTGGCTGTCAGCTCCATGCTGGCTCTTGATAACTCTAAGCCAGTTATAATTCCTAGGTGTCAGAAGTTGCTCCTCCCTCCCTTGATATTTAAATTTCAATTGTTTTTAATTATCTGTGACCCAAGTTTTATTTTTTTTTAATGTGGACTGAGCTACAAACAGAGTAATTATTATTATATCCAATTTACCCAAAAATATATATAATATAATGTGATCATTACTAAATATACTAGTAAGTATTTTACTAGAAATCACATCTCAATGATAAAAGGAAAATTTTCAATTAGATCATGCATCTATAAATAAATATTGCTTATTCCTTAAATGGAAATAGTTGGTATAAATTGTATTCCCACTTTCTATTTTTATTTAAGTGCTAAGAAAACTCATGTCCTTAAATGAGTAAGCGGGGGCAGAATTAAAAACAAAAAACTAAAACAAAATACGTCAAATTTTTAGGATATCTGCAAAACTCTCATCAAGAAACAATTTTAATGATCTGCCTGTTCACAATGTAATTGAGTCTCCAAATTGAAAGCAAATTGAAAAATGACCTGCTTTTCAAAAGGACTTGCTTTTCAGTTGTTAGATCTCATCTTTTCCTAACCCCAAGATGAAGGTTTTAAATTCTCCCTTGTTCAAAACCCCAGCAGATTGTTTTTACATAGTATGAGTGGGGATGGATGAGACATTTGTCTTCCTTTTGTAAAATGTGAGAAAGGTGAATATTTAAGGGGAAGTAGAGACTGAGGATCCATGTCCCCTCAACTGCCAGTGCGTTCTCAAGTAAAACAGTTTTAGCAAAAAAATACAAATGCGAGGTAAGCATCAGGAAACTGGTTTTCTGAAGCTGTCTATGCTGACTACCCTTTGAAAAGTCTGTAGGTATCCTCAGGATCCCCTGCACTCGCAAGACTCACCAACCAGACTGTAGAAATCCAGATGGTTTCCCTGGAAATATCTGCCGCACCAATATAATAGAAACATTATGGACCGTGATCATTTGGTTTATGGTTTAGTAATGCCGCTCTTAAGTCTCCTAGGGTGCCTAAAACATTGTCTTTGCACATAGGGGGTTCTCTGCAAATATTAGCGGCAGTGGAGGGGAGCTATTTTATTGCTTTAGGAAGGAAAACACAATTTAAAATGGCCAACTATTGTATACCGCAGAGTACTGGTGCCTGATGTAGTTGCTGCCAATTAAGAGGTAGCCTATGATTACTTATTTTACTGAATAATAATAGTTGTCATTTATGGAACACCTGCAGGGACCTGGCACTTAACATGAGAGTAGGGACACACACATACACACACAGACAATGAAATGGCCCTACAAGTTATTATTGCTATCTACGTTTTATAAATAAACATTTCAGAAAGGTCTTATAATTTTCTCAAGCCAGCGAGCTAATAGATGGTTGTGCCAAGATTATAACCAGTTCCAAAACACCTGTGGTGTTTTTTTTTTTTTATCATGACACAATTGCCTCTTCCTCACACCTGAACTTTCTCCCAGGTCTCCTGAAGAGGAGCAACAATATCTTGACATAAAATAAGTAAATAAATAAAGCATATCTCTTTTATTTTACACTTAAAATGAGGAAGAGCATGCCTGTCTTGTACTTGGGAAATAAAATATGTAAAATACCAACACAGTGCATGGCATACTTTAGGTATTTAGTAAATGCTGCTTCCATCTTTCATTTGAAAGGAATACATCTTTAGAACTCAAAATTGATACATTTTGCTTTTGACTTAATTTGATCACATTTTTGGTGAAACAAAATATTTTCCCAATTGACCAAGTCTCAAACCAAACAGACCAGCTACTGGGCTGTTTTAAAAGCCCTTCGTAATGCAAGCCCACTTTAAAACGATTCAGGAATGATGGGTTCAATCCATACTGCAAAGATTGGAAACGCCACAATTTTCTATCATTTCTAGAAGTAGAACACAACCTGAAAATGGAATATAATTGGGGCACAGAAGCATCTGTGGGCTGCCTATTTTATTCTCATTTCCTCGGGAAGTATTCATATTTGATCTCTCGGTGTGCGAATGGGAGTTAGACCTACCCACACCCTGCCTTTGAAATAGGCAAAGGGTATCAGCTGAATGAGATGCACATTGTTGAACCACATCAAACCAAATGGATGATCTGATGTTTAACAGTGAACAGCCCTGGTCTTTTTAAAGGCAGGAGAAATTCTATAACATGAAGACAAAAATGAAGGCAAGCTAACTCCATTCTCTAGAGAATTTCTTGCCTGAAGATTCAGTCTAGAGATCCTTATAGATCTGCCTACTTTTATTTACCGAAGTTAAAAATTTTGTGATGAGGTAGGCTTAAAACCTTGGGCATTCATGTATTCCAATATATCAAAACAGATCTCCAACCAAAAGAAAGCACGGATCTCAGAGGCAGCAGGCATCTGTCTGATGAGGCAAGTTGGCATTCTACAGAAGTCTGGGCATCAGAAAGGTGTGAAAAGGCCTGTCCTCTTCCCTCCCTGCCAGTGTTGAATGTTTGGTGACTAATGAAAAGATAGGGAACTCCAAAGCCTTCCTCTGTTAGCTTAGCCACATGCAGACCTTTATTCTCTGCCCTGTAAAGGGTTAAAAGAAGAAACCCTGGTGATGGGGGAAAATAGAATATATATTTTACCTCCAGTCCTGCCTGGTGTTCAATTAAAAGCTCCTCTTTTGGTGCTGCATACGGGTGTTGTGTGCTGTAAGTGGGCAAGATATTGGGAATGAAATGACATTAGCCACACAAGGCTTCCTGTTTACAAAACACTTAGATATTCTCCTGGATATGCCCCTGCCCCACTTTGAGATCTCCTGGTCCCTTTCCATTGAACAGTATTCTGAACGGAACTGTCTTCCTCAAGCTGACATCACGGCAGAAGTCTCAGTCACACACACTCGCAATTCTAAATCTGCCTGATGACACACAGATAAAAATTGGTGACAAAAAAACTTGCCATTGGCAATAATGGGGCTGGTATACTGTATTGTTCTCCTGCTGCTGCTGTAATAAAACAAGTGCAGTGTTTTAAAGCAACACAATTTAATTATTTTATAGTTCTGGAATTCAGAAAGTTGAAATGGGTCAGCAGAGCTGGCTCCGTTTAATGGAGGCTCTAGGGGACAATCTGTTTCCTTGCCTTTCTCGGGTTCTAGAAGCTTCCTATTTGGCTGGTGGCCTTGCATCACTCTCCACCATCACACCTTCTCTGATTCTGACCTTCCTGCCTCCCTCTTACAAGCAACCTTGTAATTACATTGGGCCCACCAAGATAATCCAGAGAATTTCCCTTTCTCAAGATTCTTAATCACATCTATAAAGCCCCTTTTACCACATAAAGTAACATACCAGTAAAGTAACTGAGTCTCAAGGTCAGGAAAGGCTTGTCACAGATTGGAGTGGATTAAGGAGACGTGACAAGCAAATGCAATGTGGGATTCTTAATTTGATCTTGGAACAGAAAAAGAGCATTGGTACAAAAAATGGGGAACTCTGAAATTTTACCTATTAGTATTATATTAGTGGCAATTTCTTAGGTTTGATCATTTTACTATGGTTATACAAAATGCTAGCATTGGGGGACGCTGCATGAAGGCTGTACTGAAACTGTTTCCTAAGTCTAAAATTATCCTAAGATAAATGGTCAAAGCTAAAACAGAGCAGGAAGGGAGTGCTAGCAATTTTTCTGTGGGATTCTAAGTGCTTAAATTGCTATTGTCCTTCAGAGGAAGGCATGATCTGTTTTTAAAGAGTAAGGAGTCTACTTCGCTTGACACTTGGAGTTCTTCAAGTCTTTTTACAATAATTTTCCCATTTGAGCCTCTCAACAGTGTGAGCCATACGTATGCAGAGATGCTATTTTTTATTTTTATTTACTTTTTTTAGATTAGAAAGCAGGTGCTTGGGGAGGACAAATGACTCAGATAAATAACCAGTGGTTAGAGTCCAGGTTTTCTAGTTTCAAGACCAGAGCTCTTACTATGCCAGGTGGCTTGCCAGTATTCCTATTATCCATGCTTTGTAGCCATTAAGGAATTACCATCTTGGATTTGAAATCTGACTGTTACTCTTCATTCTCTAAATAAATGCTAAAGCATCTGGCTTTCACATGGGTTAGATTTGCCATGGCCCAGACCCATGTATCTCTATACTCTCCCTAATAACTGTGCAATCATCAGAAAGGATGAGGGCATAGTCTTTACTTATTTGGATACTACAGTTTACAGATCTTCCAGAGTTCTGCACGTCTCACAGCCTTATTTGCATACACCCTAAAAAGCCTTAGCTCACGCTTTCAACTCTACTTGATCATCCCACTTAGCCATAACATGACAGGGTCGATTCAAGTTTTGAATTTATCGATGATTCAGGGTTTCGAAGTTTAAGAGGCACCTTTGATGATGGCAGCATTGTGGACAGAGTATATAGGCGTTGGAACAGATACGAATATCTGAAGGCTGGAGCTCAACCACCCATATTCATTCCCATGTTTTGATGTGGTGAGTTCACGTGCCACAGCTATCTACACATAATTAGATATAAGCAAGTCTATTGGCAGTCTGGGTAAAAAAAAAAAAAAAAAAAATTGTGCTGTCTAATTCGCTTTCTCAAAATGTGCCTAAAAGAATGAGGAGAAAAGTACGTGTATTAGTTGGTTAGGGCTGCTATGACAAAGTAGCATGCATTTGTGGAGAAGGGGTTTGGGGGGAGGTTGCTTAAACAACAAATGTTTGTCTTCTCATCGTTCTGCCCCTGGTAGAAACATGGAACAAGAAAATCATAGGTAACATCATGACACAGGGACAGCAAATCAGGCAGCGGGGGAGGAAGCTATCCCATCTCAAAACTTGGCATGAGCAGGGCAAATACTGAACTCTCAGGCCCTGGCACTGTACTGAGATCCAGGAGATGGCACTTCCTGAGAAGAGCAGAGCTGTTGCAGTACACGGACTGTGTGATGCTGTCAGCTCCCAAACTCATCTAAAAACTAGACACAGGAAGTACAGAGTGAAGTGTAGTCCCAGAACCCTGGGGCATGGAGCCATCAGGAAAAGGCCTCAGCTGACAAGGTTCTGAGTCAAGCTTTCTCTGGGTGCCAATACCCTGGGAGGATGGAGAGAGCTGGGAACACAAGTGTCCTGTGCAGAAGAGAGAGAGTCTGAGCATTACAGAAAGCTTCTGGACATGTGAGTGCCCAGAGATAGTCACACAGTTCATTCATAAATATCAATGAACACTGGCTATATCCTGGTTACTATACCCTGGGCACATAGTGATGAGCTAAACACACATGGTCCCTGCCTTTCATCACAGAGCCCTACACTCTCATGTAGAGAGCCTCCTAGCCTCAAATACCACCAGCTTGTAGGTGACCGCTCTTGATATCCTGACCTCTCACTGGGTTTGGGAGCATCACTTTTAGAAAGCCTAATATTTATTCCATTCAGCTGGGCCAGAGCTGGGGCCAGAGCAATGCTCTACTCACCAGGACTCACCAGATAATCGACTCTGAGCCCATCATTGTGCATACTTCACACCTCCCAACAACCCAGTGAAGTAAGATTACAATCCTGATTTATGGATAGAGGATTACTCGGTATGGGTGAGCAACTAGCCAAAGGTCACTCAGGAAACAAAAAAAATAATTGAAACCCAACTCCTCTTGACTTGAAAACTTGTGCTCTAAGTCGTTAGATATCTGGCAACGTGTTGTTAATATAAATGGAAGATAAATCTGAATTGTCAACCTGATTAAATCATCCCATTTGCTAATAGGTGTTACATCTAATTTTGAGGAGTGTAGATACATGCTTCTTAGTAGCATTTTGACTCATAGTTAATTAAATGATATGGATACACCCAAAAGATGAGTGTATAATTTCCAGTTTTTAAAATTTTAATGGATAATTAACAACTCTATTCTTTATTTATCTAGTTTAAAATGTTAATGAATAGCTCCCCTTCTAATTGCAAAGCTGAGCATTTAAGGGAACCTGACACTTCATAAATATCGAACTGTGAGGTTTCATGTGTTGGTTTTATATAAACATAGGAATTGAATAATTACCATCCCTGCTATTCATTAAAATTCAAAATTAGATAAACAATAAGCAGGAATGTTTTTGTTCATTATTATTCACAGCAAGTACTTTGCTTACAATACTCCTGCTTCTTTTCATGATTTCTTTTGTGCACTGTCCTTTCTCTGCAAGCACAAAGATGGTCCGTTGAGTGGAAAACTCTCTAATTTTCTTTGGGCTTGCTTTCATTTTTTTTTAAATTTTTTATTTTTGTCAACTGAATCATCATTTTATTTAGAAAGAAAGGCAGCATTAGAGAGAGAGATCTGGGCTCAGGGTTGTAAGACTCTTAGTCCTGGTCTCAGCTCAGTCATTAACTTGCAGTAGGTTCCTAGTGAGCTGGGCTAGAATGTCCTCATCTTTAAGATGAGGGATTTGCACTCGGTGCCCATTCATTCATTCATTCATTCATTCATTTTTTCTTAAACAAATATTTTTGTGTATCTATTTGCCCAGCTACATGAGGTTCTAGAGAGAAATAAGAAATGACTAAAGTTTCTGCGCTGATGGAGTTTTGTCAAACAACCACACAAATAATTACAAGATAACAATTATGATCATTGCTACAAAGGGGATTATACAATGTGTGAATCATTACAATCCAGGGTTTGGACACAGAAAGGTAAGGGGAAGCTGTCCAAGAAGAAGGGATGCTTAAAAAAAGAAGGATCTCTTCTACCCTTTGAGACAGCATGGAAGGACCTGGAGAGTATTAAGCTAAGCCAAATAAGCCAGTCAGAGAAAGACAAGTATCACATGATCTGACGCATATGAGGAATCTAATGAAAGAAAATTAAGGAACAAAACAGATTCAGAGACATAGAAACATGGAATAGACGGTTGAGTCTCAGAGGGAAGGTAGGGGTGGGTGGGTGAGTGGGAAGAGATCAACTGAAGAACATGTATGGATATATTCAGAACTCATGGACACAGACAATAGCTTGGTGAAGACCTGACGTGGGAACCAGGAGATGGAGATCGAATAGAAGAGGTCAGTAGGGAAAAAGGGGGGGACATACTTAATACTTTCAACAATAAAGTTTTGGTTTTTTTTAAAAAAATCTTATATCTCAAAAATGAACAGAAGTTAATTGTATGAAGAAGGAAAAAATGAAATTTTCAGGAGCTGGTAAGAGCTTGAGGAAATGCCATGGGGCAGGAGAGGCTAAAAAGGCCCATCTGTCTGAAAAGGAGAGAAGAGAATTAGACTATGAGATAACTTTGGAGAGATAATCTGGATTTTCTTCAGACAGGTCTCATAAAGGAGTCTGTCTGCACCCTAAAAGCAATGGTGGTGTGCATCAACATATATTTTAATCATATCCCCTTTGAAAGTGGTCTTATCAGATGGAGATTAGATCCACTTAGTCTGGGTTTCTTGCCTCCTTTTCCTGGATCTGCAGAGCCACCTGAGTGGTTTTGCTTGCAAAGCTCTCTTAGGGTGTAGAATCTAAGGAGACTTTGTAAATTTATCAGTAAGTATCAGGTCATAGGTGTGTGACAGTGGCAGACCCTAGAGCCTTCTCTTTGCTTGCAGTTACATGCCTCCTTCTGCTTTGCATGCAGGAAACCCCAGGGAAACACAGCTCGGCACGATCAAAGAATTGTCATGATGTATACTCTTCACAAAACAGCTTCATGAACCTGAATGTCAACAGTGATCCTCCCGGTCTATAATCTTACATACAGTAATCTGATTCTCCCAGAAATACATGAAGTTTCTAAGAGCACACCACTTCTTCCTTTATGTATAACAATATATGACTTAGATTTTAAGGTTCTGTACTTGATATAATCTGCTTACAATTTTTATTTAATTTCTTAAAAAGGAAAGGGATACAAAGCAGCGACTATGTCCCTGGCAGTCTCCCTGGGGGAAATAGTGCTGGTGCCACGAATCTTGATCACCAGCCTTTGACCAGAGAGGCTACTTCTCATACCATGGCAGTGGTGACAGCTCAAAGGGAGACTCACGGGACTTGTTTAGAAGTTGGTCATAAAACCTCTCCAAGCTCAAATGTTACTGAGGTTGGTGAGAAAACTAAGAATATCCCTGAGGCAATACATGTCTGTGTGCAATACAGCTGAGCTGGGAGGAAAAGCGGTCCCCAGATTATCAGAATCACTTGGAAACTATTTAAAAATGATATTAAATCTCATTTCTGTGTGTCTGTTTGGGTGAATCTGGAAGTGAGGGAGGTCAGGAATCAAATAGTTTTGCCAAGCTTCCCTAAGGGATTCAATTTGGAAACTTTTCTACTACCCCTGGTAAGAGCTATTTTAGTTTCCAGGATTGAAACTTTTCTTCTTCATGGCAAGAGGAAAGGGATGGTAGGAGACATTAAGGACAAGTGGACAAATTTACAGTGCTTGTCACAATCGAGAAGTTGGGAGCACTGTAGTCTATCCCCTCTCTCCCAGAGCACAGCCCCTATTTGTTTGTCAGACAAACACCTTCAAGGCCAAACATTATTCTGAAAGAGAGGGTTTATTGAGCCATATGTTATCCAGAAAAGGGATATAAAAGGTCATGGGGATGCAGTTTAAACCACCAACAGCGCCAAAACTGGTTTGGCTCAGTGGATAGAACATTGGCCCGTGGACTGAAAGGTCCCAGGTTTGATTCCTGTCAAGGGCATGTACCTTGGTTGCGGGCACGTCCCCTGTATGGAGTGTGCAAGAGGCAGCTGATTGACGTTTCTCTCTCATCTGTGTTTCTAATTCTCTATCCTCCTCTCTTCCTCTCTGTGAAAAATCAATAAAATATATTTTAAAAAAATAGAATGAAATAAAAATAAATAAATAAATGAACCACCAACAGCTGGGCTAGATGGAGAAGAACATGCCCATTATCTCTGAACGAGCTGGGCACTTTTATACAGTAAGTTTGGGGAAGAAAGGTGTAAGTTGTTTTGAAATCTTTGTATTGGCTTTGGACAAATTGGGCAGGAGAAGGTGAAGTGGGAGCAGGCCTGGCATAGACCATAGCCCATGCTGATTTGGGGGTGGTTACGAGCAACAGTCCAGAAAGGTCCTACACAAGCAGGATGGGGCGGTGTCTGGTGGCCAGCTGTCCTCTCTAGATAATCATGGAAATAGCCACCTGGAAGTTAATTCAAAGTTTAAAACATGCATTCAGGGGTGTGAGTTAATTGTGTATCTTTTGTTCATTTTGACCCACAGCTCTGTTAACAGATTAACTTCTGCTGTCTCCCCCTCCCACACTCTGGCCTGTTATAATTTAATTTAAGATATCACAGAATTTTTCTCTTGTCATCTTCTCCTTCCATCCAGAGTAAGCAGTCAATGGGCTCTCCCTTCTGGGAGATGCCGGCCTCCCACCGCCTCCTGAGGACCACACTGAAAGCTTCAGTCACGTCAACTGTTACAATCCTATGTTGGCTTCATCCTCCCAAATTATTTTTATATCAACTTTTTTGAGGCACAGTGTATAAACAATGAAATAAGCCATATTAAGTATGAATTTTGATGAGTTTTATCAAATTTATTACTTGCATAACCAGCAACAAAGTCATGATGGAGAACATTTTCATGTCACTCTAAAAAGTAATATCCTGGTTGCGGAAACCAGTTTGGCTCAGTGGATAGGGCGTCGGTCTGTAACTAAAAGATCTCAGGTTCGATTCTGGTCAAGAACATTTACCTTGGTTGCGGGCACATCCCCACTGGGAGGTGTGCAGGAGGCAGCTGATCGATGTTTCTTTCTCACTGATGTTTCTAACTATCTCCCTTCCTCTCTGTAAAAAATCAATAAAATATATATTTTTTTAAAAAGTAACCTCCTGGCCTTGGGTCATTACCATACTCAACACCCATCATTAGTCCACCTTCTGCCACAGGAGATGAGTTTGCCCATTCTAGAACTAATATAAATACAATTACTCAGAATATATTCCTTTACTTTTGGCTTTATTTTTCTGTGCCACCCAACATATGTTTTTTAAAATTCATGCACGTTTGCACGCATCAGGGCTGTTCTTTATTACTGAGTAGCATTCTCCTGGATGGATGCAGCAAGACCGCCTATTCATTCACTGGTTGATAGAGATGTAGGTTGGTCTCTGGCTATAAAGCTGCTAGGAACAGTCAAGTACAAATCTCCGAGTGGGCATGTGTTTTTATTCCTTTTGGGCAAGGACCCAGAGTGGAATTCTGGGTCACATGAGAAATATATGCTTCGTCCTATAAGAAATGACCAAAATGTTTTCCAGAGTGGCTGTACCATTTCGCATTCCCACCAGCAATGGGTGAACGTTCCCATTATATTGCTTTCTCACCACCATGTCCATCTTTTTCACTGGGGTCATTCTAGTGTGCGGTAGGAGAAAATTACTTTTAACTTACTTAAACTTTAATTTCCTCTCTCCAAAAACGAAATCCCTCACTAATAGCTGGTTTAGCGGTGATACAAGAAAGTTGATAGTATTTGTAGTATGCAGGACCTGGCATATCATAGGCACTCAAATAGTATTAGCCCCACTTACCAAGGCAGCAGTTCTCAACCCTACTTCACATTATCTCAACCAGGGAGCTTTTAAAGATACAGCTTCCAGGGGCTGGATCAATTAAACGAGAATCTCTGGGAATATTTGAGAGGCACAGCTGTGTGAGGATGCAGCCTTGTCTCTGCATAGGGCCCCGCCTGGGTCTGTTCAGCATTAAGCTGCAACAAGTCACTCTTTTGACCTTGAGTATTCAAGGTTTGCATGTGCGTGAATGAGTGAAGTGACAGTGGGGCCCGGTAGCTGCTGCAGTGACCTTTCCAGGCAGGCTGGCCCAAGACAGACATGTTTGCAATTTCCGAGGAATCTGTGGGATGGAAAGGGAATTTGCAATAATAAGGTCTCCAACACAACAGGCTGTGTCAGCAGGCACCGGCCGCAGGCGGAGTGGAGGAGATCACAGGCAATCAGGCGCAGCCGGCTCAAGAGGCAGCTGCAACCCACTTTGTCGCTTCTTAGGCCGGCTTTGTGTGGTTTAACGAGGCTTTTCTAGGCTCTCCTCTACAGCCAGCTGGCAAAGCAGTGGGATAAGCCGGAGGGTGTTGCCGAGGTTCCCTTTTGAGGACATATTTATGCTCAGAGCACATCCGCTCTCCACTGAGCATGATGTACAGGGAGGGGACAGGCTCACCCCTCCCCTCTATAGGAAGAGACCCCCCCAACGTGGCAAAATGGTAAAGTGGAAGGTGTGTCTGCCTTCCTGTGGCTCTAATTCTGGAAAGGCTTTCTATAATTCTAAACGGCTTAGCTAAGATTCAGGGAGACGGTGTATCCAGGACGGAGAAGGGTTTCCCCAGACTTGAAGTTACAGCATTTTCCTCATTTGTATATTTCCCTCCCACACCTAGCTTCCTGTTTCATGGATACTGGATACTTGTTAGGTGAATAAAACTGAGTTGAAATAAGGATTTCTAGAATATTTTATACCAAAAACTGCATGGAGCCTGATGTATTGGGATGATGATATTGACCTTGGCTACTGGCTGCATGATTTACTCCTTCCTATCCTATCACTGTGCTAGCCTGGTTTTCTCCTTCTGCACCCACAGACCAAGCCAGGCCTTCTGCTCCAGCATCAGCTGCCAGGGCCCTCCACTGAAGTGCTGCAGTCTTCATCCCTGGGTGCTGCTCTCTGCCTCCAGCCTCCTCTCCACTCAGCTGCTCACCCAAGTGCATCTGCCCTCAGTCCCATGGTCCCAAGCTTCTCATCCCCTGAGCAGTAAGATTCCTGGGCTTGAATCTTTTTTTGGGGGGTGGAGCGTGGGGTTTGGGGCAGCACTTTTTCAAGCACCCAAAAGACAGGAGGAAAAACTCTTTGGGGAAGGCTGAGAGAGGAATTTTATCATCTCCCTTGTGGTTACTACTGCTGTGCAGGCAACCGTCCCAAATTCAATAGCCTAAAATCACAGCCTTCTATTATGCTTTTAGGTCTGTGAGGCATACATTTGGGCAGATATGAGGAGGATGTCTTGTCTCTGCTCCATGATGTCTGGGCCTCAGCTGAGAGTCTCAGATGGCTGAGAGGGATTCCAAAGGTTGGGGGCTGTAATCATCTGGAGACTTCTGTATTCACGAGTCTGGTACCTGTGAAAGGATGACTCAAAGGCTGGGCTCAGCTGAGAGAGTCAACCAGAACACATGCATATGGCCTCTCCATGTGGCTTGGGCTTCCTAATGACAAGGTGGCCCATGCTGGTCCAACTTCTCACATGGCGTCTCAGAGTTCTAAGAGCAAGTTGAGGTCATCAGGAGACATGTAAGGTCACTTTTGCCATCCACTAGGAGCCAAAGCCTCTTCTCGATTCAAAGTGAGGGCCTGGACCTCACCTCTCAATAGGAGGAGGGTCATAGCATCCCTGTGTTTGAATAAGTTGTGCCTTAGAACCTTCGCTCGTTAAATCATACTCCACACGTTGAATGTTAGAACCTGGCAGTGAGTTCTAAAGATCTCCCTGTTCCTTGGTCCTCCTGTCCTACATGAAGGAGGGCAGTGAATGGAGCCTCCCTGGGACCACGCAGGCACAGCTCTCACTACATGTGCAGCTGGATTTCAGGGAGAGACGGAGAGGTTGGGCCTTCAACCCCACCATGAGGTATTTCCCTTTGTTTCTCTCCTTGGCAATTAGAAGGGCCTCCTGCAATGGAAACTTGGAGAAAATGATTTTCTGGGAAGACCGGAAGGGTGGCAGCGAGCTGAGTGGAGTGGGAGAGGGGTGATGGGCAGGGAGACAGATGAGATGAGATGAGATGACCACTAAAATAAGGCTCAGAACTGGGGTGGGAGCTGTGTACACAGAGTGGAGAGAAGGGCCATATCTCAGAGACCAAAGAATAAGAAAGAAAGATCATTTCGTAGACAGTCACATGGCCCGAGTGCTGAGCCAGGTTACTGAGCGTATGTAAACATTGGTACTCCTCCCCAACAAAGGGCTTTGAATAACAAACTGTAGCATCTCTGTCCCTTAGAAATTACATCAAAATGAGTCCGCTGTTCCAAGCTCCTACGGTGAATGAGCTGTGTGTGTGTGTGTGTAGGGGAGGAGTTTCTCACCCCTCACCTTCATTGTACAAGAAACATGCATTTTTAAACATATAGAAAGCACATTGTTTGTGATTACCATAAGACCTGTGAAAGGAAGCACGAACATAAATTGCGAAATGAATAGCCCAGCGCTGGAAGCCTGCCTCTCTGCTTGACTTCAATAACTTATCTCAATGAATCCCCAGCAGAAAGCATCTTACATACTCCAGTTCTTGAGAAGATGAGAAGTGAATGCTGGGGAATTAGAAGACAGAGGGGCTTTATTGCAACAGTGAACAAGCTGAAAATTACAAGGTAATGGAATCTCAGTAGGAGGTCCTCGTACCCTGCCATTAGCTAACCCAGACAATGATTGCTGTGGAATCGACTAGGGTTATACAAACAATGCACAGGTTTCTGCATTTTACTTCTTCATCTGGCTAAGCCCAGACAGAACCATACTTGAAGGCAGAAGGCACACTTCGCTGCCAGCAGCTTTGACCTCACAGGAAAAGTCTACAGCATTAACTGCCTTGGGAATTTCTATTCATTTGGAGATTATTTTATTTTGAGGCTTTGCGATGCCCTGGAGTTAACTAGTGTTCAGAAAAGGTGGAGCAGCTGGGTAGACCTGGGAGGAGATACTAATCTCGTAGGATGTATCTCTGCAGGCTCTGCCTCCTGCCCTTCTGTGGGATCATTGAACCAAATGACAGCCTAGGGCAGAGCCCACAGCTAAAGGAATCTGTTCTGTATTCTGTGCAGCGCAGCCGCGAAGAGGCAGCAGTGTAGGAAATACAGAGGCAAATGCAAGGCTCCTCCCTGCAACATGGAGCCTTTGGTGTCTGCCCAGTGGCCCATTTTCACTTTGTTCTGAGAAAGAGCAGGATTAGCTGATGTTCCACGCTCTGATTGTGGTATGTGCAACCCCAGGGACAAAGACAATAATACCATGAGAGGAGGTATTGGGCTAGTGTTCTTCATACCTTTTCTCTGACTCTTCCAACCGCCTCACCAGGGAGCTGATCTTAGCCCCACTGAAGAGAAAAAGAGAGAACTTCAATATCTACCCTGTTTCCCCGAAAACAAGACAGTGTCTCATATTAATTTTTTCTCCCAAAGTTGCGCTAGGTCTTATTTTCGGAGGATGTCTTATTTTCGGGGAAACACGGTAGTAGTGCATAAGGGAATTTGGATGCTGTTGGTCCCATGAAATACTGTTTCATAACATTTGGTTCTTTGAGGATCATCTTTATTATTTTTGCCTTATGAATGCACCATATTTTGGGGAGTCATTTACTTATTTATCTTTGAATCAATATGCCCATCTTGCCTCCTTTAGCTTAAACATAGCAGAAGGGTGGGCCACCAGCCCAGGAGGAGCTGGGCACTGGACTAGGTCCAGTCTCACTTGAGTGAGGCTGGCCCAGGAAGGAAGTAGAGTTTATCAGGGAATGCTGGCTCGGGGTGGTGGCCCATAATGAGATGTAGACTTTGTTTTTAGAACTGAAACAAGTCAGCAGTGAGCCTGGGACTCTACAGAAGCCCACTGGTCAGCTGCTTGAGGGCAGGCCCTGATCCAGAGCCAGAGTGCCCACGATCTCCCTGTTTCTTAGTCCTCCTTAATCTGGAGAAGTAACTGCAGGTGAGGCCTGCAGATCTGAGGCCTCCAAAGCAGGGAGAGGAACCTGGGAGGCCACGAGGCAGGCCTGGCTATCCTGGCTCCAGTGGAAGCAGCCTGTACTTTATTAGCCTGGGCCCCATGTTAAGAAAACAAAGGTTTCCTTTCACTCCCCAGTGGGGAAGAAATGCAGGTCGAGTGCCTGCGCAATGAGCCAACATTACTGAACCCGCCTCAGCGGAGCTCACCTTCCTCTGAGATTCGGAGCAACTGGAAATGAGAAACATTTCCAGTTTGTGCTCATAAGCTTATGCAAACAAGGGCTGGGCTGTCATCCTATGTCAGGGGTTAAAATGCAGCTAATTATGTAAATGGGACAAAAAAAAAATAACCAAAACACTAAGTCCAGAACCATTTAAATGGGAAGAAAGAAAGAGAGGGAGGCTTGGCAGTGGGAGGGCATCAGAAGGAGTCAGGGTCCATTCTGCCACTGGAGGCCTTTGGTGTCTGCCCTGTGGCCCCTTCTCACTTTGCTCTGTGGAAAAGCAGGTTAGCTTATGTCCAAGGTATGAAATTTAATCCAGTTTATTGACCATTTTATAGGAGCCCATTATGCATTGGAAAAGAGAGAGTGGGAGATGGGGGGGGGGGGGAGGGAGAGAGAGAGAGAGAGAGAGAGAGAGAGAGAGAGAGAGAGCCTAAGAGAGAGAGGGAGAGAGCCTAAGAGAGAGAGGGAGAGGGAGAAAGAGAGGGAGAAAGAGAAGGAGAGAAGAGGGGGAGGGTTGGAAGAAAGAAAGGAAGGAAAATTAAATTAAATAAATAAGTAGACCCCCAAAACAGAAATTGTGTCAACTACTTTGGATCTAATGCTCTTGTACATATTTTCTGTGTGTGACTGTTCTTCTGAGTGGACTTGATCTTCAGGATGAAGTGACTGGTGTTCAAATGTGTGCTATAAATCATCTCCTTCCTCCCCATTTTATTACATTTATTGAAATCTACTATGAGCCAGGAACTATGATAGATATTCAATATGTATTATCTGACTTGACTCTTGCATCAGACTGGTTAAGCTAAGTTATGCTGTGATAACAATTTCTGAACCTCAGTGGCTTAAACATTGAAAGCTTAATTCTCGTTTACTTGACATGTCCACTGCAAGTCAGCAGGTGGGCTCTGCTTCTTGTGAGACTTTCTTTTCCTTCCTCTCTCCCTCCCTTCTTCTCTTTCTTCCTTTCTACCTTCCTTCTAATCTCCCTTCTTCTTCTCCTCCCTCCCCTCCCCCTTCTTGAATGTCACTGGTGGCCATTCCAGGTAGAAAGATAGCTCTGGAGAACACACAGCAGTAAAGTGCTTTTGCCTGACAGCAACATATGCTCAGTTTCATTCACAACTCATTACATGGTAGTCAATCGGCCCCACTTTGCCCCAAGAGAGCCAGGGCACACAATCCTACTGTGTGCCCAGAAGGTAGAGTGGAAACTATTTGGTGAAAAGCACTAGTGGCTTTCATATTCTAGAATAATTCCTGGCTGTATTATTTCACTGTACAATTGAAGTTTCTGAAGCTAGAGGTAAGTGGCTGAAATTAAATGTCTCAGTTTGAAAGCTGATTGCCAGTCTCTCTCAGATGACAGCCACTTTGCAAGTTCTGCCCCCAGTGGCCAGCCATTTCACTGGTTTCTTTCCTGTGAACATCTTTTTACTACACAATTTAAAGTAGGTGAAGTTCCTCAGAAAGAGTCCCATAAAATGTTAATTCCATTAGATACTAAAAGGTGTTCCATTAAAAATACTTAGGAAAAAGTATAATTTGGAATATGCTGGTATACACAATGTTAAACGGATTTTATTGCTGCAGAAATTTTTTAAAGAATTGATTTTGCTAATATGCCTTGTAACTTCAAAATGGGGACTCTAGCTAGTAGTATACCCAAAATCTATTTGCTTTTGTTTTCTGGAAGATCTATTAAAAGGCAACACTGGATCAAGGTATTAATGAGTGATGATGATGGCCAGCGTGCAGCAGAGATTGAGAACCAGTGGTGTGGCACCTGCTTGGCCCCTGGGAAGAACCAGCCTCACTCTTAGCTCTTGAAGCTGTCACCTCCCAGTTGGAGAGTGAGATCACAACTCAGATGTAGAAATCAGACTCTTTGGAGAGAACTTCCCCCCCCCCCCCGTGTTTTAATTTCAAATTAATCAGTACTATCAAGAATCTTAAAAATGTCATGACTTGTCCTAAAACTAAGACTGGTGGCATTGCCATGAAATCTTCCCATTGGGACTGGGAAGGCATGGAAAAAACAGCACTTTTGATCATTTTTTTTTATTGGCACAGCTACATTATTATTAGAATCATTATGGTGACCTTTGTTTAACTTGAGAAATCTGAGTCGAATATTCATTTAAGTCAGTGAATCTCAATGGAGACAAATATGTGCATATAGCCGCCATTCTTAGATGCACTAATTGCTTGCCTGACTCACTAAATTCTAATTAAAATCATTCCACCAGATGATTTTATTTTATTTCTTTCAACTATAATTAAAGCATTTACTGGCCAGCTATCTGAAAGAAATGATTAAATTCTGCCTGAGTATTTGAACAAGACACTGGGATGAAGGCCCTTGAGATGGTGACTTGGTTGTTTGTGGTATAACAAGGTCACCTTCTTGTTGAGTGGAGATGATTTTAGGAGAAGGGTTGACTCTGCTTTGGGATATTCAATTCCGTTAGACTACAGTTCAGTTCAAGATTTCAATTCTTCGTGCACTTATTGAATACTAGGACATGACCATTAGCTGGACCCTTATGTGAATCTAGGGCTCACCAATCCAGGGATTTTTAAATGGCAAACCAAGCCACAGGTGGTGGCCTAAACTCTCAGACCTTTCTCAGAATGGTCTACTTTGGTCTTCTCTTCTTTGCTTTCATCTTCCTGATTTTGGTTGACTCTGAGTCCCTCTACTTTTTAGTGACTCCCACTTAATGTCTGTAATCACACCAGGCCCCCAGAGCTCTCTCAGATTACACTCACTGCTCTCTAAAGACTTAAACCATTACCAAATTAAAAATATAAATGGTCCATAATGTTTAAAATGCAGATTAAAGAAAGCATGAGGTATAGTAGTCTGCCCCCTATTTGCAGTTTCACTTTCTGTGGTTTCAGTTACCTGAGGTCAACTGCCATTAGAAATACAAAATGGCTAATTCAAGAAATAATTTTCAAGTTTTAAATTGTGTGTAGTTCTGAGTGGCATCATAAAATCTCGAGCCATCCCACTCTGTCCTACCCGGATGTGCCAGCAACTCAATGACTTTCCCCACTCGTTGGACATTTACAAGTAGAAGCTGCCTCGGTTATGAGATAAACTGTGTCAGTATCACAGTGCTTGTGTTCCAGTCATCCTTATTTTACTGAATAATGACCCCAAAGCATAAGAGTCGTGATGTTTGCAATTCAGAAATCACACACACACACACACAAAGCCGTAGTATGCTTTATTAAAGTGAAAAAGTATACCTACATACAAAAAATAGAGTATATGTAGGGTTCAGTACTATCCAGGGTGTCAGGCATCCACTGGGGGTCTTGGAACATATCCTCAGTGGATAAGGGGATACTATTACACTGTTTTTTTGCCATCAAAATAAGCAGAGGATAATCATAATTCATAATGCTGGTGAGAAAGCACATTTAAATGTGCAGGGAACAGTAGAAATTGGTGCCTGGTTCTCCCCTAACAAGGTCAGGGCCCAGGATAAGAGCATAACTGGAAGCCCACATACCACATGTCTACATATTTAAAAATTACAAACAAAGCTGACAAACTGTTAAATATTTTCAATATTCCTAACTTGAGAAATACACCTTCCTAATGAGTTGGATGAATTTATAATTCTTCGACTCTCAGGAGTCCTTTGATTAAACTTGGTAATCTAGGGAGAGTGAACTCCAGGCTCCCAGCCCCCAGTCTTCCCTACTACTCTTCCTACCCCTGGCTCCATCAGCACTATGAGGGGCTTTATGCAATGCATGTAGGCACCCTGACTGTATATCCCAGGTCTTCCCAGTGTCCACCCATCTCACAGAGAGGAATAGGGCTGTGCACAATGCAATTGAGGTCTACTCTTGAGAATATGGCCTCAGAAGAGACTGAAACCCTATAAGCATATGTGGCTCACTGAGGTAGGCAACTCCAAGACCTTGGGCACTTGCAGCATGATGTAGAAAGTCAGGGGTCATGGGTTCCCCCTTGACTCGTGGAATCCTTGACCTATAGAATTAGCCGTGGCTTGAGAAAGGCCAGAGAGGAACCCAAGAAAGTGGAACCAGGGCAGGACCCTTTTCACAAAGGTCAGTTGTAATAGGTATAATTTTTCTAGGAAACATTGAACAATGTGCTTCAATAATTTAAATGTTAATATTCTTTGACCCTGACATCTAGTCCCTAAAAATTAGAACTCTATATAGAAAATTGAACAAAAAAGTGAAATAATAGTTGCATATAAAATATAGTTTGATAATGTTATTTATCATATCCCCCCCAAAAAATCACAGCCTAAATGTCTAACAAGTCGCCTACTAAATTATTTATGGTATCATCCAAATATAGCCTATAATATTCAGTATCAAAAGAATAACAAATAATTTATAATGTTAAGTAAACGATTTAAGTGAAGTGTTTAATACATAATGGCAAGTGGTTAAAAAGCAAGATGTTCATTGATTGCTATTATTTTTATCATCATCATTGCTATCATTGCCATCATTGTCATCATCATTTGCCATCCTCATTATCATCTTCATCATTGTCATCATCATCACTGCCATCATTGTCATTGTCACTGTCATTGATATTGACATTATTATCATTGTTGTCACCATCAGGTGGAGTTTGCCAAGATGAGGAACTAGGTTCGGGGAGGACAGAAGTTATAGGAACTCAGCAAGAAGTCACCAGGGTGGAGTTCAGGATTGGTGCTGACAGCTGCCTCCTATGTTACCTGAGAATCGGATTTCCTCAACCTCCCTAAGCCTCAGTGAGGTTTCTGACTCAGAATCTGCCCATCCAGAATTGATAGGCCACAGTAAATACCTTCCTGAGGTAGTTAATTTGAAGGCAGCATCTTCCTAAGTTGTGGTTGCTGTGGAAACAGGTGCCCCGTAGGGACCAGGAAAATGCTGTCAGAGGTTTGGCTTCTTGGTTCCTGAAAACTAATTGTACTTTTTTTTCCAGTTCTTATTATTTCCAAGAAATGTTTGTCAAAAGAGCACATGCTGTGTGTCCCATCCTCACGTTTACCTTCGCTTTTTGGCTGCGGAGGATCATGCCTTCTGGCCTGTATCTGTGTTTTTGCAGCCCATGCCGGTGAGCTGGGTTAGGAATGGCACTGACTCTTAGATTTTTTGTTTTGATTTGTTTTGCTTTTGCCTAGCCTTGCATTTCTTTGAAAGCTCCCTCATATGTTTGGGAACTCCTCATAGGAGCACTGCCACCCATGTTTTACAAAAGTCCAAACTATTGGAGGCTTTAGCAACTCTCCAGGAAGGAAACTATCAAGGAAGGAAGCAATAGCTCACTGAAAAGCTCTATCCCTCGGGGTTTGTCTTCTTTTCAGGCCCGGGTTTCTGTTTGGATGCTCACTGCTGTTACCACTCTCTGAGAGGGAGTTGCATCCCCTTGAATTCACTGGTGTGTGGTTATATTTTTGTGTGGACACAAATCACTTTTATTTTCTTTAGAACAACTGAGAGAAGCTGAAATGTTAAAAATAAACAAAAAACCTAACCAAATAGCGAGAAGGAGCAAAAGAGAGAAAACAAACAAATAACAGAAGCTTAGGAACAGCCCAGAACTTATGGACAGAAAGCTATGCTCTCTAGTTCCAGGGTTTGGTCCTGCTGTGCAGGCTCCTTCTCAGCCCGTTATCTCCCGGGCCAGGCCTCCTCCCTCTCTGAGCCCACTGGTTACCTGGTCACCCCTTGAAGCAAAAGCTCAGAAGAAAAGTTTTATCTCTGCTATCCCCCAATCTCAGAGAGACAGAAAACATTCTAGAATAGAGCAGGTCAAGGAGAATATATTGTGTCTTAGTCATCTGGACCCAGAGTTCCCTTTCTCCCTCGTAAGTATTTCTGTAGAAGGGGACTTACCTCTTTGTGGTGAGACAAGATGAAGGAAGAGAAATATGATTATGTAGATCAACCTCATCTTATCTAGAACCTTTTCTGATTTGTAATTAGCCATATTTTCTCCCTCCCTTCCCTCCTTCGGCCTTCTTTCTTCCTTGCCACCATCTATCCATACAATAACTATTGAGTTCCAACTACGTGCAAAGTGCATTGGTCTGAGACACCAATTTAAAAATGTCTTTTTAATTTCGACCAAACATATTTTTGTTTTTAAAATTCTTGAGCTGAACAGCTCTATATATTGCAAATAATAAAACCTCTTTATAATGTCACCCTCCCTTTCTTGAATACACAACCTTCTGCCACTCTGTACATGTATGTGTTCACGGTGTGTGTGTGTGTGTGTGTGTGTGTGTGTGTGTGTGTGTGTGTGTGTTGGTGTTCAGTCAAACAATTATGCCAAAATGTGCATGCATGTGTGTGCCTGTGTTTGAAATCCAGCTCTTTATTCATGCTTGCTTTGTGGACACTGACCCAGATACTTTTTGAAGGTTGACTTTCCAAGCGCTTTTAGCTGGCCTTTTGTACCTCAAAAACCCTCACTCTCCAACACACCCTGCACCATCCCCTCACAGGGCAGGTTACACAATTTCTAGGCACCTAGGAAAAGAAGCTGACCGGCTGCCTAAGGATAGTGTAGTTCAGCTGCTGCTCATGATTCCAGAACAGGCCATGCGCCATGGGGAACTCTGGGTCAGCCAGGTAATGGGAGGGAGGCAGCAGATGGCATCTCTGCTTCTCCACTAAAACTTCCCCAAACTAAGCCTCACTTAGGCCCAACTCCTGTTTCCTCTCACTGTTCTGGAGTCTGTGTGCATATTAAAGAAAGCTTTCTGCCAGCTTTTCCTTTTGAGAAGGAGGGGCTTTCAATTAAGCAGCCACCTGAAAACTGCCTCTCTCTTCCCCTGTCTTTTCCCAATATTTACAGCACCAGCTGCCTGAATGCCAGGAGCAAAGACCCCAAGGGGTGATGAGAAGCATTCATTTGTATAGAGCACCTTTCTTCCAAAAATCTCCAAGTACCTTTTAGACAAGAATGTTCTTGTTCTAAATGGGGAAACTGAGGACTAAACAAATTTATCTTCTTCCTCAGAGAGACTTGAAGGATCCAGCTCATCGCCTTTGCTCATTTTCAACCCTTCCAAAAGAATGCAATTTGCAACCTGAGAAGTGGGGCTGACACAAAATTAGGAGCTCATTTTTTTTTTTCTTAGCAATTCCCTTTCCTTGTCTTCCCTCTGATGCTACCAGTTCATCATCCCCCTCCCAAGGGTCCTGCTCTCATGCAATGCCAGAAATTGAGCTCCAGAAATACAGAGCTGAGGACCATTAGAATATGTGAAGGCCAGGCTCACTGCCCCCTCCCCTGGAATTTGCTTCTACCTTAGCTTAGTTCATTCATTTTGAGTGTGAGTACATGTTTATTGTATAGGGACACATATAATCTCTCCCATGGGTCAGAGCCTACAGATACAATAGAAGACAACATCGATGTGGCCTCTGTCCCCAGAATCTTTCAGCGACCCCAGGGCTGATATTGTTGTCACCTCCCTCTGCACACTGGCAGAGCCAGAGAGAGGGTGGTCTCAATGTCTCTGATAAACCAAAGCACATAATTACTACTTCCACCCACAGAAAAGGTGTGAGTCAAAATTACAAAGAGCGTTTCTGTTTATGAAAAAGATCTCATTTGGGACATGAAGAACCCATTACAACGTTGATAGATTCCCTCCCCCCCCCCCCCCATAATGATGTCAACATTATAATAATAGTATTAACTATTCAAATAATAATAGCTAATATTTATGTACATTGAATAAATAGGGTGTCAAACTTCATTCTAAGCACTGTATGCACATTATCCTTTTTACTCCTCACGTTAATTTTCTGAGCCAGGAAATTATCCCCTTGTATATGAGAAAACTGAGGCACAGAAATGCTATCAAGTTTTCCCAACAGTTATTGAGCACCAAATATTGAACTTGGAACTTGAAATAAATGATCACAGTTTCTTTCTGCAAATCCGAGGAATATTCAGCTTTCCGTGGAGAAGGGGAGGCACAGAGACTAAGTCCATGGCTCAGGACACAGCCTGTGAGTTAAGGCAGGAGTGGAGCCAAGGCTGGCCCTCTGCACAGTTGTCATTCTGTATACCCCAGGCCCCTGGAGTGCCAGTTCATGGGGAACCTGTCCTTATTCTGCAGTATGCAGTGCCTAGAAAGCAGATATTCCAAAAACATGTGCTCATTCTTTTTATTAAGCTAATGAGCTCTAAATTAAATATTGATATTAAATTCTGTTATCCACATGCCTGGGAATCATTGCATTGGTAACTCATAAGAGTGAATAATTACTTCATCCTGAGAATTTGCTTTAAAAATGCAGTTATTTATTTATTTATGTTGAATACAGGTTTGCTATTTATGGGATTCATGTCACTTCTTTTTTTAAAATATATTTTATTGAATTTTTTACAGAAAGAAAGGGAGAGGGATAGAGAGTTAGAAACATCAATGGGAGAGAAACATCAATCAGCTGCCTCCTGCACACCTCCTACTGGGGATATGCATGCAATCAAGGTACATGCCCTTGACCAGAATCTACCTGGGACCCTTCAGTCCGAAGGCCAATGCTCTATTCACTGAGCCAAACCGGTTAGGGCTCATGTCACTTCTTAATAAGAAGGGTGTGGTATGATAGTCTGACTCAGGAGAACTTGAGAGTAAATATATCTTTCCCTGCCCAGGGTCCTGCTGTTCTCAACTCTCCAAGCGGGTAAAGGTATCATCTAATTTCTCACACACTGAGGTAACAGACTAGCCATCCAAGCCATTCTTGTCTTATGAGCAACTTTTCTTTGATTCACCTACAGAGTGGACCTGCAAAGTGATTTCCTTCTATCCATCCTCCCTCCCTCCCTCCCTCCCTCCCTTCCTTCTTCCCTCCCTTCTTTCTTTCCTTCCTCCCTCCCTTTTTTCTTTCCTCCCTCCTTTCCTTCCTTCCTTCCTCCCTCCTTTCCTTCCTTCCTTCCTTCCTTCCTTCCTTCCTTCCTTCCTTCCTTCCTTCCCTCCTTCCTTCTTTCCTTCCTTCCTTCCTTCTTTCTTTCCTTCCTTCCTTCCTCCCTTTCTCCCTTCTTTCCTTCCCTCCTTATTTCTTTTCTCCTTCCTTCTTTTCTTTCTTTAATTTTTTTTAATCCTTGTTAACATTCAAAAATGAGAAGATTTTTGCCTAGATTTCTGGCTTCTCCTGAAAAAATTATATCTGGCAAAATAGGCCCACATTTGCACTTGGCAGTAACGGAAGGCTCCTCTTTTAGGTGAGGCCTGTGTCCTCTACGTGGTCCCTCTCTTGTCCCCCTGACACGAAGGCTGAGTGGCAGTTGCCTCTAACTCTCATACTTACCCAATTGTTTCCTGACGCCCAACCAGTCCCATCCATCCCTGTTACAGATCTAGCAGCTGAAGGCATTTGAGTTCACGAGCTCTGTCTTAGGCGATGTCAATTGCCCAGCGTGTGTGGAAGAGCATGCACAATGTCACTCCAGCTCATCCCTGCCCCGCCTTCCTCGTATCTGTTCTCTGACAGGGCACCAGGAAAGCAGTATGAGATGGAATGGCTCTGCCCCTAGAGATAAGCCCATGGAACTTTCCAGCTTCTCTGAAAAAAACAAAAACAACAACAACAACAACAACAAAAACCCCAAAGAGATAAGCAAATATTAATTTTCAAAATTAACTGCCAAGGAGCTAACCCCTTCATTTCAAACTTTCTAACTAAGAAGACATCCTGTTTATTAAACCACTTAGTAGTAATTAGGTAGTCCTGTCCCAGATAATTTATTTGAGCTTCCGCAGCACTATTTTTTCTACTCTGATGTGATTACTACCTGACTTACCCTTTCTGTGATAAAAGCAACAATTGATGTCTTGTTTGAGATAAGGCTAAAGAACTTGAGAGCTCTGTCTTGCCAAAATGACCACAAGTTAGCAGATTTGGTTGTAAACCCTGTCAAAACATTTGACACACTTCTCTGCGAGAATTTTGGCAGATTTTTAGCTCTTTTCATGGATGTTGTGGAAGGTTGAATTAGTGTTCCCAACTCTTCCTTCTCGGAGGAGAACTCTCTTTTCCCTATAATTTTGCAGTTCCTTCCAGTAGAGTCTGGAGAGTGTATACTCTACCCATCTTTGAACTTGACCATGCAATTTGCTTTGATAATTGGAATGCAAGTAATGAGTGACGATGTGCCAATTCTAGCTGAGGGTTGATGAAGTCAAGCAAATTCCCACCAGCCCTGTTGAGTGCATGCCCTCTATAATGAGAAAAATATGCCCCAGGCAGCTGTTGCTCCTTAACCGTGGGCCTTGGAATGAAAACACAGAGAACAGTCCTGGATCCAACTGAGCTGAGCTGAGCCCAGCTGAGATGGACCAAACCATAGCCAAACTTCAACCCAGGCTGGAAACCACTATTTGTTGCTGCAAGCCACTGAGATTTGGTTGTCACACAACATTCTCATAGCAAAACGAACGAACAAACAAACAAAACAAACAAAACAAAACACACACACACACACACACACACACAAGAAAAAAACACACAAACCTGACTAATAGAGCTAGTAAATGGGAAAGAAAATATTACTTGTTCTAGTTTGCCAATTATTGAGAATTTTAATTATGCCATAGGATGTGTCATTATGATTTTTTCTATTTAGTACTCTGCAAATGTGCTTTTTCAAAGACTTGTTTGCCATTTCTAGAATGTTTCTGTGATGCATGGAAGCTTCATTGCACCATTTCACTAGACTGACATTGACACACAACTTTTGTAATAAGTGAAGATATCTGCCTGAAAGGAATAATTTAATAGGAACCACATGTTTAGATAGAGTAAAGAAGAGTGCAGTGCAAAAAAAAAAAAAAAAGAAAAGAAAAGAAAATACACGGAATAGGCATTTTGTAATCTTCCAAGAGCTAAGATAAGCACCTTATATTTCTAACTAAAAAAAAACCCTAGGTGTTTCAATCTACTTAACTCCACCAGCTTCCACTTTGCAGTCTACCTAACTAATCAGCTTCTGTTATCTTGATTCCAAGGGCAGCTTCAGGAGAACTAGTCCCATTGGTCCTCTTATCTGTTCATTTACAGTCATCTTGTTGGGGGTCACAGATAAGTACCCAACTCATTAGGCGCTGACCCCTACTGGAGTAATCATCATAAACCACCATGAGCTCTTCCCAGTTCAATTGATGTGTAAACTATTTAAGGACAAGATCAAGTGAACAGGAAAGATTTCCTGGTTTAGTTTAATTGCTTCTCAGGTGGCCTCTCATTTACCAAGCTCTGCTACAAGTAAGAACCAGAACTACCCTAGTGAAACTAATATAAAAGACCCAAGTACTTCGGGGAATGCAGCTTGATTCAGTAGATCCCAGGGAACTTTCATTGCCAGAGTGAAAAAAAAGTCTGCTTGGTGTGCTTGCTGGTGGTGGCCTTTCTCTGCATAGACAGAGTTTAGAATTGCATTCTCTCAGATTTAACGAGCAGATTATGTTGTCCACAAATGCCTTGCTCTTTATAAAAAATGATGGCTACTTCAGACATGAATCAACTTGATTCTATTGGGCTGTTTTCATGAGGATGCAGTTAGAGGGTATCAAGAAAAAGGTGCTTAAAATTGTAATAAAAATACAGTGGATTAGATGAAACAAGATTGGCAGACATTTCATGGTTGCTGAGGCAACATGGTGCTTCATTGTACCATTTTCTCTACTTTTGTATGTGTTTGAGATTTTTCATAATAAAAACGAAAGATTTTTTTAAGTCTGCAGTCACATCAGCTCAGATTTGAACCACATCTTATTTGGAGTCTTGCTTTGTGTCTATACTGGATCATTTCTCTCTCTCAAATGAAAAAATGGCTGTCAGGAGACCTCATTTCACAAGCACATTGGACTCTGATGTTCTTAAGCTTTCACTGTTTTGTTAAGATATGGAAACAACTGGCTCTGGAGTTTTAAGGACTGACTATCAATTATGCTCAGGTGAAATGGATCCACTTCTCTTTCAGGCTTCTTTGTGGTCACCACTCAGTAATCTTCCCTTCTTGCCTCAGTGTGGATGCAATCCAATAGAAATGGTGCTCTGTGCAGAATGAAGCCTCGGGTAAGCAGCAAAAGCTCTCTGCCCTTACCTGCTCAGGCTCTGCCTGGTGAAGTTCCTGGGCTCAGAATCTGATCCACAATTTGCCCCGGATCATGACCAGCCCGGACAGGAACAGGTTGCAGCGTAGGAGGTTGGGCTTCAATAACAGGAGTGGGCTTGCAGCCTTTGTGAATGCATCTAGTGTAACACTGTTGGGGGGAAGGGAGGCCTATGAATCTCTGTGCCCAGCCAGCTGCAGCTATCCCGTAGCCCTCCCAGTGCTTGCCAAGAGTATGTAAACTGGCTCCTATATTGTATCTGCTCGAGAATGGACCATGATTTCATTCCCAGCCTTCTGTGGGGGGGCCCTGATGCCCTATTGCTTATTGCCACCTCCATCTCCAGTCACTGGCTCAGGCCCTAATCCTGCCACTCTTTTGAGTCTTTTGGGAGGGAGACTTCAGTTTGATGGAAGGCAGAACTTTGTCCACAGGCAAAACTGAACTGCCTCGCATCTACATGAGCCTCGTGGCAGAAGCTGGCCAGCCACCTGAGCATGTCTGCTCCCCCTTCCCAATAGCACCTCCCAAGATTTGCGGCTCATACCCAGCCAGTTCTTCCTTGTTCCCTGGGAAAAGATTGCCAAACCCTTCAGTGGAACCCACATTCCATAGTGAACGAGAGAAAGCTTGGATTTTTAGAATCATACAAACCAGTACTAGAATCCCAGCTCAACTTACACTTATATGACAGTGGTATTTAATCTCTCCCAGGCATCTCTATTTGTAAAACTGGGACAATACTTAAAATCTCCCCCTGTGGTGAGAGCATTCAAGAAGGTAATATGTGTCTATGAAGTTCCTGACATCATTCTCCCAAGGCCACTGTGAACAGCTGCGCAGGTTGTACTTGCTCAAGGATGCCAGACCAGGGGGCAGTGTGGATGGAAACCCAGCTGGTGCTCAGATCCCAAGTCCTGCACCCTCACAGGGGCTACAGCCTGGGATGAAGCAGTGCCTCCTGGTAATTTATGCACTCAGACTAGACATCGTTTCCTATGTCTGAATGCCTTAGGTAGTCCCTGCCTTCTTTCCCATCCCCACCCTGGTCATTTCCTCTTCGGTGAACATGGGTCATAAAATTGATCACACTGACCCCCTCCAACGTTCCACGCTTGCTCGGCCCCATGTACTGGACTGCAACTGCTTCCAGGCAAATGAGAGGTGGAAGATTTCTTGTTACCTCCAGGGCCTTGACAAGAATTGGTTCTGTCTCTAAATGAAATACCCTTTAAATTGGCCTGAAATTGCATCGCTTGTCTTAGTTAAGTGAAATCCTATGGACTATAAATCTGACTTGAAAGAGCTCAGTTTAATTTGACTAAGATGTTACAAAGAGTTTACCAAAATTTAAAGCATTTGTCTATGGAAAATCAATTATGGCCCAATTCATCTCACTGATGATGAGAATGTTCTCATTTTTGGCTGACATAGTGCAGAGGCATGCATGCTCATGTATAGGCACATATACACATACACATGTACACACACATGCATGCACACATTTGGGGTGCAGTGGATGGAGGGCCATGTTATAGGAACTCAAGATGGGTTAGGTATAGCTTATTGATGAATGATAAGCAAGTTTTCAATTGCAGTAATGTTTGCCTCAATGTTTCTAGAATGCTAGATCCTAACACTTCAGCCATTTTAGCTTATTATGCACTGTTAGTAAAAAGACAGAAAATTGCTCCCCATTCCAGGTCCCTCCGTTTCCATTACCTTCCAGTGACATGGGCAGAAGGCCACCCAACTGGGTGAAATAAACACTTGGTTGCAGGCAAATTCGTAAATCACCCAAAGCTCAGTGTTCTAAAAGAGAAGCAAGTCTCCTCATATAGTGAGTTGCCAAGGCTGTGTCCAGCTGGCATGTAATTATGATGAATGGTTGAGAAGGTGGAAACATGAACCAAATGGATGAGGAAACTCTTACAAGACTGTGTCACCCTCACAGGTAAATTATGGAACTACTGCTTCTAAAGTGACCAGCAATGGGCTGGCCTGGAGCGGGAGACCAGGGAGAACTTAGAGCCCTGTCAGGGGCAGTGGAGCTGTCTACAGGAAGTGAAGTGGTAGGGGGTGCTCTGCATGCAAGTCTAAACAAAAAGAGGTAGAACCCCACACTCATATGAGAAATTAGTTGCAAGGAGGGGTGCCTGATCATAGTAGAAGTGGTAGTAATGATAGTGATAATAAATAACAATAATATAACTGACTTTTATCAGCCCCTACCATATGTCAGGAGCGTCCTAAGCACTTCACATTTATTATCTCATTGTCACACACACACACACACACACACACACACACACACACACACACAAAGTCATTCGAGGTAGGCAACATTATTTTCCTTGAACTAAGGACACTTAGCTATGTAATTAATGAAGTTTGAATTCTAACTGAAGCTTGTTTTCTTCATTATTATACATGATGGCTTTCAAAGACATAAATGAAAAATGCAAGCAATATGCAGAGATTGGGAGGATTAGAAGGATTCATAACCTGGTGGCAGGAAGCATCGGGCCCTCTCCTCCTCTCATTGCTAACACAGGGCAGAACTGAGGAGTCAGGGAAGAAAAGGGTGCATAAAGGCTCTCCTTCCCAAGTTGGAACAATTTCAGGACTTTTGAACGCTCTACATAAGTCTTCAGATTAAAGAGGAGACCCTTGTTGGGTCTGGGATGTCCAATGGTTCAAAGGATTATCAGACACTTCCCATGCGTCCCTTCCTCTAGGGCAGTGGTCAGCAAACTCATTAGTCAACAGAGCCAAATATCAGCAGTACAACAATTGAAATTTCTTCTGAGAGCCAAATTTTTTAAACTTAAACTATATAGGTAGGTACATTGTTATTAACTTAATTAGGGTACTCCTAAGCTGGCCTTTTTGAAACACTCAAGGGGCCAAAGAGCCTCAGTTTGCCGAGCACTGCTCTAGGGTCACAGCCTCACCCCTTGCTTCAGTGGGTCAACAGAGCATCATTAATACTAAAGAGAAGCAGAAGAAAAATTATGGAGTAAATATTATAGGTGTCAATCATTTCAGGGAAACAGCTGGGAAACCAGAAGGGTTGAGGGGAATGTGGAGTGCCAGGGTGTGCTTCTTGCCTGGTTTACCAGCTCCGCCCTCCCAGGACCACAGGCAAAGAGGACTGGGGCTGCACAACAGTCAAGAAACTAGAAAGGATCCGAGAGGAGACACATTTTGGCTCTTTCCATTTAGTTCAGAATCCTGCATTCCCACAATCCTTCAAGCTCTCAATGCCCCCTCCTAAGAGGGGCCTCCCACCCCCACACCACTCTGAAAGGATCAAAAGACGCAGCTGAGGAGAGGGCAGTCCTCACAGAGGCTGCTCAGAGCATTTGACTGGCATAGAATTTGTAACATTAGAAGAGGAGGTTTTTAATGGCATGAAAATGTCTTTAATCACAGGAACTAAGCTGCGTGCAGTGTAGGTTCAAGGTGATGCTCTTGTTCTACATCTGCATTTTCATCTCACTTAGATTAATTCATATTTTAATTGCTTCTCTCCCTGATTGAAGTACTAGAAAGGAGCATTTTCATTCCTTTGATCTCACGTTCTCTCAAGCATGGTCAAGGTCAGGTACAGGCACAGGAGCCTTGTGGGAAATTTTCTAGGAAGAGCACCAGGAGGCGGGCACCTCCTTGTGAGCAGAAGCTTTCATCAGAGGGAGGGGAGACTGGTGGGGACACACAAGGCAAAGCTGGCCCCACTTGGCCAGAGTTGGAGCATGTTGACTTTTTAAACCAGCTAGGGGCAGCAGAGAAGTGTAAAGGAATTGTGGAAAATAATCATTCATTCAACTCATTGTCACATATCCTATGCTTTAGACCCCTGTTTTATTCATTTTCCATTCATGACATTAATAAGAATGTAGCCCATACTGTCTATCACCTGGTAGAGTCCCCAAGTCTCTGGGCCCTGACTTGTCATCTTGCCCTTTAGTAGGGAAGAAATGTTCCTCTTACAAAATCTCTGGGATTCTGAAAGAGTTACATGTCCATGTTTTGTAGCCCTTTCTTGTTCCAATCTCCTGTCCTTGCCCAGGTCTTACCCCAGCAAGCATTCCCTTCTCTCTGCCTACAGAAAGCAAATAATCAATGCAGTGCTCAATTTCCCAACATGTAATTCTAAGTGTATTTGTGTGGAGTAGAAGATCCACTGAAAGTTAGTCTCATAGCAGACCCTCTAGAAGCGAGTGTTCGACAACACATTTCAGAAAAACTCGTGTGTCATTCCCACCAGCAGGGACTCTTCACAGGGCAGCTGCTCTTCTGGTTTGACAAGGGATGCCTGTTTGGGCAGACTGTTTCTTGTCTTCCTGTCCCAGGTCCCGGTATTAGTCTTTGAGGCTGCCATACAAATTACCACAGAGTAGGTGGCTTAACCAATAGGAATTTATTATCTCTAGAGGTCTGAGATCAAGTTGTTAACAGGGCTATTGTTTCTTCTAAAATCTGTAGGGGAGAATCCTTTCTTGCTTCTTCCTAGTTTCTGGCAGTGCCCTTCAATCCTTGGTTTTCCTTGACTTACAACTGTGTCACTTCAGTTCCTACCTCTGTCATGGCCTGGCATTCTGCTGCTGTCTCCTCTGGCTTTATATGGCCATGTTTCCTCTGTGTGCCCAATTTCTCTTGTCTTATAAAGACATCCGTCATTGGATTAGAGGCCAGCCTAATCCAATATGACTTCTTAACTTGATTAAATCTTCAAAGACCTTGCTTCCAAATAAGGCCACATTTATAGGTAGAGGGGATGAGTACTTTAATATACCTTTCAGGGACACGTTTTTCTCATTTTTGGCAATTTAAAATCCCTCCTTCCTTATGTGGCTGAGAAGTTAGTTTTTGTTTTACCTCAAATCCTTCAGAGCCATGTGAAAGTATGGGAGAGGGGAGCAGGGAACAGAAAAGAGGAGGTATCTTTCTTACTGACATCCAAAGAAGACAAAGTGTTTTCCCAAACAAAATCACTTCTCTCCCAAAGATGAATTCTACTCTACTATTCATCTTTTAAGATAAGTTTATTTTTCCACACTAATCAGCAACCATTATTTTTTAATGATCACCCACCATGTGTGAGGCATTTTTCATTTTATTAACTCTTCTACTTATTACCAAAACCCAGAAAGTTGGCTATTACTACTTTTCCCAAAAAAAGATTTGGGATTGAAGCTAAGAATGCCTAACATCATGGTAAATAGCAAACCAGAGATGGAATTCTAGTTCTTTAATCCCAAAGCTAATTTTCTAACATGCAGTTGGTTCCAGTTCTCTTGCTCATGGCTGCTGGGATATCTTCCCAGCACTGCCACACACTGGCTCTCCTGGTCAACCCCTCCTGGTTTTATATCTTGGGCACTGCAATGTCTGCCTATGGTAGTTTCCTGTGGCCGCTGTAACAAATCACCATGAAATGCTTAAACCAGCACACATTTATTCACTTACCGTTCTGAAAACCAAATATTAAATCAGTTTCATGGCACCAAAATTGAGGTGTTGGCAGGGCCATGCTCCCATGGGGGGCTCCAGAGAAGGACCCATTCCCTGTTTCTTCCAGCTTCTAGCTGCCAGCATCTCTTGGCTTGTGGTCACATCACTCCAGTCTCTGTCTCTGTGGTCACTTTGCCTTCTCTCTCTCTCTCTGTGTGTGTGTGTGTGTGTGTGTGTGTGTGTGTGTGTGTGTGTGATCCCTCTTTACTTCCCTCTTACAAGAATACATATGATTGTATTTAGGGTTCACCTATATAATTGAAGATAATGCTAACGTCCTCATTTCAGACTCCTTCATATACTCTCATTTGTAAAGATTCTTTTGCCATGAAAGGAAACACTTTGGGGGATTAGGACATGGATATATCTTTGGGGCCATGATTTAGCCTACCATCCCACCCTTAATGGTTATCTCCTGACTGCCCTCCATTTGGCTTGTGGCTTGCAGACACTGAGTTTCTTGCCCTCCTGGCCACTTCCAAGAGCAGGGGTGGGTAATGAGGAGGAAAGGCAAGGTTCTTTTGTATGCTCTGCTGAGGAGATTGTCACACTAGACCACCCCAAAGAGGCACCAGAGAGCCTTCCCTGCCTGGGTTTTATAAAGTGGTTGTAATAATGCTTGTTTGAAAAGGGGCTGGAGATTCTCTGCTGAAGATGAAAGTATAAGCTGTTGGAATGGTAGATAGCTGCTTTGAGCCTCCAAGATCACATAAATTGGAGGTCTTGCAAAGTCAAGATGAGAAAATGATTGTCCTGTTGGGGAAAAGAATTCTTCAGAGTAAGGAGGAGAGCGGGTATCTGTTCATTGACCAATGACAGGACTGAATTATATGGCTGCTACTTCAGGAGAGGGAATTGGCACCTCCCCACTTGAAACCTTACAGATGACAGTCATCATTGCAGATTGGCCACAAGTGCCTGGGTTAAGAAATCCCCATACATTTATCAGGCTTTTCCATAGCAATACCTGATGTTGAAGCCTTCCCTCCACGTTCTGTTTTAAGCATTTTATCTTAAACTGACTTCATCCACATTGGCCTCAAAGAAGAAAGCTTTGTTTCTTTGAATATGTTAGGGTATGTGGTACCCAGAGATCAATAGTCAAAGGTTAGTGTCAGCTCTCTCAATATGAAGCTCAGAGAGAGAGAATGAAGTGGGGTTTCTGATTTGGGATAATGGTTGCTAGTGCTCTACACAGCTGCCTAACTGCTTTGTATATGTGCATCTCACTCAAATGAGGTGGGCTGGACTTGATTGGCTTCAGCTAAGAAAAAAATAAAAGATTGTGAAAGGCTGCTGCATGCAGAGGCAGGAATGTGACTGTTCTCCTGAGTCTTTGGGAAACATTCACTCTGAATAGATGAGCATATAATTTTCAATGCACACTCTCTGACACTTCTGCAAATGAAGGGAGCATGGCTAATAAAATTGATATCCTAGGCATATATCTGGACAGTCTTGATTTACTCTCTACCTATGGAGAACTTGTACATCCATATGGCTGGCCTTGGACAAAACTATGAAGTAGGTTTGTGTACATTATGCTCTTCTCTCTTGCTCTATTCCTTTCTGACTCATACTCTGAAAGCTATCATTCTGAAGCTTCATGAGAACAATTTCTCACATCTTATTTTAGAATTAAAGAAGCTAAGAACTCAGTATATAGTGACTTTGGGTTACACAAGGACATGGGGTTAGAACTTGTCTCCCCTTTCTAGAAGAACATGCTGATTTAGTCCACAGCTATGCCTGGCCAGCATCTAGCACTGCCTGCCCACTCAGCCTGGCTCAGTGCAGCAACACCTTCTCTCTCATCTTCTCGGTGACATGACTGATGGTTATCTCATGAATCAGCAAACATCAGATGCTTTTGATCACCTTTTGGGGGATGTCTTACATTGTCATAAAAGGCTTCTGTAGACAGTGTCTTCACACAAAAGGTGAGATCTCAAATGTTGGTATTTCATTTACTGGTAGCAGGTCTATCAAGGAAAAATTTAGATATAAGACAACTCCTTGGCCCACACACATGGATAATTTTTATTATTCTTATGCAGAAAGGGAGAATAAGAGAAAGAGTCTAAGCATAAGTATATCTATGGTGGAGGAAAGGAATAAAGAGAAGGTACTGAAATAATAATTTTTAAAAAAAGTAAAGAGAAAGAAAGTGGGAAAAGAGGAGAAGGGAGGAGAAGAAAATGAGAAGGGAAGAGCGGGGGGGGGGGGGGGGGGATGAAAGGAAAAGAGGTAAGGGAGGGGGAAGGAGGGAAAGGAAAGGCAGGATTTGGGTATCCCCAGTAGCTCTGTAGACTAGTTCATGATGTGGTTGACATGCTCTGGAGAAGTAGGACATCTTTGGGATGGAGTACTCACTAAGATATCAGTGACAGTGTTATAATTCCAGCTCTGTGTACACATTCATTGTCAGCTCTGGAAATTACCTGGGAACCTCTGAAGCTAATTCTCTTGTTAAGAGGGACCTAAGGTACATAGGTAATTACTGGTCATGACCTCATGCAAGGTCTCTCAACTCCCAGCCTAGTGCTCTTCCCACATTACTTCACTGCCTCTTCAGTCAGAATAAGAATGAAGGAAAGAAACAAAGCCAACACCTCCTGTAGCTGTAGAAGTTATGCACATCAAGTCCTATCATCAACAAATAAAACCAAATACATCAAGAACCAAAGCAGAACCTGTTGCAGCCCAAGAGAGCCAAAAACAATGAGGTTTTCCTTGAGCATTTCCTGTATGGTCCAGACTCGCAACAAAACAAGCTTATCTCTAATTCTGCTATCTAAGGGCACATTGTAACGTTTGTGGACAGGATAAATGTGTCAGAAAACCACTTTCCGCTATAGATGGACTAATTTTAATATGGGTAATTTTGTGGGATTTTACTTTAAAGAGCTGTTATATTTCTTATTTGATAAGCGAGAAGTTCTTTGCAAATTAACTTAATGCCTGTCTCTGATTCTTCCTTTCAAAATAAGAATCCATAAAATTTCATTTCATGCCCCAAATAGGAGCTACATTTCTGGTGATTTTTCTCTAATCCTGTCCCCAAGATAAAAGATCCAGGTGGTCAAAAGCATCAGAGTCATTGTAGGCTCTTCCTTCACCTTTGCCTTTACAACTAATTGGTTATTCAGCCCTATTGTACTTTTTCTTCATTTCCCAGACTCAACCTTACTTTCTTGTTTCTTTGCTCTATCTTTGTTCCTGTCTTTTTTATAATTCTTCCCATTTCTCAGTGAGTATAACCTTCATCCTAGTCTCCCTTATGATGACTCCAAACAGTCTTTCCTGCAATTTGCTGCCAGAATAACACTCCTATGACATTATTCGCATTCTGTCATCACTTCCACTCTCAGAATATATTGCTTTAAGGAAGCAGTCCAAATTTATCACCACGGTATGCCATGCCTTCATGATCCAACCTTATGTTCCTTAAGTTCTGAAAGAATGGCTACCTTTCCACAAAGACCAACTTCACAAACAAATTGTGAAAACCCTGGTTAAAGCCTTCAGCCTCTCTCCCCTTTTTTTGTTCTTAACCTCATAGGTTCCTGTTTGCTTTTTTTAAATCATTATTCTTCCTCGACTATTGCTACTCAAAGTGAGGTCCAGGGTTGAGCAATATCTGGGTTACCTGGGAGCTGGTTAGGAAGGAAATGCCTGGGTTCTGTTCTGGACTCACTAAGTTAGAATTGCTAGGCTCAGGAACCTGAACTTTAACAAGTTGCCAGGTAATTCTTAGGCACACTAATATTTGAAATACACTGTTCTATACACCCTAACATATCTTAACATTCATTGGCAGTTTGGAATCTGCTGAAGTAATTTAACTGTTATTAATCATTTTGTGGCAGAGCTTGGTCTAGAACCCAGTGTTCCTATCTTTACTTTTCTTAATCACCTTGACTATTGCATTGCCCTGTAAATGCTAACTTAGGAGAAGTGACGCATGTGATCTGTTTCTCACTTGAACCCTCAGAGATGACTACAATCCTACCTAGCTCAGTGTGGCCCTGCCCTTGGGCACTGATGTGATGTGGCTCCACCTATCCTCTACCCCACAATATTATTCACCATCCATGGGACTGTGACATCTTCCTGCTGTGTGCCTTTGAGATCTAAGGTAGAGACACTGAATATGGAACCAGCAGGGACACTGGAAAATTTAGAAAACTCTGTCCAGGCCTTTGTGCTTTGACAAGCTTACACATGGACATGTCTATACCTGCTCTTTCTATACCCTCTGATTTCTATTCACTTTTAGCTTTATATTCCCTGCTCTGGATGAATTTGTCATTCCCATTTGGTTCCAGTTTCATTTCCTCTGAATTACCTCATTATCTTGGTTCAACGTATTTTGGTTTCCATCCAATATTCTTAATGGAGATCAGTCAAAGCTGACTTATCAGGGCTCCCTACATTAGCCAGTAACTTTCTGGGGCTCCATTTGTCTTGGTTCCATCTCTTATCTTCAACTAGTCTTGGCACATGCGCAAGACAATGACAGGCCTCATGTTACCACGAAGATGCAAGAAGATTTCCACCTGCAGAGGACAACCTCCACCATTGCAATGACACCATGTTCTCCACTCATTGTTTCTCACACCCCAATTTTGATAACATCAGATTCTCTAATTTATTGACTTTCCCCTTTTCTGTTTTTCTTCTTGCGTGTTTCCCTGGTCCAGCTTAGATTCCATGCTCCATCCTTATCATCCCTCCCTAGCACACATCTTTATGCCAACTCCTCCCTTATCCTAACTGCCTCTAACTCGACTTTCAATTTATCCTCTGTGCTCAGCCAAGATACATAGCCAGCAAAAACCATACAACAGAGTTGACAGCTCTCCCTTTACATTTGTGACTACAATTCTATCGAACCTCAGCACAGCCCAGGTGCCTTGTTGCAGTTATTCCCTCCTCTGCAGACTGGTCTAATATCATATTTCATTGAAAAAATAGAAGAAGTGGGAGAATAACCAGACCTTGCCACCACGTAATCTACTTGCTTGGTGGCATTTCACACACACTCCCTCCCTGCTTCCCCTCTTTATAGAGTGGGTGAAACCACTTGAAAACATTCCCATCCTGCAATTATTGTGTTCTTTTCATCATTCGTTTTCTCCCTGTTTCCAGAGGCATTACTATCAGCTTATGAAGGTATTTCATAACAGCTCATATCTTTTTTAAAATGCTCTCACTAGCTCTTCCACTCTCCTTCAGCTGTCACCCATGTCTCTGTTCCCTTTTGTAGCCAAACTTCTCAACAATATTGTCTCTGTGCTATCTCACTTATTTGTCTCCCAGTCTCTCTTCAACTCACAGCAATCAAGCTTTGTCTTCACCACCCATAGAAATTACCCTTGCCAAAGTCAGCAACAACCTTCATTCTGCCAGATTCAATCACCACTTCTCTCTGCTCATTTGACTCAAAGGTTCAGCAGCATGTGGCACAGTTACATGTACATTCTGTTTGGAATGGCTCTCTTCACTGGGGTTCTGGGGAGCTAACTGTGTTCTCCTGGTTTTACTCCAACCTCAGCATGGCTTCTTGGTCCTTTAAGTTTCAGCTTTGCCACCAAAAGCTTTGGTTTTCTGGAAGCTGCCCTGACGGTAAGGGGAATAACACTGCACCATCCACCAGTTGGCTTCATTTATTTTATTTGCATTTTTATTGAGATATAATTGACTTATAACATTATATTAATTTCAGTTTTATAACATAATGATTCAATATTTATGTATATTATGAATTGATCACCAGAAAAAGTCTACTTAACATCTATCACCATACATGGTACAATATTTTTTCTTGTGATGAGAACTTTAAAGATCTTTTAACATTTACTCTTAGCAACTCTTATATATAAGATACAGTATTATTAACTATAGTCACTTTATTAACTAATGTACCATATTGTACATTATATCTCCATGATTTATTTATTTTATTTTACAATTGATGTTTGTACCTTCTGACCCCCTTTATACATTACACCCACCCTCCACCTTCCATTTCTGGCAACCACCATACTATTGCCCCTCATTCTGTATTTATGAGTTTTGGTCTTATTTCATTTAGCATAATGTCCTCAAGTTCCATCCATGTTGTTACAAATGGCAAGGTCAGGACAGGTGGGATGGTCTTTGCTCTGCCTCTTATGCTGAGTTTTTAGGGTCTTTGTGTGTATTTCCAGGGCTCTCATGTTTTGTGGTTCTCTCCCTCACTTGATTATGGTCTTTACTCAAAGGTCATCATCTCAGAAACCTTGCCTGATTACCTTAATGAGATCAGCACCCTCAGGGCTCCCTGCCTTTCTCAATCTATTTTATTACCCTGATTCTTTTATCTTCAGAGCACCTTTATTACTTTACAGTGTATTACTAGTCAACTCCTCAGCAAGATTGTGAGCTCCCTGCAGGCAGGGACATTGTTTGTTCATAGTTGTATCTCTGGTACTCATGGTGGTGCCTGACTCATAGTTCTTGCTCAAAGAATGAAGGAATGAATGAATGAATGAATGAATGAATGAATCAGTGAATATGTGTCGTGGTGGTGACTTTGGCAGCATTTGGGAGGGGGTGGGCATGTGTATGGTTCCACATGTTTTCACGTTGAGGGACACAGAGTTCAGAATGCCTTCCCTGTGTCTTTCTTCTCCTTCCAAGCCTCAAGGCTTGGCATAAGCAACAGGACATGAGCTCAGTCAATAGTAGCTGTATGAGTAAATGAATGCGCGGATTTCAGAGAGTCCATTGGCAGTGATTTCAATTGCTTTTAGGCCTGATGACAAGATTTTACAAGCTCTGTATCAACTTGTATGTTCTGATCAATAAAAATGTTTTCATAGGGAAAATAAGGCAATATATTTGACATCAGAATGGCCTCTTACACTGAGGATGAGGGACTGTAATTTAAAGATGATCTTTTCTGTCCTGACCTTCCCCACATCAGCTTGTCCGACTCTAGATTTGCAGATTCTGCCTCAATTTGATTAGCAACAGATGCTATTATCTGAGGAAATCTAAATTGCTTCTTCCTGTGCTAATGAACTACTGTACCAAGTACGTGGGGATTTGAGAACAAGATAGATGTATTAATGAGCACCTAATTAAAGGGACAGTTCCAGAGTTGGGGGGGTTAGTGGCAGTGGGGGGAATATTTCTATTTCTTATAAAGATTGACACTTTTTTATGACAAAATGAAAATGTTTTACATCTAGTCTAAATTTTAAATGTCACAATTTAAAAACGGAATGTAGAGTTAAGTTTAATGAAATGCAATGACGCCCTCTTTCTGATTGAGAGTGGAGTCTGCGGGCCTTTCTGTCACAGCTCTCCCTCAGCCTCCCTGACAACCAGCCCTGCTGCTATCTGCTGCTTTGTTTTGTTTTGTGTGTGTTTTTAATCTAACACTGCCCTGAAGAAAAAATTCTGAAACATATGACTTTCTTTCATACTAAAAGGAAAGCCTGGATCTGAAGCTCTGGAAAGCACATGGCCTGTCGTGCACACATCATGTATTAATGACTTCCTGCCCCAACTCTCTGCACACAGTGCCTACTATCCATTGAGGAGTAGAGTCAAAAGGGGTTCCATGATTGAGCCTTATTCCCCTCCTGATTTTACTCCTTGGTGTAAAAATGCAAAGCAGGCTGGATGTAGCTGTGGTTAGACATTAAAAGGCATAAAGGCTGTTGGTGACATTCAGAAATGGAAGTTAATGGCTTGACTTGCTATCCCAAGCCAATCTAATCATCACTAAATGTATTGAAGGAATGACTGATTTCACGGAATGCAGAGGTACCCATTGAGCAGCAGGCAGGAATATGGGGGCCCCCATGCAAAAGAAGGGAAGAAGATGAAGGGACAGGTGCTCTGGTAATGGGTAGATGTACAGCAGCAGAATCAATGCTGAGCTCAGTACAGATTCTACTACTGCCAGCTCTCTTAACACCATATATTTTTTAAAAAATAATTTTTATTGATTTGAGAGAGAGAGAGAGAGAGAGAGAGAGAGAGAGAGACATCCCATAGCAGCCTACACCAAGGATCGAACCTACAACCTGAGTATGTGCCCAGACTGGAAATTGAACCAGTGATTTTTGGTGCACATGATAACACTTAACCAACTGAGCCACACCAGTCAGGGCTTGACACCATATCTTGATTTTTTACAAGCTCTGACATAATCTACACCTGCTGCTGACAGCCAACATCACTGAAAAACCCACAATGGTGACAATCATAGAGGCTCATGATGACAAGGTGGAGTGAAAAATATTTTTTTTAACCATGTGAGAGGGAAACTATAGCCTGGTTTGACTTCACCCAGGTCCCTAGAAAATACTACAGTTATACAAATCAGGTACATAGCAGAAATGTCTGTTAGTGTAGGGCTACAGTAGAGAAAAAGCCAAAATGAGGCTAAAACAATTTCTGCAATAAAGAAAATCCATTTATTTTTAAAAGATATTCTTTAAATTTTCTTAGTATCCCAGTTACCATGGATTGTGAGGAGTTTTGGGTTCTCTTTGCAACTCCATCCATGTGAAGGACTAGGAGGCTGGGTGAGGAAAAACATTATTCCTTAATTTTTGTGAACCAAAGATACTGTTTAAAGTAATTGGTTCATTTGAAGAGGCCCTGGAGTTAAATGTCCTTAGAAATATTTCCTTATTCTTTGAGGACTCACACAAAGATTTCTCATAAAATGTTGTGACTTGGATTAGATTTTTTTGTAATAGACCCAGAGAACAGAAGAGACATGTTTTCTAGCCATATGCATGAGAATAATTGTATCCATTTATATAATGAATAGTAATCTATTTTATGAAATGTTCCCAGTCAGTCCACTATGTATCCTTTTATAAAACAAATACACAGTAAAACCATCAGCTCCTCCATGCAGAATCCAGTGGAGGTTAAAATTGGTCTCCACTTAGTAAGAAATCATGGCTGCCTTCTTGTGCTGCTACACTGGAGAAGTTACACACCCTAGAGATGTCACATTTATGCTGGGCTTGCCAATAGCAAATACAATGTTAGCATTCTAGATTTCAAAAGGAGGGAAAAAGACAGGGACAAACCTGGCCAGGGGTCTACCAGAAAGAGGTACCAACAGTCCACATAAGTGTTTGAAGATCTGGGGTCGGCTCAGGCTTAGAGCAAACAATCTCCCTATGGACATAGTTCTGCTGTAGCGGGTGAGCCCTGAGACAGAGACCTCCAGACCTTGCAGATACCTGGGGTGGTATCAGGCAAGAGGCAGTGTCTGGCTTGGGCCAATAAACATGGCTGCGATACAGGTGATAGGCTCACACTTCCTGGGGAGAAGGTCTGGTAAGAGGTGGGGTGACTGGGTCCAAGCAGAGGATTGAGGGTCATATCTAAGCTGATCCTAGTGTGGGTACTGCTACCAAACTCCACTGAAAGAAGGAGTTAGACTGGGACCAGCTTCTTGAAAGACTAAGGTCTGGTATCCAAGCATGGGTTGGTAAAAGCACTTGGCCTGGAGGTCCTAGAGTGTGGTCAGGGGAGAGTTAAAAGATAGTGTTGGAAGGTGAACCTGCAGCTGAGATGCAATGAGACTAAATCAACCCAAGTGTTGGTTAGGGAGGAAAAACATTATGCAGAAGGCACTAGCAGAGCCATCAGAGGATACCAAGAGAAGACATGAAAGCCCTTTTTGATAGATAGGGAGTATGATGTGAAAATAGTCCTGGAAGTGCCTGCACTTAGAAGTAATTGTTATTACACCTCCCATATTAAGTATGTACTGTGTGCACTTTTTAAGACCCATTTCTGGTGTTTATACAAACTGCCTGAAATTTATCATCCCAATCCTTCATACTGAGAAATGGAGACCAAGAAATACCTAGGTAGCTTACTCAGGACCTTAGAGCTCAGAATATTATAGCTGGAATTTAAAACACATCCATTTGATTCCAAAACTTGTTCTTTGTCATACTGTCTCTCTTCATATAGAAGTCTTCAATATTACCCACAGTTAAGAGTGATGCCCTGATTTTGAGAAAGCAGAGTAATCATCCACGGAGGAAACTGGAGTGCAAGAATGCAGTGAGCAACATAGGCCTCTTGCATATCCAGGTCTGCCCTTTGCTCCTAGACTCCACCCACCTGTTCTCAGCCAGGCTCCTATGACCACAATGGAGGGGTGTACCAACCCATTGGTTTTCAAATCTTTTATATGAGTTTGGGTAGGGCTGGAACAGCCAGTGGATGATGATTTTCATACCTCTAACTCAAAAGGCAGATGCCCAATGGGTCTTGATATGCCATCACATTGTGGTTTCAAAGGATCTGATTCCAACTGAGAAGTGACATGTTGAGTGATGAGAAATTTGGCTCCTCTGAAGGACAATTTCCTGCCACAGTGGGCAACAGAGTCTATGCTGTTCTTTGAGTCAGACTCTTTGCTTCAGGGTGATGAGGTGTGGAGGTGACAGTGTGGATAAGGATTCTCCCCACAGATTTGTAAACTTCAGTGTGGCCGGTGTGGAGCCCTATATCAGAGGAGATGGAATCTGTCAGGCATCTCTTTGGAAACAACTGAATAGGGCTGCTGCTTGTGTAGAAGAGGTCAGGATAGAATCAAAGCTGCTTGGGGGATTTTGAGATGGTACTGGATGGCTTCTTCAGAAACTATAGGTTTCTGTCAATTGTAAGCACCTACATTCCACAGATCCTAATTACATGGCAGGTGCAGACATATGACATTTCCCTGCAAAAGCCACAGTGTTTCACTAAGCTTCTGGTTATAGAGTTAAGAAATGTCAACATCTTACCATTTCCTGGAGGTCATGGTGAGAAGTCATATCTTTGAATCAAAATCTACCTTTAACTCCTACTTTTGCAAATGGAAGCCCAGACAAAGAAACTGACTTTTGTAGGAGGACACAGCAATGAAGGGGGACTTAGAATTCAGTCTCTGAGCTCCCTGAATATCAGTGAGGTCTATCATACATACCATATCCCATTAAGAACTCTACAGGCCTCGCTGGGTTGGCTCAGTGAATAGAGCATTGGTCTGCAGACTGGAGGGTCCTGGGTTTGATTCCGATTAAGGGCACATACCCGGTTGTAGGCTTGATCTCCAGTAGGGGGCATGCAGGAGGCAGCTGATCAATGATTATCTCTCCTCATTGATATTTCTCTCCCTCTCCCTTCCTCTCTGAAATCAATTAAATAAATAAATAAATAAATAAATAAATAAATAAATAAATAAATAAAAGAAGTCACCGAAGAAGAAGAAGAAGAAGAAGAAGAAGAAGAAGAAGAAGAAGAAGAAGAAGAAGAAGAAGAAGAAGAAGAAGAAGAAGATCTACAAATGTATCAAGTTAGAAAGGTGAAGCCAGGGTGTTGGGTCCCAGTGTTTGGGTACCACCATCGGTCACTTCTTTCCATGATCTTGGATTTTACTTTCTTTGTTTCAGATAGAATGGTTGCCTCTCAGTTTAGGTATTGTTAAAAGGGGGTCTTCTCAACTTTTTGATGAAAGCTAAGTGCAGGGTCTTCTTAAAAGTCAAGCCAGAATTGAGGTTCCATTGCCTGAGAGGAGGCTCATATGGATTGAGCCTGCCTGCTCCTGACCAGTTTTCACTTTCTGAAGAGATGCCTTCTTTGCCATTAAAGGATACATTGCCAGGAGAACAAAAAACTGAAAGTAACATCACTCCCCTACAACTACCCTCTGTGGTCAGAGACTGATCCTGAATCAAAGCACTTGCACATAAGAGGACAAATTCTAACAGGAATTCAAAGGAAAGGAGAACTAATATCTCTCCACAACCTCTTGACCCCACCCCAGTACACATGATACTACTCAAATTATAGGCTGAAAGATTGAAAATTTTAAAAAGAAGAAATGGGCATCCCTGCCATAAACTGAAAGGTTATGGGTTTGATTCCCTGTCTGGGCACATTCCTAGGTTGTGGGTTTAGTCCCAATTTGGTGCGCATAAGGGAAGCAACACATCAGTGTTTCTCTTTCACGTTGATGTTTTGCTCTCTCTTTCTCTCTCCCTAATAAAGAACATATCCTCAAATGAGAATTGAAAAACAGAAACACACACACACACACACACACACACACATTGTTTAAAAAAAAAAAAAAGAGGAGGAGAAGGAAGAGGAAGAAGAGAAGATAAAGGAGAAGGATGATAAATGGGCAAAAATGTCTTCATATGTATCTTCTTCTCCCACTCTGGCATGTAAAAAAAATGTGACCTTTAATAACTGATTTGAAAATGTTTTTGCCATCAAGGAAGATGTGAGAATAGCAGCCTGGATTCCCAAACCTCACCTCACTGGGCAGCTATCCCCTTTGCTGCTTTGTAAGATTGCTACTATTCCATGGAGAAGATCTGACCAGCAGTTGTTCACATATAGACTTGTGGGTCACTTCTGACTGGGCTCATTTTGTCCTGCCAGAGTATGTCCTCCAGGGACTGGACTTTACCAGCCCTGTTGGTAAGAGACAGGATTTTGGGTGAGCAAAAGATAAAGCAGAACAGATGGGCTTAGAAAGAGAATGGTTCCTTTTGGATCCAGAGTTCTGGTTTCTTCTTTTATAAAGCTAGATTGACTGGAATTTTAGTGGTTCTGGTGGAGAGAAATTGTAATGGTGGTGGGGGTAAGTTAATGGCTTGAATTGGGTTATTAAAAAGAAATCTTGTTTTCACTAATCTTCAGCCTAACCATTTTAGCAGAATTGATTAGTCATTTAGAAGTGTTTATTTATTGAACCATTGAGTGTGCTACAATTATGGTTGGTCCCTACACTCTTGGAGTTTTACAGCCACACCAGGAGACAGATAAGAGACAAATATTCCACTTAAAAATTGACATGATGAGTGCTACAACAGAAATGTGCCTTGATGACCTGAGCAGGGCTTTTCGTCTCTTTTTTTTCCCCCCCATAATTCCCCCAAATGACTTAATTATTCAGCCCAAGCTTTGAGTCCTAAAGGATTTTAATTTTCCAGAGTGAGCATCCTGGAGATGGAATCATTTTAAGCCCATATAAACTGAAGGGTTGGAAATTCATAACTGAAGGGTTGGAAATTTATCTAGCCAAGGGCAAAGCCTTAGAGATGCAGGGCCCAAATTCTTCCAGAGCAGAAGACTGTAGTCAAGTTTACTGACATTAAACTGAAACATCTGCATTAGTCAGGGTTATTCAAAAAAGCAAAACCAGTGGCGTGTATGTGAATATATAATTATATATATATATATATATATATATATATATATATATAATAAAATCAATAGTATATCAACATAATAAAATATGGTATAAATATCAATCTAATACTGATTAATAATGATATATTTTAAATGTATAGAAGATAGATAGATAGATTTTAGATAGATAGATTTTAAGGAATTAGCTCATGCTATTATGGAGTCTGACAAGTTCAAAATCTTCAGGTGGGCTTGCAAGCTGGAGACCCAGGGATGAACTACCTTGTTTTTCAAGTTCAAAGGCAATCTGCTTCAAAATTCCCTCTTGTTAAGCGAGGTCAGTTCTTGTTCTATGAGGACCTTCAGGTGATTGGATAAGGCCTAAACACAATAGGGAGGACAACCTAGTTTTCAAAGTCCACTGATGTAAATGTTAATCTCATCTAATAACACCCTCCCAGAAATACCCAGCATAGCGTTTGACCACATATCTGGCACCAGGGCCCAGCCAAGTTGACACATAAAATTAAAGATCACAATTCCCTTAAAATAAGCTTAAATGTTGTGAGAAGAGGGAAAAGTCAATGGGTCTCTTTAGTATTTGGAGAAAACTTCCTGGAGGAGACTGAAGTGGAACTGAATGTGGTTAGGTGAGAAAGAGCCAAAAATAATAAATATAGAATGTTGAGAAAGAGATGGCTCACAAACTCATTTTCCAATATTTCCTAAATCAAGAGCGTTTAGTGCTGTGACTAATAGATGATCATCCTTATTCTGACTAACCATGAGCCATTACCCCAGGGCAAGAGTGGGTACATGAGGGTGTGCAGGTCCCTGGAATATTCTTTACTGGACCACTCCAATCTCAGAAACCTTTAAAAGTTCTTTGTAAGTAGTATAATAAATAGTGCAAAACACTATTCCTGGCTCTGCACTCTCATATCTACCAGTACTCTGTGGAAGATTATAGTACTTATCAGAGTACATTCTAATTTTCTGTTTGCCTGCGTCATAAAACACATTACTGAGTTAATTCATCTAGGACAAAACTCTCACCTTATTCATCTCTGTGTCTTCAAAGCCCAGCATAGTGTTCTATGTTTGTTATGATGGAATTGGCATGTCCTCTGAAGAGAAAAAGAGAGAGAGAGAGAGAGAGAGAGAGAGAGAGAGAGAGAGAGAGAGAGAGAGAGAGAGAGAGAGGAAGGAAGGAAGGAAGGAAGGAAGAAAGAAAGAAAGAAAGAAAGAAAGAAAGAAAGAAAGAAAGAAAGAAAGAAAGAAAGAAAGAAAGAAAGATAGAAAGAAAGAAAGAAAGATAGAAAGATGCAAAGGCGGGTGATAAACCAAACCCCCAGGTCCCCACACTTAGTTCCTCTGCTAAAAACTAGATCATTTCCCATTTCTTCAAGTCTAGCTCAGAAAGCACTTCTCATTTTCCTTCCCCTCTTCACCGCAACTCTACCAGCCACAATAGTACTGTGCAGATTCATATTGAATTTACTATCATTTTGTGGATCGCTTTCTTTTCCTAGCCTCCTGGCAGCAGGGGAATTATCCTTTATTTGATGCTATAAAATACAGTAACACTGTGTTTCAGCTTGCCAACTTTAAAGGACTCTTACAAATGGGTATATTTCCACAGACCTACACAATAGGCCTAATTGCATGGATTTGCAGTGTAAGCGGAGGTCGTTTGATTACTAGCTGTTTTGTACCATGAAAGTGCGCATTAATTATTTAAGAGATGGACTTATAATTATTGCAAGCCTTAAGTAATTACCTATAATTTTGGCAAGGGTTAGAAAAACTGATAGTCTAGCAAATTCAGGTTTTAGTCATTAGTAAGATCATAATTACATTTAAATTGCAAAATGAAAATTATGCAATTTGTCTCCCCAGTAATGCATAAACATTACAGTGATTGTAGGTTTTAATGGACTATAAAAACTAGAGCAGCAATGGGCAGTCGGGGGCAATTTCAGCCCATTGCTATTATTTTATATTTTGAGTACTTCTTCCATACCATTGCTCTGTCCACTAATCCTTGGGTTAACAATGGAGCTGCAGTGTTTGTTTTGTGTGTGTGTGTGTGTGTGTGTGTGTGTGTGTGTGTGTGTTTCAACATGCAAGCAATGAGCTATTTGAAGCAGAGGAATAAAGTGAGACTAAAACACTAGATCATGCTAAATCTTCAATTAACAGTAGTATTTGCACCAGGGCAAAGGAAAGGAAGAAGCTATGTAGGGAATATTATCGTCTCAAAATACCTTCCTACTTGAATTTTTATGTGAATGAGATTATCATACCTATTTCACACTTGAGGAAACTAAGGCTCAGAGAGGGCATGAGATGTTCTTGCAGTTGCAATGCTGGGACTAGAACCCCTGTATTCCAATGATTTATCTTCACTTCATCATGCTGTGTGCAGGGTTGAGATTTACTCAGTAGGCATTATATGGGTTGGTTTTTGCCAGTCAAACACATGTTTGTATTTAGGTACAAAATGATAACATTTTCACAAGAGACCATCAGCCTAATGTATTTCCCCTTTTGGTTGGCAATGCTTTTGCAGTTCAAATACCCCCTCTTCTGTGAAGCACGGCCTGGGACAAAATTCCTCATCCCTTCCTTGTTCCCATATCGGCCCAGTAAATGTCTTCATTTTGATTCAGAGTCATAAACAACAAACTGCAAGAAATTGCAATCCCTCCTTAACTGGTCTGAGAACCTTTACAGGAAATGTTTTGATTCATATTTTTTGGCACTCTGTGAAAACAGAGGAAATGATTATTAACTAAAGCTATCAATTAATCAATCGTGCATTACTTGTCCATTCTGCTTATTATCCTATGTTAGATGTAGTGAAGGTTAAAAAAAAAAAAGTAATAATATCTATCTGCTCAAGATACTGTGATTGGCACAGCAAAACAAATAGCAGATGAAAGACAAAATGGTAATACAAACATATTTATCATCACTGAACAAACTGTACCAGTGTTATAAGTGTTTGCTGAGATAAGTCATGAATTGTTCTTCCATTGGAATGCCGCAAGCTGCCCAGACACCTATCTGACTTGCTTAATCAGGTTCAATTTTACCTAAATGCAAGAAGATAAATATTTCCTGTTGTCATGATCTAATTATTGGTGGTGCCAACAATAAATATTGACTGAGCACCTAATCTGTGTCAAGCTTCACGCTGGGAAATAAGGTGTGGAAAAGAACAAACTCCAGGCTGTGCATTATTGACAAGACAGACTTGGACAGATCAAAGCAGGATGGACACTTTTAATCAATAAGAGCTATAAGAAGGGGCAAAGGGAGTACTGATGAGGGGCAGATGAAGGTGAAAGTGCCCCCAAGGTGAGAGCAGAAGAATGTCTTAGGTTTTAAAGGATATCTTGAAAGGTAGAAAAGAACTCAATAGTCAGAAAAGAGGGGTTGGAATGAGTCATTCCAAGGGTGGCCAATAACATGAGTAAAAGTATGGATATGTTTCATTTTCATTACTGATATTTCAGGCTGTGAAATCTTGATGATATCTTAAAGTAGCAATTTATGCAGATTGCTGGGTTTTGTTAGTTTCCACCTCCTAGTTTGATCCTATCTTATGATCCTGACCCCAAATTCAGTGAGGAGTATTATTTGGATGGTCCAACAGCAACCTCATTCCCTTAGGGGCTGTACATTGAGTGGCCTTACTGTGTGTAAAACATGCCTCTTTCAGGGGCCTGAAACTGATTTTTAGAACAGAGTGTTAGATGAAATTTGCTGGTTAAAAAACTTAATTACTTCAGACCTCTGCTGCCATGGCATGAAGGAATCAGATGGAGATATAACTCAAAAAAGCATTTCTTCTCACATGACAGTCCAGTGCTGTATATTAGGAGGAATAGTAAAAACAATAATTATACAATCTTTGCACTTGGGAAACTTGACAATTAATGCAGGATAAGAGGTAATACAAGGCAAGTACATAGATAGCTTAATGATAAGGGGGAATTTAAAGGCCACAAAGAAGTGATGAGTGCAATAGAGAGAAGAGTGTGCTCACCTGGGCTGGGGATATTGGCTACTAATTAAGGCTTTGTTATTTAAACTTGGTTTTTAAAGAAAGGTATGATTCTGTGAGTTAGAGATGAAGGAATGAAGTCTCACTGAGGAAACAACACCTACAGAGGCAGGCAAATAGGTGGAAAAGCAACTATCACATGTGCTAATTGGAATTATTTTGGTTACAAATGACTGAAGAATCAACATGCCAAAGTTTAGGTAAAACGTTGAAATGAACAAACAAGTAAGGCTCACAAAACTGTGTGACAGGCAAAGGTATAGCCAGTTGTAGCAACAAATAGGACAAGTGGTTTGAAAAACATCAGAAATCACTGTTATCACTCCATCTTTGATTCTCTCAACATGTCACTTTCATTCTCCCAGATTATGGGGCAAGTGGAACGCTGGCTTATGAAGTATGATCTTTGTGCTTGAGACAGTATTTAGCACTCATGGGTCTTGAATAGATGCCTTTCATCATATTATTTTACCTGGCTTTTCACTAGCTCTCCATTAAATCAAGCTTCTATGGATTAGATTAAAGGAGACTTATTAGATAGAAATAAAGGTTGGTATTTTATCATAAAAACCAGACAGATAAACTGGGTAGGATAGAGATGATAATATAAAGTATTCACTTCAAAAGCATTGTACTTACCAGATAATGTCTAGTTTTGATTGTGAATGCACCTGCATGTAAGGCATAGTGGAAGCGGAGGTGTTAGTTACTCAATGGCTTTGCTGCCCTGGAAATATACCTTGCTCTCCTGGCCCCACAAGGCTGGCTCAGCAGACCCCTCTTGGTGAATAGCAGCTTCCAAGCCTATGTGTTAACTCAGCTGACAGCCAAGTTCTAGTTTTCTTTTAATAAAATGCATCTGCTATGAAGAGTGAAAAATGTTGACTCCACAGGGACTTTCATTATCATTTTCCTTCAGAGAATGAAAATAAACTCTTCTCCTTTCCAAGGACATCATACTTCCACTAGCATTACAGTTGGAGAGGGTCTTTGTGGAATTTCCTAACTGTTGTCATCTAAGCTGTCATATGTAAAAAGAAAGCATTATTTGAACTACCTTCCAGTGATTAAGGGTTTTCAAGCTTTGTCCTGTCCTTCTTCCAGTTATCTTTTTTGAACTAGATGCACTTACTATGGTACCAAAGGACCCCAGTTGCTAAACTGAGAACTAGCTTTATTTCTTATGTAGATGAAACTTCCCACCTAGTGAGGCAAGATAACAAGCCCAACACTGAGAAGCCAACTTGTCAAGAAATGATGACAGGTGGGCTGAGTCAGGATTGTGATAACAACAAATCAGTTAGAAGGAGTGCCTGTTATCCTTGCCAGAGGCCTCAAACAACTGCAGGCTTTTGATGTCCTGGCTAGAAAGAATATACCGTATTTTTCGGACCATAAGACGCACCGGACCATAAGACGCGCCAGTTTTTAGAGAAGGGAAATGAAGAAAAAAAGATTCTGAAACAAATAGTGTCCTAAAATATTTTATGTGCATTAAAACCCAACATCACAGTCATAAACACATGTAATCAACCCTGTAAAGTAAACAGCAGCATTTAGAACCATTTTAGAGCCGGGCAAGCACACAGAGACCACACAGAGCCGGGCAAGTAAAAAAACTTTTTTTTTACAGTATATGTGTAGACTATATTTGGACCATAAGACGCAGGGACTTTTCCCCCCCACTTCTGGGGGGGAAAAAGTGCGTCTTATGGTCCGAAAAATACGGTAGTTCTTGCTCTACTCACAGCAAAGGCTGTGTCTTATTCTTGGTCAGGGATTAGGTCTGGGATAGCTGAGATCTTCGAGTGATTGATTGCTACCTATGTGTATCTCAAAGAGACACATTGAATGCCAGTATCTGGGGTCAAAATGAAACAGTTACATTTGTGTACCCGTATCTCAGAAGCTTTGTGTATGTGGGGCATGCTTGGAATGGTGGCCACTCAAGGTCAGCAAGGAAGAAGAACACTCAAGATTGATCAGTAGGCTGCAGGCAGAAGTTGTAGAGACTGAGCCAGTGTCCAACGTTTTCTCCAGAGGTTGAGACATGGTATTTAAGGGTGATCAGAGGCCCAGTTGTGGTTGAGCAGACACCTATATGAGCAGCATCTGATCTACCTTCAATGAGGGGGCATGACGAGCTTGAGAGACCAGATAAAATTGGTCTAAATTGTGCAGGTTCTCTCCATTCACAGTAAGATTAAGTAACCTTCCAGGAATTGACCAGGATTGATTAGTACAAAGACTCCAAGGGCTGAGTAGGAATGGAGATCTCATTTTGGTGGACTGGCATTTAGGAAAGATGTGGATCCCAGAAAAAGACCGGGCCATGAGGCTGGGTAACTGTGGGAAATAGGAGATTCAACCAGAGGTGAGTGCTTTGGCTTGCTGGTCCTGAAAAGAACTGTGGAAGAGCTATAGGACTTTCAGGCTATACAGATGCAGGACTCACCCACCCTAGGTCTAGATTCATTTGATTTTATCTCAAGTGTTATTGGATACTGAGGCTGAGGCTGCTGAGTGGCATTCTAGCTTGATCAGATCTGGACCTACCTTGACTTCCCTGTAATATCCTTCAGTATACCAGGCAGTGAGGCTTGGGGAAGACCAACAGAGGGAAATACCTTTGAGCCTATCTTGGGATATTTTCTGATTAGATCCATAAGGCTGCTAATGGCAAATAAACTCTATAGTCTCTCATCACTAGAGTTTCCCTTGAAAGGATCCTTATCTGTCATGGGTACTATAAAAGTATTCTTGATAACCTAAAATGTCACCTCAAGTCTAAAATATTTTAAAATTATTATTACTTTATTCTAAATAGCTGAGGTTTATGACATGTAATAAAATAGCTTGTTTTACTTTATGATAAATGTAATACATGCTCATCATAGAACATACAGAAAAATGTTAATAAAAAAGCAGTATTTTATTAGTATAACTATTGTCTCTGAAGGGTAAATACAATAGCTCAAGTTGGTGAATGAAATAAGACTTTAAAAATATTGGAGTCATTTTCCCCTGGGATTTTGGTGCTGTTTGGCCAACTACTTGCAGATGTGGAGAGGTAATCTTTCCATTAACAAATGCAAAGCAGGCAAGGAAAGGCACAGAGGATCTAAAACAGGAGACAACCAAAAAACCTTTTTTTATTTTTACATGCATTTTCTTACTTCAATTTGAGCACAGACTTGTCTGCAACTATTTGAAAATTCACTTCAAAGAAAATAATAAAATCTTGGTGCAAGAGAAATTGAGATGCTTTCAAATTTCCCATCTTCAATAAAATGCTCCTCAGTGTGTCTCTGAAAGTCACTCTGGACAGGAAATTGATAGCAATGGTTCATTTCCAAGGTGGAGAGGGAGGGTACCAGGAGGGTGGCGCTGAGCTAGGACAGGGATATGGGGAAATGGTCTCACAGACGGGGGTGACAAGATTCCAAAGCTCTGCGTGCAAAAAGTATAGCTAATTGTTCTGGAAGATCTGAGCATGGGGGTGTGCTGTTTCTAAAGTTTCTGGCTTCATGATACTATCAAAGAGCTCTCAAAATCATAGACCCAGGAGAGCCACTCAAGTGGACACAATGGGTGTTTGTTGTGGCTGCACTTACTTAAAGAGATCCAGATTATCCATGTCGATGAGGTCAAGCAAGAGCAATCCCCCAGCTTCTGCCTCTGGCATCCTCACAGCCCTCCCATGAGTCCATTTTCCTGAATATCTGATTCATTCTCCCCAGGTCTCTGAGGCTTTCCATTATTCTTTGGCTCTTGATATCCACCTCACACTATGCTTTCATGATAGTCTAGATTTTACAGGTTTCAGGATATTTGTCTGCCCAGCCTGACTCTTTCCTGAGAGACACTTTTGCCTACAGATCCCTATTCATCCTGACCCTTTGGGACATTTCCAAGAAGATCCATTCCAATAAACAACAGCAGTGATGTTGGTTGAATGGGAAAGCTCTATTGGAACTAGGACAGAAGAACAGTCAATGTGATGGGATTCAGGGCTGAGAGCTCTGCCCATTGGGGAAAAGAGGGATAAATCAGATCCAGAGCAAAAGGCAAGGCAGACAAATGCTCCACATGTAGACTATGGTTGGTAAATTGCAGATTGGGTTTCAGTGAAGTGTCACAATCTTCATTTTCAAGATGCAGGTTGAGAGCCTGGACTGAGGTCCCCCAAGTTGCAGACCTGGGTTGAGTCCCCAGGCATTCACTATCATTATCCTCATTACACAGAGAGGGACCTGAGATCCATAACTTGGAAAAGGTTGTTTCCCAGAAGGAGCACAGAATGGGTGCTTTGAAGCCAGAATTTAACAATTGTCCACCCCAGTGCCATATCTGCAGCCACAATTCTTCCACTACATAGCATATTTCTCAAAATACTGTCACTTAGCAGCATTCAATATTCCAGGTACAACTGAAAATACTCCCACATCTTTACAAAAAAGGAGCAAATTAAACTCCTGTCAATCATGTCTCCAGCTCCACATTCAGAATCTCTGCTTGATATTTACTTTGCCTCTACTTCTCCGCGAGCCTGTCTGGATATTTGGCAGTCTATGAAGTCGACAGTTAATTAAACTGCCACCCACCCACTCTACACACCATGTGAGGCAAAAGGAAGAGCAAAAAGAAGA